>NC_083693.1:50756980-51423980 GCF_033118175.1 Dama dama | reverse complement strand
TATCTCACCCTCTGTCGCCCTCTTCTCCTCCTGCCTTCAATCTTTCCCATCATCGGGGTCTCTTCCAATGAGCTGGCTCTTCCCATCAGGTGGCCAAAGTATTGGAGCCTCAGCAGCAGTCCTTCCAATGAATATTTAGGGATGACTCCCTTTAGGGTTTTCTGGTTTGATCTCCTTGCTGTCTAAGGGACTCTCAAGAGTCTTCTCCAGCACCATAATTCGAAAGAATAAATTCTTCAGCACTCAGACTTCTTGATGGTCCAACTCTCGCATCCGTATATGACTATTGGAAAAACCATAGCTTTGACTCTATGGACCTTTGTCAGCAAAGTGATGTCTCTACTTTTTAATATACTGTCTAGGTTTGTCATAGCTTTTATTCCAAGGAGTAAGCATCTTTTAATTTCATGGCTTCTATCACCATCCGCAGTGATTTTGGAGCCCAAGAAAATTAATCAGTGCCTTAAAAGGAGCTGAAATCCCTCCATCAAAAGCCTTACTCCCCACACATGTATACACATATTATCTTCCTTCACAATGAGTGCTAGGTGAAAGTGAAAGTGTTAGTCACTCAGTTGTGTCCGACTCTTTGCGACCCTATATACTGTAGCCTGCCAGGCTCCTCTGTCCATGGAATTCTCCAGGCAAGATACTGGAGTGGGTTGCCATTTCCTTCTCCAGGGGATCTTCCTGACCCAGGGATTTATCCCAGGTCTCCTGCATTGCAGGCAGATTTTTTACCATCTGAGTCACCCGGGAAGCCCGAGTGCTATGAACCCTCTTGGCAAGTAAGGGTAAGGGTGTTGGCTATACTTAGAACTCCCATTTAGTTAGTGTTCGAATGCCACACTGCAGAATTTCTGAGCCAAAAGCATTCTCAGTCCCATTCAGAGAGCTCAGCATAGTGGGCTATTTATCGCCATGACCTCCCTTTCTCCAATAATTTTTCAGATCTGGGAAATAGTCTGAACCACAATAGCTGAAAAAAGTTACGCCAGTGCTATATCTGGAACTAAATGAATAAACAAGACATTAAAATGCAAGTTCTCCATAGCTTGAGGCACGGTTGCATTAATGGTGGTGAAAGGGTAGGTAGAGATCAGCAGGCAGAGGGATAGGTGAAGCAAGGTCAAGGCAGCTCAGGAGGTGGGACCAACAACTACAGAAACAATGGTGGGGAAAGAAGCTGTGCCTGAAGGCATAGCCCGACACGAGGAATGTGAGGAGAAGGGAAGAGCAATTTCCAATATAAAATATTTGCCATTTGCCCTGAGGGGCTATGCCATCCATAGTGGATCCCTACAGTGCTAATCCCACTAGCAGTTCATTTCTAAGAATGGGCTCCAACACTAAAAGAATTATGTGTATACATATTAGGTTAGGATGACTGTCATCTTTGAGTGAGAATAACTTACATTTAGATAACGCCTTACAGCCTTCAACCTCACACGGTAAAGAATCCGCACAATGCAGGAGACTCGGGTTCGATCCCTGAGTCAGGAAGATCTCCTGGAGAAGGAAAGGGTAACCCACTCCAGTATTCTTGCCTGGAGAATCCCATGGAGAGAGGAGCCTTGTGGGCTATAGTCCATGGGGTTACAAAACGTCAGACATGACTGAGTGACTAACACTTTCAACACTTTCACAGCCTTCAACATGATCTGTACAATAGCCAGGCATTTTTATTAATATTTTAATTTTAAAGTGAGGAAACTGAGACTTAAGCATTTAAGTCATACAACAAATAAATGAATACAGCCTGTCCCAGAGCAACTCTTCTGACCCCATGCCCAATACTTCTTTCACCAGACAACAGACAAGTTTCTAAAAAGGACTATCCCACCAGCAAATTCTGTTATAAATAGGGGAAATCCATTGACAGGGTAAATAATCATATCTAAATTACTACAATATCATAAACCTCTTTTTTTTTCTATTAACAAAGAGTAACCTATACAGTGAATCCAAAGTGGACAGCTTTCACACCTAGAAGAAACACCTAGCACAAGCCTGTATTTTCATCAAGGAAACGGAGACTCAGAAAGTAGAGGGTCATGCCAGAGAGAAGTATTAACAGAGTAACAGAGCTGGATGTGGACTCAGATATTCTGTACATTCCAGAGCAATATTCTTTAATTTTGATGACAGTGCCCAAAAGCCCTGAACAAACATTTAAATTTTTTTTCTATGCTTAAGAAACCTAAGCATTCATGTTGCAAGTTTGTCCTGATCACTCTTTATCAAGCCTATCTGCACTCTTCAGAATTTGTTTTAACATAGTTGGGAGGCTTATCTTCTTACCTGCCAACATTTTACCTTCTGCTTTTCACCTTGTTTTGAGAACAGTCCTGCATCCAAGACTCCCTAGATATAGGTGCACATTGTTAAACCATTCCAACTGCATTAGTTAAGATTCACCCAGATTCTGTTCCCTGCTATGACGGCCTCTGGTTTCCACCTGATTTCCTCACAGCTCTTGGCTTGGGTGGGAGAGGACAGTAACATGCACTGTGGGGATATGGGGTTCAGGGGAGTGACTGTCACATTTCAATTCTCTCATTGATTACCAAGGAACTTCACCATTGCTGATTAACCTTGCACATGCTTCAAGAAATATTTTAGTCAATGAAATTGTTTAGCTTTGGGGAATTATTGAAGTGTCAATGGAAAGACAATATAACCGTTACTTAAGAATTGTTTTTAACGAATAACCACTATACCTATTCTCAGGCTATTTTAAACCATTTATTTGGCTTTGATATTTTCCAGTATTCTTGCCTGGATAATTTCATGGACAGAGGACCTGGCTGGCTATAGTCCATGGGATTGGATAGAGTCAGACATGACTAAACAACTAACACTTTCACTTTTACCTATATGCTGAATCCCAGTTCTCTGTCTTCAGCTCACCTCTTAATCCCAAACCCAAGGTCTGTATATTCTTCTATCTGCTGGACATTTCTACTCAGAGCTTCCATTTATCTTTTTAAAAAATAGAACCCATCATCTGTCTTCCCTAACAGGCTCTTTTATCCCCTGCTGGAATTACCTCAGGGATCAGCTCCACACTGTCTCCCAGGTACCACTTACTGGCCATTTACACTTTCCTCCCCTCATTCTCCATTTGTTTGGAGTCATAAACTCTTTCTCAGTTTTCTGTTACATTTCTCTACATACTTCTCCACTCACAGTGTTCTATTCTTATCTCAGGTAGGTCACTTCATTTGGATAAATATCCTCTTCCAAGTTCTCCTGACTTAGACACACCTTCCTTCACTCCATCCACCACACAGAAACAGGCTTTCTAAATGCAAGTCTGACTGGGTCACTGCCCTGAAGAGTCCAGCATCACAGCTTGTCATCCAAGGCTCATGATGACCTGAGCCCAGCCCTACCTCTGCAGCTTCACCCAACACCATCCCCTCATATTTATCCTCTGCTTATCACTAGACCATACCACTTCCACATTCTACATGTGCATACATGCCTTTGTAGGTGCCCCTTCACTTCCTCAATGATCTTCACTCTTACTTTGCTGACTGACTTCCATGTATCCTTTCAAGACTTACCTGGTTCATGACTTTAACTTGAGCTGCATCAGGAGGGAGAGCATATGATTTCAATATCTCCTCTACAGAAGTTTTCATTCTTTTGTTTTGTTTTGTTAAAATATGGGCTCTAGTTGAGAACATGCTTTACATTTTAGAATTTCAATTCTAAAAACTGTTGTAAGGCCAAAGAGGCCGGTGAATATGTGTAGTGCAGTAGTTCTATATCCTCCATATGTAAAATTATCTCAGGAAAGACCCACAAGGGGATTAAGATAAAATAAGTCTATAGTCTATGAATATCTACCCCAATTCAGCCCAGATTTTCTCTTGTGTAGTCTAAAGGTTCTAGAAATAAATGTTTCTTCTTCATAAGACAACTTCTCTAATCTTTTTCTACACAGTCTAAAGACCTAATTCGAGGCTCTTTGTTAATTATGCCTTCCTCCAAAATATTTTTAGCCAAAAAAAATTATTCCGCCCAGAAAAGAAGGGCTCATGGGACCCTCCTCTACAGCCCTCTTGCCCAGCTGAACTAAGCTTAACAACAATTTTGACTAGAACAAAAGTGAAGACCTTAGAATAGAATGGATCATTAATTATCTCTACAAGATGTGAACACAACCTGGGGTAGAGATGTATATCCTACCATTAGCAGGAATATTTGCTAACCAGCATAGTTAAGAGGCAGGTAGTACCCAGACTTTAGGCCACTTGCAAAATGAACTAAACCGGTTTGTCTCAGTGACCAAAAATAAAATCATAAATGTAAAGGCCTTGGAGATGAACATAAAGGAAGACACTTCATAGCAAGTCACTGCTTAGAGGTTAAGATTTCAGAGGTGAAGAGGGGGCTACCAAATACTAAGATTCCTCCAGCAATTTCAGAAATAAGGACTCATGGAAAAAGGCAACATGAAGTTTTTGTCCTAGTTCAGGATAACACACGGGGACCTTGGTGACCTGGCTTCTTGTCAGTGGTAAGGTCACAGTAATAGTGCCATAGCCAGATATTCAACCTCCCTTGTGGCTGGATGTGTCCTATGACTGTATTCTCACCAGCAGAAGTGAAGAGGATGTGATGAGCACCACTCCTAGGACCAGGCCTTAAGATACCAGGTATGTGTTCTTCTATACCTTGTTCTTCCCTCAAACTATATCAAAGTAACAAAAGTCCAGCTTTGACCATGCAGACTGTAAGAGTAAGCTGATGGTAGCAACAACAGAGAAGGTCCCTGGAGCCCTAAATGACCTTGCAGATCAGAGTCACCCCTTCAACTGGGCCATTCACCTTGAATCATTAAATAAAAGAGAAATAAACCTTAACATTCTTTCAGCTACTGCATTTTATAGTCTGTTACACCCTTTTAGCTTTTACCTACCTAGTAACACCTGTCCAAGTTTTTCCCACTCCTCATTCTTCAAAAACAGCTCTTCTGTGGAGTCTTTCTGAGACAACTGTGGCATATTTACCCCTCTTCCAAGTCACCACTGTCCTCTGTTCTCAACTCTACTGCAGCTATCGTCACAGTTTGTCTCAATGACTTGTTTACTCTTCTGCCTCCCCGAAAGAAGTAACTCAAATTCTAGAGGCAATAATTTATCATTTGCTATGTTTTGCAAAATGTTTGGCACAAGTTTGTAGCTTAATGATTCCTAAATGAATAAATCAAGTTGGAAACCACACAGACATTCCTAGATCGATTGAAAGTAAATAATAGTTGTTGATATACACATTTGTCAGCTCACACTCAATTGTAATCACGCTGCTAAGCATTAGAAGAAATGTTCAAGTCTTCCAAGGGCATGGCCTTTCTCGCTAATAGAAATGTTGGTAAAATGTAATGGTTGCCTCATCTAAAAACCATGGTTCAAATATATGACTAGTGACAATTTAAAAATAACTACAACTAAACAAAGGAAAGAAATGGCCAAAAAAAAATAGACCCTTTGATAAATTACTCTATATTGGCAACATTTGGCTTCCCTGGTAACTCAGTGGTAAAAAAAAAAAAAAAAAAAAATCCGCCTGCCAATGCAAGAGCCACAAGTTCGATCCCTGAGTCAGGAAGATCCCATGGAGAAGGAAATGGTAACCCACTCCAGTATTCTTCCCTAGGAAATCCCATGAAAAGAGGAGCCTGGCCAGCTACAGTCCATGGGTTGCAAAAGAGTGGAACACGATTTAGTTACTAAACAACAACAACAAAAGGAACATTTTTTTAACATTGATTATGTTTGTTATTAAAATTAATATGATTATCCATGATCATATCATAAAGTATAAAAGCTTTAGCCTTTGCCCTAATCAATCACCTTTCCAGTTTCTGAAATAAGTGGCCAAAAAAAGTAACATGAACTTTACCTCTGTCTGACTTCTAGCATGAATGCAATTGATACTAATACTGGTTTGAATCAAATATAAGACTGGATTTCATTGTCAATGAAAAAATATTGTATAATAGTCAAAAAGAAATATATCAAGTTTGCAGGCATAGGATAGAAAGGAACTTGAAGATGAGTTAAAGTGACTAAATAATATGAAGTAGAGTATTAGAAGATTCCCCTTGCATATGCAAATATTTTACCTCAATATTTTGTACCTTATAGACAAATATTTGTGGAGTTTTTAAAATTTCCATTAGTCTATTTTATTGTGGCATAACAATAGATCTTTAAATTTGAACTGTTCTGAAATTAACTGGAACTGGATCTTTAAAATTATTTTAAACTTAATGATTGTGCTGTATTAAGCATTTTTTTTTTTTTCAAACTCCAGTAAGAGTTAACAGCCTTTGGCATGTTACTCTTTCTGTCTTAGGAAGAGAAGTAAACAGGTAAAATCACAAGTAATCTTGACACATGTATTCTATTCATTATAACAATTAAATTTACAGAGCTAGGGAAATACTCTGGAGAATCTGCTTCCTCAAGTTTGATTTGGGTTGAAGCCAAAACATTTCAGCTTTGGTACTCAGGAGTATTATTTAGAAGATAAATTGCCTGATATCAGATTTTGGAAAAGGTAGAATTACCATCAAGTCTTGTTACACAACAATTCATTGGAGGGAACATACCCTGTATTATTCAGTTTTGCTTATCATAAAAAAAGGATTACTACTAAAGAGAATTTAATTGGAATAAAATATCACTGAATTACAGTTTAGTGTAGCATTTCAATAATAAATAGACCACCTCTTTCTCTTGGAAAAAAGAGTTTTATTTTGAGGTTTTACTGTACCATTGGTATGTAATATATATTTAGATATGTGTTCTTATCATAAATCTTTTAACACTAAAGTAGATTGTACCAATTAATAGGAGAGCTTCAGTATTGATCTTCCACTTCTTTTGAATGACAAAAATGGTTTCAACTTTCAGTGTGGCAATATCTCAAAAATAAATTTGAGTGGAAGAGATTACATTCAACTAAAACTACATTATGAAGCAACAGCAGCAAGGTAATATAAAGTACTTTTCATGGGTATATTTGAGATCTGTACATATTTTTCAGTTTCTTTCAAGGTCTTGATTCAACAAGATTTATTAGCACTGTCTTCTTTAAATGAAAAAAAAAAGGCTCTGTATAAAAGTTTGTATTTTTCTGTCTCTAGAACCCACACTTCTGCACTCAACTATCTCAAAATAACTACTGTGAATAAAAGCCTTTTCTTAACTTGGTTAAGCTGAATTACCACTGCATTTTAGCCAAGGTTAATTCTTTTCATGGAAAAACTCGTAATAGGGATAGCAGGCCTTCAAATGAGAACATTAAAACTGAAATGCTAACATGTGATCAAGGATAATATTAATGTTGAGACCAGGTTTATAATGGCCTAGTGAAGTGGCATGTTGAAGAGTAAAGATAATAATGCATATAATCAAAATGGATGGGGTAGAGAACAAGAAATATGTCTAAATTCTACTGATATTTTGGCAAATGATGGTTTTATTTTGGCAGGGATTTCCTACATCACTTTGAATAGATTTATGTTTGTAAGATGCACAAAATAACCTCAAAATTCCTTATATTCCTGGTGTGTGGGAAGGTTCTTGTTGAATATATTTGTCCTTCTCATCATAGAACATATTCATGCACTGTCAGCACAGGTGCTTCTAAAAAGAAAATTCTACACCCAGATAAAAACATCCATTTCATTACCACTCTCTTTTCCTCACCATGTGTGATATCTAATTACTTAGGCAGTCCATCTAGTCACAATAGAACCACAGGTGCCATGAAGAAGTCTCAGTACAATAAGAATTGTCTTGCATGGAGGAATAATGGGAAGTTCCCATACTCAAAAGTTTCCTAGGACACAGGATCCAAACTTTTCCTTTCAAAGATGTGGAAATATATGATAATGCATGTTGTATGTTTGGTATTTCCGTTTTGACTGATACACAGCTTCAGGCTTCCCACTATGTTTATTTGTACTTTACAAGGCACTTTTTAATGTGCTCATGAGGAGAAAATATGACATATTTGAAAAGAGAACATAACCGTTTGTTGGGAACTTTCAATTTGCTAATTCAAATGATTCAAGTTATATCCCATTGTAAAGAAATCATCATCACAAAACCACTTTTGTTTTTTCCAAAACCAGAATTTTAGAAGAATCTTAGTCATGCTTCGACTGCATGTCACTGCATTCATAAATGGGCTTCCTAGGTGGCACAGTGGTAAAGAATCCACCTGCCAATGCAGAAGACACAGGAGTTGTGGGTTCAATCCCTGGCTAGGGAAGATCCCCTGGAGCAGGAAATGGCAGGCCACTCCAGTATTCTTGCCTGGAAAATTCCATGGACAGAGGAGTCTGGTGGGCTATAGTCCCTATGGGTTTAAAGAGGTAGGCACAACTGAGCACAAATGCACAAAGCGTGAAACATTCATAAATATCTCCCTATGTTCAGTACCAGTGTGTGCATGCATGCTAACTCACTTCAGTTGTGTCCAACTCTTTGCAACCCCATGGACCGTTGCCCACCAGGCTCCTCTGTCTATGGGATTCTCCAGGCAAGAAGACTGGAGTGGGTTGCCATTTCCTCCTCCAGGGGATCTTTCCAACCCGGGAATTGAACCGGCATCTCTTATGTCTCCTACAATGGTAGGTGGGTTCTTTACCACTAGAGCCACCTGGGAACTGAAGTATATTTCCTCATGTGTTTATAAACTAATTTGCCTTGTAAATAACTGACCTGGAGCTGGTCCCAAGACAGCACATTATTATCATTAGATATTTGGACAGAACAAAGAACAAACCACTGGAGATTGTCTTGTTAATATGTATTAAATTTTAAAGGAATTACTTCATTTGAACAAAAAAAATAGAGAGTCTATAATATGTCTCTACCTTTCAAGCTCTGATAATTAATAAAAGAATCCTCATCCTTTCTCTTCCATCCCCAGTAAGCTCTGGACTAGCAGTCAGCTGATTCAGCTCTGCTTTAAATTCTGCCACTTACTACTAGAATGGCAGCCTTGAAAAATTCAAACTATCTTGTGTCTTGGTTTCCTGTTCAAGACAGGAAGTGAGGGACAGGGACTGTAGTGAGTTCTGGCTGCCTAACAGGGTGCTTGAGAAGGTCAAATAATGGGAGAAAAATCACTGGAAAGTGTAAGTTCGGTGAAAAATATGAAGGGTTGTTATTGTGTTATGATTACCTAAATCTTCAACGGAAAAAATGTTAATCTCATTCACTAACTACATTTTATAAGTGAGAAAATCAAGTTAGAATATAAGGTAGACTGTGTCTTAAGAACACTATCTTAGGACTCAATGTTCTTTCCATGATTACGCTCAACTAGTGAAGTGAAGTACTAAACAAAATCATATATCGATTAATGCCTCATACATAGGTATTTGTGTGTGTGTGTGTGCACGTGCTTGCTCTTACAGTATCACTGATTATGCAATTGCCATTATATGGAATATTTCATGAAGATTATGTGCCCTTCATTATTAAAAAAATTTCATTTCAATAGCACTAACCAAATATAAAGAAGAATTATTTATGTTATATGTAATTATTTTAAAAATTCTCCCAAAGTCTCTTGCTATCCTTATCTCATACCAAGTTATTTGGAAAAACTTCACTCCTACCCAGCACTTCATGCATCTCTTTGATTTCTAGTCTGGAATAGCTAATAAGTAAAGCAACACAACTAACTACACATTCATTTTCTTAGTACAAGTAAAAATGACTGTTGTTTCCTTGATACAATAAATTTCTCCATTCAATAGCCTCCTGAAAATGGCTAAAAGGGCATCATAAGATTCTTCTACTTCTCCCAGTTCAGTTACAGGATGATCAAAAGGAGGAATATCACTGCAAGTGACTGCCACTCCTGCCAGTAAGTTAGAATCCAAACAACCCAACTCTAGAGTTTCTTTAGTAAAATCTACTTTTATCAAAAAACAGATATTTGTCAATTAGTCCTTTTTTATAATGTAATATTCAAAAATGCTTCCTTAAGTATAAAATAGAGCCTCATATAGGGAAAAAAAAATAATGTATCATCAAACAGAACTCTACCAGGAAAATGAATGAAACATGTAAATAGATCTTGTGTCTCTTTGCCCTTCTCCATCAATCCAAACTTAGCCAGAGAAACGTAAAGGCCTGATTCCTGGGCCCCAGGCCCTGTGTGTAGCCTGCACATGTACCGTGCCTGCTACTGAAAGTGTTTAATAATAGAGGAGCTTGCACTTTCATGTAATTCATAATTAGAAGACCACTACAACGCGCTATGTAAAACCAAGCCTTTGTTATCAGCACCAGTTTTAGACAGAAGCTAAGAATCATTTGTGAGCTGCGGCAGACCCAGACTGTTCAAAGCAATTGCTGTTGAGCATGAAAGCTGCAATGGAGGTCACGGAACAGGTCAGGAGGAAAGATAGTGTATCGATTTCACACCAGGAATAGAGGCAAGGCTAGGGCCCACTGTTGCTGCATGTGATGTATTTCACTTCGGTTTAAGGCACATTTCATTCCCGTCTGAGAGGGGGTGGGGCGCAAAGGGCAGTGGATTTCACACGGAATCATGATGAATTCTGGACTCGTGGATTCCAGTAAATATCTCCTTCCTGGCATTAAGTATTTCTGTAGCAGAGTGAATATAATGAAAATTAGGCTTCCGACAGTAGCAAAAATGTGCCTTAAAAAAAGGTACCTATGTTGTGGGAAGTTCATTTCCTCCACTTATTAAAATGCAACAAAAGCAGACATGAATGTAAAAGCATAAAATGTATACAAGTGACGAGCTCTGCAGAATGACCTCACAATGAGCATCATTCATGTGGTCAGAATGATGCTACAGATGGCTCAATGAAAGAAGTTGACTAATAGAAATAAACCTCTCAAAAAATAAGTCTTGGTCATGGCCTCAAGGTAAATCTCTGAAGTCATACACAGGATATTGATGGTATCAAAAAATGTCATTTAGTGTTTCCACATTGTACGTGGACTTTTCTTCTTCATCAACCCTGAAAAGCCATTCATACTGAATAAGATCTAGAAATCAATTTATGTATACCAAACTTTATCCTGCTTCAAGCTGGCCTAAGAAAACTGGTAAACCCTGTTTATTTCCAATAAATGCCATTAATTTATAATAATAATTTTGTATTCTGCCTTGACTATGACTGTCAGCATTTTCCCACTTTCAAAATTTATATCAGTTGGGTGAGCTTTGGAAAATAAAATAGCTGCTGGATGTTTATGATTATAAGCAAATGGAAACAGGGCAGCCTGGTTATCTGTCTTCCCATTGGAGAAAATGGATTTTTCCATTCATGTACTCACCACATTAGTCCAACTAATCCCCAAAGCCACCCATCTAGGGTGGGAAATAATTTATTTGTAATGTTAATAGCATTGTCCCCTTTAAAAATACTAATTTCATTATACATAGTATAAATACTTATATTAGTTTTGTAATATTTGCTTTTCCTGTTTAGAAACATATCTTCTCTTTTCAGAGAACCAAGATTATATTAGAAAGAGCACAGAGACATCCTTCTAAATTATTTATATCATTTCTCCACCTAATCATTATTTCTCTTAGACTGATCCCAGGCATCCATGAAGGCCTTTGCATTGCACCTTCTTCCTGCATGCCTTGTTTGTTATTTTATAGGTAAGGAAGATCAATTTGCCATGTGCCATAGAAATAAAGATGTGGCAATTAAGGCACATATATTGATAGATTCTTTAAAATCATTTCGTTTGTTCCCAAGCCTCCTTTCCTAAGGAGTTTAACAACTGAGAAGGAATTTGCACATTTCCATTTCACCCGATGAAAGAAAACAAAAAAGCTCAGATATGTAGAAACATTAAAATAGAGATGAGAGAGAAATAAATATTTTTCTCACAAGGAAAACTGACAAGTGAGAAGAAACTACACAGAGGTAGGGAAAAGTTAAGACAGAAATCAAGTGACATGATACTATTCTAGACCAAATGGCCTTTAAATTGAACCCAAAGTATCAAAATAGTCCATATATCTATAAAAAGCTGTAAGACTAATCAATCCAATCAGTTATCTAGGAAGATAGTCAATTTAATAGAGAAAACAACTGATGTAAAGAGCAGTATAGAAACTTCCTGTTAAACTATTTATGAAATTTGGCCAACATGTTGCCATTTCTTCAATTGGTTCACATGAACCATACTGTCAACTGGTTTCAAAACATCAATCCAAATTCTCTAGGCAATTCATTGAGTCTTTTCTTATTGGCAATATATCTTTAGAGAAGTTTGAATATATATAATAGGTATCATTGCTCCAAGAAATATTTTGACTAGCATAGTAATTTGAGAAGTTTGACGAAGTCCCAACCACCTATTTTAATATACAATATGAATTCAGAAAGAATAAATGGTACTCCAATATGTACTTGAACTCACAAATATATTGCCTATATTCCTTAACCAATTTTTTTATTGATGCTAACATTTTTAAACCTAATTAAGGCAGCTAGTTCTGAAATTCATTCTTGAGACGATCATTCTTGGCTTCTGTTGAGATATTCTCCCCACCCTATATATACTTTCAATCCAGAGACATGATATTGAAGTACATTCTAAGCAAAAGTGCAGCAGTTCAATCTCCAGACCAAAAAACTCCAAGGCTAAAAAGATGCTGCTCAGTCAGAAGCGCAGCTTCAAACTGTATCACCAGTTCAAAAGATGGCTCTATCTTCTCTGCAACATAACAATTATGATGATCTGAATAAGATGTCTAGATTCATGAGCACACAGCCCCTTATTCATCTAAAACAGAGCAAATCAATAATATGTATGTGTTTGTGCTCAGTCGTGTCCAATGCTTTGTGACCCCACAGACTTATAGCACACTAGGCTCCTCTATCTATGGAATTTTCCAGATAAGAATACTGGAGTGGATTGCCATGCCTTCCTTCAAGGGATCTTCCTGACCCAGGGATCAAACCCGCATCTCTGACATCTCCTGCACTGACAGGCAGGTTCTTTTCCACTAGCACCACCTGGAAAGCTCCTTACTAAAGTATAGTCGTTTACAAACACACCCACTAGTTTTTTTTCGCTTATAACTCCTAACTCCTTTAGGTACCCAGACTCTCTTTATGGCCAAAGGGCTTTGCAGTATCAACCCCATTACGTCCCAAGCAGTGACAGTGTCCTTCCTCCTTCCTGGTGGACCTCCTCCATCACCGTGATCACAATTCTCTGTGAGCACCGTGTTCTCATGAAGCCACCACCATTACTGTATACGTCCATAATATAACTCTCGCTCTTCACAGAAGTGGCCCAGAACTTGCCGTCCTTAGGTTCCCTATCATTATGGACGCTGTTGCTAGAAGCCTAAGAATGACAGCACCCTATGCTCTTCCATCCTCACCCTCATGCCCAGAATTCTGACTGCTCTGCTTTCCAGCGACCTTTGCTTTAGAAGCAGACTCCAGGAAATATGATAAATATGGCTGTGGAACAGCACAGGCATCCTTCCTCCCAAATCTCAAGAAAGGCCAACTGAAGGGCTATAGGTTGTACACAAACTTCACAGATTAAAAAGCAAGTGGCTTCCAGGGCAGATTCAAAACAAATTAAGAGGACTTCCCTGGTGGCACAGTAGATAAAGAATCTGCCTGCCAATTCAGGGGACACAGGTTTGATCTCTGGTCTGCAAGATTCCACATGCCACAGATCAGCTAAGCCCATGTGCCACAACTACTGAGCCCATGCTCTAGAGCCCACAAGCCACAACTACTGAGCCTGCATGCTCTAGAGCCTGTGAGCCATGACTAATGAGCCGCTGTGCTGCAACTACTGAAACCCATGCGTCCTAGAGCCTGTGCTCTATAACAAGAGCAGCCACCACAAAGAGAAGCCCATGCGTCCATCACAACTAGAGTTGCCCCTGCCCTCCGCAGCTAGAGAAAGTCTGAGCGCAGCAACAAAGACCCAGTGAAGCCATAAATAGATAAAATTTTTTAAAGAAAAAAATTAGAAAAACATAAGGTGCTTTGGCTCTTGTTATCCTACTCTCCATCCCTCCTTCACACCAAGAAACTAGCCTCCATAGGCAATTTTATGAAAACCACGTACATATTAGCAAGCAACTAAACAGCTCTGAGGAACTTCCATAGAAGCAAAAATGTCTCCCATACCTAAAGCCTAGGAGCACAGGGATGATGTTAGGGGGCAAACACACAAATAGTGCAAAGAAAGAAGCTCCTGTCAGTGAAGAGTCTGTTTATCCTCAAAGCCATATTGGCAGCCCAGACGATTCTAAAACATCCCTCGGCACTCTTTTGCAAAGTAATTGAAAAATGCTGCATCAACTGATTAAAAAGCATTTCAAGTTTATGCCTAATGTCTGTTATATATATTTTCAAAGCATTGAACGGCAACAAAGATTAAAAGCAGTTCCAAAATAAACAAATATTTATTGAGCAGCAACTATGAGGCTCTCTGCTGGGACTTCAGGGGATTTAAAGATGTGTAAGACTGCATCTACAGTTTAGTTGGGAGATCAGACATATGCACAGTAGAGGTTAAGCTCTAAGACAACATGAAAATACTTGAAATGTCAAAAAAAAAAAAAAAAATACCAGCAAATGTCTCCATTTCAGGGCATAAGGCTGCTATTCTCCCCAGACAAATCCTAGCCCCATCAAAATAGACAAAAAAATCTGCCTTCAAGTAATAGTAACACATAAAAATAAGTCAAAGAGATCACTGCCAATTAAGAAAATGTCCTCAAAAAGGCCCTTGATTTTTGCTTGCCCATTTAGTGAATATTATGTATGTATGTATTAAACAGATAGTTTGCTAGGCTTAATTTATATGCAAAATTCACTAAACACACTCAGAAAATAAGACTAACTTTTTAAATGATGCCCTTTCATTAGATGTCTGCAAAATATCAAAATAACTGATCACTTCAGTCATTAAGTAAAAGAAATTCATCCGATCAATGTGACCAGCATTTGTTAAATGCAGTGAGCCTAATTTTCTTTTACTTGACTATTAAACTGGCTTCTTATAAACTGACAGATGATTTCAAAAGAAAATAATAACTTTGTCTTAATATAAGCCTTTCCAATGGATCAGAATTGTTGAGCTAGTTCAGAAGAAAAGGAGAAATGGGTCCCAAGGAATAGCCTAACACAGTTCTACAGGCTCCTTACTCAAGTCATTATCCTCTCACCTTAGTTTTCTCAATCATGAAATGAGGTCATTGAGTAAGATGCTTTCTAAGGACCCCATGTGCAATTGCTCCCAGAAAGAACTACCTGGGATTAACAAATTAAATCTAATTACTTTAATACTTATGGTCAAAACCTTTCTTTCAAAATATACATACCTATGCACAACACTGCCTTTAAATTTCCTAGAAAATTGAATATATATAAAATTACATAATGCATGTGTATGTGTTCTGTAGACAAATACAGTTACATTTTAAATACCCAAAGCAAGAGCTATAACAACTATTAACAATTATTAACTATTAACAACTATTAACTATCAACAACTATTAACTATTAACAACTCCACTATACAGTTTTATATATATTAAAATGTCATCTTTAGTCTTATTTTCCAGCTGAGAATATATCATGTATGCCACCAAGTATAGATGAAGTTAATCATATTTAATAGAATGAGCAAAGAAGACTCAAGGTTTTATTTATAATGTAATATAACATTTTTTCAGTGCTTTAAGATAAAAAATTTTTTTTTAATTTCAAGCTGTTGATACTACTTTAGAAATACTATTGAAATTCAACCCTTGATTTCATAGAATGCGTACTTTCATAGCCTAATTCTATGATATCTTTAAAGTGAAGAAAACATCAGAAATAGATCTGAACCCTTCATTCAAAGTAGAAAAGAAATAGCCCTTCATTCAAAACAGAAAATTCCAAAAACCTAGCACAAAAAGTACAGTGTTTAAAAAGCATTTTATTTATTTATCCTCAAAGTGACTGATTATCTGATTTATATGATCATCATTACTTCAATACATAGTAAAATACATTATTTTGGATATCATTTTCAAGTAAGATATCTAAACATCATTAAATAAATGTAAAGTATAACATAAAGTTCAAAGGCTAAAGGCCAATGGACTAATGTACCTACAATGACAGTTTTGTTTTTAACAATTTATTACATGTTATTTACACATTAAAAGAATGTCAATATAGCAACTGTGGGGACAAAGAAGTAAACATTAGCAAGGCTTGACATCTGGCCAATGTTAGAATGTGATTGGGAGGTAACTGGTATAGCCATGAACTGTAAATATGGAAGGTATCATTATTCTATGATGTATGATAGCTCTTAATGGGAGAGAGTGATCATCAGTTAAGCAAATGAACCATTGGGCAGAAAATAGATGTGACACCATGGGCATGACATACTATCTGATAGGTGATGAACATTAACTGATTCACAGATTTTAACGAGGACATATACACAATATGTAGTACATATGCATGTGCAAATTGCTCTATGTATTTAAGTAAAATGAAGACATTAATATACCATGATTAGACTTAATTTTACTTCTATTTTCCATTCACACATTTTCAAACCTACATTCATCTGTATACACAAAGATATTGGGCCAAATCTTTGCTCAGAGTTTCTATTTGATCTGATATCTAACTTGAGTGTCATGAGAAAATTATAGATACCCTGAAACTATTTTTGGATCACAAATTAAACAAATTATACTTTGCAGTCTGAACCAAAGTTTGAATTTGGTGCCAGTGAAAGTTTCTGACTGAAAAGCTCACATATTATATGATAAAATATAAGCTCACAAAATCAAACTGGAACTTGAGTTTATCTTTATTTAGACTCTTCCCAAAGCAGACCATGAGCTAAAGGTCTGAATGCAAACGATTTTTTGGAGTGAAGGAAATACTGGCAGGGTGTTGCAGAAGTGAAACAGAGAAAAGGAAGTAGTCAATAAGAATATGAAATCAACGCTACCACTATGAGCCACTGGGGCTTAATCCCACCAAAAATCTCAGAGTCAATGTAAACTGCATCTCAGGAATCCCATCCAAGGGGCAAAGACACTGGTATACTTATATACTATCTCCATCAGTCACTGGGGACTGTGTCAATTCCCTGGCAAGGGCTTCAGCAGCAAGAGAGAGCCCTAGATCAAGGATGCTGCCACTCAGAAGTCAAGCTGTGGGCATTGATCACATATGCTATGGTGTCCTAATACATTCAGAGGTTCCATATGGGAACCCACAGACAGGCTGACAACCTACCAGGGGCCTTCATTTCCTTTTGCATTGAATGTTGTAGGCACCTTCTAACTCGTTTTCTCATGCACTTATTCTCTCCATTTCAAACCCTCCTGTGCATTATTGCTAATTAACCTTCCTATAACATGATTATTATCTGTCAATGCCTTGCTCAAAACCTTCCAATGGTTACCTTTTGTCTACAGAATTAAATCAAATGTTTCAGTCAATCTCTTCCCAGTCACATTATATATTATTCTCCAGCGCTTATCTCGTATTCTGGTCAATGAGCGCAGTCACTATTCACCCAAATACACCGTTGGCTTTGCTCACATCTTATACCTCACCTAGGAAAATACAGATTTTATCACAGTCTATTTCAAAGGATGCCCATAGTTGTCTAAGAAGATGAGTCTCCGTCACATGGGCTTTCCTTACATGTGCCCCTTTCTGTATTTCCACAGCATCTGATTCCCTTTCTACTGTGGTATTCATCAGGCTTGGATAAGTTCTACTTGTTGCAGTAATTATCTGCACTTTCCTTCTACATTCTCAGCTCTGTGAGATCAAGATCTTTATGCTAGTCACTTTGTTTCACCTACAATACCTAGAATAATACTTGCCACGCAATAGATGTTCACAAAACACGTGTTGAATTAAAACTATGACTGTAGAAAGGTGTCATCATGTCATAAAAAGGGAATTAAACTTGGGAGTCTGACACCTAAACTTCCACTTATAACTAGGTGTGTGACATTGGCATTCACTTAGCCATTCCACTTCTCAGTTGCCTCACTCATAAAACTGGAAAATACACTGCCCTCTGCTACATATTTCACATACATAACTCAAGAATTAAATAAATCAATATCCATGAAGATGCTCTGAAATGTTTAGTGACAGAACACCACACGTTATAGGTGTTATCACAGTGAGGCACTGTCCTTCAGGTGATGATGGAGATGACACCGACCTGCTGCTGTGATGCTGTGAGTAGTTTCACCAGTATTTGTTCTGATTGCGCTGTCCTCAGTTTCAGCTCTCCTTAAAATCAATGCCTGTACTGTATGTATAAGCTGACTAGCTGAGAAGAGAGATCAGCATCTGAATTTAGTCCAGAACAGGGTTAACCAGCCTCATATGGTGACTGAATGAAGGACACTGACCTCATTAACATCATGCATCAGTCAGCAGGCACGTGTGTGTGTGTGTCTGTATGTATTTAATAGACAAAACGGTCTATTAAAATAAAAAAAGAATTTTATAAGGCTCCCCTGCTTGTCTAGAGTACTTACAGAGATGATTTTCATAGGATGCACTTGAGTAAGTGTACAGATAAAGTATATGCATCTCCCCATCCTTCTCTTTTCTAAATGGCACACTCCAACTTCACAGTATATTCATATACTGCACTGGCACACCTTTTAAATATTACTAAAAGGCTGCCTTTCTATAGTGTATTAAGCAGCTGCTTGCATATGAGTATCTGTTGTCCACAGTGACAGCTGTATTTTCGCCTGTTTTGACATTGAGTCTGATCTGGGTGAATAGCTCATATCCATTAAAGTGCTATTACAACACTGAATGACTGCCAGAATACTTCCTGATCAATTTTAAAAGCCAGCTAGCTGTCATCATCTAATCGCAACAGCAAAAAACAAATCTTTGGGGAATAAAATGAGATTTTTAAACATTTTTAAGACAGTGTATTAAATATAATCCCTAAAAACTGTTTGAATAAGGATTATAAGCTATAGAAATGGGAAGGTGGAAATAATATTTTCTGCACTTTGAAACCCCTTACACTTGCATATTGGCAGGCAATCTCAAATACTCCTTAAATTTACCATTTCGACAATCACTGAGTTTGAACTCCTGCCATTACATAACTTAATAAAGCAGCACTGAAAACAATCACCACAGAGCGTGATTGTGCTCACCATTAAATTTAGTTCTATAAAATTTTAGACTGAATTCAATCATCTTTCTGTCTTTGCTTCAATGGTTGAAATCCAAGTATTCAGGTTTACTTTTTACTTTCCTCAACAGCCAGAAAATATGCATATTTTTAAGCCTACAATGCCAGTATTTTAGATTTGCATTTATTAAGCACTGCCAGAGGGAGGCAGAACTCACTGAGACAGTTAAGACTACTTGACTCATCAGTTTAATTGAGAAAGTCTTACTCAAAGTTGTAATTCCACCACCATTATCCTGACAATATAAACAAATACATAATATATAAATTGGCATAATCCATTTGGAGGGCAAATATTTAAAGGATATAGGGTGTTGGGTGCATTTAATCATCTGGGATGGTTTCTTAATGGGCAGCATTCAAGCTCTTCTCTTCGTGGTTTTGACGGTCCATATTTTCACACCAAGATTATGTCAGGAACACTCACAATTGAAGTGGGCCTTCCCAACTGCAGGAAAAAAATCACCCAACTGCATCTCATCAGGAGGCTCAGTGGTCCTCACTTCCTCCCAAGATCACAAAGTTAAGAAAGTCTGAGCAAAAGGCTAGAAATGCCACCTTTCCAACTCACAGCCTAGAGAATCTGATAAATAGTGAGTAATATGTTATATTTCTAAAATCCTTAAATACAAGTTTCTGTAATAAAAGAGAATAATTAATGGAAATATTTGGTTGATAAAAATCATTATTCATTTTTGGAGATTCAAGAGCTCTCCCAAAAATTGGGAACCTGTGCAACAAAGTTTACTCCACAATACTAGAGGATCTCCTTTACTTTCATCAAAGTCACCCTTCATTTTTACTTTAAAAGACTCTCTTCATCTCTCAATTCATTTTTAAATATTAAAACTGATGTTATTCTAAGAAACTGCCCTATCATTAAAATAGGCAATGCTCCCCATTGCATATCAGAGAAAGTCCTAGTCACAGCACCTGGCTTACCAGTCTTTCTTTTTTTTTTTTTTTTAATTTATTTATTTATTTATTTTTTCAGTGGGTTTTGTCATACATTGACACGAACCAGCAGTCTTTCAAGAGCTGCTTTCCAAACTCGCAGCTGTCCTTCAATCCTAAAGACTCTGTCTAGCCCCACGAATCAGCTCCCTGTTCCTCCATCACTATGGGCCCGTCCTCAGATCTGCCTTTGCATGTTCGTGCTGTTCAGCTAAATGATTTTCTGACCACTTCCACCTAGTCAAACTCTTTATTTTTTCAAAATAAGTCCTCCATCAGGTCCTCTGTGAAGTCTCCCTCTGTTTTCCCAGGTAAAATCATTTATGCCTTCCTGGGTGTTCCCCTAGTACCTGTACACATTAATTCCAGGCCAGAACAAATAAAAAGAGTATTTTCATTATTTCTCTACTTATCTGCTTATGTTAACTGCCATAGATACCAGGCTTAATGGGAACAATATAAAGAAAATTCCACAGAGTCCAAAATACCCTAAATGATGAAAATTATCTCAAATTGAGATCCCGTCATGAGAAGAAGAAAAAAGTAGCAGCTCTCATTATCAAGTTCCCTTTTGCGTTTACTTTGTGGTGGATTTCACTGGTTCTTTTTCATTTTTTCATTCTCACCATTGTTCAAGCTTTTCTTTTGTAAGGCAGAATTATCAAAATCCATCTATCTGTCTGTCACAGTTTAAAAAAGAGGGGATCAACACAATCAAGAAATGACAAAGTAAAAATGTCAATAAATTTGAGGTTGGAACTGCAGAAAATATCTCATTTTTTTTTCAAAACTACACATTATTATTAAATGTAAAGCTCATGTTTTATAAGTGTATTTTACTCCCTGAAGGTACAAAGGGAAAAAAAAAAAGCAAGTATTCAAAAAGCAGAGAGCAACGCTACAGATACTAATGTGTGACCTCTGTGATGGTTCAAGATGTGAGCCACTGATGGTTACTCCCAAAAAACTCCTTAAACTCATAAAAGAACACGTGATGTTTTATGAGCAACTATTCATTGAGTCAAAATAGCTGAGGTCATATTAGATTGAAACCTCGCTGCCATATATGTGATTTTTTTCCTTGAATAGATCTGACTATGCTTTGGACCTATTACCATACGGTATAGACAAGAAAGTGCAGGAAAAGGTTGTAACTGAGGTCAGTTACTTGTGCCAATCCCCATTTCCTTCATATCTAGTCCATTACTCTCAGCACAAGTTGGTTCAGCCTCCCCACACACTGCTAAAAATATGTATATTGCTTCTGGGAGATCTACTGCCCCTTGTAAATTCACATATTAAAGGGTGGCATAGAAGGGAAAGGAATCTGTAATAGAGTCATTTATAGCCAAGCACTAAATCATATAATACAGAAAACAAATGTGGACGGCTTAGAGGGTGGGGGCATATATATTACCTCTCTTCTATGAACAATCATAAAATAAAATGGGATCTCCAAGCTGCCAAAATTAAGTGGAAGCTGGGCTACTAGAATATCAAAGACAAAGAAAAAGAGAAAGAGAGAATGAGATAGGAAGAGAGAGACCAACCAACTTAACCTAATCTGAATAAGTAGTTAACCAGGTGTTAAGTATTTAAGAGCTTTTTTAAATTTAAAAAAATTAAACAGTTTTGAAACTCATTATAGCCCAATGCATATTTCCAGAGAAGAGGGGGAGTGTGACATGAAGAGGCACTTAAAAAAAAAAAAAAAGCCTGGAAAATCACAGGAAAAAAATGAACAGACTACAGCTTTACCAGCTTTTCCAATGATTCCTATTCCTCCTGACTCCGTGCCCAAACACGTCTTTCTCTGAACTGCCTTGCTATTTTGCCAAAAGAGAAAACTTATTTTCCATCTATGTAAACTCCTAGAAGAGGAGGGAGCAGGAAGACTACTCAATTCAGCCCAAGAAAAATAGAGCCCTTGTGCATATCTCCAAGTGTCTGGCAGTGACCCAATCCCCTGCCAACGTTGGTGGTCCAGCCTGGAGGCTATGCTCTGACCTAGGAATTAGAAGCGTTTTGCTAACCTTCCTTCACTGGGTCAACTGGAGAAAATGATACACTTAACCGCAGGGAGGAAGGGCATAAAGCACATCACATTTACCACCACCCCTTCCCTGGAGCTGGCAGGTCCAAAAGAGTCCCTGGAATTTAGCTGCAAAGGATTAAGCCTTGCTAGACTCTGTAATGAGAGGAGCAGCTTCAGTGGTAGAGAGGGGAAAAAAGAGGAAGAGAGTCCCAGGGAAAGGATGAGGAGCTCTGAATTCTGGATTCAAGAAGCCAAATCTCTTTTCATTTACATAAAATGTTAACAGAATCAATCACAAAGGATTAAGAGAGACTGAAAATATATTTAAACTAGCTGTCTGATGAACCAGTACACTACAGCTAAGAGGAAGATTGTGAAGTAGAAGGGTGATCTGGAAGCAACAGTAACCACAGTGACAAACCCACTGGGAGGAAGAGCTAAAATGTGGACAGGTAAAATTAGACAGATTCCTCCCAGCTCCTCAGAGAAATGCGAAAACCAGCAAGAAGAACAAGGGGGCAGAGAACCAAAAAAGAGGGAAATTCAGACCATTGCTGGTATACAGGCTCCATTAACATAGAAAATTGTTAATAAATGTGATAAATGTTCATTATAAAGAGTTTCAAACCACAGACAAAGATCATCCATAATCCCAATATTCAGAGTTAGTGCATGTGAACAGTTTAGTATATTTCTATATTTTTATGTGTGAATCAATATATGTGTATGCAATTTTTAACTAAGGTCAAAACTGTGAATAACATTTTTCATTTAAATCTTTTATTTTCTATTGGGGTGTAAACAATTAACAATATTGTGATAGTTTCAGATGAACGGTGAACAGACTCAGCCATACATATACATGTATCGATTCTCCTCCAAACTTCCTTCCTATCCAGGCTGCCACACAACAGCAAGCAGAGTTCCCTGTGTTAATACAGTAAGGCCTTGTCAGTTATCCGTTTTAAATACAGTGGTGTGTACATGTCCATCCCAAACTCCCTGTATCCCTTCCCGTCATAATCATGTTAGTTCTCTAAGTTTGTGAGTCTCTTTTTGTTTGGAACGTTTTCATTCATGTGACATTATATGGTTAAGTATTTCTTATGGCCCCACATCACTTAAAAACAAGATTTTTCAATGGATGAAATGTATTCTTATCCTATAGACTTTTGCTCTGCAATATGGCAGTCACTAATAACATATGATCATTTATGTATAAGGACTTGAATGTATCTTGCCCAAAATATATATCCAGTGACTCTCCTTTTAAAACCATTTGAAAATATCTGTTTTCCCTGTGATTTATCTGTATTACGAACATCTAAGAACAAAACCAGTAGCTTATTCATCTTTTCTCCTGCTTTAGTGTCTGACACATAGTAAATGCTCAGTAAATGTTTGCTGATTGATCTGAAAATATGTTTATCTGAGACTTATAGGAAAATAAAGGCAAGGCTTACATATTTCCATAAATATATGCACAATAAACAAGCAAATCTAACCTCTCAACTTTAATGTAAATATTGTAAGTAAACAAAATATAATATTCAAGACAAAAGCTCATATTTGCCGATAATTTATATCAAGACCAGGAAAAGATGTTTTCATAAAACTCCAAAACTACTAACAGATTTAAATGTCTAATGTAAAAAGGATATATTCTGAATAGTCTTCCCATCTACCTTACCAGTGCCACACTCAGGTTATTATAAAACTACAGAATCAATCCACCTTTATAATGCATTTTTAGAATGTATTAGGAATGACAATAATTGTTAACAGCCTACAGATCTATTTCCAGCAGCAGAAAGCATCAATACATGTATGAAAAAAGGTGATTCTGACTCAAAGTCAAATTAGGAAATAAGATACATAGAAGAAATATGGAGATTAGGTCACACCTTCCAATGAAAAGAAATATTCATTCCAAAAGTGATGTCATGGGTCAGGTTTGAATCCAAGTGTAAGGTTAACATTTTTGTCTCACTGGAAAAAAATGAATTTGACCTTGTAATATTTATATCACATAGAAACTACCCCAGACAGATTTCTTTCTGAAAGCCTTCAGATTGCTTCTTGTCAAACTGCCTGTGTCAGAGATGTGAAATGTGATCTTAACTGGAGGCCATATTTGATAGTGACAACCAGAAGACAGGGCTGAAAAGAGTTTTAGTGTAGCTTCTTTTTTCTTTGTTAATGAGTGTTTGCCACTATTTTTGTTATGTCTACCTGGAAGAGTACAGGTATCATTGAGGACAGCCCTCAGACAGACTTGCTTCTTTTTACAAACCTGTTAACAGCCTTGGATTAAAAACTTAAAGGCAATGGATTCTGTCAGCACTTAGAAAGGCAAAGTCACTTACCCCAACTTTTGACCAAAACATAGTAACTCATTTCAAACCAACTACAGAACAAATCTGGAAAATAAAAATCATAGTCCTATTTTGCTATATGTTCATAATAGTAAATGGTAAAATATATTATTTATCCCTTTAAAAATTTATAAGCAATTGGGGGAAGGAGCCATTAAAAAGTTTAAAGTTATATGCTGATTAAATGATGACTAGGATTTTCTATACAAAAGCAGTATTTTTAATTCTCTGAAAATGTGTAATTTCTAACATCATTAGTAGAAATGCCTGACTGGATGATACGTAAGTGATTTGTATACACTTTTATTTCATCTTCAAAACATATGCTCCAGTAGTACTTCCAGTTATTTTATATTGATTCATAATCTTCTATCTCTATCTTCAACATTTTCCTATGGATATTAGAAGGCTTATATCTTATATTTTATTTTGTGAACTAATCTAAGTATATCTATTAAAGGCCAAAGACATGATTCCTCTTCTACTGCTGCTAAGTCGCTTCAGTGTCCGACTCTGTGCGACCCCATAGACGGCAGCCTACCAGGCTCCCCTGTCCTTGGGATTCTCCAGGCAAGAACACTGGAGTGGGTTGCCATTTCCTTCTCCAACGCATGAAAGTGAAAAATAAAAGTGAAGTCATTCAGTCGTGTCCGACTCTTAGCGACCCCATGGACGGTAGTCCACCAGGCTCCTCTGTCATTGGGATTTTCCAGGCAAGAGTACTGGAGTGGGCTGCCATTGCCTTCTCTGATGATTCCTCCAACGTGTTTTAAAATTTCGTAAGTGAGAAGGAGGCTACAGAAAAGAGGCAGCCTGGGGAATGAGGTGGGAAAATTATGGGACTTGGGATCTGAAGGCCCCTGGTTTGAGTGTCTGGTCCAGCCTTCTGTGACCCTGGGCTTCTTACCTAACCTCTGTGAGGCTCCATGTGGTCCCATCAGTGCACTAGGGGTGATGATACTTCCCTGATATATGGTTTCATAGGTGGTCTTTGCATGTGTAAAATCCGTGTTCTTTGCAAGTCATAACAACTACTGTGTAATAACATTCCTACTACTATTGTTGTATTTTCTTTGCCACAAGAACCTAAGTGAATAAAACATATCACATAGTCTATAGCACAACATATTACATATTCTCTTATATTTACTACAGAATTTAATATTAAATGTGTGTAAATACTAAAAATACTGGAGGAACTCAGGAAAGAAAAGATAACACTACGGTAAAAATAATTAGAGATGACTTTAGTAAGACATTTGACCTTTGCTTAAAAACAAAAAGGCAGGATTTTGGAAGATTAGAAGGGTGAAAGGGTGGAAGCACATGTGTGACAGGCTTTTTATATGAAAATTTGTGGTTATTAAAATCTTGTACCTGTGTCCATAGGCTTGTTTTGACCCCTTGGCCGTCATTTGTGACTCCTGACACTTATTTGAAGAAACCCAGAAAACTACTTGGACACAGGTGAGGTTAAGAGTAAAAATAACCACCACTTTTTGAGCAACTGCTGTGTGTCAATTACCCTCTGTGTCTCAACAGCCTCTTCTGTAAAATGGGGATTGTTTTTCAGTTGCTCAGTCGTTTCCAACTCTTTATGACCCCATGGACGTTACGCCAGGCTTCCCTACCTTCACCATCTCCCAGAGCTTGCTCAAACTCATATCCATCGAGTTGGTGATGCCATCCAACCATCTCATCTTCTGTTGTCCCCTTCTCTTCCTGCCTTCAATTTCCCCCAGCATCAGGGTCTTTTCAAATGAGTCAGCTCTTTGCATCAAGTGGCCAAAGTATTGGAGCTTCAGCTTTAGCATCAGTCCTTCCAATGAATATTCAGAACTGATTTCCTTTAGGATTGACTGGTTTGATCTCCTTGCAGTCCAAGGGACTCTCAAGAGTCTTCTCCAACACCACAGTTCAAAAGAATCAGTTCTCCAGTGTTCAACCCTCTTTATGGCCAACTCTCACATCCCTACATGACTGCTGGAAAAGCCATAGCTTTAACTCGATGGACCTTTGTCGGCAAAGTAATGTCTCTGCTTTTTAATATGCTATCTAGGTTGGTCATAGCTTTACTTCCAAGGAGCAAGCGTCTTTCAATCTCATGGCGGCAATCACCATCTGCAGTGCTTTTGGAGCCCAGGAAAATAAAATCTGTCACTGTTTCCATTGTTTCCCCATCTATTTGCCATGAAATGATGGGACTGGATGCCATAATCTTTGTTTTTTGAATGTTGAGTTTTAAACCAGCTTTCTCACATTCCTCTTTCACCTTCATCCAGAAGCTCTTTAGTTCCTCTTTGCTTTCTGCCATAAGGGTGGTATCATCTGCACATACTTCTCCTGGCAATCTTGATTCCAGCTTGTGTTCATCCAGCCTGGCAGTCCTTAATTCAGGGAGAGCACTTAGAACACCGCCTAAAAGTAGTAAGCACTCAAACCTTGGCTTAGATGATGATAACAACGATGATGATGATATAGCAACAGGCCCTATGTGATGTCCTTTCACAGCATCATTGATGATTCACAATAATCATGCAATCCACGGGGCCACATATTCGAGACGTCAGGTAACATAGAGTTGAATAGGAAAATGTTGGACTTCTTATAATAAAAGCAATCACTATGAAGTGTTTTGGGTAGACCACTATTTAAAAAGGATTGGTCTAGCGGGAACAGGATAGCCAGGAAGCAAAACAGGCACTGAGATTCTTGTGCAGGCATTGAGAGGCTGAGGAGCACTTTCAAAGTGGTAAAAACGGGATGGAGAGAAAGGGAACTCTGATCCAAAAAATTGGGGGGGGGGGGTGCATGATTCCTTCTCTTTACAGTTCACTAACATTTCTCAAGTGCTTAAAATGTGCCCCAAAATGTGCTAAGTGGTTTTTATGCTGATTATTTCATTTAATTATTCCAGTGTTACTCTGGGGTAGTTACTGTTTTCATTTGCATCTTGCAGATGAGTAAACCTGGGCTAATGACTATACTTCAAATAACCCAAGGTTGTACAGCTTGAGCCAAGATTTGAACTCAGATTTATCTGACCTCTGAACCAGCATTCTTGACCTCCAAATGATGCTAACTCTCACATGGCTATACTTAAAATGATAAATATTCTATCTGATCTTAAGAATTAATTGATATTGATTTCTTTATTCAGGATGCATCTCTTTGGTATCTGAAGTTTTAGTATGTACTAGATACTATCAAGGAATATCCATTTTTAACAAAGAATGCAAATCCAATTGCCAAACACCAATATTTTGAAAGGGATAACACTACAGACATTTAAAAAATCTGACAAGGTGTATAAATAACATCCAAGGTGATATTCATGAAAATCAACTTATTTCTAAAAGAATTATTATTCCTTCTTTCTACTGGGTCCAGCTTTGCAAAGGAAAAGCAAAAGGAGTTTCTCCAAACAAAATCAAAAAGTTAATTGCATGAAGCCAGCTGTTTTAAATAGGGTTGTTTTGAAGACATTGTTCATATCTATTCAAAAAGACCCCAGCCCGACCAAAATGTTTATCTGTCACTTCTAACTGATCCTTTACAAAGCCTTAGACCACTGCTTACAAAAGGAATGTAGTTTATTACAGTTGTTGCACTCCAAATGAATATTGATTTCAATCTCAGAATGCTATGAAAGGACTTGCATCAATTACACAGTACATCAGAGTCATAATGCAAGTTACCTAGTTCCAATGATGCACACAGCAAATCAATCATTCACTTTCACACACCTTTGAAGAGACACCAGCCACCATGAGCTTCCTTTATCTAAAACCCTAAAATAAACCATGCAGTGCAAAGTGGTGATAGAAAAGGAAATCATCCCCAGTTTTTAAAAAGCACAGGCTACCGTCAGAAAGCCATTATAATTACTCCCTTTCAAGTGGGCTGTGTGTTAATACAAATACAAATGAGGGGGTAAAAAAAATGAAGCCTTAATGACAGCATTATGAGGGGAGGTTTCTCCTTTACATTATTTATTTATTCAATGGAAAATTATTTGGCAATTATGATAAAGCAACTAGACGACAATGACTTTCCTTTGAATCACTAATTAAAATGCTGATTGCCTGTGGAGTGAGATGTGCAGTTATGGTCAAACAAGAACTTTCATTGTGCTAAACAGCTTGGGCTGGCCTGACACCTGGGTGGGGAGGGGAGGGTGTGAATCAAGCACACTTCACTACTAAAATCACACTCATTTTTATTCAGTAAAATTCTAACAATGTTATAAATCTATATTACTGCACTCAGTAATCTGAAGAGATTTTTTTTTAAATAAGAAAATCTAGGTTCAGAAATGAAAAACCTTATGAGGTCTATGAGTATATTTAATACATCTCAAATGGCTTTGCATGTGAAAGTTATTTTTTACAAGTTGGCACTTCTTGTATTCCTGCATTTCTCTACAAGCTACCTTTATGTACAAACGTCAAAGAAATGTGACCTTCAACATAAATGCTCTTCAAACACAGATGGTTTCTCTTTAATAATAGAAGAAATGTCTTACAATTAATGGTGAAGAGGAAATTGCCTTTCTTGTAATGCAATGAATTCAGTGCTCTGAATTTTACTAACTAAAATTATGGTTTTCCCAATAACACTGAAATAGTCATCATTTTCCAAAATGAAAAATACATTTCTTATATTCACAACTTGTTTATGTTCTCAAAAATCAATTAAATTCATAAAGCTAAAAGAGAGTAGTTGCCTTAAACCAGTAACATACATTGTTAGGAAAGGCATTATTTTGAAAGACTCCACTCTCAGAGAACAATAAATTCTTAGATTTGGAAGAGAATAGATAATAGATAAGTCATTTGGAAGCTTCCCTGGTGGCTCAGATGGAAAAAGAATCTGCCTGCAATGCAGGAGACCCAGGCTTGATCCCTGGATTGGGAAGATTCCCTGGAGAAGGGAATGGCTGCCCACTCCAGTATTCTTGCCTGAAGAATTCCATGGACAGTGGAACCTGACGCGCTATAGTCCATGGGGTCACAAAGAGTCAGACACGACTAAACAACTAACACACACTTTCAGAGAAGTCATCTACTCTCATCCAATTTGAAACTTGCCTCCACAGTATCCCTCAGAGAATCCTGCCTTTGCCACAACTTGAGAAAAAGATGTTTCCTCTCTCAAAGGGCAGACCATCCCACTTCTGAATGGTTCCAAAGGTCAATAAACATCTAAAGGTCAAACTGACTTCCTCAAAAGTATCACTGGAATCCACTCTGGAGTTCCACAGAACTCCACAGTCCCTCTTCCAAATAATCTCTTCCAAATATTTTAAGACAACCATCATGCTTCCATCGAAGTTAACTCTGGTTTTTCCAGCTAGTTCCCAGGATTACATCCATTCTCCACAATTTGTCCCTCTTAACAAATGATTGGAGGGGGAAAAAACATAAACCATATTCCAGATGTAGTCAAATTGCCCAAGTGCTTTTGGATCCATTTTTTCCCTGCTCCTAATTTTTAAGCCATGATATGACAATAAATCATATTCATCTCACAGTCAAATAAAACATATAGGTCAATGTTACACAAGTGATTTTTAACAAAAACACAAATTTTATGAACTTTAATTTATTGCTCTTAGACAACATTTTCTTAGTCCATAACTAACTCGGATGAAATTCACTCCTGTCTATTTGATGCTACTTAATCTCTCTAAGCCTGACTTTCCTTGTGTATAAAATGCTTAGCACAGTAAATTCTAAACAGGCACTAGCTACCATTTATGAAGTATTTGTCAAGTGCCAGGTATAGTGCTAAGGGCCCTATATGCACTACACACAACTAAGGTAAGCATCATTATTTCCATTTCACCAATGAAAAGACTAAGGCTCAGAAAGTTTCCATAGTTTGCTCGAGGTCACCCAGCTAGTCACAGAGCCAAGATTTGAGTTCAGGCCACCCTTATCAACACGCTATCAATGATTACTGTTCTTAATCTCCTACCTTGTAAAACATTAATAAATGGGCTTACGGTAAAATTATTGAACAGAATCGGATTAAAGCAGTCTCTTTAGAGATCTGCCTCCAGTTTGATTAACTTTGGGCCATTTACTCAAAAATCCTGAATCTCTTACCACATAATGTATATATCCACAGAAAGCCCATAACTATACCAAGACAATTTCTCAATGACCTGCACAAACTAAGACACATGCTACGCCTTGGGAGTTTCTGTAATCTACAGATTCAGTAATCATATTCTATTAAGAGGAAGTGAAGTTAGCCTGGCACCCTCACTGTTATCTAATGACTACTGCTTTTGCCCAATTGCTGTCAATTCATCCATTTAACAGTTCCCATCCCAGGACAAGTCTAAATTTAGGCATTCACTTTATTCAGAATATCAGGATTTTGGCTCATATCTCCTTTCCTGGTTTTTCCAAAGATTTCCAAAAGTATTTTCCCAGTCCTCACTGAAAATTTCTTTATTTCAATGTATGAATCCACACAATTTAGAGCAACTAGGAGCTCATTTAGACTCTCTACACATATTTAAGTTTTCAGGTTCTTGTAGTTATGGTTGTGATGCCCTTTACAATTTAAAAAGTCATAAATCCTTTACAGAGAAAAGAAAAGTTAAATCAGATTTAGTAATGTTTCTTTCTTTTTAGCCATCTTTGTACTTTATACTATGTTTCAAACAGTGCAAGTTGGCAAATATTTATGGAGCACCTATGATGTGCAAGTATTTTTGATGAAAATGAAGGGAACACAACAACACATCATGCTTAAAAACCAGGAAGCAGAGTCACAGTGACAGAAAGGGTTAACACAAAAGAACATTAAAACATTAAGAGAGCAAACAAGTGGCTATGGGGAGCATAGCAACTAAACAACAGACTAGATCTCTTATTTCTCATCTTTTATGTTTCCAAACACAACCTTAAGTCTTTTCTCACAGTTCTATAGAAAACTCGAGAAAACTTGCATATGATATTTTGGGAGAAATCACTTCTTCCCATTGGGGTCATCTATTATTGTTAGATTTTTATTATTAGAGCCTCCCCTTCAATGACTCATCTTTACTCAGTCACTCATTCATTCGTAACATAAATATTACTGTGTCTCCTAAATACCAGGCAGTCCTTTAAAGTCTGAAGTCACTGAATCATACCTATAATGTTTTAAAATTATCCACTATGGATCAATGATTACAAGGCCACTGGTCCTGAATTTAAGAAATTAAAAACTTTATATTTTTAGAAATCTACTTCCTAAAGTCTCAGGCTACTCTATGTACAGTCATCACTTGACCAATGAATTCTCCCTTAATTTAGAGTTATTGAGAGTATCCAGTTATTCCATTACATCCTCAATTACTTGAGGGATTTTTTAGTTCATCATAAACTTTTCAGACTCTTGGCAAACTGCTTGGAGAAATGAAACTCCCTACACTTAACACGCCTACCGCATTAATGGTTTTACAATCTCAATAATTAAAGCATCATCCCTGTCATCCATTTCAAAAGGCGGCCAACAACTACTTCTAACTATTTAATCCACGCCCAAATGCTTTCTTTTTTTTTTTTTTTTCATTAGTTGGAGGCCAATCACTTCACATTTCAGTGGGTTTTGTCATACATTGATATCTACTCAAGTGTGCACTTTGGTTTTCAAAAATATTACTTAAATACTATTTTCATTATCAAAGTAACTGATGCTTACTGCTGAAGCATTTGAAAATATAGAAAAGCAGAAGAACAAAATTATCACTCAAAGTCTGGCGGTAATTTCTTTAGGAATTTTGGTATATTTCCTTTCTGAATAAGTGCGTGAATAACACACATGTGTGTCTGTGTTTGCATATACATGCTTTGTGTGTGAATATGTGTGTGCAGGATATATGTTACCTATGTATGTCAGCCTCTGCATGATTTTTTTAACCTGTTCATTATTTCAGGGGAAAGTCCTTCCACTGCAGTTCTTCCCCTGAGTACTTGAGTCAAGACTTGCTTAGACCCCTTAGTCATAATCATATGTTCTTCTTAAATCTACTTTATACCCAATACACACATATCTGGCCATATTGGCCCTATCCTCATTATTATCCCCTGCTATGGCTTCTAGAGAACTTTCAGGGTCTTCATTCACCATGCTTCTTTACTAGTCATACATTAAATGTAAATCTATGTTATACTAATTTTGTTTCATTTTTCCTCTCTTTACCAGCTCCAAATTTCAATTGAAAGCTCTCTTGGCTCTAATAATAAGACTCCTATCAAGCCCATTCTTCCCAGTCCTGAAACTTTGGGGAAACAGATGAAGACACTGCCTTATCTCATACATGTAAGTTCTTATTCAGAACTCTTGCAGATACCTTCTCAGGCCCTTCCAATGCACCCCCTCCTTATATATTATGCATTGATCAGCTCTTGGATTCAATGAGATTTAAAAACAGACCAGCCATCAGTGCTAGTATTCTCACTCCAAGAATGTGGTATATTTCTCATTAAGTCATTTCAGGTCTACATCCAGCTTCCTTCCACTTCTCAAGAGAGACTGCTGCAGCATCTGGACTCCCTGTGTGAGACTTCTCTGTGAACACTGCTCACTGTCAAGCACAGAGCAGATAAGTGTTTCCTCAAAAGCCTCAGCCTCATCCTCCAGGGGAACAGCTCCCATCTGCTGCTCAGCTCTGGGGTGGCAGAAGGACTTTTCTCTTTCAATGTGGAATCAAGTTCCTACACTCACCAACACCGTGATGTTGGTTCATAATTGCCCTCTGATGCTTTCTTCATTCTTTTGCTCTGATCAAGAAATATTCTAAGAACTAGTGCTTATTACTCAGATATCTAAAACAAGTGAACCTCTCTATAGTCCAATAAGTTTACTTACTAAATGAATAGATAAGATTTTTTTTACTTAATACACTAAGCTTTGACTACATGTCATTTGGTCATTAAAGATAGGTAATATATCACTATACAGAGTCTACATAAATAATGACTTTCATCAGTATGTGCTCATCATTTTAACATTAATTCAAAACAACAGTATGTAACATTTAGTTACTATTTTGGCACCTGTTTATTTTAAATTAAGGATATTAACTACAAACATATCGACTTAAAGAGGAAGAAAAACAAACACATTTCTCCAAAACTATTATTTTTATATTTTTTTTAGTACTAAAATCATGAGTTTATGAAATATAGCCCTTACACAAATAATCTATTTTGGAAAAAAGCAGTACAATTTCTTCTGTCCCTCATCCTTGTCTCTGCCATAAAATGTATAGTCACATCCTCCCCAAAATCACATGATGGTGTATATTTTATAATTATCCAAATATTAACATATTATTTCTTTGCTTATCCTAAACAAAATTATGGGTGTTTTTTTTTTAATATTTGCTGTTCTGATTTGAGTAATAGCTTATAAGAAATAAACATAAGATCAACTCTACCGATTCTAAACAATATTTCAGATTGTATTTTTCATGTTCCCATCACTTGACTGTATGTAGAAAAGTGAAAGTGATTTTATTTCTTATTTTGGCTTATTTGTGACATCTCCATGTTATTACTAACATAAAATGAAAATGAGAAAATTCTGGAAGACAGTTTGACAATACTTATCAAAATTTAAACGCATATTCTATTTCCTTTAATTTACTCCAAGCAAATCTAGCAAATGAACAAATATAGAAATGCAAAAAGACAGCCACAGAATTTTTATAAAAACAAAACACTAAAACTAATTTAAACACCCATTAATAAGAAATTGCTTACATGAAATATTATGCAATTAAATACTGTGTAACTATTAAGAGAGTTATATCATTTTGCAGAGATTTTTACAATGTATTAATTTAAAAAGCAGATTAAGGCCAACATGTGATAATAAAATATAATGTTTAAAAATATATAAGTATAGATATGAAAAGAGTCTATAAGACCATCACCAAAAATTTTCAAATGGTTCTAGCTTTAAGATGGAATCACACGTAACTTTGTCTTTATATATCTATGCATTGCATGGCATACACTGAGCATGTGCATTTATAATTAAAAAAAAAAAATTAAGACAATGAAACTACCAGAACATAAAATTTGCCTTTTAAACTCAATATCTTAAATCTAAACTAATTCAGAGATCCAAAACACATGACTCTGATTTCCATTTAAAACATCTTTACAAAGAATGCCAAGAATGATTAATTTTAAAACATTTATAGAAAACATATTATAAACATTTAATATTTAGAGAACTATACATGGTAACCTTGAGGGATAAAGAGATCCAAGTATTTATAACAGCAAACAAAATTTCACTCAGTTCAGTTCAGTCACTCAGTCGTGTCCAACTCTGCGACCCTATGGACTGCAGCACGCCAGGCCTCTCTGTCCATCCCAACTCCCAGAGTTTACTCAAACGCATGTCCATTGAGATGGTGATGCAATCCAACCATCTTATCCTCTGTCGTCCCCTTCTCCTTCTGCCCTCAGTCTTTCCCAGAATCAGAGTCTTTTCAAATGAGTCAGTTCTTCTCATCAGGTGGGCAAAGTATTGGCCCTTCAGCTTCAGCATCAGTCCTTCCAATGAATATTCAGGACTGATTTCCTTTAGGATTGACTGGTTGGATCTCCTTGTAGTCCAAGGTACTCTCCAGAGTCTTCTCCAACACCACAGTTCAAAAGCATCAATTCTTCAGTGCTCAGCTTTCTTTACAGTCCAACTCTCCAACATCCATACATCCATACATGAGTCCAACTCTCACATCCATACATGACTGGAAAAACAAGAGCTTTGACTAGACAGACCTTTGTTGACAAAGTAATGTCTCTGCTTTTTAATATGCTGTCTAGGTTGGTCATAACTTTTCTTCCAAGGAGCAAGCGTCTTTTAATTTCATGACTGCAGTCACCATCTGCAGTGATTTTTGAGCCCCCAAAAATGGTCTGTCACTGTTTCTATTGTTTCCCCATCTATTTGCCATGAAGTGATGGTACCAGATGCCATGATCTTAGTTTTCTGAATGTTGAGCTTTAAGCCAACTTTTTCACTCTCCTCTTTCATGTTCATCAAGAGGCTCTTTAGTTCTTCTTCACTTTCTGCCATAATGGGAGTGTCATCTGCATATCTGAGGTTATTGATATTTCTCCCAGCAATCTTGATTCCAGCTGGTGCTTCATCCACTTCAGCATTTCTCATGATGTATTCTGCATGTAAGTTAAATAAGCAGGGTGACAATATACAGCCTTGACATACTCCTTTCCTGATTTGGAACCAGTCTGTTGTTCCATGTCCAGTTCTAACTGTTACTTCTTGACCTGCATACAGATTTCTCAGGAGGAGGCCAGATGGGCTGATATTCCCATCTCTTTCAGAATTTTCCACAGTTTGTTGTGATCCACACAGTCAAAGGCTTTGGTATAATCAATAAAGCAGAAGGAGATGTTTATCTGGAACTCTCTTGCTTTTTTGATGATCCAGCAGATGTTGGCAATTTGATGTCTGGTTACTCTGCCTTTTCTAAATCCAGCTTGAACATCTGGAAGTTCATGTACTGTTGAAACCCGGCTTGACATTACTTTGCTAGTTTGTGAGATGAGTGCAACTGTGAGGTAGTTTAAACATTCTTTGGCATTGCCTTTCTTTGGGATTGGAATGCAAACTGACCTTTTCCAGTCCTCTGGCCACTGCTGAGTTTTCCAAATTTGCTGGGATATTGATTGTAGCACTTTCACAGCATCATCTTTTAGGATTTGAAATAGATCAACTGGAATTCATGTAATCTGCACATAGTCTTTAGGTATAGAGATCTGACTGAAGAATATAATACTTTTTCTGACTTCCTCATTAATCAGTGTAACTTATCAGCTAGGGGACAGAAACACAGTGGAGTAGACAGTTGGAATTCACCATCCCTTAATGGTAGTGAATACTTTGACTCAGAAAATCCATTCATTCTATGGCTATCATCAAAAAATCAACAAACAACAAATGCTGGAGAGGGTGTGGAGAGAAGAGAACCCTCCTGCAGTGTTGGTGGGAATGTAAATTGGTACAGCCACTATGGAGGACAGTATAAAGTTCCTTGAAACACTAAAAGCAGAGCTACCATATGAGCCTGCAATTCTACTCCTGGGCATATATCCAGAGAAAAACATGGCCCCAAAAGATACATGCAATGTTCATTGCAGCACTGTTCACAATGGCCAAGATATGGAAACAACCTAAATGTCCATCAACAGAGGAATGGAAAAAGAAGATGGGATGTGTGTATATACATATGTGATGGAATATTACTCAGCCATTAAAAAGAATGAAATAAGGCCATTTGCAGCAACATGGACAGACCTGTAGAGTGTCATACTGAGTGAAGTTAAGTCAGACAGAGAAGGGAAATATCAGATGACATCCTTTGTATGTGGAATCTAAAGAGAAATGATACAAAGGAACTTACTTACAAAACAGAAGGATACTCACAGACTTAGAAAATGAACTCATGGTTGCCAGGGGGATGGGATAGTTAAGTACTTTGGGGAGGTCACGTACACACTGCTATACTTAAAATGCATAACCAACCAAAACGGATAACCAAACCTATTGTATAGCACATGGAACTCTGTTCAATGTTATGTGGCAGCCTGGATGGGAGGGGGCTTGGGAGAAAAATGGATACATGTACATGGATGGCTGAGTCCGGTCATTGTTCACCCAAAACTATCACAACACTGTTAACTGGCTATACCCCAATACAAAATGTTTTTGGTGTTAAAAAATAAAATAAAAAATAAAATTTTAAAAATAAACAAGCAGAGACAAAAAGAAAATCCATTCATCCTGACTGCTTTCTTTCTCTCCAAGAACATATAGATGGATACCATCACTTATGATACTAACCAACAAATTTGAACCCTGAGTTCTGCCCTGCTTTGCCACTCTACATATACATAACCATGTTAACAAAAACTATGACTTTGAGGAGGAATATATCATTTTTCGTGACAGAGTTCAGTTTGAAGATTGTACAGGGTTTAAATCTGAAAAGTGAAACTCTCACCTATAAGAGATTTACAATGTCATCAAAGAGTATGGTTCCTAGTATCTAGTGAGTTGTTCATTCTCATTAAACTTTAGTTTCTATCTACCAATACAGCACGCCTTTGTTGAAATAATGATGCAATATTAGAGATTAAATATCTAGAATGGATATCAACTAAAGACTTGATTTCATGCAAGAAGAGATCTCAATTCTCTTTCATGCTCTACCCCTGCTGAAGTTAACTACTGAGAAGATAAAAATATTAAGACCTATACTAGGTCTTAAAACTCACAGTGCTTCTATGTAACTCATGAAATTGTAAAGGACAGGGCAATGTTCTATGCACTTGTCCTGTGCAGAAACCTGGACAGTGGATGGAGAACAATGGGATGGAAAGGAAAAGGGAAAGAAAGGCTCCACGCTCCACTCAGCCTGAGCAGAACCATTCCTATCTGCTGCACATCTGGCTTCCGTGGAAGACTTCACTTGGAGAGATGAGCCTATTGCTTGAAGGCAAAGAGGGAGAAGAAGAAAAAAGAATGAAAAGAAAAACATTTGAGAAAAAGGCACATGACCCAGGCCTTTCTAACCTAGAAACCTCAATTCTTGATTCATCCCTGCCACAACTAAGAGTCCACCTTGGGCAGTCTGCCTCAGCCCTCACAGCCTGCAATAAATGCAACACTAAAGTGAAGAAAAGATACCCAAAAAGGGTAAAATAAGAAGAGCATAATTGATTTATCATTCAATAATTTTCCATACATCAGTAGGATACAAAAATAAAAGGTTACCAGAAGAACAAACAGGAAAAGCAGAACTCAGTTTTCTTATAATTGACAAACATAAACCCTTAAATTTAGGGTTTAAATTAGCCTGAAGTTTGTCTAAAGGAGAACTGGCTTGGGCCCTTCTCCCTTTGACTCCTGTAATCTTATTGTTGTTGTTGAGTCGCTCAGTCGTGTCCAAACTCTGCAACCCCATGGGCTGCAGCTCACCAGGGTCCTCTGTCCATGGGATTTCCCAGGTAAAAATACTGAAGTAGGTTGCCATTTCCTTCTCCAGGGGATCTTCCTGACTCAGGAGTCAAATCTGAGTCTCCTGCACTGCAGGTGGATTCTTTACCGCTAGCCATCAGGGAAGCCTAAAACCTTATGGATGTTATTAATTTTAGAAAACCATTGACAATTAGTCAAATACAATATATATGGATTTAGATTTCAGTGAAGTTAAGAGGGTCTCTCACAAGCTCTTTCTCCTGTTTATGACCCATGCCTTTAAGGCAGTTGGTCACCCTGAAGGTAAATAGAAAGGTTTGTGCTACCCCTTATCCACAGTATAGGATGTATCTAGTAGAACAAATGCTGAAGCAATCATTCAGACTGACCGACTGATGATTAGATGATGACAGCAACGTTTTCTTTATGGGATTCTAAAATTTTATTGAGTGTCCTGTATTGCCTGACACTGTTCCATGTATCCTCTCACTGTTTTATCTGCACAGTACAATTATAGTCCCATTTTCTGATGAGGCACCTAAATCACAGGATGAGCATAATGAATTTTAGAGGCTGTGTTGTCCACTGCCTTTATTTCACAATGGAGGAAAATGAGTCAGGGGGGACTTAGTGTCAGAAACAGCAGTAAAATGATAGTCCTCAGGGTCAGCCTGGCCTTGGGTGGTCCAGGGTTTCACAGTCAGGCAGCCAAAAACACATTGGCTTCAGCATTCATCAGCTAAATGTTCTTTGTGAAGTTATGTTACCTCTTAAAATCTTGATTCCTCACCTGTATGTTGGGGGAAAACACTGTACTAAGGCCCCAGGCTTAATGAAAATTGCAAAAGGTACATGAACCCTTAGTGCCTCATCTGGCATAAAACTCTTGGTCAAAAAAATAAATATGGGGCTCTATGTTGTTACATTTGTTTGTTTTATTTTTAGATTCCACATATATAAGTGAAATCAGACTCACAGTCACAGAACCAATGAGAGGTTGCCAGCTGGGAGGAAGGTGAGGGGATGGGTGAAATAGCTCAAAGGGATTAAGAGCTACAAATTTCTAGTTACAAAATAAATAAGTCACAGTGATATAATGTACACATAGGGAATATGGTCAATAATACTGTAATAACTTTGCATAGTGACTTATCATGATGCACATGTTATGATACATAAAAATATTGAATCACGATGTTGTACATCTGAAACTAATATACTATATAAGTCAATTATACTTCATCTAAAAAGGTGCCCCCAGTGTTATTACTTCTACTATAAACGCTACTAGTGATGCTTCCATCTCCAGCAGTCACTGGGGTCATCACTGCCCCCACCATCAGCAACAGGACACCAGGTTCCTCTTCAGAAGAGATGCCTAAACCTGCTCCCTGACTCCCTGTTGTTGCTCACAAGCTCCCTCCTTCTTAAATTCTGCCTTTCCATCTCCCTATCTGTCCATACTTCACATTGAGATCCAAAACCAGATGCAACCGTCTTAAGAAGTTGACTCTCAACAGTTCCAGCTCATGCTGGTCCCCAGATCTGCCATACATATCACTGGGTTCTCAAGATGGCATTTTATTGAATAAAATGTGATATCTTTGGATGTTATCTGATTTATTCTTATTTCTCAATGAGGTAGTATTCATAAAGGAGACTATTCACGTTTTTATATACTTCTCCAATGCTGTGCTGGGCTTAGTCACTCAGTCATGTCTGACTACTTTGCAATCCTTTGGACTGTAGCCTGCCAGGCTACTCTGTCCATGGGATTTTTCAGGCAAGAATACTGGAGTGGGTTGCCATTTTCTCCTCCATACAGGAGTTTATAGTAGGTCTGCAACAAATATCTGTGAAAATACAGCCTTTTCTCAACCATAAATAAGCATCTTTTTGCTTTACATCATCCACTCTACATCTAGACTCATATACTATATTTGTTTATAACAGCCACATTTTAAAACAACAGTACTGGGTAAATTGAGGTATACTGGCACCAAATCCTCACAGATTTCACTTGAGAAGATATCATGTTACAAAATAAATTTCCCTGTCAATGTGTGGCACCAGCACAAGTGTAAATTCCAAAGGCCAGACTGACCATAACACTGACATACAGCTCATAAATTGCTGACCACCACAGTCAGTCTACTACCCTTGCAAAGTTATATAGAGTTTCTCAAATTTCATAATGTTCAAAGATTTTCTGTAGACCAAGGCCTATACAATAAATAAATCACATGCCCTTTTCACTGGAAGTAGAATTCTTACCTAACATTCATTTCCTATAGAACCCTCAAAATTATAAAGACTATAAATTTCATGTGCTATAATTTTAAACTCAAAAATTACACATCCTCAGTCTTTATACTGTTTCAGAACGTAAATGTCTAGCAGTTTTATGTGTCATTTTCTAATGTCTTTTTAAAATGTGTGGTTTCACATTTTGTTTGACTAACACCCCTAAACTCAGTCCCTCTCGGAGGAAGAGTTAATCATTGTTTCCACTTTGGTATGCATTCCCCTAGAGCTTTTTTCCATAAATTCATAAACATACATCTGCATCCACAGAAAATATGCAATAGTCTTTTGTGACCTGCTCACTTCACATAAATGATGTCATATTATATATATCATTCTATAACCCCCCTTTTTTATCCCTCAAGGTAATGGTGTTGGGGAGAAATTTCCTTGTCAGTAAAAATATTTGTAGTTCATTCTTTTTAACTGGTGCAGATTTCCACAGTTTGTTTAACTGGTTCTTTATCAATGAACATTTAGGTTGTTTTTCCTTGTTGCTATTATAAATGACCCTGCAGTGATCACCCTTGCCAGCTCCTCTAATATTTTCTATGCTGTCTTATTAGAAATCACTTTAATTAAGCATGCATTCTAATCACATATAATCCCTCAATAAATAATATGATAAAGTTTCCTATTTATTACTTAACTAGAATAAGTTTAAAATTTCATAGCTTTCATCTTTGGAAAAGACCCTGATGCTGGGAAAGATTGAGGAGAGGAGGGGAAGGGGCCAACAGAGGAGGAGATGGTGGGATGGCATCATCAACTCAACTGACATGAGCTTGAGCAAACTCTGGGAAATGGTGAAGGACAGGGAAGCCCGGCATGCTGCCGTCCACAGAGTCACAAAGAGTCGGACATGACTGAGCAACTAAACAACAACAACAAATATTAAATTTAGAGACCTAACCTCACAAAAGAAGAGAAGTTGGCAAACTAGGGCCCACATGCATGTATGCATGCTGTGTCACTTCAGTCGTGTCCGACTCTTTACAACCCCATGGACTGTAGCCTGACAGGCTCCTCTGTCCATGGGATTCTCCAGGCAAGAATACTGGATTGGGTTGCCATGCCCTTCAGGAGATCTTCCCGACCCAGGGATAGAACCTGTCTCTTTTAGGTCTCCAGCACTGGCAGGCAGGTTCTTTACCACTAGTGCCACCACAGTGCCTGTTTTTAACCCATCCACTGCCTCTTTTGTAAATAAAGCTTTAAGGAACACAGTCATGGTCATTCTTTCTACATTATCTAAAACCTCTCTTGTACTCTTAACAGCAGAGCTGAGTAGTTTTGACAAAGACTATATGGCCCACAAAACCAGAAATATTTTTTATCTGTCCCTTTGCCAAAAAACTTTGCTAACCCTACTACCAGAATATGAAATAGTCTTTCTGTGGCAAGTTTTTTTCCTTTTCCTACAAAGTGCAAGTTAAAAGGTCAGCTTTTAACTTTAAGTAGAAAACATTTGTAGTGGCACTTGCTACTGAAAAAGTCCATATTGACCTAACACAATGATACTGCTTTTAAATCCCACAATTGAAATATATAAAGCCATAACTGTTTCAGGCCCTTCATAACTATTTACTAAAATTTGAAATGAGGAATAAGACTACAGAGTGAGGCACATGGTGATTTAAGCCTATTGTACCACTGCACTCTTTGGCATCTGGGGTGGTTGTGATCACTAGGTGACTTCTAAGATCAGTCCCAGTTCTCACATTATCTGGCACCAACTATTCACACGTAAAAGGAAGAACTATTAACAGGAGCTTCATGTATTTATATTATTACTCAAAATTATCACAATGTTCACTGACATACTATTATTATTTTATGTTGTCACTGACTGTAAAATTTAGGTTAAAGTTGGAGAATAGGTCATAACAGATTTTTTTACAGGTATAATTTGAATTTATTTACCATTTATTCCCTGGTGACTCAGACAGTAAAGAATCTGCCTGCAATATGGGAGACCCAGGTTCAATCCTGAGTTGGGAAGACCTCCTGGAGGAGGAAATGGCAACCCACTGTAGTATTCTTGCCTGGGAAATCCTGTGGTCAGAGGAGCTTGGTGGGCCACAGTCCATAATGTCACAAAGAGTTGGACACAACTGAGTGACTAACGCTTTCATGTTCTGTACAATGAACTGGTATTTACAGAGTTAATGACTAGTAGAATCTACAACTTAGAACAACATTAGGAGATCCAAAGCAGGCACAGATAAATTTGCATATATTAGAAATAGAAATGTTTTCATTATTTTCAACTCAAATTTCCAGGTTGTGCCCCATTTGTAGAAAAAGGGAACCATGGTTCCCAACCCTTGTCCTGTGTTATAAATGTTAAAGGCTTTATCAGCATTCCTCATCACGAAACTTTACAGAAGCTATAAAGAGGGTCCCAACAATCGTCCAAAGGACTGAATTCCCATTTTGTTCTCCCAAATGGAGAAATAAGACTTCTGTTTTCGTTTGATGAAAAATAACAATGATAATTACTTCTGAATCATTTGTAGACTGACATTTGACAGACTTTTTAGAGACCACTTTTACTAATATGATTGCTTAGTCTCTTAAATGAGCACTGTAGTAACCTACAATTGCCTCTTCACACAGCAACTGTGTGTGGGTGGGTGGTGGGGGAAGCGGGTATGCACACACATGCACACATGCTCAGTTGTGTCCAACTCCTTGCAATCTCATGGACTGAAGCCCACCAGGTGCCTCTGTCCTTGAGAATTTTCAGGCAAGAATACTGGAATGGGTTGCCATTTCATCCTCTAAGGGATCTTCTTGACCCAAGGATCGAACCCATATCTCTTGCATCTCCTGCATTACCCCACAGCAACTACTAAGCAACAACAAAAATAACCAATGCACTCATGTATTGGTGCTGTTACTGTTAAGTGGAAAGAAAGGAAAGAGGATGGGGAAATGATTGCTTTCCCCTAGCCTCAGGCCGGGAGAGGGCAATGGCACCCCTCTCCGGTACTCTTGCCTGGGAAATCCCATGGACGGAGGAGCCTGGCAGGCTACAGTCCATGGAGTCACGAAGAGTTGGACACAACTGAGCGACTTCACTTTCACTTTTCACTTTCATGCACTGGAGAAGGAAATGGCAACCCACTCCAGTACTGTTGCCTGGAGAATCCCAGGGATGGCAAAGCCTGGTGGGCTGCCGTCTATGGGGTCGCACAGAGTCGGACACGACTGACGTGACTTAGCAGCAGCAGCAGCCTCAGGCCCACAGTGGGCCAAGGATCAAGTTTGCCCAGGACAACAAGGTTTATGTCAGGCTGTCCTAGGGTGATTACTAATGGCCCCCACTACTCCCCTCAAAATGTCCCAGGCTTAACCATAAATTATAGGTGGGTGCCCTCCTTAGACCCAGCCTTTCCCCTTAAACTTTGCCTCCTCCAGGGTCTCTTCTCCACCTCTTTTTTGAGAGTCCTGATTTGGCAAGCACTGAAGGAACAAAGGGGAAAAAGCAATGTCCTGAGTCAGAGACAAGCAGGGTTCCTGAAATCCAGAGGACAAGAGGAAATAAGAGAAGTGATAAGCATAGAGTTGGGTGAAGTCCAAGATCAATGTCAATAGCTTCCTGCATCAGTCAACCAGGTCACAGGAAGGGAACTGTGTGCTTCCAAGGTTGGCTGTCTAGACTGGAGGGTTAACTGTCAGGGTCAGGGTTGCTGTCTGAAGGCTGTTGTCGGGGCCATACGTCAGTACCATGAGAGAGGTCACAGGAGAAAATTGAAAGGACTTGTCCAAAGAACTGAAGTTTCTGTAAAGAAGCTTTAGGGCTATCATGGAAACTGATATTTGAAAAAATAGGGGAAAGCTCTATGCATCCTGAAGACCCAACAACCAAGTAATGTCCAAGGAAGGAACAGTCACTTTAAAAATTTTGAGGAGACGTTCACTGTCTTTAAATATAGAGCAACTCCCTCTCAACACTAGTCTGCTGATCATCTCCTCTAAATTAAAAGGTTCTATTTTGATACAGATGAGTTCAAAGTGAGCTTCCCCTATACGTGGGAAAAGCTTATTTGATAGGGGTTCCAACACTCTCAGGGGCTGAGGATCCAACTATCAAACCTATCTCTCAAATAGATCATCATACACTGAGTTCTGGGCAGCTAAAAGAACGCGATACCACATGACTCACACTCCTGAGAAACTGCACTAGATGTTCTAAGTGATCAAATTATAAAATAATAAAAATTATTATTATAGTAATTGTTGTCCAGCTAAGACTTACAGAGCACTATGTGTCAAGCGGCAGTCTAAATGCATTACTTTTACTAATTCAATTAATCTTTACACAACCATGAGAATGATAGTATTTCCATTTTACAGATTAGAAAACTGAGGCTAATGACTCTGCTCTAAGTCACACATTAACAGGTGGTATAAATGGAATTTGAATCAAGTAATCAGACTCCAGACTGTACTCACTCAACAATTTTACTACAGTAACTCTCTTACACTAAATTCTTCTGAAATTCTGAGACTGGTGGAATAGTCAGCTTTAACAGACCACAAAATCAAATGCCATAGTCCAAAATAATTCCAGTAAATTACATATACTGTTCTTGAATTTTCTCCTTAAAAATTAAAATTTAAGGGGAAATGCTTTGCTTTTTCCCATCCATATGAAGTAAATCGTAATCTTAAATCTTTCAACTGTTATAAAGCTTACCCTGTGTAATCTTACTTGGATTTCTTCTAAATGAAAATAACCCACCAAAATATTCAGGAAAGAAAGCTCATGATGGTGTTATATTCTTTTCTGAAAGCTTCATTTAGATACCTACCAGAGATCCCTCATGGACACAGAAAAATCTTAAACTGTCTCTTATTTGATTGCGCTTGCCTAAGGCATTAAGTCCAATCCACCATGTCGCACCTCAGTAACTCGACACAGACTAGAAAATTCTTGCAGTCAGCTTCCCCAAGGGATTTGTTAAGTTTCACATGCATTTAGTTGTGCAGTTGGCCTGCTCAAATTGATAAACTTGTAGCTAAATTCTTTCTGCAGCAATGGGCTGTTGGGCTTATTTTTTTTATCACCAAGAGAATAAATACTGCAAAAGAAGCTGTTACTATGTGTTAGTGCTACCCATTAGTTTTTAACATAATTGAGCTTACATTCCAATTTCCTAGTAACTGATAAGTATTTATTCTGTGGATGTGGTTGAAAAGTGAAAGGGATTTAAAAGGGCTAATACTGAAATATATTTATAGCAAAAAAAAAAAAGGAAGAAGGAAAGAAATGGTGATGTCTTAAATTGAGCAAAAAATGAAACAAATATTATGAATAAAATTATTATTTTTATTAGAATTCCCAAACTGCTATGATACATGACAATACAGGGGAATTCTTGCATCTATGCTCAATAAAGTCAATACCTAAGTGCAAAATGGCTTGGCTTAACAAAAACATATGAAGGAAGCTGAAACTCAAATTGTCAGTTGTCAAATTGTCAAAAAATATGGGGGTCTTCTCCCAGATTTTAATCTTCCTTTTACTGTGCTTCTCAATTCCTAGACTAGAGCATCAACTCATATCATATCAATGTTCACCAGCATGTGATTTTCTATCACATTTTATCAAAGCTTGTCCCACACCATCTTCTACCTCACAGATGAATGCAGATGGGAAAAATCCAGAGACAACTTGAGAAACATCTTACAAACTCACTCTCATGTCATACCTGGGGACTCTGCTATTTTAGACAACATCAGTATAGGTTATAAACTCAGCATGTTCACTCATATCAATTTTGAAAGCCACCACATCAGTGCAGTGTGTGTTATTTTTTTTATATCCTCTATGTCTATGTCATTTATCTTCAGTTCATTTACATATTCAACAAACATGTGTTAATTTTTGTTCTATATTGTTCATTCTATGTTATTTGTTCAATTATTGTTCTATACACATGAAATAGATAGTGATCATATCTGTCCTCATGGAGAGAAAAAAATGAACAAATAAATACACATGCAATGAAGAAAAGAAAAAGAAAAATTAGTCAAAAATTAATATATATAATATATATACACACACACAGATATATATTCAGTTCAGTTCAGTCACTCTGTCATTTCCAACTCTTTAGAAACGACAAGGACTGCAGCACACCAGGCTTCCCTGTCCATGACCAACTCTCAGAGCTTCCTCAAAGTCATATCCATTGAGTCAGTGATGCCATCCAACCATCTCATCCTCTGTCATCCCCTTTTCCTCCTGCCTTCAATCTTTCCCAGCATCAGGGTCTTTTCCAAGGAGTCAGTTCTTCGCATCAAGTAGCCAAAATATTGGAGTTTCAGCTTCAGCATCAGTCCTTCCAATGAATATTCAGGACTGATTTCCATTAGGATTGACTAGTTGGATCTCCTTGCAGTCCAAACGATGCTCAAGAGTCTTCTCCAATACCACAGTTCAAAAGCATCAATTCTTTGGTGATCAGCTTTCTTTATAGTCCAGCTCTCACATCCACACATGACTACTGTAAAAAAACCATAGCTTTGACTAGACAGACCTTTGTTGGCAAAGTAATGTCTCTGCTTTTTAATATGCTATCTAGGTTGGTCCAAGAAGCAAGCATCTTTTAAAATTTCATGGCTGCCATCACCATCCTCATGATTTTCAAGCCCAAGAAAATAAAGTCTGTCACTGTTTCCATTGTTACCCCATCTATTTGCCATGAAGTGATGGGACCAGATGCCATCATCTTCGTTTTTTGAATGTTGAGTTTTAAGCCAACTTTTTCAGTCTCCTCTTTCACTTTCATCAAGAGGCTCCTTAGTTTCTCTTCACTTTCTGCCATAAGGGTCGTGTCATCTGCATATCTGAGGTTATTGACATTTTCCCCAGCAATCTTGATTCCAGTGTGTGCTTCACCAGCCTGGCATTTCACATGATGTACTCCGCATATGAGGTAAATAAGCAGGGTGACAATATACAGCTTTGATGTACTCCTTTCCCAATGTGGAGCCAGTCTGTTGTTCCATGTCTGGTTCTAACTGTTGCTTCTTGACCTGCATACAGATTTCTCAGGAGGCAGGTAAGGTGGTCTGGTATTCCCATCTCTTTCAGAATTTTCCACAGTTTGTTGTGATCCACACAGTCAAAGGCTTTGACATAATCAATAAAGCAGAAGTAGATGTTTTCTGGAACTCTCTTGATTTTTTTGATGATCCAGCAGATGTCAATCTGATCTCTGGTTCCTCTGCCTTTTCTAAATCCAGCTTGAACACCTGGAAGTTCACAGTTCATGTACTGTTGAAGCCTGGCTTGGAGAATTTTGAGTATTACTTTGCTAGTGTGTGAGATGAGTGCAATTTCACAGTAGTTTGAACATTCTTTGACATTGCCCTTCTTTGGGACTGGAATGCAAACTCACCTTTTCCAGTCCTGTGGCCACTGCTGAATTTTCCAAATTTGCTGGCATATGGAGTGTAGCACTTACACAGCATCATCATTTAGGATTTGAAATAGCTCAACTGGAATTTGGCTGATCAAAAAAGTCCTCATGACAAGGTGAGATTAGAAGAGAAACCTAAAGGAGTTTAGCATAGGAATAATAACTTATCTAGGTAAAGATTATTCCAGGCAAGTGCAAAGGCCCTGAGGTAGGAACCTGTGGACACAGTCGAATAAGTGAGAGAAAGGATGGTAGGAAATATCATCAAATTGTAAGTCAGGCAGCAAATCATACAGGGCCTATTAGGTCACAATAATGTGACTGCAACATTTTGAACAAAAGAGTGCCTTATTCTGATTTTTATTTTGAAAGAATAATTCTGATTTCTCTCCAAGGAAGAAACTGTGAATAAGCAAAAGTGACAATAGGGGAAAGGTAGGTAGGTAGCCATTGGTAGGTAGCCAATGGCAGAAAACAGTAGTTTAGCACTGGGCAGGAGTGAGGATGATAAGAAATAAATGCACTTGGGATGAACCTTGAAAACAGAATCAAAGAAATGAACAAAATGTGGAGTATAAAATAGATGAAGAATGAAGTGGATGGACTAGATGTAGGGTATAAGAAAATGTATAGAGATCACTCCAAGGATTCAGATATAAGCAATCCAAATTCTTTATAAGTAATATACTCACCTGTAACTTTATAGTTCATTACCAGTATGCTGTCTCTTTTTACCATCATTATAAATAATAAGAGGAGGACAAGGAGAAGGGCGACAAAGAGGAGGAAGATGAAAACAATAGTAAAATAATGAATGGATAAAATAATGGGCAGATATATAATAAGCACAATAAAATGTTCATTGTCACATCTAAGTGATAGGTATATGGATGTCTACTGTAAAAGTATTTTAAGTATTCTGTATGCTTGAAATGTTCATTAAAGATTTTGAAAAACATATACCATTTCCAAAATGTATTGACTATGGAAACTTTTTTCAATGGCTCCATCCCGTGAAAATGCATAACCCACTTACATTACACAGAAAGCTTCGATGACTTGCACAAGATTACAAACCTTAGTGACAATAAAGTCAGGACTAGATGGTTAGTCTCCTAACTCTGCAATCAGAGCTCCTTTAAACATATGGTCCTGCCAGTGTTTGTAGAACGTTTCTCACAATGAAACTGAATTCATATTAAATTAACACATTACACTCATTCAAATCGTCACTCAATCCCAGTTTGCTGTCATCAATAGTGTGTTACAGTCAGGTTCTGTGGGAGCCATCTCTCTTCTTTGCTCTCTTGGTTTCAGTAAGTCCTATCACTTACTTTTACGTCTTATGTTTCAAAACTAGAAAGCCTAGCAGGAATCTTCTGTGGCTTCAGACTTACAATTTCTCCAATCCTACAGGAAACAGGGCCCCTACGCTGTTTACATAAGCAAAGCAGGCTCTTTAACTCCATCTCTAACATTTTGCATTTATCTGTTTTCAACTTGAGAGGATCCTACATACAATCCTAAGAATCCTCTTCCCTGAGTAACTTTGGATTCCTGTTTTCAGAAGCCAAAACTGGCTCCCAAATGCCTCTTGAATCAAATGAAAACCCCCATCCAAATGATTATCTTCACACCTAAGTGCCTTCATCTCCATTCAACACGTTTATTCAGCAAGTAGCTGTTGAGTTATCACTTTGGGCCTAGTTGTATATTAGGCCCTGTGGGAAATTACAAAATATATGACATTATTCCTGTCCTTATGAATCTGAACAATCAATGTGGAGAGACAGAACACACACACATGAAACATTTTTATAACAGGATGAGGCTGTATGTGACTACACATCCACAGCTGTGAGTAGAACAGACAAGCCAGACTACCAGGGACTGACGTGTTTGTGAGAGGCTTCAAGAGTCTATGTAACACAAGCTGGAGCCTGATCCAAAAGGTGCAGAAGAGCTCGTTCCCTGGGGGAAGCTCTTATGTCCGGGGTAAGAATTAGCCTGCTCTAGACGAGAGACTAATGTGCCCAGCCTTCTTGTGTTCACTGGTCAGAAATGAGGCTGACCAAAAAGGAGGTGGAGGCAGCGTAACAGTGATTCTCTAGGTATAACCTGGGAATCTGGGATTCATCTTCACACAGAAGGACGGCGAATGGATTACTAAGGAGGATATGACAACACAAAGGTGGCTATTTATCTAGTAGAAATATCCAGAGTGGACACTAGGTAGGAAATTATTATACCAGCGCAATTGTTAGGACATGAGGTCTCTGACAAGAGTGTGCAGGAGATGGAAAAAGTAAAATAGGAATATATTGAGCAGGCATTCTGAAGGAACATTGTCAAATACATAAAGGAGAGAAAGGTTAACAGTGACTCTGGGCTATCACACGAAAGCAATAAAAGAACGACGAAATTGTTGATTAAAAACAATGAATAATGAAGCTAGGAAAGGAAGGAATGGTGAGTCCGAGGTGATGTCAAGTCATCTAAGTTGAACAGGCAAACTGGAAAGAGCAAAATAAGCCTCAGGTGAAAAATAAGGATGTGATCTAGATTCAGAGGATCCCAGCATAAAAATGATAGAGACCACTAAGTATTTCCCCAGACTCATGACTTTTACTTCCTGGGCACCCAGCTAAATCACCCTTCCCAGGCTGTTGCCTAGAGTTGTGGCCACACGCCTGAGTGCTGGTCAGTGGGGTGTATGCAGGGCTCCTGCCAAGCTGGGCCCACATATACTATCCACTGACTCTCCCCCATTTCCCATCCCCTTCACCAACTGAATGAAATACTCTCAAAACCCAGAAGACTCCTTGGATCTAAAATTTTTAGCTGGAAGGAGCCTGGAACCCTGAATAACTACAGAGAATAGAGACACTCATACATATATTCCCATTGGATCTGATATAAGAAATAGGCTTTCAGTGTATTAAGTCACTGATATTTGGGATTCCTTGTTATAACAGCAGAAAATTCTTAAAAAGATGGGAATATCAGACCACTTGACCTGCCTCCTAAGAAGCAGGTCAAGAAGCAACAGTTAGAATTGGACATGGAACAACAAAGAAGCAACAGTTAGAACTGAACATGGAATAAAAGACTGGTTCCAAATTGGGAAAGGAGTACATCAAGGCTATATATTGTCACCCCGCTTATTTAACTTCTATGCAGAGTATATCATGCAAAATGTTGGGCTACTGAAACACAAGCTGGAATCAAGATAGCTGAGAGAAATATCAATAACCTCAAATATGCAGATGACACCACCCTTATGGCAGAAAGTGAAGAGGAACTAAGGAGCCTCTTGATGAAGGAGGAGAGTGAAAAAGCAGGCTTAAAACTCAACATTCAAAAAATGAAGATGATGGCATCTGGTCCCATCACTTCATGGCAAATAGATAGGGAGACAATGGAAACAGTGACAGACTTTACTTTCTTGGGCTTGAAAATCACTGAAGATGGTGACTGCAGCCATGAAATTAAAAGATGCTTACTCCTTGGAAGAAAAACTATGACCAACCTAAACAGCATATTAAAAAAACAGAAACATTACTTTGCCAACAAAGGTCCATCTAGTCAAAGTTATGGTTTTTCTAGTTATGTATGGAGGTGAGAGTCGGATGATAAAGAAAACTGAGTGCTGAAGAATTGATGCTTTTGAACTGTGGTGTTGGAGAAGACTCTTGAGAGTCACTTGGACTGCAAGGAGATCCAACCAGTCAATCCTAAAGGAAATCAGTCCTGAATATTCATTGGGAGGACTGATTCTGAAGCTGAAACTCCAATTCTTTGGCCACCTGATGTGAAGAACTGACTCCTTGGAAAAGACCCTGATGCTAGGAAAGACTGAAGCAGGAGGAGAAGGGGATGACAGAGGATGCGATGGTTGGATGGCGTCACCGACTCAAACAACATGAGTCTGAGCAAGCTCTGGGAGTTGGTGATGGACAGGGAAGCCTGGTGTGCTGCAGTCCATGTGTTAGACACAACTGAGTGACTGAACTGAACTGAACTACTATAAGGTTTTCCAAAATAAATCTCTATCCTATAAAATCCCAGATGTTCAAGCCAACCTTACTGCCATCTACAAAGAACCTGCCCACTTCCTCTGTTTTCATTCACTTTATTCAGTTTCATTCATACATCCTAGAATGATTTCCCCCAACTAATCCCTGTCCTTCCTGTCCTTAATATTTTTGCCTAAGTTTTACATCCCATACTAAAACAATTCCTGACTTACCCCAGCAGACAGCAGTCACTGTAATCATTTCCCTAGCCCCATAGCACTTGAGCAAATATCTCTATCCATCTGTAACCGGTTATGACTATGTTTTTATGTTTATTTTATCTGTTATCATGTATCTCCATTTATATCTGTTCCATTAGATTATAAACTCAATATGAACAAAGATTGCGTTTCCTGCTTCCTTTGTAATTTCCTACATGCCTCATATATTGCCTTACACTGTCAGTGCTTCATAAACTCAACTAATTGAAGTTCAAACTTCTACTCATGTACTTGCACCAGATGCCTAACAACTCACAAAATCTGCATCAATAACATAAATACACGCCATCTTGCAGTGGCACCCTCGTTTATCCACCATCATTGGGGAAGAAGCTGGCCCACAGAATTAATTTCAGCAGATATAACTCAGCATGGAGGAACACAAGCTGGACAACACAGCACATTCGGCTGGCATCTGAGCCTGAAATGTTCTCTAGTAAATCACATTTTGGCAACAGTCATTAAAATAGGTACTAGACATTCGGTAGCAAACAAGTTCAAACTGATCCAAACCGGTTTACATGTGTCTGACTTCAGTAACTAGTAAAGATGTTTTAAGTTAGAGGCGGTTGACACTTTCTAGCCCCATTAGACCCTGATGCCACTGACACATTCTTTAAGACTTAACTCTGCAACACAGCACCTATGCTACCTCCTCTGTTCTTCCAAAAGAGAGAGGGCCCCCTCCTTTGTGATACCAGGTTATTTTGTATAAACATAAATTGTACACTAGGTAGTAACTGTGGGCTTTCCCATCTGCTTCACTCGAACCCACTGCAAACACCTTAGGACAAGGACGGAATTTGTTCAAAGCCCTAGGGCTAATGCATTTGTAGCATACTAGCTTCCCTGGTGGTTCAGATGGTAAAGCGTCTGCTTGCAATGTGGGAGACCCAGGTTCGATCCCTGAGTTGGGAAGACCTCCTGGAGAAGGGAATGGCAACTCACTCCAGTATTCTTGCCTGGAGAATCCCACGGACGGAGGAGCCTGGTAGGCTACAGTCCATGGGGTCGCAAAGAGTCAGATACGACTGAGCGACTTCACTTCACTTAAGTTGGGTAAACTCCAGGAGTTTGTGATGGACAGGAAGGCCTGGCGTGCTGCAGTCCATGGAGTCACAAAGAGTCGGACACAACTGAGCGACTGAACTGAACTGAACTGAACTGAAGTTACATTATAAGCTTCCCTGGTGGCTCAGTGGTAAAGAATCTGACTGCCAGCGCAGGAGACATGGGTTCAATCCTTAGGTCAGGAAGATCTCCTGGAGAAGGAAATAGCAACCCACTCCAGTATTCTTGTCTGGGAAATTCCATGGACAGAGAAGCCTGGTGGGCTACAGTCTACGGGGTCACAAAGAGTTGGACACAACAGAGCGACTGAGCTCGCAGGCAAGTTACATTATTCAGGGTTTTTTATTTATTTTTTTACTACAAGCAAGAGAAGCCCAACCTAAACAAGTTTAAGGGGGAAAAAAAGCAACCAAGTAACAGTGAAGATAACTGGGCCTAGGAAAACACATCATTAACAGATTTTTCTCACCAGACATGCAATTCTTGGAGAATCTTAACCAAGGTAAGAAACTTAAAATTGTTTGTTTCCAAAATACCAAAGGAAATAATTTTTTAAATATATCTATAATAGTTGAGGGAGATTAAAATGTACACACTTTTGGTTATAAAACGAATGAGTCACATGTATAGCATGTACAGTATGGGGAATATAGTGAATAATTATGTAATATCATTGTATGCAGATGGTAACTAGGTTTATTGTGGTGATCACTTTGAAATACATAGAAATATCAAACTACTGTGTTACATACCCAGAACTAACAGAGTGTTGGGTGTCAATTATACTTCAAAAACAAACTCATAGAAAAAGAAATTAAATTTGTGATTACTAGAAGTGGGGCATGAAGTGAGGCATGAAGTGAAGGGACATCAGATGAAGACAATCAAAAGGTATTGACTTCCAGTTATAAGGTAAATAAGCAAATACAATATGATTAATATAATTAACATAATGGCTGTATGTTGTATATGATAGTTGTTAAGAGTAAAACCTAAGAGTTCTCATTACAAAGATTTTTTTTTTCTATTCCCTTAATGTTATATACAAATGAGACAATGGATGTTCACTGAACTTATGATGATAATCGTTTCATGGCATATGTAACTGAGATCATTATTCTGTACATCTTGAACTTATAGAGTGTTGTATGTCAATTATATCTCAAAAAACTGGTAAGAAATGCAATTTTTAAATAAAGTAAAAATACATATTAAAATGTGTGTATATGTATACACCTGTAATCACTGGAAATGGAAATAAAAACACTCCAGGATGGAGACATACAATGGTTAATCATTTACAAAATGTAACTTTGTTTGACAAGAAATAAAACATGTAAATAATCCTCATCTAATTCTTCTCTGTGCTCCTATTATAAACCAAGGGACAAAAAATGTTAACTGATTTTTTTTTTTACCACAGTAAAACAATAATTGAAATTGAAGAAGCAAGAATTACTCTTAAAAATAAAACTTAAAAGCCAACATCAAGTACCCACTGCGTTCCTCACATAGTGTGAGATACAATGAATACAAACATGATTTGTATGAAGTGCCAGCCTTGCAGGAACACACAGTCTAAAGAAGGAAAGAGAAGAACACTGCTACCCTTGAGGCAGCATGACAGAGGCTGTGATCAGGACCTAGGAGAGCAAGGCGGGAGGGAGAAGAGCTATCTCCCGAGTAGGGGCATGAGCAGGGGGTATTTCGTAGAGGAGCTGGAATTTCTGCTCTTTCTCAAAGGATATAGCTGGGCTTCACCAGGAAAGGAGACAGAGAGAATAGCATAAGGCAAAGTAGAGAATGGGGAAAAAATAGTAAGTGTTTAGAGAACAGAAACTCTTCCCATATGGGAAGGAGAGAGACTTGGAGGAAGGACTAATGGGATAGGATTAGGAAATTTATATGTATAGCCTAAATTTCTGGTTATAGCCAGGTTGTATCAGTTCAGTTCAGTTGCTCAGCCATGTCCAACTCTTTGTGATCCCATGGACTACAGTATGCTAGGCTTCCCGGTCCATCACCAACTCCCAGAGCTTGCTCAAACTCATGTCCATCAAGTTGATGATGCCATACAACCACCTCATCCTCTGTTGTCTCCTTCTCCTCCTGCCTTCAATCTTGCCCAGCATCAGGTCTTTCCAATGAGTCAGTTCTTCACAGCAGGTGGCCAAAGTACTGGAGCTTCAGCTTCAACATCAATTTTTCCAAAGAGTATTCAGGACTGACTTTTGTATGCTGCTGCTGTGGCTAAGTCGCTTCAGTTGTGTCAGACTCTGTGCAACCCCATAGACAGCAGCCCACCAGGCTCCCTGGTCGCTGGGATTCTTCAGGCAAGAACACTGGAGTAGGTTGCCATTTCCTTCTCCAATGTGTGAAAGTGAAGTCACTCAGTCATGTCTGACTCTTCGCGACCCCACGGATTGTAGCCACCAGGCTCCTCTGTCCATGGGATTTTCCAGGCGAGAGTACTGGAGTGGGTTGCCACTTCCTTCTCCAAGACTTTTGTATAGAGTCATAAAAAGCAAGGTTGTATACGGTCTTATAAAGAAAGCCAGGGTGTTTAGAAAGCTGGGGAACCTAGAACTTCATTCTGTACACAAGACGGAGACAGTGATAGTTTGTTGGGTTTCTTAAAGTTGAAATGAAATGTATATAGTACAAAATTAATCATTTTAAACAATTCAATGTCATTTAGTAAACAGAGTATAAAACCACCAGTTTTACTATTTTTAAAATATTTATATCACCCAAACAGAGAAACCTGTACCCATTAAGCAGTTGCTCCTTGCCCTAAGTCCTGACAACCATTAATCTGTGTTCTGTCTCTAGGAGTGTACCCTGTATATATGTGGAATCATAAAATATGCGTGTCTGTGTCTGGCTTTTTTCACTTAGTCCAACATGTCTGAGGTTCATCCACATCGGTACATGTATCCCTACTTCATTCCTTTTTTTTTTTTATTTTTTACTTCATTCCTTTTAATGACTAAATAATATTCCATGTTATGTGTATATCAAAATTTCCTATCTATGTGTTGATAGGCATGTGGGGTGTTTCCACCTTTTGGCTGCTGCAAATAGTGCTGCTATGAACATGTGTATACTTGGAATTTGAAGCCAGGTACACAAACAATTCCAAGTACACACACGTGTCCACGACTAAGTAGAGACTCAGCAGTGGGATGGCTGGGTAACTTTGTGATGAACTGCCAAAGTGTTTTCCTCAGTGGCTATGACAAGCAAAGAGCAAAGGCCATTAAGAGTCCATTCAGTTACCGAGGTGAAACATGCCAATATCAGAGTTAGGACCACAGTGCTTGTAGAAGGCAGAAATACCATGTAAGGAATGGTCAACTGTGACTTCTGTTTCTAGCCTGAGTAACTAGATAGATGATTCAACCAATAACTAGGTGGTTAACCAACTATTAACAGCCCTCAGTAAAAGGAAAGCATTAGAAAGGCTGACTTAGCAAAACTGAGTATTCACCAAAAATATCTAATGGCATGAGGAATTTGGATCACAGGATGAGACTGAATTTTGCTGTAAGTTTGTTAACGATTAACACAAAGAGGACAGTTGACAGAGATACACAAAACATGGAAACTCCAGGAGAGATTAAGAATAAGAAGATGGCCAAGAAAAAGTTTAGAAAACGGTCACATTTGAATACAAGGTGAATTTAGACCATGAGTATAAAAAGGAAGCAGAAAAGAAAACAGAACTGTAACTTAGATTACAAGAGCCAAAAAAAAAAAAAAAATTTAAGTTCCTTATTGGTATCTCCGTCAGAAAGACTGATTCTTACGTCATGTTGGTTCTTCCATGAGTTAGTACTCAGCAGGATTCCTCTTATTCTGAATCATCATATACTGACCGCTCCTGTGTCTGCCATCTTATATATACCATACTGGTTTAGTCTACCAAAGCTCTGTATGGGTAATACTTCCAATTTGCAAATATAACCTGAAGCTTAGAAGGGTTAAATAATTTTGACCAAACCACACAGCTGGTGTCAGAAACAGGGTTTGAACCTATACTCCTTCTACTGTGCTGAACTGCCCCCTGCTTCAGTTTGCTATTAAAACAGTCATTTCTCTTTCCTATAAAATTTTCCCAAGGGTTACTTGCTTCTTTAGTCAAATAACAATTGTTCTAAGTGGTGAATCTTGATCTGAGGAACTCAAAGTGCTTAAATAATTTTTTAAAAATAAATGTTAGAATGACTATCAAAATTTTTAAAATTTAGAATCCCAATAACAAAGAGTTATCTTGCAAACTTCATCAAAGATTAGTTTCTTTCTATGTGAAATCATTGTTATTCATTTAAAATTTTCCAGATGGAAAACAATTTTGTGCTCTAATCTGTAACTTAGAAGAGCTTAGTATATTTAGTTATTGTAGCTTGATGTACTATTTTTTTTTTTTCTTTTGCTGAAGGGGAGATATGAGTAGTATTAACCAATCTTAACTCTTTGTTAATGCGGATGAAAGTGTCAGTCGCTCAGTCCAACTGTTTGCAACCCATGGACTCTAGCCCGCCAGGATCCTTTGTCCATGATATTCTTCAGGCAAAAATATAGGAGTCGGGTAGCCATTCCCTTCTCCAGGGGAACTTCCTGATTCAGGGATTGAACCAGGGCAGGGTCTTCTGTATTGCAGGCAGATTCTTTCTCATATGAGCCAGGACTCATATGAGTCATAAACCAGTCATAAAACCAGGACTCATAAACCAAAACTCTTTATTAACAGGATATTAATGTAGTATCTTGGGAGTCAGTTTACAAGTATCTGTTGTAACAAAAGAGTGAAATACCAAGGCATTCCACTAGTATTTAAGCACAAATACCAGTACTTGGATAGCTGTGATATCCACAATAATGTATTTCAAACAAAATAATGAGGTATCTCAGTCCATCATCCATACCTCCTTATCCTCCCTCCCCCAGAGAGCACCCACCCTCTCTATCACCACTTTAAGTTGGAAAATTCAAAGAAGGATATCTTCACAAACTTTCTGGTTCCCTTTCCCTGGGGCTGAAGGTAATTAATTTGACAAAAATCCTCCTCTCAAATTCCTTCTGGGCTATGATAAGCTAAGATCCTGTTTGTATATAAACAAAAGTGCTTAATTAAACAGCATATCTGATAATGTCAGAAAAACTGGATAGATTCTCATGCCACCATTTTATTAATCAAAATTTGACTCTATCTATGAAGCCATGAAGATACATCACTCTTCAAAAAGGTAACAATATTTTAATTTTCTAATGCCTTTAATTTTTTTGTAATTCTAACTTCTTCTTTATGCAAAACTTACATCAAGTTCTTGGAAAATTAACTGGAAAGAATAATTAAAATACAGAAGGAAATAAAGGCCACAATCTGCCAGTCAAGTCCAGCATCTGCCTGTCAAATGGAGAATAACTCATAGTTGAACTAATAAAAAGTATAAAATGGCTAGTAAATGTATCTTTTGTCATATATGATATTGTTACCAAATTCAGTGGCCATTTTTAGGTCCAAAATCTTCTTTCACTTTTCTGTATTTGTTTATGATTTTCTCTTCAATTTCTCACCTCCTTGATCTCCTGACACTACACAAAGCAAGGAATTTGATTGTATTTGATTATATTTTCCTTTTAGAATTTCTTATTCTCCTTGCATTACCTGACCCTATTCTTTAACTACTTTCATGAATGTTTGTTTTTTTTTTAAGTCCCTTTGTTCTTCCTACTTTCCAAGCTCTAAAATTGGTCACTCACAAACCTATGTCTGCAATCATGCCCTGGCACACAATTTATATTCAGAACAGCACCAAGAGAATCATTCCGTTTCTTTACCAAACTAATTCCATGTCTCAGTCTACCTCTTTGATTAACTGATATCACCATTCTTCTTGTTACACAAACTCTGGAGTCACCTTTGAATAATTCCTCTCATTCATGACTAATTCCTCTCGTTCAGGCTTCCCTTGTGGCCCAGCTGGTAAAGAATCCACCTGCAATGCAGGAGACCTGGTTTCTATCCCTGGGTTGGGAAGATCCCCTGGAGAAGGGAAAGGCTACCCACTTCAGTATTCTGGCCTGGAGAATTCCTGGGGTCACAAAGAGTTGGACACGACTGAGTGACTTTTACTTTCACATTCATTCTGAATTTAATCATGATATTATATATATTTCATATAATTTTTAATAAAGATAATTCATTAATGTTTATTCCCTTCACGTAAAGGTATAAAATAGCATTCACCTTAATACTGGGCTCACAGCACTCCCTGGCTCCCTGCTTACTCCTAGAACAACAATAACTATAGCAACTTACCTGCTGACAGCCTCAAGGCAGGCTCTCAGACAGGCGTGGTTCCAAGTCCAGAAAGAGCTAGTGAGTTGGCCTTTGCTGGTCATCTCCCACTACCTCAGTTCTAGATACTACTTGAACCTGCAGGCTAACCAGTGGCATCCTCCATACAGAAAATAAACTGATCTATGAAATTTCTACCAAAACAGTGAACCACAGAACAAAAAAAGGCAAAGTCAACAAAATGAATTCTGCCACATCATGATGTGAGTATTACTTGATGACTTGAGAAAAAGAACATGACACTGAGAAAGGGATGACTTACCCACAGAGAATACTTTGAAAATGAGAGCCATGGAGACAAATGCCAGGTGTCCCCTTCTAGGCACTGTATACGGAAAAGCAGCCTCAATGAACTATTGACTAACCTACCGTCAGTAAGCGGGCTTCCCAGGTGGCACTAGGGGTTAAGAACCCACCTGCCAATGCAGGAGACCTACGACACATAGGTTCGATCCCTCAGTCAGGGAGATCCCTGAAGAAGGGCATGGCGACCCACTCCAGTATTCTTGCCTGGAGAATTCCATGGACAGAGAAGCCTAGCGGGCTACAGTTTATGGGATCACAAAGAGCCAGACATGACTGAGGCCAACTCAGCATGCATGCAACAGTCAGTAAGCAGCACAGAACTATTACTGTGATTCATCTTACTCCCCTATTCTGATTCCAGGCTCACTAGGGGCTTCTGAATGTCTGCTTTACATGCAGGAAAAGAATGTTAGGGTCTTGCTAAGACAAGCATTTCATCTGTGTGATTGTATTTCTCACTGTAAATGAATAATCTGGCATTCTGGTTTATTGGCCTCATGGATGTGGTTAATGTGAATCCACCTGAGAGAGATGGATCTGCTCTCCAAGTGCTGGCACCAGACTTCCAAGTTAGCTAAGCCGAGTGGCAGATTCTGTGCAAGACATAGTCAAATTACCAGGGCAATAAATTCCTTCAGTTCAGTTCAGTTCAGTTCTGTCACTCAGTCGTATCCGACTCTTTGTGACCCCATGAATTGCGGCACGCCAGGCCTCCCTGTCCATCACCAACTCCCGGAGTTTATGCCATCGAGTTGGTGATGCCATCCAGCCATCTCATCCTCTGTCATCCCCTTCTCCTCCTGCCCCCAATCCCTCCCAGCATCAGGGTCTTTTCCAATGAGTCAACTCTTCGCATGAGGTGGCCAAAGGAGTTTCAGCTTCAGCATCAGTCCTTCCAGTGAACACCCAGGACTGATCTCCTTTAGGATGGACTGGTTGGATCTCCTTGCAGTCCAAGGGACTCTCAAGAGTCTTCTCCAACACCACAGTTCAAAAGCATCAATTCTTCTGCACTCAGCTTTCTTCACAGTCCAACTCACATCTATACATGACCACTGGAAAAACCATAGCCTTGACCAGATGGACCTTTGTTGGCAAAGTAATGTCTTTGCTTTTTAATATGCTATCTAGGTTGGTCATAACTTTCCTTCCAAGGAGTAAGCATCTTTTAATTTAATGGCTGCAATCACCATCTGCAGTGATTTTGGAGCCCAAAAAAATAAAGTCTGACACTGTTTCCACTGTCTCCCCATCTATTTCCCATGAAGTGATGGGACCAGATGCCACGATCTTAGTTTTCTGAATGTTGAGCTTTAAGCCAACTTTTTCACTCTCCTCTTTCACTTTCATCAAGAGGCTTTTTAGTTCCTCTTCACTTTCTGCCATAAGGGTGGTGTCATCTGCATATCTGAGGTTATTGATATTTCTCCCAGCAATCTTGATTCCAGCTTGTGCTTCTTCCAGCCCAGCGTTTCTCATGATGTACTCTGCATATAAGTTAAATAAGCAGGGTGACAATATACATCCTTGACGTACTCCTTTTCCTATTTGGAACCAGTCTATTGTTCCATGTCCAGTTCTAACTGTTGCTTCCTGACCTGCATACAGGTTTCTGAAGAGGCAGGTCAGGTGGTCTGGTATTCCCATCTCTTATAAATTCCTTACTCAGGGCCTAAAGAGGAATGCGATAGTATTTTGTAACCAACTCTGAATGATATTCTTTAATGTTGAATACAGGGGAGAGCAATTATAATCCAATAAGATTGTTTTGAACTAGTCATGGGATATGATCTGAATGATATAAATTAAGAGATGGAAACTATCATTGAAATTTTTGTTTATTAATTTCCATAGAACTTGCCTCCTACAATTTTTCAAGCCCATCCTTACTCGTACTGCCTTAGATCAGGGTGATGTCTCTTGCTTGGAAGACAGCAAAACCTCATGCTGGCATCTCCTTCCTCTCACCTCACCTCTCTCTTCTCTCTTCCACATCACCACCAGAGTTAGCCTTCTAAAATTCCAATCTAACCAGCTCACTCCCAAGCTGATTCTCCATAGCTCTTACAGTTTAATTCAATTCACAGGCATTATGACAGGAAATATAAAATAAAAGTTCAAAACCCACTGAACAATATACAAGTTCTAATAATTTCCCAAACTATAGCTTTCTGGCCTTGTTTCCTATCATATGACTATGTGTGTCCAATCACAACAGCCTATATAGATTTCCCTATGTGTACAGAACATCCTTTTCCACTTTATCTATCTGCCTAGTTCTTTCTCATCCTCCAAGATTTAAAGGGCTCCCATGCTCCTGACAGTCATTTCTGAGCCTCCATAATGGGTCTTTTGTCCCAATTCTACGACACCAGAACGTCCTGTACCTGCCACTTCCACAGCATACATCATGCTAGCTGAAACTATTACTTTGCACATTTGTCTGTCTCTACACCTGCCCCTCCCCACAATCAGAATGGGAGATCCTAGATGGCAAGTACCACAAGTAATTCATCTGTGATTTCTAGTACCCTTCCCAGTAGCAGTTATATAGTAGATAATCAATAAATACAAGCTGAATGATTATAGTATGGAAAAGAATTCTATAGGAGTTGGGTCATGGGTTTCACAATTGGATATATAGAAAAAATAAACCAGAGGAAAATATAAACTGAAAGATCTTCTTGAATGGTACAAATTAGGTTTCAGAGATTAAGAAAACCCTAGATAAGTTTCAGAGACTATAAGTCAAGTGACATCAGTGGTATAACAATGAAGATAACAAAAGAGACAGGTTAGTTACTGGTGGTGCTACTGTGATTGCTGACACCCCCAAAGATGACATACCCCGTCAGCGTGTGCTAAGTCACTTAAGTCGTGTCTGACTCTTTGCAACCCCATGGACTATAACCCATCAGGCTCCTCTGCCCATGGGATTCTCCAAGCAAGAATACATGGAGAACCCAAGTATTTTCCCAACCGAGGGATTGAACTTGTGTCTCTTATGTCTCCTGCACTGGCAGCTGGGTTCTTTACCACCAGCAACTCCTGGGCTTCCCTGGTGGTTCAGATGGTAAAGAATCTGCCTGTAATGCAGGAGACCTGGGTTCAATCCCTGGGTTGAGAAGACCCCTTGGAGAAGGAATAGTTACCCATTCCAGTATTCTTGCCTGGAAAATACCATAGACAGTGAAGCCTGGCAGATTATAGCACATGGGGTAGCAAACAGTCAAGGACGACTGAGACACGAACACTTCACACCTCATTAGTGGTAAAAGACAAAACTCAACCTTCAGGGCTCTAATAAGAAAGACATTATACAAATGTGAGATTTTCTCATTCTTTCCATGCAATAACAGACTAGTCAAAAGCCTGAATCCTGAAAGTTTATAGAGTACTCAGATTGCTGTTCATTACTATATCTACCACTCTCAATGTGGGATGTGTTTGTTTCTATACTACTGACAACAAGCCAAAGGAATTACCTTTAAATTTTTTAACTGAGAATATGAAAGATTAAAGAAAACGGTCCTATTGAGTCTTTTCATTGACAGTGGTCTGCTATGAGTACATAGAAAAACACAGTCTTACAGAATAGAAAGAATCTTTTTTTTTCCTTCAGTTATCACTAGATTTAACTATGTCAAATGTTCCACTAGGAATTTTTTTCTGTTATTCCTAAAGTATTCCAAGTGTTACAAACATTGTAAAATCCGCAAATGCTTTATAATGTACCTACAAAAAAAATGCAAGCACATACTCATTGTAGAGAAATTAATTCATAGAAAAATATATTAGAAGAAAAAAAGTCAGAGAGGCAGCAACTATTGAGGAATAAAGGTCTTCAACCCATCATTCAATTGGAAAACTTATCCAGAAGTATATCAAAGCTATTTGCTTTATCTTCTGTAAGTATAAACTTCCCCCTATTCTTTTCTAAATTAAGGCAGCAATAATCGTCCCAAGGAAAAGCCATTAGCAAGCATGAAGCTATGGCCAGGAAAACTGGTATAGTATCAGTGAAGTATCAAGTGAAAGGTCTCTCTAGACCCATCACTGTCATTTCTAAAAGTTCAATTTCCAGAAAGAGCATATAAAAAAAGTAGACAAAAGTTGCCTTTTGCCAGCCTCAGTCAACTCTGAGACTTCAAGGTCGAGTTAAGTGAGCAAACTCTCCAACTACAACCTCTCCTTTCTTGCTCAGGAAGCTCACACACTTTGAACTGCAACAGGACAGAGTCAAGACACTCACTGCCCTCTCCCTATTCAGCTTACATGCCTCAATCATCTGCTTCCTCAGTTTTTCCTTCCAACTAATTAAAGAGGCCATTAGACTGGGGTGCTCTAATGCCTTGGTAGCTACTAAGCAAACAAAACCTAAGTCAGAGTCATGTGCTGGAATCCAAAAAGTGAAACATAAAAACAACCAATCACAAACAGCCAACTGGGCTTCCCCAAATAAGGCACCAGCTTAAGCTACAGCCATCAGATCATTTTTTTGCTTTGTTTCAGTGTCTAATCTACAAAAATATTGCTCCCAGCTCCTGTCACTGGAGCCCTTCTAACCACCCTCAGTTTGGGGCTACCAGATTCAAATCGATTCATGCTCAAATCAACTCTTGAAAAGTTGTAATGTGACTCAGTTTACCTTTGTAACAAGATTAATACCTTAAGCTATAATTTAACATAGGGTTGCAACATTTAGAGAGTTATAATTCTTAAATAAAGAGGCAATAAACCACCAAATCAATGATTTCTCCAACCTGACTTGAATATTTTACATTTTGATATATTTTATTGAAACTGTACTTGTTAAAAATTTTTCCAGAAGTTCCATTTTCTTCTATTAAACTAAGAATGGAAATTAGTAATACTAGTTAACTTTATCTATAAGAATATTGATAGTTTTTTAAAAAAGAAATATGACTTGTTTGTATGTTGAACTGTGACAAAATTTTGTTATTATATTAATTAATACACAGCTTACCCAAGTATTAGAAATTTCACGAAAACACTCAAAATTAAGTCACAATAACACCTAATAAAAGCAAAAAGAAATTTTAAAAAATTTTTGGTACCAAAATCTGAGTCAAGTCAGAAATTCAAATTATTTTGACATACAATTATTTAGTAACTAGTCTTATAAATTCATAAAAATGTCTAAAGTCAATGTAAAAATTCAGTACTTAAAGTTGTAAATTTTAAGTCTGCACAATTTTTACAGAATTGAAAACTTATTGCTGTTACTGTCATTTGTTCTATAAAGACCACAGAATATCTACTGTTTGAGGAAAACCACTATACAACTAACATTCAAAATCTGATTCCAATTTTAGTATGTCTCTGATAACTGGAAATATTAACAAAGAACTATTATAAAAGTCTACACCTAACTCCCCCCTCTCAGGGATCATCTTAATTTTTTTGAATCCATCCTGAAAAATGTAACTTTTTTTTTTTCAAGCAGCTGATGCTTTAAAACATGCTGGATTGGGCTGAGCATTCCATCGTCCTGATGTCACACACCAGCATTTGTCTCAGAAGACATCTTTTGTACTTGTAACCAAAAGGCAAAAGAAATCAGAGCTGTGAACGGGAGAGAGGGAGAGAGGAGGAAAACTGCTTAGACCAATTCAGTGAAAAGAATTCTGACACAAACCTGTATATTTTTAGTCACTCAACATGCCTACTTTAAAATAAAGCCTTCTAACTTTTATAAGGTATTGTGCTTATTTTCACACTATTGGTTTTAAAAATACTCTCTGCTTTATGGTAATGTGTCACAGGGAAGTTAGCTATAGTTTCATGAAAGACGTTTTCATCCCTGACTGGCATCTTCTCAATAGCTGGGGCCCAGGCACACCGCTCTCTTCCCGGCAAGGCCCTCTGCGCTGAAACAGTGCCGCATTCATAACTTACTCTCAGCACCGCGGGGCAGCGCCACAGAAAAGCTTCTCCAACCTAATGGGTTACATCACTGCAAAAGTCTTCCATTTGGCCTAGGTGAAAAACATGAATGCATGCCCCATTCATTTCTCCACCTTAAAAAAATAAAGTAAAATCATATCCACCCTAAGCAAAAAACCTGCGTTCCCACAGCCCAGCTCCATCAGAGCTACAGCACTGCTCTGCCTGAAGCTTAGGCAATGTTACTGCTAACTTTCTTAAACCGCCACCAACCTTCAAAACTAATTTTCACAGCTTGTGCTGCTCTTTAAAAAGCCCAGGAAGGTATTAAAAATAACTTAAAATTTTTTCATGGAAAAGTCTTTGGGGTAAACATTGCCTTTAGGTTTAGGTCACATTTTAAAAATATACTTGACATACAGTCATGGAACCGAAAGCCTCACCCTGCCCACTGACATCAACACACATGAACCACGGCACACAGAGGCTTCCCTTTCTCCTCTCCACACTTTCCCCGGTGGCCGAATCAGCCGCTCCCAAATCTTCTCAGAGCGGGTCAAATATCCACGATGCTTAGGAAGGCAGTAGCCCATCCAAAATATTTTAAGTTGAAGAAAATACACTTTTTTCCTCTCTCCCTATTAGAATGTGCTTTTTAAGGCTGAACCATAATAAATGGCATGAGAACATTTCCATCTTAGTCTCAAAACACAGGTTACATATATATGTGGGTGGGTGTGTATATGTGTGTGTGTGTGTGTATATATATATATATATATATATATATATATATATTCACACTTGGGGGAAAAAAAAACTTGTTGGTCACATTCCGTCTCTAAATCAAACAAATGAGTAAGGGCAGAGTGTAGCTAATGCTCCAGCCACAATTTTTTAAATGCTGCAAATATCCAACACCACAGCGGCATTCAGAGCGCCCGGGAGGCAGTGGTCTCCGCAGAGCTCGCGGTGACCCTCGCAGGGGCAGTCAGGTGGGCTCTCAGAGCTGCTGTGAGATGGCAGCGGCTCCATGTCCTCACTGCCTTACCGCTGTCTGTCTGAATGACAAGGGAAAGCCATGTCAATTACGAAGAACCGTGGACCTTACAACTAACGACTCACTCAAAGCCATTTATATCCTCAATCGTGTAAATCCATCCTCGCTCACCAACCCATGACGTGATAGAACTTTATAACTTCTTCTAAGCTATTTCTGTGCATTATGGAGAATCAAGTTGCCATCCATGGTCAGAATCTGAATCCTACACATCCTTGTGAAATGCTCACAGAAATCAGCTGTCTGCACGCTTATAAACCCAAGAGCTTTTCTTATGCCTTCTTATCCTCTCCATGATATGTCCTTTCTTAGGAATTAGCTAATTTTTTGTGTGTGTGTGTCCTGTTTGTTCTGCAAACATAATCCCTAGCTGACATACATGAAAAAAAGACATTTTCCCCAGAAAGTCAACATGGAGAATTCCAAAAGAGATTCAATTCTCTTACTAAACATAACATAACATTTTGGGCATTAGATAAACACTTCACCAAAAAAAAAAAAGCATAAACATTAATTCTTGAAATCTGAAAGTTCCAATCTGTATAGGAACAGCCTAACATCAACATAGTAGATTTTTAATTACCAAAGATTCCCTCCCTGTGTAATCTGTATATTCCTTATATACTGTAGATTTCTGCCTTTTCTAAAATGTTCAGTAGCCTCTGGACTCTGTAGCTGTACTTCTCTCCTCCAAGACAGATCATTGAAGCCCTGCCTGAACTAAGTAAAAAGGAGACACTAGCATATATAAAAACCACTGCTCCCATGCCCATCTATAGGATTCCTTTCTTTGGTCCCCGTTTTCTTTATCAATATATATTATCTGCTTGTTTATCTAAGTCTGATTATAAGCATATTTTGCTGAGACAGTATTCTGGCATGTCATCCCCAGATAGCCCTCATAAATATCAAGTAATAATCATTATCATAATTTAAAGGACTCCCTTTATGAGAAAGTAGATATAATTTGGCTCTCAAATTCTTTACATCTTTATGCAAATTACATCCAGGACCTAATTGGTTGGCAAGGTAGATGTCAAGTCAGAAAACCTCCCTTGATGCAATCAGACTTAAGAATTAAGTCAGATACTGCACTTTTAGAACACAGGAATGACTACATTGGGACCACAGACTTGGTGGCCATTCCTCAGAAACTCTTTTAACAGGCAGGGCAAAAACTCACAGAATATTCACGTGACTAAGGATAATTAACGTCAACCATTTCCACCCCACAAAAGAAAATAGAGCTTCTGTTAAGAATGAACAATAAAGACATTATTTTGGTCCCATTGTTGTTGGTGTTTTTTGTGTTTTTTTTTTTGTTTTGTTTTTTGAAGCAGTTCCCATCTCTAAAAAATATTTGCAAACACAACAGTATTCCAGCTATCTCACTGTTACCCAATTTGCTGATAATGTTGTTGGAATAAATTTGGTAAATATTAGAAGAAAACTTAAAAACTGCTTAAAAATTATTTCCATTCGAAATACAGCAGAATTAAAGAGAATTGAAACATAGTATTCAGGTAGCCAGTCAATTTACATGCCACAAATCCAAAGATTGATGAAGACAAAATGTTGTTAAAAGAGCACCAAATCTCTGTTATCCTTCAACTCTTTCCTTTTTTATATTTACTTAACTCTTTTTGAGCATTTTCACCTTAAAAAAGGACTAAAAAGTGGCAAGATTTAGGCAAGATTTAATAAAGATATCAGCCACTCAGTGGAAGACCTCCGAAGAGCTGTATGAGAAAGAATCCTCACTTGGCTTCTAACTCCATATAAAATTCTAAAATATAGCAGGGATTAAACCCAAATAAAACTGAGAAAGAGCCATTACAATCCAGGTCAGGTTTACATCTAAACAAACATTTTCAGAACACGGGACAGCATAGAATGTGTTACATATCCTGAATCTAGTCAGGCTGCATTTTAAACCATATTGTATTCATTTCTTTTTCTGAATGAGTTTTCCTGCACTATACTTAATAATTCTATCTTATTCAAAAAGCTTTGATAAATTACATAAATATAGCACAATATCATTAATTTACAGCCATTATTGGAAAAGGAAACCCAAAACGGCCATACAGTTTTGGCCAAAGACTTGAATTTATAGTGTCTGGCAAGAACTTTTGGAATGAATACTGGTGTACATTACTTGTTCATTTATAAAGGGAACTTTTCTGTTCAAGATTATTGTTGAAAGAATTAAATTAAGTAAAAAGTGTTCAATTCCAGATAAAAGTGTTCATCTCAAAAATGAATGATGATTTAATATGTGAGTGACCTACCTACTGAATGTTGGGAACATAAACAGGTCATGTGAATAAATCATTCCACCGATACAAGGTGTATACACACACAATATTTAGTGGAAACAGGAGTGCTGGTAAAGGATCCACCTGCAATGGAGGAGACTCGGGTTCGATTCCTGGGTCGGGAAGATCCCAGGGAGAAGGGATAGGCTACCCACTCCAGTATTCTTGGGCTTCCCTGGTGGCTCAGCTGGTAAAAAAAATCCACCTCCAATGTGGGAGACCTGGGTTTGATCCCTGGGTTGGAAGATCCCCTGGAGAAGGGAACAGCTACCCACTCCAGTATTCTGGCCTGGAGAATTCCATGGACTGTACAGTCCCTGGGGTTGCAAAGAGTCAGACACGACTGAGTGACTTTCTTAAAAAAAAAAAAAAATGAAAAGAAAGAAAAGTAAAAAATTTCACAAAGAATAATTTTTCAAGTTTATAAACTCTACAAAATATTCCAACAAAGACAGAACTTGAGGAATTTGTCTTTGTCTTTGATGGAGAATATATTCAATATAATTATTAGTTAAGGACAATGAAAATCTTCCTCAATATCTTTGTGTAATAGCAAAATGCTATTCAAACATCTATGTTTCTGTAGGTTGAAATTTGTTTTTCATCTTTAATTACACCTAAAAAACCAATTGTCCTTTAATCTTCAGTTAAGATAATAATAATTAATAATTACATACTATTCTGTAAACTACTACAAATGGCCAAACCACATATCATTTCTGGTATAGCCTCAAACTTTTAAATTATTCCCGCCACTATGGAACAATAAATGAAAGCTGCAAGTTACCCAAAGCTTTATTTTAGCCAAGAGTTTCAGCTCTGCCTCTATCTGAGTAACACTAGCAGGTGGGAAATTGAGTGACTTTGCTTTCACTTTCTTTTTCCTACTTTATCCTACCGTTAGCAGTAAAATGCCCACTGACCAGTGCATATGATGTAGTGGACAGTTGCAAGGGACCATGCAGAAGATAAGTGTATAGAATTTAGGAACTAATTGGATTTGAGAGAGAGAAGTTTATCTTAAATACTTCCAAGTATTGAGGATATATAACAGAAGTAAATGTCTGAGGTGAGATGTTGATTATTTAAGGAGTACATACAGACAGAGGCATCATTTTAAGGGGTATCCTATTTTGGAATTTGAGATGCTGGGCTGATACCCCAAGAGAGGAGAAAGTTAGGAAAATAATATAGAAATTGAGGTGAGACAGGGGAAGCAGAGATGCAGTGCAATGGGCCATGGGCATAGTCTGCTACTTGACACCCTAGGAATGGCTGAGATCAGCTAGGAAGAAAGTGAAAACAGAAGAGAAACTGGTCTGGGATTACCTGTGCTTGTGCAATTAAAAGTGAAGTGTGCTTTGGTTTTGTCCATCAAGACAACATGCTGCTGAAGCTCCTACTACCACCCCAGTGAAAATGGTGAGGAAAGGTGTACGCTGCTCTAAACACACCTGAGAAACCTCTCTGTGATACCTTACGGGAAACCTTTATGATTTGAGAAAAAAATCTCAACTAGATTTATTTTTAAATATTCAATGTTCTGAGTACTTTTCTAAACAAACAAACAAAAATGCTATTTTTCCGTAAGAATAAAAATGTCTGAAAACCTTAATGTAACATATAATTGATATAGTTTCTCATCAAAACATTTACTGCATAGAGATACAACTGTGCTTAATATGTACTCCATTAAAAATAATTAAAGGGCTGCCACATTTCACCACAGAGGTGGATTCATTTCCATTCTGGACTCAGAGATCACTTTCTATAAAGCATTCTCAAGATGCCTGTTCTGTTTACAAAAGCTCTTCAGATGAAAGATGTTTTTGCAAATGCAAAATATGAATTATTGTCATCATCATCGTTTTTATTGTCCTAGGATGTGAATGGATTTTGCATCTGGTGGCTGTAAGGTTTTGCCACAGCAGGGGTGGCTGGGTTAAAACCTAAATTCCTAAAGCAATACTGTAATACTTTGAACCATAGTGACATCCAAGAGGGATAATGACTTTCTGATGAAGTGAGCAGCTCCTCTGTGGTAAGAGGAGAGACGCCAAACCTGGAACCTGGTGCAAACTCACAGCTAACTCCTGGCTGAAAGTGGATAATAAATGGCTTCAGGCATTTCTTAGTTCTCCTGTGTGAACCTCTAACAGCAAGAACCACTACAGGCTACAGAGCTGAGGAGCTGAACAATTTGAAAAATACGTGTGTGTTTACAGATATATATATGGCTAAAAAATTAAACGGAAATACAATTTTCTAAATAACTTCCATACCATAAGTGGCCTGTATCTTCTTTCAAGACAGAGTATCAGTTTATTTCAAATTTAGAGATACTGGCCTCGATTCAAATTCATGGCAGTTATAGAAACCAATGTTCCGTGCCTTGATTCAGGTGGCAAGCATTAAATCTTTTTCCGGCTGTCATGCAACAACAACTTTAATACAAATTAGCACTGCCAAACTCAGCTTCCTGGGCTCAGAGGTCCCTGATGCTACTCTGTGAATTTTATTCAGACTTCCACACGAACTGTGCTCTTTCGAAATGGTAGCATTCAAGAAGAGAAATTTAAACAAAAATACAATCTAATTATTTCCAACTTATTCAAATTTACAGCTTACTACAAAAAATTAATATCCCCTTTTTATTTTGATTAATGTGAAACACTCATTATGTCATACGGGAGAGTGTTCTTAGATGCAAATTCTGTTTCTGTCACTGCAATTCTCCCTTCAAGCTGTTTACATTGAATAGAGACCCGTCAATCAGTACTAATTCAAAACTACAGAGCTTGTGTTAGTATCTCATGGTTTCTGAGTCAAACCTTTCCAAAGCTCACAACTATGGAAAAAACAGACCAAAATAAAAGAGCCACCTCTTCTCACTAGATAGGAAAACCCAATTAACTCTGAACCTGACACTCCAAACAACTTTGGGACGACTTCCAATAAAGAAAGATCTGTCAAAGAAGCAATATTTCAAACTAGGAATGGATTCTTGTTTCTCAAACTGGTCTTTAATTAAGACACCCCAGGGAAAAACAGAGCAATGAAGTAGTTAGGCTCAGCTTCCAGGTCTCTGGATATGTGGTATGTTCAAAACCATGATCCTCTGGCAAAATGTTAACACTCACAGAAACACTGTTTAGCTGCTTTCAAACTGCCATAATAATATGTCATTTCTTTTCTTAAAAAATAAGTTTCTGACAAGTAAATTGGTATGATTCTAAAGCTAAACTCACCTCCTGGTTTAGTAGCAGCTTTCACTTAATAACCACTTCAAAGTCAACAAACTGGGCCATGTAACACAAAAAGGACCTCGTTCTGAACTCTGGTTATGTAGTTTTACTCTTTGACCTGAGAAATTCAGGAACTACTATTTTTAGGCTGGTGAAAAAAAAGTTTTTAATGAGAAAGTGGGGGAAAATGTGATCCCTCAAATATCATATATAAATACCTGACATTATGTTAGGGTGTCTTTGAACTAAATTATGTTAGGGTGCTCTATTTAAATAACTAAATAGAGCAAATTATACTAGGGTACCTTGATACACTGCAACCTTCAGACCAAAGGAAAGAGACATCACAAACAATGGTCCACAGGCATGTGTGATCTTTTTAAATGGCCTTAAATACTGTGCAGATTTGAAGTACAGGAGATTGTGAAGTAGAGGAGAGTGGTATCCAAGAGACACTGGCTTCACACTACTCATCTGACCTTCAGCTAAAGCTTTTCCTCTCTGAGCCCTAGTGTTCTAAGTTGTAAAATGAAAAAGAAAAAAACAAAAACAGTACCTAAGAAATTTTTGCAAGGATTAAGTGAGAAAACATGTCTAATACAGTGATGTACATAATATGCACTAAATATCTGTTAGTTCTGAATCTTAACAAAACTTCACAGCAAAGAGTGAAATAGGCATTAGTATTCCCAATTTACAGAATAAGAAACTGGGACTCAGTTCAACTAGTTTGTTGGAAGGCACACAGGTGTTAAGTGGCAGAACCAGGTGTTTAGAAGCAATAAGCAGAATAATAACATATTAATAGCAGACATTCATTGTGTGCCTCCAATGTGGTGGGCATTAACCTAAGCTCTTCAAGATGTTATCCAGTGTAGTCTTCTAAGGACCCTATGACATTCAACCTTCATCTTTATTTTATAGATAAGGAAACAATGAGCCTCAGCAATTTTAAATTCCTCAGCAACTACTTTTTAAGTCCTTAAGATATTCCAAGCATGGGGGACTCAAGCACCAGAGGACAGACAGGATTCTTGACATCTCAACTTTAAAAAACTCACACCTAACTGATCTTAGAAGGCCGTCACCTTAGAGATTGAGGAAGACATCAATCTAAAACTGAATGTCATTATTATCTGACCCTTTGGGGAAAAATATAATAACCAACTGTTTATAGAGCTATTCTCATTAATATATCCAACATTTCTCTAGTATACAAAATAATTATTTCTGCTTTATAGTAAAGTGAAATACAGAAATATTAACAATATTGGATCTAAGGGTTAAAAACAGTTTTCAAAAGTGAAAAATATAGATAGAACATTGCTGAGGAATTGGAACCTAGACACCAAACGAGCCCTTCCAGCGCCAGAGACTCAGTTTCTCCCATGAAGACTCTTGGGCACCCTCCTTTTACCCTGCATCCTAGTGACCAGATCTAGACACAGCTAAGATTTATATGCACAAACTTCACTATCCCTTCCAATTTCCTATATTTGAGACAGAACCTCCTGGCCACACCACCACTTTGCATAGGTCCAGCAGGCATCTTTCACTTCGTTTACAGGGAAAATCATGTTCTGAACTGTACAAGGCATGGCCCTGACCCCAGTTGTGTATCTGGGTTTCTCCTTTGGGGTAGGGTAAGACATGTTTGTTTTTCCCAAAGTGGTCCAATCCCCACCTCAACTCCTAACTCTCAATCTTACAAAAGAGTCAAAGCAGAATATATGCACCCTGCTCAAGAACAGAGCCTCTTTTTCAACATACTAGCTGAGTGACCCTTAGCAAGTCTTATCACCTCCCCAATACTCCCATTTCCTCATCTATAAATGGGGTGATAACAAGAGCACCCAACTCAAATGGTTATTGTAAAGATTACATAACAAAGTATCCAGCACAATGCCTGGCACATGAGGCCTCAATAAATATTATTAATGGTTCATTATATTTATTAACATTATTACTCCACTTTACTATTCCTTTCCAATATACCCAGATCCATACAATAATACTTAAAAGAAATACTAGGAAAAAAATAATAGTAAAAGAAGAGATAAATTTTTTAAGTGAGACCTCAAAATGGATTTTAGATCTCCAGACTCTGCCTGTGCTGCGTGACTATTAAAATAATGACAATACTGACAGAAACTGTTGAAGTTTTTCCAGTCAGCAAGTGAATGTGTTTTTTCTCCTCTATTGACAATTCAGCTGAGTAAATAGATTGTCGTGTGTGTGTGTGTGTGTGTGCGCGTGTGAGAGAGAGAGAGAGAGAGAGAATGTGTGAGAGAGACTGTGTATGTGTATGTGTGTGAGAGAGAAAAAAAAAAACATTAAAAAGTAATCACGGTCTTATGTCTAGAAATACTAACTAGAAGACCCTGAGTTAGAAAATCAAGGCCATCTTTGAAGACTCAGTCTGTTTTAACACACAGAAAATGTGAGGAGGCAAAATCTTGATGTCAGCTCCAAAGGCATCAAGGGAAATGAAACATTTACCTAATAGATTATATATATAATTACGGAGATAATCGGTGTTTTTAGCTATTGTAACTTTAAAAATATATTAAAAAAAATAATTTTATGCAGTGAAAAGAAGGACTTTTTCTTAACCTTGGAGAGATATACTTGATAGAAAAGAGTCCTCTGAGAACAGAAGAGAAGGAGCTAACTCAAGGCTTAAAGACAAAGAATGAGTCATGTCTCTAGAAAATCCATACTTCCACTCATCCACTCTTGAGTCCCTCTGTGTGCATGCTCGGTCATGTCCAACTCTTTAGGACCCCCTAGACTGAAGCCTACCAGGCTCCTCTGTTCATGGGATTTTCTAGACAAGGATACTAGAATGTGTGCCCTTCGCTTCTCCAGGGGATATTTCAAAGCCAGGAATCAACGATGTACAGCACTGCAGGTGGATTCCTTACCAGCTGAGCTACCAGGGAAGCCCTGTATCATCCTCTAACCACAGACAAATATAGAGATCATGATTTATTCCCTACTAAATTCTGAATTCTGACACTTTATTGATCAAACATCTTTCTATAGTTACTCTCATCAGTAACACTAAAAAAAGAAAAAGAAAAGAAAAGAAAACTAGTTTGTTCTTTTGTGTTATTTGCCGGGGGCGGGGTGGTTTTAACTTTGTAAAATACCTTCCTGATATAATTTGGATGATACGGTGATAAATAAAGGGCTTCCCAGGTGGCGCTAGTGGTGAAGAACCCACCTGCCAATACAGGAGATGTAAGAGACATGGGTTGACCCCTGCGTCAGGGAAGATCCCCTGGAGGAGTGGCCACGTGGCACTGATCTGATCACTTGAGACGGAAGCTTGGGGCCCTGGAAAAGCCTTTCTTTGCTTTTCTGATAAAAACCATGTAAGTGGCTATCCCTCCATAAGCCCTCACCTTTTTTACCTTGAGAGCAGCCTTGGTGGAGCTGGAGCAGATACCTTCTAATCCTAGGGAAAATAACCAAGAGAAGCAAAGGAAACACCAGCTCTGCCTTTGTAAGGTTGTGAAACTAACACCAACAGTCATCTACCTCTGTACATGTCATTATCCTAAAAAAATCAATCTTTTTTAAGCCATCATTAGTCAATTCTTCTGTTTACTTCAGTAGAAAACATCCCTTGCTGATAAATACCTTCTTTTTCTCCAACACATTTGTAAAATCTAATTCAAATATCAGAATTTTTCTTACTCTTCTGAACTAGTAAAGAACTCTATCTGTATAAAGTCTCAGCATGTTTTTATGTTATTATTATGACTTTTTCTCACTGGAGGTAAATTTCTTGAGGGTGGAGGTCATGTTTCATTCATCTTGGCTCCCCACAAAGCACTTAGCAGGGTGACTAGCAATCAGAAGTGTTTAGCTTAATATTTATTGAATGAATTTATTGATAATGAATGATAATCTCCTTTGTCAGTTAGACAACAATAATCAAACTCACAAATCTCCTATGGAAATGACTTCTGTTTAGATTCTATTTACTTACACTATCTATATTTACTCATTCATTCCTCAGCATTAATCTATTAATCTATGTGCAAGGCAATATATTACATGCCAAAGGAGCAGAAATCCATTTGATATAGTTTGTGGCTTCAAATAAAGTAATTTATTGTAGAAAAATACATATTCACTTAAATTATGCCCTATGGCCTATTTCAGATGTCAGCACTTGAAAGGGTTACTTAATCTAGGTATCCCTGCTATAGAAATGGCATTCAAAATTCAAGATACACTTGTAGAACTGAAACATATTTTCATTTATAAGCAATTTCAAACCCACAAGCAAGTGAAATTCTAAAAGTACATTTTTATAGGAAACCTAGACTACTTTCTCAAACAAATCACTTTTTAGATTATGGTTAAGTGTTTGATCAGCCTCAGATACTTGTATAACTTTAATGTGGCATAATTATGGACCAAATACTCCCAACATGAACATTAAGTCAGTGCAAAAGGAAATTAAAAAAAATTAAATCAACCCCAGGCTACCCTACTCCTTGTTTGGGTCCGGAGTTAGCTCAAGGCAAAAACTCCAAATAAATGAACGTGTTATTAAGATCTTACCTTCCTTAAGAGGCTTCTCTTGCCTACAAACTAAGCTGAAAGTGCCTTTCAAATATTAATAATCACTCCCCTTCCTGTATCACAGAAAGGTCCCTAACCATCATTAAAAACATTACCTTTCAGACCCTAAGTCCTCTCTTTACTTCAGGAAGAAGAATGAGGGCAATGTGATCACACTGATTTGCAAGGGTGCTTCCCAGAGTATCTGTCTTGTAAAAGGAGAGCGTGTGCTACTCTGTTCCATCACCAGCCCATCTCCCATTAATGTGAGGTGAACATTTCAGGTAAACCTGGGCAGCACCTTCCCACCATGTAGGGGAGATTTTCTTGACACAAATCTGTAATGAGCCAACTTTGGAGGTGAGCTTCTCTATCCTAATCCATCTGTTGCTTCTTTTTTCCATCCCTGGACTCACTGTTCACAAGGAACCTTCTAAAAATATAGATCATTCAACACAAATATGAAGGATCTACAATGTGGTGAAGAGCTGCTTTTACCCCTTTTCCTACAGTGGACACAGCAGGGATCTAATAAGGAAGAGAGCAATGGGTGAACAGGGGCAACCTGTTGGATTTATTAAGGGTCATTTAAAATTTGGCAACCATCTGTACTTAAGGGGTTGAAGACTTTAATTAAAGCAAAAATGTGATTACAAGGAATTTCACTGTTCTTTCCCACTGTAGACTTCAGCCAAGGCTATAGGTGCATGCGTGAGTGCGTGCGTGTGAGCGTGTCTGTGATTGCGTAACCTTGATCTTTAGGAATTGTCAAAGGCAGTAATGGACATAAACTATTTTCGGTATTTTTTTTTTTAATCTGAGGAAAGTCTTACATTTGTTCTTAAATAACGCTGGGCAAGGAAACTAAAATATCAAATTTCTTTGATTCTAACTAGTATTACACTAGCAATGTTTACAATACAGGATATCTCAGGCTCACCAAGGGTCCCACTGGTAGACTCCTATCAATAGCTAAAAAAGAATGGCAACCTTAATAAGTGCTTATACAAGATTAAAGTATTTCTAAATTGGTCTAGAATGAACACAATACTCTGAGTCTTTAGTACTAATAAGTTTGGAAAGCACAATCATAAATTTCATTACAAAGGAACAAATTGGGGAGACAGAATACATTCCAGGAAAACCGACACCTGAATTGATGAGGTAATCTACATAAAAAATTAAAATGTGATCCAAAATGGAGCTCATTTTAATGAAGTAACAGATATTACTTCTATTTTTCCTGCTGATATAAGTATTATTATTGAATTATTTACTTTTACCTATAAAAGTAGGCATTTTAAATAAATATCATTTATTAAATAAATAATAAACACTGCCCTTAGGAATTAAAGATAACATTATACCTGGCAAATAACTTTCAGTTCTACTTTTTAAAACCTATCCATTTCATGAAAGAAGTCTAAACAAAATACATATATTTGTTAAAAATGATGCACAAATGGTAAGCCTATAAAGAAAAACACAGAAATCTTTTTTACAGAAGTCTAGATCATAACTGCCACAGGAAGGAGGGGGAGTACACACCTCAGGGTGGTCATTTCTGAGATGGTGATAACATTTGTCTTCCCTGGGTAGGTGTCATGTTCAAGTCCTAACTCCGGTACCTAAGAATCTGAACTTATTTGGAAACAGGGCCTTTACAGCTGTCGTTATGGGCTTCAATTCAATATGATCAGTGTACTTATAAAAAGGAAAAATTTGGGAGAACACCATGTAAAGATGAAGGCAGAGATCGGGGTGATATACCAACAAGCCAAGGAATGCCTAAGATTTCCAGAAAACCACCAGAAGCTAGCTAGCCGGGAAGCAGGAAATGCATTCTCCCGCACCATCCTTAGAAGGAAACGACCCTGCCTACACCTTGATCTTGGTGTTCTTTCCTCTAGAAAGGTGAGGCCACCTAGTGTGTGGGGCTTTGTTTCAACAGCCCCAGAAAAAGAAAACAGTAAGGTAACTATTTTTATAATTATTTTTAAACTGTATATAAATGTTGTATGGACTTTTCTGAATTCATACTTTCATTAACAATACAAATAAAAAGTAAAAAAGAAGTTTTATTCCTATTGTAAAGGTAAGGGGAAAAAAATGAAACTCTGCAGAAGAATCAAGATGGATATATTAGGTTAGGTCTCTGGGCTGGAAAATAAATGAAGTCATGGAGCTTAAGAGTAAGAAAAGCAGCCAAAGGCAGCAACTAAACTGTGAGGACCCACACCTTGCCTTTCCTCAAAAACTGAGAATGTTTAGATGTTAATCTATATCTAACCTAGGACAAACTGATAGGAGAGAACCAAAATCAAGTTCACCTGTTGTACTACTAACGACTTGACTCCTTTTATCCTAGATTTTAAAATGTCCTTCCCAGGTTTATAAAATCACTTTTATTAATAGCCAGATATCTAAACATGTTTTAAAATTTTAGTCCCCGCTACTGCAAATGCCCTTAAAAAACAGTTTTAATTTCATGTCTCATTCAGCCTACATGCCTGTGTCTCTTTGCTCATCTCAATTAGTTTCATTATGTTAAATTATTAGTAACACAAATTTCTTTCACTTATTTAGTTACAAGAGGCAATCCCACCTGATATTCTTTTCTAAATTATGGCAGGGCACAAAAATTAATTTCTAATGCCTCTTTTCTCTAAAAGATGTTTCTAAAAATAAACATTTTTGGCTATACATCTACTAATTCCACTATCTACTATTTATTTGTCATCACCAGAGTAAGATTTTTGCAGCTAGGACTTGCAAGTCTACAAGGCTAATATTAATCTTATGAGATTCAGAAGTAGCACAGTGGGAAATGGGAAAGCAAACAATCAAATCCGGCACCTAAAGTTCTTCCATTTGTCTGATGTAACAAATTCTATCAAAACCTACACATTCAACTCCACAAAATCAGCAAGGTAGGAAGAGCATTTGGTTCAGACTTTTTTTTTTTAACTGCAATTTTTGGGACACAATGTGGGCCATTTCCTCTCAAAACCTTTAGGGTAATTCTGTATGATATCACTTATACGTGGAACATAAAAAATACAACAAACTTGTGAATACAACAATTTAAAAAAATCAACAGACTCAAAAGAACAAACTAGTGGTTACTAGCACAGAGAGAAAAGTAGGAGGGGTAGTACGGGGTAGAAGATTAAAAGGTACAAACTACAAAATAAACTACAAAGATAGATTATACAACTTAAGAAATATAGCCAATATTTTATAATAACTATAAATGGAGTATAACCTGTAAAAACTGTGATCATTATACCATATACATGTAACATATAATATTGTACATCAACTATACTTCAATTTTTAAAAACTTTAGGACATTATTGGTACATTTTTTCCCTAATGAAATAGTTCTGTGGTAGCCAGCCTCCAGGATGGGTCCAAATAACCCCTCACCTCCTTGTATTTCACTTTGCATAGTTCCAATCCACACTGTAGCAGGGCCGGTCCCTGTGACCAATGAAATATGACATGACATTTCCAAGAAAAGGATCGAAAAGACTGCAGCTTTCACTTAGGGTCTCTCCTCAGACCCTCTCTCTGTCTCTCATCACTCAATCTGATGTAAGCCAGCTGCTACTGTAAGGACACTGAGGCAGCTTAGGAAGAGTCTAGGAGGCGAGGAAATGAGACTTCCAGTCAACATCCAGCAAAGAACTGAGGTTTGCCAACAACCACATGAACTGAGCCACCTTGGAAGCAAGACTCCAGGCAGCATTTGACAGCAATCTCATGAAAGACCCTGAGCCAGAACCACCCAGGAGACATTTTAAGATTCCTATCCCTCAGAAACTGTGTTAGATAATAAACGGTGTTCTATAAGTATATTGGTTATGAAAAGTAATGTGATTTAAAACTTGAAAATGTACCATTTTTATACTTTATTATTGGATTTAGGAAACATGTAATCTGTAATTACATTCCAAGTATAAACCTGGTAAATTCATTGACATAATATAGCTTAATACATATATAAGACTCCAACCCAGATCATCTTAAGAATTTTAACACCAATGATTCAAATCAAAACATTTCATATACACTTACATTATATGGCACATATATTAATAATTTTTTAAATAGTTTGGTTAGATTTTCACAGCTGTCATTTCTTAATGCTTCTCTAATTACACCATTTTAAATGTACAAACTTTGTTTCTGGCAGAATAAACAGGCTGTGGCACTAGTGTAAAGGACACACCTGCCGATGTAAGAGACCTGGGTTCAATCCTTGGGTCAGGAAGATCCCCTGGAGAAGGAAATGGCAATCCACTCCAGTATTCTTGCCTGGAGAATCCCAAGAACAGAGGAGCCTAGTAGGCTACAGTCCTCGGGGTCTCAAAGAGTCAAACACGACTTAGCAGCTAAATCTGCCTACGTTGTAAATCATGCATGTTAAGTTGGACACGACTGAAGCGACTTAGCCTACATGATTTAAAATGTAGGCAGATTTAGTTGCTAAGTCGTGTCTGACTCTTTGAGACCCCATGAACTGCAGCCCACCAGGCTCCTCTGTCCATGTGATCTCCCAGGCAGGAATACTGGAGTGGGTTGCCATTTCCTTCCCCAGGGGATCTTCCTGACTCAGGTATCAAGCTCAGGTCTCCTGCAGTGCAGGCAGATTCCTTACCCACTGAGCCACCAGGGAAGACTCTTGATTTACAACAGATACTTCAATTCAATCCTTAGAATTTCCTCTACTTACATGGAATTTTAAATGTCTTCATTGAAATATTTCTTTCTCTTCTACTTATATCACAGTAGATGTGTATAGTAACAACTGGATTTTTTTTTTAATTTAAATGGTGAAAATAATGATGGGAGGAAGCCCAGCCCATTTATTATACAATATCTAGTATATGAGACAGGAACCTAGGATCTGGAGTTCAGGGGATCCAGGCAGGAATCCTGACTATAAAATTCACTAGCTGTGTGACCTTGGGCAATTTACGTAAACTCTCTATACTGCTGCACCCTTATTTATAAAATAGCAACAATAACACCTATCCCACAGGGTTGAATAAGGAATAGGCAATGCAAGAGACAGCTTTAGCACAGAGTCTAACATAAATCAATGAGTATTTGTCATATTTAGTGTTGCAAAAAGTAAAACAAAGAGCTGAAAAAATGTCCCAGGTGGGGACAATATTGTTTTGGAGATAAGTAGTTCAGCATTATTTTTATAAGTATGATCACTTTGGAACTCAAATTTTAGGGAAGTCAGAATAATTATTATTTGAGTACAGTTTTCAGGTATACTGAGGAAGAAGAGACAGTGAAAACTGTATCTTCCATTAAGTAATGGCATCTTGGACTCCCCCAGACCACAGCTCTCCCTGGTCTACTTTTCCTTTTTCTGTAACAATAACAAAAGCCCTAAATACTAAGCATCAGGATTTTTTATGCCTTGCAACTGTCTATTACTTAGTATTTATATAGACCTTTATAACCAATAAAGAATTTTCCATGAATTATCTCACTGAATTACATACAAAGTTCCAGCTAAAGACTGAATATGTTTCTTTCAAACATAAAATTAATTTAAACATCAAAATGGAGAGCTCTATTCTAACTTCAAAGTTGATCATAACACTAACGACTGCTTCTGTCTCTTAAACGATTCTTCCCGGGAAGGAGATGGGCTGGCTAGAAGCTGCAGGCCACCACATCCTTAAGCGTGCTCAGGGAGCCAGTACACCCTCCTCAGCGTCAAGGATACAAGCATACCCACTCCATGCTCTCTTCCTGTAGCCAGTACTTTGAGGTAAAAGAGGACCATTCTTCAAAAAGCTGAAGAACACACTTTCAAAGTTTCTTCCTGCCTGTCACCTCCCCCCGCCACACACACACAAATTGCTTTGGAACAGCCCAATCCATTATCTTTTTTAGCAGCTCATTGTTTCAGTTTAATGTCCTTATCTGCTGTCTTCCCTCAGATGGCAAAGCTCTTATCAAATGTTACTCTGTATTTAAAATCTAAAAGATAGCTAATACAGGGTTTATTACAGAAAATACAAAAAAGACCCGTTTTGCCATTATGTATTTGCATTCAGAACTGCTTATGTTTTTAAAGAAACCTCCTTAGCCCCAGAAAGTGTCATTTTTATCATTAAATTTTATCCAGAGTTTCTTCAGGATCATAACATATTACCACTAACAATAAGAAAAGTCACCGGATAGTATCCATTGAAACAATAAATACCTTTCAGAAGGGAAGGAAATAAAGAGATCTTGAATTAGAAGAAATGTGGTTTAAATTGTGGTATTCATTTCTAAACTTTAGTATATTTTTAAATTTTATATAATGCTAGTAATCTATCTCTTATTAATGCCTGCACTTAAAACAGTTCCATTTAGAAATATAAACTCTTAAGAGAGCATTTTTTCATCATTTATTAATCATTTATTAAATGATCTGTCTAGTTCTAACTTTATGCTTGATGTTATTACATGCAGTTTGAAATAAATCAGTAGTGTTTAATAGTTTTTAGTTTTGAAAATTCATTTTTAACAATTTCAATAATAAACATCAGTCTATATATTTTTCAGTTCAAACCAATATTAATCAATCAACTCATTTTGCAGGATATCAGTGTTTATAGTAGGAAGACCTTCTTCAAAAGATTTCATTACCATCCTGTCCTCTCCCTCCCGTTAATATAGTAAGGCCCTAAACTCAAACAGAATCACACACTTCCTCAATATTAGCAAGAAACAACAAGTACCAAAATACTTGTTGGTTGTTTTTTTTTTAACTTTCATTTTTTCTAATTGCTTTTTATGACCCCATAATTGCAAATGAAAATTATGTGAGGGGTTTCATATCTGTGTTTGATTATTTACTTAAGAGTATTTAACTTAGACAATTGAACATCATATGCTGTTCTGTATTTGAACTTCTGAACTACTCTCTTCATTCTTTTACTTTTTATTTACCACTAAAATATAGCTTTCTAAAAGAATTTAAATAAGACCACAGCTGATTAGCAGAGAAGACAGTTTCCCACCCAAAAAATGGTTTGTCAGATCTCTTCCTCAGAAGGTTTATCTGGAAATTAAATGAGATAATGTGTTTAATGCTCTGAGCACATGGCCTGAGACCCAGAAAGAGTTCAACACATGTTGCCTTCATCACAAAGATGATGATGATGAAGAAGTGTGGCTATATAGGGTATCAGACGATCCTCACACTATGACTAACCCAGGGGCATCTTCAATTTGACATATACAGCAATTCACCATAACATGTTATACAGATTTCATGTGAAAGACAGCCAAACCAACATAAGATGGCATCACCACAACCAGATAGGAATTCACATTTTTCCAGGGAAATATTATTAGGTTTCAAATTACTGGTAAAATATTACTTTGGGTTTTAAATATCTGTTTCTGTAATGGAAATAGCAACAAAATATTTTCAAGTTTAAAAATGTTTATTTCAAGAACTGCCATGAAATTGCCATTTATGTGGGGAATTAAGCAGCACAAACATTTCTCTAAATACTTCCAGAGGTTGGTGAATATGTTTAAACACATATGCTGAGGAAAACACAACAAACTGAAACACAATAAACTGCTGTCAGGGTTCTTAGGATTAAATGAAACTGTATTCCTGCAGGTTTCCATCTCCTACTACTTCTTAAAGTATCACTATTAAGTTTTACATAAGTCCTCTGCTTTTTCCTCACTTTACGCTAAACATTAAGTATACATTTTGTATAAATACAATTCATGGATAAGCAAAGATTATGTTCTATAGTAAAGGATAAAAATAATGTTTAAAAACTCAAATGTATGACAACATTTGACTAGCTGACAGAATAATGAGGAAAATCATTTTCATTATCTTTGAATTAATAAAAGCTTTAAGAGTATACAGAATAACTGCTTCCCCCACCCTCAACCCCCGAGAAATGTCTGTAATTTGACATTCCACTGTGATGTTCTTGGTGATTTGTTTAAGGCTCTCAGCCAGCTACCTCAGGGGCACAGGAAGAGATAGGTCTCTTTAGTTTTCATGTGTATTTGAACAGAGTCTTTTTATATTAATGCAGGATTTCACTTTCACTTTTGTCCTGTTCCAAGACATATTCAAGGATATAACCATATAATAAGACATGGCTTCTCCATGGCTACTGTAATAAACATTGCTTTTTTTCTGCTTCTCTCCCAAACTCCTTACATGAGTTAGTTAATGACTATAAAGAATATTTAAGTCAGGGGCCCACCCTGGTGGTCCAGTGGTTAAGAATCCACCTTGCAATTCCACAGACACGGGTTCGACCCCCGGTTTGAGAAGATCCTGCATGCCGAGGAACAACTAAGCCCCTGTGCCACAGCTACTGAGCCTGTGTTCCAGAGCCTCAGAGCTGCAACTACTGATGGCCACAAGACCTAGAGCCTGTGCTCCGCAACACAGAAGTCCAATGAGAAGCCCATGCACCGCAACTAGAAAGTGGCCCCGGCTCACCGCAACGAGAGGAAGCCCACACACAGCAATGAAGACCCAACACAGCCACAAATAAAATAAATGAATATTTAAAAAAAAAAAAAAAAGAATATTTAAGTCAATGGGGGGAAAATCTATTTAAATACAAAGAAAGTAGAAAAAGTAAGGAAACTCTCCTGGATAATTTCTATTTTAAAGTTCTTCCATGTGTTTGATAATCAAATATCCTCTTTTTTTCTAAAGCCCTCTGATACAAATCTGAAAGGACAGGAAATGCTACAGATTCTACCTAATTAACAATTAATCATAAGTCACACAAAATGCAAATGAAGGATCACATATAACATTAGACATGAGGTGTCCCTTTCATAAGCTAACTGACTTCAGTCAGCATACTCCCCTTGGTGGAGTATGCTTCAGCTGAGATGGACTGTACCTAACAATACTACATTCATACTTACTACCTGATGGATTCAGAGAATAAGGTGTTCACCTCTGTAAACCTGAAGATACTCAGGGGTTTCAATACAAAGTGGTGATGCCCAGCCGAGCACCATGTGCTCAGTCTCGGGGCTCCCACTGAACAGATTTCCCTCCTCCACCATCACAGTCATAATTAAGTCTGTGTTTGCCAGAGATTTGAACACAGTTCACGAAAACTGCAGACTTCTCAAAAGAAAGAAGTCTAAAAATGACAAAATGACATTAGAATCATAGTATGTAAAGTATTTACTCCTATAATTGTAAACACCATTCTTTCAAATGTTTAGCTTACTTCAATTGTCCAAACTTACTCAAGGTTAATACTCATCTTTGGAGTCTTTATTTGATTTACCCTTAAGGTGTGCAAATACACACACCCATACACACCTATTAAACACCAGGCATCTTCTATCAAAAATCAGACTAAATATAAAGAATTTTGTATGTGAATATGAAACAAAGCAAAAGTTTACAAACAAAAACATCAAGGTAAATAAACAATGTAAAGAATCTATCAAAATACATAGTGTGTCCAGAAACCAGATCAAAAGAAAAATAAGAAAGATAGCCCAGATTTCAATGCTCAAAGCAAACAGAAGTGTATTTGCCAATAGTTTGACAGAACAACATACATACCATGTGCAAGCACTATAAAGTAATTTTTGGGTCACCTTGATTTTAAAGTGCCCAGTGGACATATGAATGCCTATGGTAGACAGACAACTGTGTATATGGGTTTAGAGATCAGGAGAGGTACTGGTCAAAAAGGAACAAGTGTGGTGGTGTCATCATCTTTACTTGCTTTCATGAACCATGGAAATGAATGGCAGACTCCTGTAGGGAGTAGAGAATGAGGCGAGAGCCCTGAACAACAGAAAGCTGGGAGGAATACCAGAAAAGCATGGCATCATGCAAGTCAAGGGACCAGAGTGTCACAACAAGGCAAGAGTGATCAGAAGAATCGGATGTTGCCAAGAGATTATGCAGATAAAGACTGAGAGTGTCTGTTGGTAGTAGGTCAGCTCCACTATGGAGCTATACAGGGAAGCGGACTATAGTTGGCTGGGAAAAACTGAAAGTCATGGTAAGTTCATGGGGTGAGAAAGAACTTCTGGAAGCATTCGGTTATTTGGGGAGAGTAGGGCTTTCATTTTAAAGAATTTGTAAGGATAACAAGAAATAAAAATCAAAGTAGAGATTGGGGTCACAGGTTTTTTTTTTTTTTTCCTAGAAGAAGAACAAAACTTTAGGTTGCACTTGAAAATGGAAAGGTCCAACTTTAAGGGAATTGATGAAGTATATTTAAAGAAATGCTGAGTGAGTCTGAGATAAAGGAACATGGAAACAGCAGCCAGGCGTAAAAGCCACACTGAAATTTTCCTGTGTTGAGGTAGGGAGCAGGTAGCCTAACAGCAATGATTTGAAAATGATAGCTTCTACATTTAGGCTACAAATGTCCTAAACTATAAAACTGAGAGGAAAATAAGAACTTCCGTAAGTTCATAATGCTTACTTTGATTTTGCCACCAAATTCGAGAAGTATACATTCTCCAAACTGAGAGACAGATGGGTAAGAGAGTGACTCAGTCAAATAAAAGTGAAATTTTGCAGCTTTCATAATTTCTAAGAGATGACACACATGTAAAATAGATACCTGGAATAGAAAATAAATGCTTACAGTGAGTAACACTTTTAAGATATCAAAAATGAGTTACAAATTAGCAAACTCAAATGCTGAAAAAGTTAACATGCTAAAGAAATTGTCACTGTGTCTGACATATGAATAATGCAATAAACAGTAACTATTAATGTATCATTATTAAAACTGTACAACATATGTGCAGTTGCTCAAACTTTCCAGGTAGAAAAGCACAGTCAAGAGACGGCCTGTTTTTTTTCAGAAAGAGAACAGTCTTTCTAAATCAATATTAAATATATATAAAAGAACATTTTCACCTGGAGCTGGGAAGCCAGAGTAGACCCGGACAAAATAAATCAAGTCATTTTCACGCTGGGACACCAGACCAAATAGCCATGCAGAGTTATACTCATTTCTGGAGCTCAGCGCTCTCCTTGGGCAAATAGAAAGCTTCTGCCCATTAAACTAAGTTTTCATTATTGACACGGTAGAATTTCTAACTGTGTCATAGGTGAGAGCTCTGTTTCCATCCATGTAGTCTGTGTGAATATGTGTGTGTGGAGATATTTAGGTATATACATCAATGTGTTAGATGATCAATGTCAGATGTTACTTTGGGTTAAGGGAATTACATGCCTCTTTACCATACATTAATAAATTTCTAGTTAAATTTTATTCCTAAAATTATTTGAGATATATCAATATATCTGAACATGTCTGACCACCACTGAAGACAAAATTCAGTGATAATAGATAATAAACTTTGGAGAAAGTGAGCAATGTTCCGAGTAAAGAGAGAAAGGAATTAGTATGTTTGAACTACTGATTCATTCTTTCCCTAGAGTCATTAGTTATTTTGTTTCTTTGTATATATTAAGTTCAAGCAAGTTTATCAAATTTTATCCCTCTACTGGTTTATATAAAAGTAACAGTCTTAACCACTATTAATCAATCATAGTAAAAAGTGAAATTAATCACAGTTTTTTTCATTGTATACTTACATGTGATTTTCTGTGCAAAGATTTTTGTTACAGGTACTATGTACACATAGTCATGGGATGGATGAACAGTCCTTCTAGAGAAAAGATCCCTAGAAAAATGTCAGCCTCTTTGTAATCTCTTCTATTTTACATGATTAATTTTTTTAAAAATTTTGGCCTAATCAACTTAAATTATTTTAGGTACAATTTTGTGAGATACAGAATTAATGAAATTCAAATTTTATGGAACTATAATTGACTATAAAATAGGTCTAATATGATTCTAATTGGAAATATTCCACTGTTCCAGATTTCATCCATTTGGTGCTATCATTTGAAAGTAAAGAAACTAGCAATGGTATATTTGGTTCTAATTTATTTTCTTGGTTCCTTGCTTAATGGAGAGTCCTGACACACCTTGAATCTAAGACTATACTCTGTAGAATTACAAGGGTATACTCTTAATAATGTAAAGAATTCAGCACTGAAACCCAGAATATACTAGAAATTTCTAAGCATTTGTAAAAAAATATTTATAAAATGCTTAATTTTCTCTAAAAATTTCTTTTTTTAGATCAATAGCCATGATTATGGTATGCAAAGGGTGGTTGTAGGTTTCTGACAGATGTGGGGGATTTCTTTAATGAAACATAAATACAAAATAAGTACAATTAGAATTGGAATTTATTCACCCCTTCATTCACTGTTCCAAGTAGAACTCTGTTCCAAGAATGTGTTTCACCACTGGGCATGCAAAATGAAGGAGACTAATTTCTTCCCTTCCGAAGAGGTCACAATCTCTAGACAAACAAGCATGGAAGAACTATAACATTTCTTATCATTCATTACTTCGGTTAACAGTCCTCTATCCTGGATATGGACATGTAGAATTTTAATGATAGCTTCTACTAATGAACTATGATCTGCTCACCCATCTGTTGATAGATAATTTCTATGTCCCACTGTCACCTCTTCAAGAGCACTTTCAAGTTTGATATTTCAGCACCATCTACAGATATTTGTTTGTCATTTATATAAGCATCCCCATGCAGAAAATAATTAGAGAATGCACCCAACAGAGGATATTTTGGTCTCAGTGTATTAGCTATTAGACCATGTTCTGATAATGAATTTGCATTAAACTATATTAGGATGGTATTGGTAAATCCTACTGGGATAAAAATTGGGCTAAAAGACTAGAAAATGGGAAAACAATGTGCCAAGTCATTGGGCACTGACAGGAGGCAAACACCCAATTTATAGTTGGATCTGACTTGACTATAAACCACAGGTTATTTGGGGCTTACCAGGTGGCTCAGGGGTTAAAGAATTCACCTGCCAATGCAGGAGACACAGGTTCGATTCTTGGGTTGGGAAGATCTCCTGACAGAGGAAATGGCAACCCACTCCACGTATTGTCTGGAAAACCCCACAAACAGAGAACCTTGGCAGGCTATAGTCCATGGGGTTGCAAAGAGTAGTATATGACTTGGCAACTGAACATGCATGCATAAGTTATTTTAACCAAGACTTTCAAGTGTGACCCATCATTAAATTAAGGTATATTCAAAAGTGCCATGCTATGCAAAAGATGGGAATATATTATAGCCCATGCCACCATACTCACAAAATGTAAATCTATTCACTTGTGATTGTTATAAAAACTATGTAGAAAAAAGAACTGTAGAATATAACTTGCTAAACAATATCATAACTTGCTAAACAATATCATAATCTCCTCATAATAATCTTTAATGTAGTACTTCAGAATAATGATAGGTGTCATCAGCAAGTTTTGGTTGATCTGTTTATTTTGCAATTGTAATCATTAGCTTTATAGAGATAGATGAAATCAGAAGATAAGAAAGGTTATGATTTAGTAAAATTGGAGGATGCAGGAAGACAACACCTACAAGCCAATGGAATGTATTAAAGGCAATATATAAGATGGAACCTATAGCATTAATTGGATCCATATGGGGTAGTACAGAAAAGGGAAAAACATTATGATAAAGGAAAGTGATATAAGAAAATAGAAAAGCCCCAGAATAAAGATTGAAAACAGAAGGAAGCTAGTATCAGGATGTCATTTCTACTCTATACTAACTCAACACAAACAGGTTTGAGTCCAGTTTCAAATCCTTACTAACTGTGACCTTACCTGTAAAGAGAAGATATTGACAAAATCCATCTTACTGAGTGATGGAAAAGCTTAAATGACATAAAGCAAATGCAAAGACACAAAGTGAACTCTCAGGAAGTTAAAATGTGTGGATAAATAGAACAAATCAGGAAGAGAGCATACTTAAAAATAGGACAGATACCTGCTGTGATGTAATATGTTATGAGAATGTGAAGGCATTAACATCAATAAGGATCTGTCCACTACTGAATCATGATTAAGACTAAGATTCTACATCATATACAATTTTGGAAAGATTGCATACTTGAAATCTTGGTCACTTTCTGTCCAAATAGTTGACTTCATTTTGCATTAAGCTCAAAGAATCTCTAAACTATAGGACTATTTCAGCTCTAGATCCTCTCATCTATAATAATCCCCATAACAGTGATTCAGATCAATGAGAGACAAGTCTCCATGAGTCTCTTGCATTTCTGAGCATCTTGCAGGCAAGGTACTAACTATCCTTTGCTCCAAACTGTCCACTGAAGTTTGCTCATGTAGAGAATGGCCCTGGAAGATAGAGCTAGTGTTTCTCCCTCTGAGAAAAAGGTACACATCTCTAAAAAATTTAGAGTCCCTAAGATCAGAGTTCCTGTAACAGAAGCTATTGTGTGTGCAGGTATTATCTGGTCCTCTTTGCAACGTCCTATAGGAATTGGGGCTCAGAGAATTACATGCTGATACCCCAGCAATTGCTAATGCTGTATTAAACTTAACTTTCCTTCATCTCTGAATCAAAGGTCTTGCATCTTCTACCAGTATCCATTAAACTGCAGCAGGCCAACTTACTAGCTTGCACATAGGATAAAGTATCAGACTCTTCAAAATTCCTGACACAGATTTTCAGGATAAATATACTCCCTTGAGTAACTGGTGAAAATGTATGAATATGCCATTTCAGGAGATTCTTGGATCCCCTGAAGCCCAGTCACATACTGATATAACACTGATGGACCACGGGTTAAAAATTCCTGCTGAAGTTAGAAGACGTCACACTCAGTCAGAGTCTATCAAAAGTTTTGTGACTGTGTATAGAATAAATCTGCTTTCAAGTGGATGACAGCAAAATACAGCTAGATGGTAACATCCACCCTTATAAAAAGACTTGGTAAAATGAACTTGAGAAGAAGTGGGGATGGGATGGATCTTGTTGAGTCCATTATAGTTTGGTTCAACCCAAATCTAAACACCCGCTGCAGACTCCTTTCTACAAAGAACACTATGCTGCTGGTGCTGCTGCTAAGTCGCTTCAGCCGTGTCCAACTCTGTGTGACCCCATAGACGGCAGCCCACCAGGCTCCCCCGTCCCTGGGATTCTCCAGGCAAGAACACTGGAGTGGGTTGCCATTTCCTTCTCCAATGCGTGAAAGTGAAAAGTGGAAGTGAAGTCGCTCGTCATTTCCAACTCTTAGCGACCCCATGGACTGCAGCCTACCAGGCTCCTCCGTCCATGGGATTTTCCAGGGAAGAGTACTGGAGTGGGGTGCCATTGCCTTCTCCGAAAGAATACTATAGCCATCTATAAATTCCCCATTTAAATTCTATTTCAGCACTAAGTGGACACTTGCAACCTTGGTGTCACAGCCTACCACCCAATTCTAAATCTCTTCTCTGGGTACTAGCTCTATACCATAGTGAGAGACTTTTAACTGGATAAGGAAAAAAAAAAAATGGTTAGCAAGGAAAATTTGTACACCACATGCATTTAACTCAGCTCATGACATTTCCATTTTTACACTCAATAATGTGAGAAAATTAACATTATTTCTAAAACAATGTCACAATGAGATGCTGTTAAAGTTTCAGAAGAGATATTTCAAAGTGTTGACTGACATATCTCTTGGAGGGGTAAGTACATGTGGTGTGGAGAGACAGGCAAGAATACAAAAGATTCTCTGTGTTCTACCAATTAAAGACTTGTTTATTAGTATTGCTTCCTTTTAAAAAATGAAAATGAGCTTTACTCCTAACTATAAATTGTTCTAATCAGATTGTCTCCTAATCAGTTCAGCTCATTCATGTCCAGCTCTTTGCAAACCCATGAACTGTTGCACACCAGACATCTCCATCACCAACTTCTGGAGCTTGCTCAAACTCATGTCCATCAAGTTGGTGATATCATCCAATCATCTCATCCTCTGTCGTCCCCTTCTTCTCCTGCCTTCAATCTTTCCCAGCATCAGAGTCTTTTCCAATGAGTCAGTTCTGCTTACCTAGCTATTAGCAATCTCCTAACACCTAGCTAAAATAAGCTTTGAGAAAAGGGCTCTGATGAGTAAAGAGGGAGAGACCGGAGTTACAGAAGTCCAGTTCACACCATACCATACTTTTTTCTGAAGTGTTTACATAGCAGAAAAATAGAAAATTAGCTCTTGAAATACAGAGTGTTTTTAGGAAAAATATTTTGATCAGTGGTGTTAAATTATCACTGACAAGCATAAAATATCCTAAGGAAATAAAATACTCTTAATCTCTAGACAATGTATAGAACACATGCTTGGATAATTAATATATTAATTTATATTATCTTTAAAAAGTTATGTTCTTATGGCATCTATTAATAACATTAATTGGAAATGTTCAAAGAAAACAATAAATGACTGATAAATGTGTTTAAAAACTCATTAATCTAGGGATTTCCCTGGTGGTCCAGGGATTAAGACTCCATATTTCCAATGCAAGGGGTACAGGTTTGATCCCTCATTGGGGAACTAAGATCCCAAATGCTGCCTGGCCAAACAATAAAACAACAACAAAACAAATATATATTTCTTCCATAGATACAGACACATATGGAACAAAAATAAATATTTATAACATATTTAATTAAAAATATTTCAAAGTCAGTCAGTCTATCAGGAGCAAGAAATCTTACCCAATCATAAATATTTATTAAATCTGTCTACCCTACGAACAGGCTTCCCAAGTGGCCCAGTGGTAAAGAACCACCTGCCAATACAGGAGACATGAGTTTGATCCCTGGGTCAAAAAGATTCTCTAGAATAGGAAATGGAAACCCACTACAGTATACTTGCCTGGAAAATTCCACGGGCAGAGGACCCTGGCAGGCTACAGTCCATACGGCTGGAATGAGAGACTAAGCATGCACACACACGCTACGTATGTATGCATGTACGTGTGTATGTATGTATGCATGTACGTGTGTGTGTGTGTACGTGTGTATGTATGTGCATGTGTACAGTCACTAAGTCATGTCCGACTTTTTGCAATACCATGGACTGCAGCACGCCAGGCTTCCCTGCCTTTCACTGTCTCCCAGAGTTTGCTCAAATTCATGTCCACTGAGTCAGTGATTGCAATAGCAACGAGAGATAAGAAGTTCATGTTCACTGAGTCGGAGATACAACAAGGAGAGATAAGAAAGCCTTCCTCAGTGATCAATGAAAAGAAACAGAGGAAAATAACAGAATGGGAAAGACTAGAGATCTCTTCAAGAAAATTAGAGATACCAAGGGAACATTTTGTGCAAAGATGGGCACGAAAAAGGACAGAAATGGTATGGACCTAACAGAAGCAGACAATATAAAGAAGAGGTGGCAAGAATACACAGAAGACTACAAAATAGATCTTCATGATCAGATAACCATGATGGTGTGATTACTCACCTAGAGCCAGACATCCTGGAATGTGAAGTCAAGGGGGCCTTAGGAAGAATCACTACAAACAAAGCTAGAGGAGGTGATGAAATTCCAGTTGAGCTATTTCAACCCTAAAAGATGATGCTCTGAACGTGCTGCACTAAATATACCAAAAATTTGGAAAACTCAGCAGCGGCCACAAGACTGGAAAAGGTCAGTTTTCATTTTAATCCCACAGAAAGGCAATGCCAAAGAGAGTTCAAACTATGACACAATTACACTCATCTCACATGCTAGCAAAGTAATGCTCAATCTTCTCCAAGCCAGGCTTCAACAGTACGTGAACTGTGAACCTCCAGATGTTTAAGCTGGATTTAGAAAAGGCAGAGGAACCAGAGATCAAACTGCCAACCTCCGCTGGATCATTGAAAAAGCAAGAGAATTAAAATATCTACTTCTATTTTATTGATTATGCCAAAGCCTTTGACTGTGTGGATAACAAGAAACTGGAAAATTCTTCAAGAGACAAGAATACCAGACCACCTTACCTGCCTCCTGAAAAATCTGTATGTAGGTCAAGAAGCAACAGTTAGAACTGGACCTAGAACAACAGACTGGTTCCAAACTGGGAAAGGAGTAGGTTAAGGCTGTATACTGTCATCCTGCTTATTTACCTTACATGCAGAGTATATCATGAGAAATGCCAAGCTGGATGAAGCATAAGCTGGAATCAAGATTGCCGGGAAAAATATCAATAACCTCAGATACATAGATTACACCACCCTTATGGCAGAAAGTGAACAGAAACTAAAGAGCCTCCTGATGAAAGTGAAAGAGGAGACTGAAAAAGTCGGCTTAAAGCTCAACATGCAGAAAACTAAGATCATGGCATTCAGTCCCATCACTTCATGGCAAATAGATGGGGAAAAAAATGGAAACAGTGAGAGACTTTATTTTCGGGGCTCTCCAAAATCACTGCAGATGGTGACTGCAGCCATGAAATTAAAAGATACTTGCTCCCTGGAAGAAAAGTTATGACCAACCTAAACAGCATATTAAAAAGCAGAGACATTACTTTGCTGACAAAGGTCCGTCTAGTCAAAGCTATAGTTTTTTCAGTAGTCATGTATGGATGTGAGAGTTGGACTATAAAGAAAGCTGAGCACTGAAGAATTGATGCTTCTGAACTGCGGTGTTAAGAGAAGACTCTTGAGAGTCCCTTGGACTGCAAGGAGATCCAACCAGTCCATCCTAAAGGAAATCAGTCCTGAATATTCATTGGAAGGACTGATGCTGAAGCTGAAACTCCAATACTTTGGTCACCTAATGTGAAGAACTGACTCATTTGTAAAGGCCCTGATGCTGGGAAAGACTGAAGGTAGGAGAAGGGGACGACAGAGGATGAGATGGTTGGATGGCATCACTGACTCAATGGACATGAGTTTGAGTAAGCTCCAAGAGTTAGTGATGGACAGGGAAGGCTGGTGTGCTGCAGTCCATGGGGTAGCACAGAGTCAGACAAGAATGAGCGACTGAACTGAACTGAGTCGGTGATGCCATTCAATCATCTCATCCTCTGCTGCCCCCTTCTCCTTCTTGCCCTCAATCTCTCCCAGCATCAGGGCCTTTTCCAATCAGTCAGCTCTTAGCATCAAGTGTCCAAAATATTGGAGCTTCAGCTTCAGAAGCAGTCCTTTCAATGAATATTCAGGTTGATTTCCTTTAGGATTTACTGTATACCCTAAAAATACTAAATCAGTTTAACTTTACAAGTAAAGAAGAAAAATTAGAAGGAAGCTCCTTTGAAAAACAAGGTTAAAAAGAAATAAATAATTGTTGCTGTTACCTCACTACAGAAATTTATTTTTTTATAAATGTTTTAGGAACACACAACATTTTCAGGGGTTAGTTATTCCCCTAAGCACTGGCCTGTCCATCAAATATTATATTAACTCCTTTCTATGTGGTATATCATCTGGTTTTGAAATACTTCCAGAGTTGTTCTACTGTCTTGATTGAATTTGACCAACAAATGTATTTATCACTGAACACTTCCAGAGTTTTCCTTCAGCATTACACTGAGTCATGTGCATAATATGTCACTTTAAAATATAACTTAATACAGCCTCTTGCTTCCTCTGTAATGCCCCTCTGGACATTCTTGCAATAAGTGTTTCCTTTAAAAGATGTTTTCATAGAAGAAATATACTTAGGTATCCTATAGTTTATTGATTGAAACCTGCTTGACAAGCATCACAATTGATCCAAAAACTTTAGTTTATGTAATAGTTTTATAAATAAGGAATATATATAAATATTAACACCATCAAATAAAAATTCACATAACTTCAACTCATTATTTTGGATCATATTCATGTTATTCAAATCATGTAGTCACATAATTTTATAGCAGGAAGGAAATGTTAGCAACTCAATATACAAATGAAGAAACTGAGGCTGTAAACGGTTAAAGGATCTATGTAAAACAGAATTTCTTACAAAGATAACAAAAGACTGATACCAGTGACCAAGACTTAGGCATTAGCTGCTACTCTACTAGGACCCGACAAGCAAGTAGCCGATGGTAATTCATAATGGATTGCCCTGACAATCTCGATATATCCATGGGTTCCTGTCTTAAGTACATGTTTATTATCACTCACCTAGAGCCAGACATCCTGGAATGTGAAGTCAAGGGGGCCTTAGAAAGCATCACTACAAACAAAGCTAGAGGAGGTGATGGAATTCTAGTTCAGTTATTTCAAATCCTAAAAGATGATGCTGTGAAAGTGTTGCACTCAATATGCCAGCAAATCTGGAAAACTCAGCAGTGGCCACAAGACTGGAAAAGGTTAGTTTGCATTCCAATCCCAAAGAAAGGCAATGCCAAAGAGAGTTCAAACTACAACACAATTGCACTCATCTCACATGCTAGCTCAATATTCCCCAAGCCAGGCTTCAACAGTACGTGAACTGTGAACCTCCAGATGTTTAAGCTGGATTTAGAAAAGGCAGAGGAACCAGAGATCAAACTGCCAACCTCCGCTGGATCATTGAAAAAGCAAGAGAATTCCAGAAAAACATCTACTTCTGCTTTATTGATTATGCCAAAGCCTCCGACTGTGTGGATAACAAGAAACTGTGGAAAATTCTTCAAGAGACAAGAATACCAGACCACCTTACCTGCCTCCTGAAAAATCTGTATGTAGGTCAAGAAGCAACAGTTAGAACTGGACCTGGAACAACAGACTGGTTCCAAACTGGGAAAGGAGTAGGTTAAGGCTGTATATTGTCACCCTGCTTATTTACCTTACATGCAGAGTACATCATGAGAATTGCCAGGCTGGATGAAGCACAAGCTGGAATCAACATTGCTGGGGGAAATATCAATAACCTCAGATACATAGATTACACCACCCTTATGGCAGAAAGTGAAGAACCAAAGAGCCTATTGATGAAAGTGAAAGAGGAGAGTGAAAAAGTTGGCTTAAAACTCAACATGCAGAAAACTAAGATCATGGCATCTGGTCCCATCACTTCATGGCAAATAGATGGGGAAAAAAATGGAAACAGTGAGAGACTTTATTTTCGGGGCTCTCCAAAATCACTGCAGATGGTGACTGCAGCCATGAAATTAAAAGATACTTGCTCCCTGGAAGAAAAGTTATGACCAACCTAAACAGCATATTAAAAAGCAGAGACATTACTTTACCAACAAAGGTCCATCTAGTCAAAGCTATAGTTTTTTCAGTAGTCATATATGGATGTGAGAGTTGGACTATAAAGAAAGCTGAGCACTGAAGAACTGATGCTTCTGAACTGCGGTGTTAAGAGAAGACTCTTGAGAGTCCCTTGGACTGCAAGGAGATCCAACCAGTCCATCCTAAAGGAAATCAGTCCTGAATATTCATTGGAAGGACTGATGCTGAAGCTGAAACTCCAATACTCTGGCCACCTGATGTGAAGAACTGACTCATTTGAAAAGACCCTGAAGCTAGGAAAGACTGAAGGTGGGAGGAGAAGGGGATGACAGAGGATGAGATGGTTGGATGGCATCACCGACTCGATGGACATGAGTTTAAGTAGGCTCTGAGAGTTGGTGGTGGACAGGGAAGCCTGCCATGCTGCAGTCCATGGGGTCACAAAGAGTCAGACATGACTGAGCGACTGAACTGAATTGAATGGAACACTTCTTGCTTTTTGCCTGCCCTCTATTGCACACAGAATCTGACATCCCTTGGTACAGCTTGACGTTTAGTACTCTCTAACTGACTTGCACCCTAGCATGTCTGAATAGCAGTTTAAACATCCTAATCCAGGGATGTTATAGAATTCCTTTATAGTTGTCTTTTACAATATACAAAACCACATCAGCTAGAGGCTGGTGCCACTGTCATAAAAAGGACTATGTCCCAAGTCATCTGTTTAAGCTGCTACGCAGCCACGTCAATACCTCGAAGAAAAGGGCCTTTGGAAATTCTTAATATTCTGAAGATAAATACAAATGTATGACACAGTTCTTTCTTTCTTGCTAAGAATTTTCTATCTTGTTAGTAGTTGTCTGCATCAAATAAGAAGTGACTGCTAAAAGATATACTTATTATAGCTATAAGCTTCCCTGTATTAGTAGGAAGAAACCCTTATTATTTTATTTTTACTTTTTTTTTTTTTTGGCCATGCTGTGTGGCTTGTGGGATCTTAGTTCCTCAACCAGGGATTGAACCTGGGCCATTGGCACTGAAAGCAGAGAGTCCTAACAACTAGATCACCAAGGAATTCCTCTATTTTATTTTTTAAATGATCCCAATTTCTTGTCCTAAAAACCAAAAATAATGTATGAGATTAAACCCTACGGATGAATCCATGTCCTATAGCAGTAGAGGTTATGGAGTAATATGCCTTCATAATACCTTCTGCTATCTCTGTTGCTAACTATAACTCTTGCATATATAATTCCATTATACTTTTATAATTCAGGGTTTTGAAATGCTTTTGAACCATTAATATATTTTCCTGGTTAAAATTCTTTGAGATGTTCTTAACAAGAGTCTTAGATAATGAATTTGGGCAAACTCTGGAACAGTCTTTACAGTATTATCATTCTCATTAATTTTCAGAACTACCCACTGTGTTGAGATGATTGTCATGGGCCTAAGACTTCAATTTGGCTAAATATTTTTGCATACATTTCAACATATAAGTAACTACCAGATGTTTAAATGTTAAGTTCATATGGAAGAAATGGTTAAATGTATTTACTTTTATCTCATGATTTCTTTGTAACACTAATTCTTATTTTACTGTTCCCTTATGTATTTCACTATTTCCTCAATATTTTGGTCTACAATGGGCCAATAACTCTAAAATCCCTTCAAAGATAAAACAATCCTTTAAAATATTTCAGAATTTAAACCATTTACACATGTATAATATTTAATATATGTAATGTCGCTAATTTTTTAAAAGAGAAACCTTATATAGTGATTCACCTATTACTTTAATAAAATATACAGACTTTATGTAAAGCACAGGATTATACTTTTTTTAAAACAGAGTTTTCCATTTATATTCTTATTTGGCTTTAGCAACCTGATATATGATTCTGCCCTGACCTGTCAGAAAAAAGATGGGTAGGAGGCTAAAGACAATATTACTTTTAAGAGAGTTACTGCAGTACACAGTTCTGTACTTTCATCCAGTTTATTCGTTTTTCTTTGCCTCTTTGGTTATCTCTGAAGACTGCTCCTGTTTCCATTGTTTCATCCTTTAGCATTCACATATCAGAGCAATAAGTATTTCATTACTGGTTTATCTGTCCAGAGGCTTGAGAAGCGGTAACAATTAACCCTCCCTTCACAGTGATTGATACAGGCTTTGCTTTCAATTTGTTCCACTACACAGATCATGAAATTCTGAATGCAATCATCCTCATTGACCTACACTTTCAAACACACGGCTACAATGAGACGAAAGTAATTATTAAAAGGAACACAGGACTACTGAGATCTGAAACAAAGTCTTTTAAAAATCTGTTAGGTGACCTTCTGGTAAAATTGGCAAATTCTGATGTTAACGAAAATGATAGCTTTGTGTCCCTGTCTGAAAATATTCAATGCAAGCTGATCAATGTATACTGTGGTGATTGTACTGACTGTAGTGTATACTTCGAAAATACAGAAAGCCATTTTAGAACTGTTACAAAGTAGATATAAACTGTCAACACTGTAGCTTCATCTGCTTAATTTTTTTTTTTTTTAAGAAACCAAACTTCCTGCTTTGCGTATAAAGGATCAACATTGACCAAAGCAAAGAATCAGGACTGGAAAAGCAATAGCTTTATTCTGTAAGAAGACTTGCATACCTGAATCCTACATCTTCCCTCTCCTCCTCCCTTTAGATGAAGATTCACAGTAAGAAATGAATACATTTTTCACAAAGTCTGAAAAATTGCTTCAAATAAATATTAATCTACTGCAATCGATATATATGAGGAATGGAGAGGGGCAAATGCGAGAGTGGTGACTACAGAACTATATTAAAACAAGGGTTGCAGTTAAAGAAAATCAGGGTGGAAAGCAAGGCAGCAGGCCTGAGGCTCTAATCACAGAACAGAGTGATGGAGATGAACCAATACTGCATGGATTAGCAATGAATTATTTTGAACCGTAATCATATGCCTGCACAGAAGAGAGGCAAAACTAGCCATTACTCATAAACTGATCTGCTGATTTCTTGAGAGAAGTGGGGGCAGGGGGATGAGAACAAATTCATATGCTACACTAATTCAGAATAATGAAAACCTAAAGATGCAGTTACACTTCAAGTTACATTCTATTTTTAATATCTACCACATACTACATAATATGGGATATTTACAGCAGAAACTATAAAGGGCTTGGATTCGAATAGGATTAATCCAACCATTTCTTCTAAGATTAGGATGTGAGATATTTACTCCACTCCATTTTTTCTTGTCCAATAAAACCATTTCTGAATACCTTTAATACACCCAAATATAAAACACTGAAGTATTTTGTTATAAAGAAGAAACAGTACTCAAGGAATTAACTTCCTTTGGATAATGGGAAAAAATCATACCAAATGAAGATTCGGTTGTTAGAACTAATTTTGTTAGGAAGAAAAAAAATCAAAACTGCTGGTAGCAAGAGATTCCTGAGATTCTTATGAACAGACTGTTTAAATGAAGAGCACTTTAATCAGTAGAGGAATCCTCACGTTTCTAATGTCTTGCTGTGCATTCTGCAGGTTATAGTAGCAGCTGGTAGAGGTCATATATCTTTTGTGAGCATCCCAAAAAGGCTCACTGCCAGACTGTTAAATTATGAATAAGCAATGAACAAAAGAATGCAGATACGGTGGTGACAAGATAATCCAAGCAAATTTATCTATGACAAATTTCACAGGATTAACAAATTACATTTACACAGAACAATAAAAATGTGCAAAAAAAAAAAAAAATGATGAGCCTACTTTTCCTTAAACCATTAGGAAAACAAAAAGTCACAAATCCTCTGCATATATTTAAATTTAACTTGATCTAAAGTAAGACATTTATAATATGTTTAAGATATCTACCTTCCCATTTTAGGTAGATATACACAAACTTGGTATACTGGTTTATATTTCATTTATGTTACATTGTAAAGAATATATATATATACACACACAGAGATGCATATATATATATACATAACATATATGGCTTATATATAAATAATGAATACAAACAGTGAAATCTATAATAAATAAATGTCATCCCATCCATATATATGAATAGAATGGATATGTTTTTAAGAAACAGATTTGGAGAAATTATTTGTGTAGGGAAAAATGCTTCCTCAATTAGTACAATACATATAAGCTACCAAAATATCCTTATTCACTGATGTCTCCATTTTCGAGGATTAGAGAGAGAGGTTCTGAAAATAGTTTCAATCATTCCACTTGCTCCCACCAAAACACTGCAGTCTTTCTGAGTAAAGTGCTTCTGCACAAAGTTTTTAGAACTAGTGCCCTTTTCTGCAGTGTTACAATAGCAGAAAAGAAAATTCACTGTTGGTGGAGGGGACTGATTTCAGCTATATTCATTAAAGATGACCCTTAATCCAATATTAAACTTTTCTTTATAATAAAATTATTTGTATTAATCTTATAAATGAGAAAAGCCCCAGTCTATCAGATAATAAGATATTACTGAAATGACCTGTGAATCCATAAAGTGTTCTTAAAATGCTATGTGGCACTACTTTCCAAAATATGTGATAAATATTTAAGTTTTAATGTTATAGACAACCTCGGTACCAGAGTCAGAGCCCTTTAATACTGCACTGGCCTACTGATGATAATAAAATAATGTTGTTCAGTCACTAAGTTGTGGCTGACTCTCTGTGATCCCAAGGACTGCAGCACACCAGGCTTTCCTGTCCTTCACTATCTCCAAGAGTTTGCTCAAATTCATGTTCATTGAGTTGGTGATATAATTTATTTTAAGATGACCTGAATGCTGTTTTAAATTTTGTAGCCTATTTTTCACTTATACTTCCTACTGACTATTGCTTTTAATCTTCAATATTTGAGCAGAACATTCCTCTAAATGAGCCCTTTCCAAGATCTCACAAGTCAACCTATCCTTTATGTAAACAAGAAATTTTAAGGTGAAAGTGAATGTTTAAGTTACACAAGTAAAATACTCAGCTCTTTCAACCACAAATACTCAAGCACTGCTTATCTAGTCCTTTCAAGCCCTGAAATTCCTACATTTTATCCTTTTTTTTTGAAGAAGTTATTTGGAAAAAAAAAAAGAAGTTATTTGGTTGACAATATTGCATCTAAAAACAGGAAGATAAATGTGGTGTGCTTGTCTACTACCTCAAATGTAGCCTATGTTCTAGGAGGAGCAGTGATTAAAGTCAGATGTCACAAAGTTTCATAATCTTCAGTCACTAAGTTGTGTCCAATTCTTTTGTGATCCCATGGCCTGTAGCCCACCAGGGTCCTCTGTCCATGGGATTTCTCAGGCAAGAATCCTGGAGTTTGTTGCCATTTCCTTCTCCAGGGGCTATTCCTGACCAAGGGATTGAACACACGTCTCCTGCATTGGTGGGCAGATTCTTTACCACTGAGCCGCTAGGGAAGCCCTTTCCAAAAGTATAGCTTCTATCAAAGATAACCTTTGCCAAAGAAATGTTACATACCAGACCAACCCCTGTGATCCCCCCCCACCACCCCACATTAGAGAAAATAAAATGCTACCAAATGTCACAAGTGTGTGAGCATCCAGAAAGAAGAGTGGGAGAACTAAATGATAACTTATCACTTATGTATTTATTCTGGTCCATTTTTAACATGTTTTTAATTAAATGAGTTAATTAATATATGTAAAGCCCTTAGAACAGTACCTGATACACAGTACTATATAAATGCTTGCTGTCATTATTTTAATGCCAGGTAATTTGGCAACAGGCCAACTTCCACAAACCCTTATACATCTCCAAAGAATATACAGAAACACAGGCAGTAAAGTGTATTATGCTTTACCCATTCAGTGGCAAAACCTATCCCAAAATAAAAGTCTTGGCTGTAGTCTTTAGATTAAACTGTGACAACTCTGAGGCAAGAATAACAGGAGTGGAAAAGGTCCATGAATACTTCACAGTCTAAGACCAAAGAGGCCCATGTACATGGCAAACTGATTCTTCAGAAATTATTCAGGGAAAAGTCTGCCTTGAAATGTAGATAGCTGTGGAAGGAAGGAAGGAAGTGAAAGTTGCTCAGTCGTGTCCAAATCTTTGCGACCCCATGGAATTCTCCAGGCCAGAATATTGGAGTGGGTAGCCTTTCCCTTCTCCAGGGGATCTTCCCAACCCAGGGATCGAACCCAGGTTTCCCACATTGCAGGCGGACTTTTTACCAGCTGAGTCAAAAGGGAAGCCCAAATAGCTGTGAGGCTTGCCCACAAAACTACCAGAATGTTAATAGGTAGAGTTAGAATAATTCATCGATTCTTTCTCTCACTTTATAAACACCATATTTCTGAACTTCTCCAAACATCTGATGAAGAACCAAGAGGCAGAGATCTAATTCACTACTCAGCACACGCAGTCTTTCTGCCATAAGAGCTCTCTGGCGTGGGCTCAGAAATCCCTGACTCTAGAAAATTTGAAAAATGCAGGGCCCATCCACACTGCAGTTAAGGTACTACATTTCTACAGAGACAAACCTAATTTCAATCTCTACCACCTTCTTTGGGAACAATATGCCTCTGTTTTCTCATCCATAAATGGGGATATTAGCACTTCCCTTGTAAGGCAGTGGGGAAGTCAATGAGAAAATTACTAGGAAATATTTAATATTTGTTTCAAAGGGCTTTGAAACAAGTAATGTCCAATAAATTTTTATTATCATATGTGATCATTTTCAGTTTAAAATCCCAAAGATCTTTTAAATTCTTTTGCTATTAATTCATTTACATTATATAACATCTTTTCTTTCTTTCCCCCAAGAACCTCTAATTATTTTGCAGTCTTTAGTTACAGTATTTTACAAGCAGAATACCTGTCCTCCCAGAACACTAAGCTAACAGAAGTCAAAGGAGATAAGGAGCCTTCCTTACAGGTCCATGAATTCTCTACTTTCTACTCTTCCAGAAAAGCGTGTTTTCTGGCCCTTGATAATATTCCCCATATCCAATATATGGACAAGTCTATAACTAATGCAACTGTTCTTACAGGGAGTATTATTCACTACTATCTCTGGCACAAGTCAGGACGGTCCATTGCAGAGGTTCAATAAATAAAGCCGAATGAACAAACCAATCAATAATTATAGTCGAGGCCCATGAACAGTTTGGACAATGGCAATGTGCGATTTTCATCTTGCCTCTTATGATTTTGTACACGAGACCACAAGTATGTCAATTAATTCACCAAAACATTATGCTTCAGACATGTATACAGACAGCTTCAAGTGCTGTTTAATCTTGTCACTGCCCTAGTAATTTCAGCTATAGCAGCAGTCACTTTCCTCTTACTAAGCCATGCCCTACTTATGCACTACATTTTCACTAATATCACTACAAACTATTCTATGTAAGGTTCTATCAAACTTATTAGTGCCAACATCCTATTGACACTAATGGGGCCCAGCACAGTAAAAATACCATTCAGTTACAGTTGGTTTATTACACTGCCCAATGTTGGGGCGGGGGGGGCGGGGTGGAAAGTAAGAACGAAAACAGGCACTATTTACTATAAAAACACTAATATCATTAAATGCAAAGCAAACATTACTGAATTTTCCCATAAATTTGGCAAGTTCTTAGCTAGTCATAGTACAGATTTCAATACTTAAAGTTTTACATATTCCGTTGTGTACAACTTTAGAAGCATTTACATTTTTAAATTAACATTTAATCACGTGAACAACTAAAAATGTTAACAGCCTAATCCTTCCACTAGGTATCAGCCTTATCCATTGTATGCAATTAGGAAGTGTTGATAAAACACTTGAAATTAAATTCTAAGCCAACAGCTGTGCAGAATTTTTTTAAAAGTTAATTCAAGAGACGAATGCTATAATACAGAAAAAGTAGCCGTGTGAACATAACAGGGGAGGGCCTAGTTCTGCTCTCACCTGTGTTTAATTTTCTTTAAATCTAGTGAGTGGCATTCTGCATAAGAAAGGGGATCACTGGAATCGCAGGAAAAATAAGAAAACAAAAATAGACTACCTAAGGGTCATTATTAATAGTAAAGCACTTAAGGAAATTTATTAGAGAAAAACATTATCAGAGGTGATTTAGATATCTCGGTGACATAGCCCCTGCAAATACCCTACAAAATATAAAGCTCAAAAGCTTAAAAAATAACTAGATAAAAGTCACACTGCCTAAATTCTCCCCCTGCAAAAAAAAAAAAAAGTACAACTTTACAAAAGCATGTACAGTACAGAAACCCCCTGTTATAGAAAATCTCACCACAGAGCAGGGGACCCTGGACATCAGATTCTGTTTCAAACAGATGCAATTTTAACATGCCAGTGGATCCCAAACTAAGATCTGGGCCAGAGCAAAAGAGTGGAGAGGTTTATGGAAATTCTGGCATTCCCATAAAACAGATCTATTGTAGGTAGGAGCAACGACTGTATAGCAGAATTTGGGGGAAAATTCAAACTTCATATTGCCAAAAATACCAGGCTGTTCCAATTTGTACATCAAATTTAAATTGCAATATAATTCTTACCAACTCATTGTTGAACAAAATATTAATTTCCCACAACTTTCAGTCAAATATAAAAGTCATATTCTAAAGAATATTTTTAAAGACCACAGGGACTAAAACTTTACTCATAATACCACTAGGTGCTTAAACAAAAAAAGAAAATACCTCATGTAACTTTTTTTTTTTTTTAACCAAAAGCATCCAATAATGTTGGATTCGAGTTTGCTCATAACAAATCAAATCTAGTAACAGGCACATTATAGATTTGAAGTAGCTATGTGTCTCTCAATTTATAAATCAGAAATTGGAAATAGGAAAGGATGCTGTAAGTGGGAGGGTCCTACATAATAAAGGTCTTTATAACTCCTGGCTCCTGAGCTATACAATCTAATATCCTCTCCGGTGGTTCTGTGATATGCCCATGCATTACAGTTCTTGTTGACAGTCTGTTGCCTTGGAAATATTTCATTATTTCAGTTTTTCCATTTGTAGACCCTTGGCCTTGTGATATGAAGGCCATCCTATTTCATATTTTCGATTATCATTTAAGCAATCTTGTGGAGCTATTTATATATAAGCAAGTGTTAGACAACGCATATCATCATTTATCACTCTGTGTTTAAGCTTACACTGTAGAAAGAAATGCCTCCAAAAAAGTCTCCACCACCACCTTTACTTTTTAAACCAAAAGCCTGTGCTACTGGAATATGCTTTGCAAACCAGCATGGGCGTATCACATGCTTGACACTTCTAATATTCTTGGTTTTACATCCACATAGTGGAAAAACTCTCTGGTAGTACTATATAATTTGCAGCCTACTGGAGGGTTTTTTGTTTGTTTGTTTGTTTTTGTTTTTAATCAAATGAGTCTTAATACACAAGGTTTTCAACTTGTTCTTTCATGCTCCAAAGACACTTTCTGTGTGTATGAGTCAGAGGAATTTAAGGAATACTAAATAATAACATAAGGCATTATCAAGAAAAAACTTCTTTCCCCAAAATTTACTCTGTAAACATTATTGGGAGGAAATGACTTTTGTACGGTATTATTAAACTCAGGTCAGATAAGTCATAACTAAACAACAAGCCAATTCAAAAGATGTATTTTTTTTTCTCTACAAGTTTCGATACTGGTATATGTGAAAAACAACATTAGAGATAGTGTCCATAAAAGCCTTTAAGAAATCAATGATTTGGAAACCATGTTTTGAGTAAATGGGAGGAGATCACTTAAAGCATGTCCACAGAAAACCATCTTCTGTATACATATTTCTGTTCAACCGTTAGAGAGAAATCACACTACTAACCAACAAGTTCCAGGCACAAAGTGCACATAAAGGTGAAATGACTACTTAGTTGAGCAAGTAACTATGAAAAACACCCCCCTCCTGACCCAACCATCTGATTTCCCATTTCTCATTACAAAACCAAATCAAGGAACATGTGTAATGTTTACACTTAAAGTGTTAAGAGCACTTAAAACCCTAATAACAAAGTGAACCCTCAGGGCATAAAACAACTGTTTGGATAACAGGCCAAGTTTGTGGTTATTACTGTTTGAAACATTTAGTTTATAACTCCTTTCTTCCCTTCCTCTGTATGGCTCCTTCTGCCCCTACCTCCTTAGTACTCCTCCCTCTCCCTACAGGTTAAACCTTCTCAGATCCAACCTTTAAAATGACAGCATCCGAGCTGAACAAGAAGATGCTATTAAAGGGCATTAAATTAAATACAGTATATCCTCCTACAACTTCAATCAGAATTTCAGACCAAGTGTTATTTAGTTCAGCTCTCAAGTGGAGCAGAATAACAAATCGCGCACTTTGATTTACCTTCTTCGAATGCCAAATGGAGACAGGTGATAAAGAACGCGCTCATGCACAGGCTATGAAGTTTCCTCTAGAAATTAATTCTATCTTCAAGATTCCTATCTCAGAGAAATTCCCAAAATGGCACACAAATAGGCCTCTGCAGGAGAGATTACTGGGGCCATCCCAGTAAATACATTTACTACCAGAGAACTGGGGAAGAAGGAGGCAAAGAAAAAGGAAGGAAGGGAGGAAATCAATTATAAACTTTTGACTTTGAAAAGTATTCATCACCATGTTAAATACGAAATAATTATTAAAAGCTTTGCACAAATGCTCTGAGAAGTAATTTTTCTACCTACAAAAGTAAAGTACTTAATATGTGAATTCTCATAAAACACTTAAGACTAAATAAATGTTCGTTTTAGCTTTATGAGTTGTCAGGTAGTTAATGCTAACCATCTTTAACATCTTTAAAAGCTGAGCTGTGTATGATTTACTCCCAGGTACATGATTTATATAAGAAATTAGCTAGAGTTTAGAATGAGTCACTTAAGTATCTACTTGAAATTATTTCCTTAATCCTGACAATTCTGCGGTCCCTACTGAATAAAGGAACCAGGCAATGGTGCAAGTGAAGCTTTTTAAGGGAATAGCTTGTTTAAATATCTCCTTAACAATTCGATGGAAACTACAGGTTAAATGCTATGTTGTATCAAAAATAAAACTGTCCATGTCAAAACAATTAAATCTTGCTACTAAGGACTTCTCTCATCTTTTCAAGTTCACTTAAGCCTGTGAGGAAAGTAAACATCGCTGGTTGGGGGCCGGGGGCAGGGGGTGGACACATCTAACCGCATTTGTTTTCCTCAGGAATCAATGGGTAACATTTCATACTTCCTACTGAGCGTTTCCTCTTCTGAGACAGAGAGAGATATTCACTTTGCTCAAACCAATATGCTATATGCAATTAATGTCATTAACGCTGCCAATTAATAGCAAATAGGAGTCCAAACAAAGTAGGCTGGGTGGACAGCAGGAGGGAAAAACCACGTGGGGTGGAGGGGTGCTTAGTTACTCTGAAATCTAACAATGCCATTCACGTAGGACAGTTAAGGAAATTGTGAAGACAAACTCCCTTTCCCTTTTGGCTTCGGTGTAACTAACTTCAGACAGACATGCTCGGCTGAGCTCCCTGCCTGGATATGCAATTCTCCCCAGGAACTTTTTAAAACACAGATCCCCAAACAGTAACTAACGGGACAGAGATGCTCCAACTGTTGGCACATTTTGGGTCTCGCTGTGGGCTGGCTCACGGGGACGGAAGGGTTTTCTTCTTTTTTTCCTCGGGGGTGAAGGGGTCGGGGGGGGGGGGGGGGTGCGGTGAGTGGATGAAGAGAGTGAATAGGAGGGCAGTGGAGGAGAACAGAGGGCAAAAGCAGGAGAGCCGCAAGTGGACGAGGCTGGGGGCGGCAGCCCGGGCGGCGGGGAGGCGGCCGCGCGCCTCTCTCCGCCCGGCCCGGCCTAGCGGCTCCGCGCGGAGACGAGCCCCTCCGCGACACCGTCCGGGCCTGGCGCGAGCTCCGCGCTCCCCGCCCCCGGCCTCCTCCTCCTCCTCCTCCTCCTCCTCCTCCTCCTCCCGGCTCGCAGCCTGCCCTCCCCCTCCCCAGCCTCATTCCTTCCTAGAGAGCAGCTGCCAAGGGACCTGCGGCGGCCCCGGGGATCCCCCGGCCCCCCACCCGCTCCGCGGCTCCCCGCCACACAGCAGCCCCTTCGTTTTGGTTTCTCTCTTTTTCTTTTTTCTTTCTTTTTTCTGCTTTTTCTTTTCTTTTTTTTTTTTCCTCTGTCAACGAGTCACTCCATTCGCCGAGCCGAGGAGGTGCGACCGCTCGGGGAGCCTGGCGCCGCCGCCGCCGCCGCCGCCGGAGAGCCCGCTCGCCGCCGCAGCCGCCGCGGGCGGACAATGCGCGCGGGGACCGCGGAGCCGCCGGCCCGCAGCCCCGGCTCCCGCGGGCTCGCGGCCCAGGAGGCGGGCTGCGGAGCGGGGCCCGCCACCTCGGCGGCGGCGGCGGCGGCGGCGGCAGCCGCCCCGGCGGCAGGTTCAATAAACAGAAAAGTGTTACCGTTCTCGCCTGGAAGGATCCTGCTGAAAGCTGGGCTTGGTGGGCGCCATCTTCCTGCTATTTTTTTTCCTCTCTTACTTTTTGCCTCTCTCCCCACTCCCGGGGCGGGGGGCGTGGGGAGGGCGGGGGGTGTGCGTGTGCGTGGGGTGGCGGGAGTGAGTGCGGGCGTGCGCTGCGCTCAGCGGCGGCCGGGCGGGCGGTGGCCGTGGCCGTGGCCGTGGCGGCGGCGGCGGCGGCGGCGGCGGCGGCGGCGGCCGTGCTGCTGAGGCGGGGAGGCTACGGAAAAGTAGAGGGGCCGGAGCCTCGCCGGCAGCCGGCCGTCCCCTCGCGCCGCCGGTGCCTCTCGCCGCAGGTCGCCGCCTCCTCCGCCGCCTGCGCCTTCTCCTCCCCCTGCTCTCCGGGCGCCGCCGCCGCCGTCCATGCGTCGCAGAGCCCCCGCGGCCCGGGCCGCTCCAGCTCCCGAGACATGCCCGGCGCGGAGACAGGCGACCGGCGGCGGCGGCGGCGGCGGAGGAGGAGGGGGAGGCGGCGGCGGGGGGCGGAGGGGGAGGCGGCCGCGCGGCCCCGCGGGCAGCCCGGCCCAGGGCCCCGCCGCCGCCGCCTGCGGGATCTCGCCCTCGCGCGCCGCCACACCCCCCGCCGCCGCCGCCCCGAGCCGGCCGGGTGGCAGGTGGGGCACACACCCTCCCGGCGGGGGGCGGTGGGGGGCGCTAGGCCGGGAGGGGCGGGGAGCGGGGGAGGAAGCGCAGGGGGTTCCCAGCTTGACCGCTGTGAAAGTATTTCTGGGCATTTTCCAGCTGCTTTGCTCCAGAGCGCTCTCTCGCACGCAGACACACACCCCCCCTTCTCGCGCGCTCTCTCTCTCTCTCTCCCCCTCTCCCCCTCTCCCTCTCTCCGTGTCTCTCTCTCTCCTCTCTCTCTCTCTCTCTCGTTGGGGGACTGGGAAGCTCGGCTGCCGGCGCAACAACGCCACTCAGTTGCAGTTTCGAACACTTCCCTTCTCTGGAGTATCGCGGCCAGGAGGAAAGAAACAAGAGAAAGAGGAACTGGGAGGCCCACGGCAGCGGGCAGGGCAGGCGCGCGTTCGGGGACAAGCGGGTGGGGGTGTGCGGGCGGAGCGGCCCGGAGAGCCCCTCTGGGCGGGCGGAGCGGCGGCGCGGGCTACCTTGTGGCTCGGGCGCTCTCAGCAGCATTTCCAAGCCCGAAGCAATCTGCATTATTCACGCACACATCAAGTCTGCAGACCCCGGGGTTCACAAGTGAATGCCCAGGAGTTTAAACGCAGTTAGATAAAAACGCTTCTCCCGACTGGGCATCTGGGACCAGACCGGACTTCGGGCCTTCTGGGATCCAGCCCAGCCGCCTCCTTATTTTACAGCTCAGAGAGGCCTAGAGAAAGGGCCACTCGGTGCAGGGTCAGTGCTGGAGTCCTATTGCCTAGGTAGCCCCTGGTCAGAGATTTTTCTCCACTAAACCGCTCTGCCGGGTGTGGCAGCTTTTTAGGCAGACACTTGGATCAATAATGTGTCACCCAGGAAAGGAGAAAGGACTCCCAAAGCATTTCTACTTTGAATAAGTGAGAGCCAGACGGAAAACATCAGTTCTAAGAGAAGCTTTGCATTTTACTTTAAACTTAAGAAAAAACAGACCTTCAAAGAGGTCCCATTCAGTTCTACCATTTCAGTACAGTGGGGCTGAGAGTCAGAAACTTGGAAAACCTAAGTGTTTTTCGTGGCAGGCGTGTTTAATCTGCATGATGATGTTTGAGTTCTCTTTAGAGTACACTCTACAGGTAGGAGAAGATGAGAGTGATTGACAAATGAAGTGGAGAGTGTTAAGTACAAAATATACATGGGCTGGAAGACAGAGGGAAAAGTTGCCTGCTTGGAAGTTCTGGCTGCAAGACAGTCAGCTTAGGGCGTTTCTACCAAAAGATGACAAATGAGAGAAGCTTGTACTCTCCCAACAGGCGACTCTTTGCTTGAAAACCCCCTTATGCCTGCCACTTCCTCATCAAACTCTCTGAAAGAAGTTAATGCCTTTTTTTTTTTTTTTTTTTTTTTTGGAAAATGATGTTACCATTTACTATAACAGACATATCCAGGTCTTGAGGTGGAAACTAAAGTCTGCCCTTCACAGCTCCTACTGCCTAACAAGTAAGTGGCCCACATTGCCAATAAAATTGCAGAGGATAGGGGACTTGTGACTAAGACCATGCCAATAACCTTCTAGCCCCCCCTCCCCATGACTCACTCCCCTGTCCCCAAATTAACTAAAATTAAAGGTAGTAACAGGTGTCGTCATATCTGAATAGTGAAATGGAGAGCTACATTTTTCACAGCTAGCACCTTCTCTTCTGTCAACATGAGAGAACATAAAAAAGAGAAGGGAACACGACATCCCAAAGGCTAAAGTTTAGAGTTGATTCTTTTTAAAGCTTTAATTTTTAGAAATGCAGTGGAATTCAGAGACTTGATAAAGTGGCCCCAATTCAAAGATGAAGGTGGAAGCATTGCAACACTTTCAGGGTCAGAGGGGGGGACCATGGAGTGTTTTCCTTGGGTGCTCCTGACTGTCAGGGCAATTGGCCCTGGGAAGATCTTCATCGTGACAGACACCAACACTAAGAGAATAAACATAAAAGCTGGAAATTCATGACCACTTCTTATGCCCAGTTCATATCTTAAGGGTTACTTGAAGTTGCCCGGAGTTCCCTGAAATCGTCCAAAGGCCTTCTGAAATTTCTGACCCTTGACTCCCTACTTCAGAGACCACACTATTGTGACCACTGCCTGCACTTCCTAGTTAAAGTGACCGATGGATTCTGTTGTCATTTAAATGTTTTATGACTGACAAAAAAAAAAAAAAAAAAAACTATACCTGAATCATGAGAAGGAAAAATCTAATTCTTTCCTGGCCCTTTATGTTTGAAAAATTCCCAGATCTTTTGTATTAAAGGTTCTTGCAATCACTGAACTAAAACAAGACTAAAATAATTTAAATAAAAAATCTCTTTGACAAGGAATAGCCTCTTTTTGACTTATTTTTAAGACTCTCTTTTTAAAACTTCTGACAATACTCAGAGCATATAATGAAGTCCTCTACAGAATATATGCAATACAGGGCATCAACTTGGAAAACATTCAGTGTGTTATGCAAAACCTGCTCTGGTCGCTGAGCCATTGGTTAGAAGGCACAAAATATGGCAGTGATAGATTATCTTAACCTTTTCAGTTTAAACACTGTTGGTTCAAATCAAAGGTTCTCAAATCAATGAAGTTTGAAATACAAGGTAAAAATAGGAGCTCTTATTTGAATTATGCATTGTGTATATTTTAAGTTAAATGCCATTGGCAAATCTCTCAGATGTTTAATCGTGTGCAATCTGGGAAACACAAATATTTAATTTCACACTTTCATGTGTTCTTTTTTTTTCTCTCTCTCATCTCTTATAAAACTGAATCCCACAAATGGGAAGCTTACCTTTCATACTACATTGTTAGTTTTTCTCAGCACATTTTTGTGGATTACATTTTTGATAAAATCTTGAAACATCGCAAGTTGTCCTTAAGGAAAAACTTCAGGGTTCTAGGGCTGTTGGTGGTGATGGTGGTAATATTTTCCCCCTTTCTTTCCTAACTGAATCAAATGGCGTTTACTATTTCAATGTCACACCCATAATTTTTTTTAATCTAAAAATGTTTAAAAGAAATGCAAACAAGAAATACTTGAAAACTTCCTTCTCACAACCTAACCTAACTTTGTAAAATTTGATTCCTAACTTGTATCTCTGAATCTTATCATTTGCATTATAATACGTTTAAAATGAATACTTAACAGCGCCAAGGAGACTCGGATTTATGCTCTATTTCCCTGTAGTAACAGGTGACAAGATAACACTATTATGTAGAATTGCAAGTCTACAGCTTCTCCTGAAAACCTTTCCCATTCTGTTTGGAAACAAATGATCAATCAGCCTCAGGTGATCAACTGCCCCCCTGGCTGCCCGTCAGCTCGGGTCCGCACCGGGCAGAGGCACTGAGAAAATTCCGCTGAAGGGGACGGGGATCCCAAAACTTTGCAAAAGCACCTTGTGCCGAGTCTCAGACTTCGCTGTAACTCCGTGGCTACGCGGGGCTGAGCCTCTGGATTTGGGGCCATGCAGAACGCACAGGGTGATTCGACTTCGCCGGTATACTGGAGTGCCTTTCAGTCTGAATTGTGAATGATTATTTTTCTCTGTCTTATCTATAGAACGAGGGGCAAGCAAAGTGAGCCCTGGCGATGTGCATGTGTGTTGTAACGCCTAAAACAAGAGGCAAAGTGAGTCCCACCCCAGCACCCCGGAGCGGGGGACACTATCCCAGCCCAGGCGGGACTACTCACCGCTGCTGGTAGGAGGTGATGCCCTGGACGTTCTGCGGGGTGCCGTTGGCCGCGGCGCCGGCCCTCCCCATGCCCGCGCCGGCCGGCACCCCCGCGGCCGCCCCGCCGGCCGCCGCGGCCGTCACCTGCACGCTGAAATCCGGAAATATTCGGATCATCGCCGCGGCTTCGGCCCCCGGGCGCGGCGGCTCTGGGCTCGGGCTGGCGGGGGCTCGGGCTGGGGCTCGGGCGGCGGCAGCAGCAGCAGCGCGAGCAGCGGCGGCGGCAGCAGCGGAGCCAGGCACCAGCCTGCAATCCCATTAGTGAGCCGCGGCCACTGTGCGCGGCGGAGAGGCGCTTTGATGTGCGCGCAGCGGGCTGGGGGGGTGCCGCAAGCGCGAGGAGGAGGTGCGGTGGGGGGGGGGGGCGTGCGAGGGACTTGCAAACAGCAAAACGTGTCAGGGTGGGGCCTTTTTTCCCTTTTGGGGGGCGGTGGTGCTCCCCCCTCTTTCCAGGATGTTGCTTTCACTGGCTGCTCCGGCTGCGCCGCGCGAGCCCAGCTGAGGGAAGAAGGGGAGGGGGGGTGGCGGAGGAAGGATGCACCGGGAGGCTTGGAGAGGACTTGGCCGGTGCAAGGGAATGACGGGCTGCTAGCGGAGGGTGCCTTTCTTTCCCGCCCCCTCAACACACACAGACGCACACACATACACACACACACACATACACACACATACACACACCGCGCACTTCCGACCCAAAGTGTAAGACGAGCGCGCGCTCTCCCCCTCTTTTCTCTAGAGAAATAACCACCATCCAGGCAGGCTCGCGCCTCCCGCGGCTTCCAGTAACCTGGACTCCAGCCCGCGTGTGCAGGAATGGGGGCGCAGATTCTCCCCTCCCGGACAGGACCCCTCACTCTACCGGTCTTCTGTACGCTAGGCAGCGCGAGGGTTGCCAACTGCAAGTTGGACTACTGGAGAACTTGATGCTTATCGAGGAGGGATGGTGTGCAAAGGAGGAGGGGGGGGCGGGCGCTTTTGTGCAACGGAGAGTTTGTTCAACCCTTTATAAGAAGGGACTCTCCTCGCTCCTGGTGGGCGGGCATGTCGGTCTTGGACAAACTTGTGAGGTGGGGACTGTAGGTCCAGCTAAAGGGAGCCGGTTGTACCCCTGGTGATCCATGTCTATACGCCCCTTTCAAACGATGAAACGAATAAATTAGCAGCCACAGCTGGGGCGAACTCTGCAAATTTCAACCACCAGGGAAACAAAAAGAGAAAACACGTGCATTTATTTTCTCGTGTCTTCCAGTTACTTCTCCACATTGTTACATCAGTGTTTCTTTAGGGGGTAGAGCGGGATGCCGCGGTTTGGGCGGGCCTTTTTAATGACAACTTGCACTCCTTCTCGCCTGTGGGGACACTGGTGGGGACAGTGAGAGTGAATGGCTACCCCCACCCCCGGTCTGGGACCCCCGCGTGGTCCCACTTCCTCCTCCTTCCTTCCGGATCGCGAAACTGGACCGGAGTTGTCTGGCTGAGGGTGCAGCCCCTGAGCAACGTGGGGCGCGGGCTTCCCTCCTCTGGCGCGCCCCTTACCCCCGGGACGCTTTGCTGGTATTGCTGTTGGTTTCCCCCATCTCCTTCTCTCGTCTCTTTCTCTCCCCGCGCGCAAAAGGCCCCGGCCTGGCAGCTGGGGGAACGACTGGCCGCCGCGCCCGCCGCGCGAACACAACTTGGGCTCGGCGGAGCGTGGTGGCTGCGGCCGCGCCGCCCGACCCTCGGCCAATAGCGCCTCGCCGGGCGAGGCACCTGCTTAACCCTTTGGGACTGGGGCTCAGCCGGCCGCTGGGACCCAGAGGGGCTGGGCCGATTGGCCAGAAGTTGCCAAGGACGAGAGTGGTAGAGACTGCCCGGCCCGGCGTCCCCGCACCAGGTCTGGGGGCCAGACGCCTGCCCTCGCCGCAGACCTGGGCGTCCTCTTCCATCCTCGTGGCTCCGGGAAAACAGCCCAGCGGCACAAAGACCCGTCCGCGCCCGGGCAGCGTCCCGCGCTGGCGGCGCAACCTCTTTGCTCCCCTAACCCGAGTCAGTTTCCGGAGGAGCCGCCCGCGCCCGGCAGCCGCAGGGAGACAGAGGGAGGGAGCCCCAGCTCTGGCTGGCCGGGCCCACGGCGCAGCTGCGTTTCCATTTTCCTCTCAAAGAAAATGCTTTGGACGGCAGATAATACCAGGAGATATGAAACTGCTTCGTCCCCCACATGTTGCACGTAAAAAGAATCGTAATGAGCATCTGTGGCGTGACGAGTTAGTTGAAGATCTAACCGACGTCCTGTCTACCTCCTTCCTAGGAAGGGGGCCTTTTCCTAGTTTAAAGGCATTTCATTCAGAGCTATTAACAGTTACTTGTTCAGTGGCCAAACGCGAAGTCACTGAACCGGCGCGGGTGGGGGCCCTATTGAGGGGTAGGTGAAAAGCCACCGTGCAGGGATCGGGTCACAGACGTGGAAGGGCCCCTTCCCACCAGGAGCACTGCGGCCGGGCCGGGCCTTGCGGGTGGACTCGGGTCTCCGTGCTTTCCCCCACCCACCCCACCTCTCATCCTCAGGGCTGGGTCGGAAGGGATCTCTAGTACCACCCCTTGGCTCAGAGCAAGCTTTCCTATGGAAAGAAATGGGAGTTCGCGCTAATTACAGAGAGGTCAAGAATATTCTAGGGGTTGAGAAAAGTTCTCCTTCTCTGACTGCCTAAGGTCAAGGCCAGCAGTCCTGTAGGCCAAATGAAGTCCAGCTAAGGGCTGGCCAATGAGGCTTAAAAGGAACATATATGCAGACAGTGGCTTTCTATATAATAGCTTGTCTGAATTATTGGCCCGTTGAGGGTGGTGCCTGTGCCTGGCATCTGACGTCTAGGTGGTTCCCAGCCAGTAAGAGCTGCTTCCATGTATGGTTTAACTCCAGTATGTAATATCATGTTCCAGGTTAGATTCGGTGGATCAGCAGACAGCCCCTAAATGTGCTAAAAGGTGCCAGAAACCGGTAAAATGCTCTTTGCTCAAAATAGACATTTTCCCTTTTAAAATATTTTCTGCACAATCAATGAGTTGCATTTATAGACCATATCATCCTTCTTTTTAAATTTATCTTTGACTCTATGAATAGAAAAGACTAGAGATTATATTTTATTGACTACTTACTTTACGGACTAGTTGGTCTGGAAATATGTGGTCCTGCTTCCCTTCTTTATTGGAGGACAAGTTTTTCTTGGAAGCCCAAAGGGCAAACCTGTCTCCCTCAAAAGAAGATGTGAGATTTGCTGGTGGACATTTGAAACTAGATATGCTGAAGCTACTTCAATTATACTTGATACTATTAAAGTAGAGTTTAATGAGCACATTCAACTTCAAAGTTCCAAGCTTTCAACTATCCATATTTAAGAGAATTAATATGGTTCCTGCCCTCCAGAAACTTTCTTTTCTAAAATAGAAATAAACAGACTATGCAAAGAAGACTTGCACAGTATGTTACTTTAGGATGTATGTGATAAGTCTGTTTCACTGTTTTTGTCCTTACATGTAAAAATTTGGAAGTTTGGTTTGCATGCATGAGAGACAAATTCCTTATTGGATCTTCTTATCTTTATGTTCATTAAGGACCTTAAGCAAAATATGTTTATTCCCTCATTAGTAATTCAGATTTCATTACTCTACTCTTTCAGTTAAAATCTTTACATGCTGGCAGCTGTTTTGAAATATTTTGAAAGTTGCTTTGGCACTATTCCAACCCAAAGGGCTCCAGTTAACATTAAACTGTATACTTCTCATTGTACGTCCCCCTCCCCCCACCTAAAATATACATATCAGGTTATGTTGAGATGTAGAAGAGGAGTTTATGATGTTTTAACTCTGAATACATACATATGATATACACACTGCTACCACAATTACATATTTACATCTTTATCCTTGTTGTCAGTGTACAACTGTGCCTTTTGCTCATATGATAAAAATATCTATTCTCTGGAAATTCATTTCCATTTACTTAGAGTTAAATGGTTTGACTTTGACTTTTCATGATTGGCTGTCAGAAGCTGCCAATGACAGGTAGGAGAGAGGAACTACAAAGCTTTATTGTGTCTAATTTTTACTTTACTCTAGTCAGGTGTTTAAGGGGAAATAAAATAGTACACAGAGACCAGAATAAGATAAAAAAAAAATTAACAGAATGAAAATGTCCTATGTAATGAATAAGGTAGGAAATGCTTTACTCTGAACTGCTGAGTGTTTTATTGAAGGGATCATGCTTCAATGGGGGGGGGGGTTGTTTTTTTGTTTTTTCCCATTTAAAAAAAATATGTGAAAAGCTCTATAACAATCTGAGACATAAGGCTTCATTGTAGGAAAAGCTATGGGTTAAAATTAAGGTCCCCCCATTTCATGGGAAGGAGATTTTATCTTATGTAGAGGGGGTAAACATTTGATTTAAAAATTTTCCATCTCTGCTCAATTGAAATTGAATTCAAGCTCTTAATGCTAAATTTTCCATGCTATTAATATGTCCCCTAATCCATTCAAAAGCAAAACTATGTCAGAGGAGATAAAAATAACATAAACCTCACAATAATGACTTTCTTGATATTCCAGGGGAGAAACTAAGGAATTGAGAATATCTAGTAAATCATTATTTCTCATATATGTATGTCCACTGATAACATATAAGGAGAGCACTGAAGATTTACATAAAATGTACAAAAGTGGCATGGGAGATTGGGCCTTTTGATATTACTACCACCTATATCAAATACTATCTCTAACTATCATGCTTAACTAATTCTTAGAGGACTTTATAAATATTAGCTAGAAAAATAAGTAGTGTCGTTAAAAGAGGGGGAAAAAAAATCCTTTATCTGTTTTCTAAACTCAGCAGCAGGCAGTAGAAGAGGAATTTTTTTTTTTTAAGGTGAGTGAGGAAGGGTCTCAAATCCATGTGTTTTGTTTTTTTTTTTTTTAAGTTAGAAGATTCACACGTTGTGGTAATATTATTCCAAAGCATGTGCAAATCTATAGAATCTAACTAAAGCTAAACTTAGACTTACATGCAAAATAACTAAATTGTCTCTACATATTCAGAAGACTAATTTGTCTTTAAACAACAATCTCAAAAGCTACTCTTATTTTTTCATGATCGAGGATTTGATTTTGGAGCTGAAATATCTCTAATTTTTAGGAGACCATTGATTTTAAATCTACCTGGGATGGCAAAGGAGTGTCGAATGCTGGTTCCAGTTTGCTTCTTCTATGACTGTCCACATAATTAGAACTTGGAAGGACCCACTAAGATGTAAGTTGGGACTTGTACCTCACGTCCAACAGCAACATGCTACTTTCTGTTCCAGTGAAAATTATGCCTAGTGCTAACTGCAAATTTTATTTCTGTTCAGCTTGATTCCTCCAGGTAGATATGCTCAAATAGCCAATAGACTCTTTTCTTCACTTAATTTTCTCATTAATTGTAAAAATATTAATTCATTGCATGCTTGATTCAAGGAGTGACTAATTGCTTTGGATTTTTTTTTTTAATGAAAATAACCATACTAGATGAGTTTTTACTTGACTTTTTCATTTTCAGTAGGATGGGATATTTTATCAACCTAACCACATAGCAAATCAAATAAACAGTTTTATTACACTCCATGCTGTGTCAACCACTCTGTTTTTATTAAATTATCATATCTTGAGGATGAGATGGTTGGATGGCATCACCAACTCAATGGACATGAGTTTGGCAAGCTCCTGGAGATGGTGAAGGAAAGGGAAGCCTGGCATGCTGCAGTCTATGGGGTTGCAAAGAGTCAGACAAGACTACAACAACAAATTCTATGTCAACCACTCTGTTTTTATTAAACTGTTATGTCTCTTCACCTAGAGGAGTGATTCTCAAACTTGAGCATACATCAGGATCACAAGAAGGGCTTATTAAAGCAGGAAATTCTGGGTCTTACCTTTACAAGCTCATATTCAGTAGGACTGGGGTGGGGCTAATATTATTAATAATAATTTGCATTTCTAACAAATTCCTAGGTGATACAGTTGGTCCCCGCATCATATTTGAGAACCACTGGCCTGGCCTGCAGTGTTTAAGATAGAGGTACGTAGGGAGGTCTAGCTTCAGATCCCAACTTTGCTACACGCTGATGAAATGGTGAAGGGCAAGTTCTTTAAGCTCTCTTAGATTCTACTACTTAACCTGGTATTAATTCAGGCCAGCAAAAATGGATTTGCCTTGCATGTTGGCGTTTCAGGAACCATTCCTTCCTTCAGGGGGTTAAGAGTTTATTAGCAGAAGTAAATATATAAAGAAATAAATATATAAATAAATAAAGTGTCCTAAGGGCAACAACAGATTTACATAAAATGTACAAAAGTGGCATGGGAGATTAGGCCTTGAGCCAGATGAGCAAAGAAATATAATGCAGTCAGAAGCTGGGGGTAAAAATCATGCACTTCAGGGGACTTCCCTGGTGGTCCAGTGGCTAAGACTCCATGCTCCCAAGGCAGGAGGCTTGGGTTTGATCTCTAGTCAGGGAAGTAGATCCTACATACCACAGCTGGGAATCTGCATACCGCAACTTAAGATTCTACATACTGCACCTAAGACCTGGTACAGCCAAATTAAAAAAAAAAAAAAAGAAAAGAAAAGAATCTTGCACTTCGGGTTTGATTACAGTTCTACCGTCCACAAGCTGGGTGACTTCAAGCAATTTCTTTATTTTCACCAAGCCTCTGTCCCTTTCTTTGTAATTATGTAGTTCTCAAAGAATTGTGGTAGGGTTTCAATGATATAAAGTGCATGAAGTACTTAGTACAGTTAATTACTCAATGAAAAGTAGTCATCACCATGAGGAAAGTCTCTTAAGTTCTCTCCCAAGTTCTCTTCTTTGGAGATGAGAAAGGTCTTGAAAGTTACCCACGTAAGAATTGAAATACTTCCATACTGTTTATGAATGTTGATAAGTCTATTTATTTTAAATTCTACAAGACACCTGCAATTCTAAGTGACTAACTTTGTTGATCAAAGTCAAGAAAGACACCAGATAGAAATACTGCAAGCATTTCCAAAAGTCCAGTGCACTTTTCCTAGAGTCCTAAAATTTAGCATTACACAAAGAGCAGATAACCTCTGACTTTAATCATACACAAACGTATAGGACCTAGAGATTATCATAGTAAGTGAAGTAAGCCAGACAAAGACAAATGCCATATGATATCATTTATATGTGGAATCTAAAAGACATGATATGAATGAACTTATTTATAAAACAGAAACAGACTCACAGAAAACAACTTACAGTTACCAAAGGGGAAAGGTGTTGGGAGAGGGATAAATTAGGAGTTGGGGTTAACATATATATACTACTGTATAAAATAGATCATCAACAAGATCCACCATATAGCACAGGAAACTACACTCAATACTATGTAATAACTTATATAAGAAAAGAATCTGCAAAGGAATAGATACATGTATATGTGTAACTGAATCACTTTGCCATATACCTGAAACTACCATAACATTGTAAATCAACTATTCTTCAGTATAAAATAAAACAATTTTTAAAGAAAACTGAAAAACAGTATGCAGTGCAGTATCCTATCCATCATTCTTGTTATAAGAAATATATCTGGTTGGTATGGTTCTCAACTGTTTATAACAACTGTTATAAACTTTCATATTATAAATAATTTTTGATTAAAGAAAGTTAAATAAAGATTCTTTAAAAGATATGCTTAGACATAAAATAGTGGGTTACAGATTCATTATTGTATTGGTTATTATTGGAAACAAATATGTGGGTTTTATTTCCAATCTTTTGAAGTCAATAAGGGTAAGGATAACTATAATCTTTCACCAAAGTGTTCCTTGGAACAATGATTCACAAACATTTTTCTCTCAAGTCTCCTTTAACTCTTAAACATTTGGAGGCCACTCAAAGAGCTTTGGATTATGTCTATCACATCTATCAATATTTAATGTAGTCAAAATTAACACATATATGCAATTTTTCTTATTAGGTCATTTAAAAAATAATACTCATTACGTGTTAACATAACACTTTTCATTGTAAAAATTAACTATTGTTTCCAAACAAAGTAAAAAAGAAGAGTAAAGTTGTTTTGTATTTGTTTTGTTTTAATATCTGGTTTAATAGAGGACACCCAGATCCCCACATTTTTTCTGCATTTAGTCTGTTACAATAAGTTGTTTTGGTAAAGAAAATCTAGCTTCACATAGATATGTAGTTAGAAAAGAGGTAAGTCAAATTTTAAGAAACTTAACATATAATTGTGAATATCTTCTCTACTGTTATTATACCAACACTCAACAAGTAATAATTTCTTAAAAGTTAGCTGTAATATGTAATCTGAAGTCACATTAAGAAATGTTTCACATTCTAATCATTGAAATTCATTGACCTGTAGAATTTTTGTTCATGCATGGCTTTGTATCATATGCAGTGATAATTTTTAAAACATTAACATAGATCTTCCATAGGTTAACAGATTTCATTGTACAATATCAACAAAAATCACATTTGCTAGTATCTCTACTATTCTGATTTGAATTAGTATATAAAGCCTTTACTTATTGGGAAGCTGTCAAGCTCACAATGGCAGAAACAAGTTTCCTAAAATTCTAATTTTCACTTGGAATCTCAAATATTATTATTTGTAGCCAAATACTGAAAGCTGTATCTTCAAAGGACAGACACATTTTATTCATTTTCAAGAAAATGTCCATCAAATACTCATATCTAAATAGCTATAGTTTGTCAGTTGTTCTTTCAAATAGTGTTTAATTAAAAAAAATTAAAAGTGGCTAGTTCAGCTTGCAACAAAAACAGCGGTGTTGTACAAGGATATTTTGAGATACTTATAGATATGCACCACAAGGGCTTTATAAACACCTCCCACTTCATCACAAAGGATGTTTAAAGATACAATGTTCAACGGCCCAGATTTAATAAAGTTAATAATTCTTACTGCTTCATCAAGGATGTTCTCAGATGAATCTGGCAGCTGTTTACTGTGAATGTGTGACAGGGGAGAATACAATGACTCCCAGTGCAGTTTGGTGCTACTCCCTTGATTCATGTTGACGCCCAAGCAGTTTTACTCACCTTTGCTTTTGTACCATCGGCATCCACGGTGACATATCCACAATGAAAAAGGCAACTGTTTATTATGTTATTAGCATCAGTATAGTCTATTAAAATAGTTTTGACTTCATGGACACCCTGAAAAGGTCCTCAGCCCACACTTTGAGAACTGCTGTCTTAAGTTATTATTATGACCAATAAGGAAAGGTCAAAACTTTCTTTTTGCTGTGTTTTTTAAAAGAGTGAAAACACACTTTGCAATTACGTATTGCTTCACTATCAAATCATGAATGGGTTATTAAGAATGTACTTACAATTTTGACTTCATGTAGAACTCAGAAATATATGTTTTGCTTTCTTATATTGTCACCCAGAAAGTAGGTATTCCAATACTTAATGTTGAAGATCTGGGACCAGGAACATCACTTTCCCTCGGTTCTCCAGAAAAAAGATGGGAATACATAAATTAGACTGATACTTCAGAAGGATATAAAGATGAAACTCAGAGCTAGATTAAGTTTCATAGCAGAAAGGTTTTCCACTGTTCGGAACCTGAAGAGGGCCACCTCTGAAGGTGCTGAGCCTACCACACTTGGAACATATCTTGGCAGAACAAAGTGACCACCTTCTAGAAACTCAAGTAAAGAACTGGAATCAATGACCTTTATGTTCATATATTATGTAAACATAATATTTAACCACATTGTCTCTATACCATAAGCAAAATACCATAACACCATTTTTAAAGTGTTATATAATCTCTCTAACACAGCTTCACAGAAAACTATAAATATTTTCTATATCATTCATCATTATTCTCAGGCTGAAGGATTTTTAAATCTTGTTCAAAATGGAAAAACAAGCTGAGTTATTCGTGCAAAGCATCTCCAGTTTCTCAAAACCCACAATGCACAAGAAAAAGGGAAAGATCTGTAATTTAAGTATTTACACTAATTAATTTTAAGTACCCTGGACAGCTGCTCAAGACCAGGCCCAAAAGGAGGAGAGTAACAGTCTTTTGAAGTTAAATCACTACTTGTTATTAGTATTCATAATCCAAGGCATATCTCAAAGAGATGATAAACTCCTGAAGAATTAATCATTTATTATGGAATTTAAAATAATCTTGCTCAAGAATTATATCCCAACTCTGAGATACATATTTGATGGAAGTTGTAGAAGCAGCAGCTTCTTGGCTGACTTATTTACAGAGACAGCTTTTCAGTATTTTTGTCTCAGAGGAATCAGGAAAGGATGTGTATCAGAGAAATGTTATCTGTGTATCTTTGCATGAAGGTAAGATACCAACATAACTCTTTTCTAACTTTACTTACTTTGACTGAGAAATGATCCCTCTTAAAAAGTGATTTGTGTGGTTACCATGAAAGGAAACTATAAACTTGAGGAAGATTCATTGAGAATTGTAAGTTATTTATATTTTGGGGGGAAATAGCAAAACCAACTGTTCAAATTTCAAAGTTCTGCCAATCATATTTTGTTTCATTTTGGAGAATGATATGGAGCATTTCTACTTGGAAACTGCCTTGGTGCTGAAGATCTCAGTGTATTATGGTTTTTATTTTTAACTTTTTATAAAAAAAGAAATATTGAACATTTCAGAAGGAAAATATACTATATATGAAATCACTTCAGTTTTGTGTAACAAAAACCCAAGTTAATAATTGCTGATGTAAGATAGTTTATTTCTCTCTCATGTAAGTGTTTGGGATATACTAGTAAAATGTGATTACATTTCTTTTTTTAAAAAAAGAAAGAAGACAACAACATTTTTTGAATTGCAGTGTAATAAGGTATCTTGTATTGTGAGGTGTACTTTAAATTGGATTGATAACATAGAATTAAACCCAGGCAAATGTTCAGATACTATTTATTCCATAGTAATGTGGTCAACTATTGTTCTTTCGGCCCATATTCAGAATATGAAGAAGTATCAAGGATCAAGGTTGTTTATAGTGAGAACATGGGCTCTAGAAAATCTCAACCATCCCTTTCATTGACAGAATGGTTGCCAGTATTCAGCAGTTTGAGAATAAGACATCTTTCTGTTGGTCATCTCAGATGTCTTAACATTTACAACCTGGTTCTGGACAGAGACAAGATATATCTATAAAATGACTTGCTCCCTCCAATCGTTTTCTGCCAAAGATTCTCTTACCTTCAACTTGAGCTTCTTTTAAACCTTTAACTCCAGGTTTCATTCCAAGCACATTTCAGTATTACACACTTTGTTGTTACCATTTGAAAGTTGAAGAGAAACTTGGATATTTTAATAATAGTTTAGAAAACTCCATGTTCTACATTATATGTTAGGGGTCTGGAGAGGGAAAACTTGAAACTCAGTGCCTGGATTTTAACCTGGCCAGGGACTTCAGGCCAATTACTCAGCCTCTCAGGGAAGAGTTGCTTTCATTCATTTCCTTTTAATGATGCATGAATTTGTTTCAACAAATAGTCCTTGAACACCTATTATAGGCCAAGTATTCTTTTAAACAGCAGGGCTACAGCAGGACCTAAAACGACACTACTGCTCATGTGGAGGTTTCACTATAGGTAAGAGGAGATAGCAATGAACTAACATTGGTAAAGTCAGAAAAGACAACTTACAAGGTTGTTATAAGGATTAAATAAAGTAAGCAATATAGAGTGTTTAGCCTAGTGCCTGACATACTTCTAGGTGGGAGCTATTATTGATGGTGTTACATGGATTTGGAACAGTATGAATCAAAAAATTTGAGTTTCATTTATAGTCTAAAATAACATTCCTAATCAGCACGGAAGGAGTTATTCCTATTTTGGAAAAAAAAAAAAAAGTCTCTGTAATATCTAGTGGAATGTTTTTATTATTGTTGTTTAGTTGCTAAGTCGTGTCCAACTCTTTGTGACCCTTTGAGCTGTAGCCCGCCAGGCTCCTCTGTCCATGGCATTTTTCAGGCAAGAATATTGGAGTAGGCTGCCATTTCCTACTCCAGGGGATCATCCCAACCCACGGGCAGGACCTGAGTCTCCGGCATTACAGGCAGACTCTTCACCACTGATAGATCATGGAAGCCCCTAATGGAAAATTATCTCACATTAAAATAATTTTTACCTCTCCTCTCTTATTTTTCACTGTAGAATATATGTATTTGAAAGTACCCACAAAGAATTAGTGGTGCTAAAATGGGTAAATACATGAAAATGAAACATGAATATTTCCTGGTCGTCTGCTAGTAGTCAGGCACTATGTTAGGCATTTTACACACACTCTCTGATGACACTCGAAAAAGTACATATTATTATCTCCATGTTTACAGATGGAAAAACTTCATTAATTGCAACAGACTCTAATAAACACTTGGAACAACTAAAGAAAAATAAAAATGAAGACAACTGAAATGGCTTCCTTTTTTTAGTTGCCAGTTATTGTTTTATAAGTATATATTATTGTCTATATATATTTTCCCTATAAGAAACAAAGGAATGAAATACCACCCATCAGACTGAGAAGATAACTGACAGTGTTTATATCTTAATAATTAATTGTCCTAAAATTAAATCAGGATTGTTTGTTTGGTTTTCTTCACTTTCCCTTCTAAGTTCACTCAAGTAATGATGTAAAATGGTCATAACACTCTAGTTCAACTAGGAATGCTCATAGAAATGTTAGGGAATTTTTTTTCCTATTAGGTAATGATAGCAATGATATAGATCAATGCTCCTCAATATATGGTCCCAAGACCAGCATCATCAATGTGGGAACTTGTTAGAAATGCAAATATTTGATTCTAACCTAATATATGAAAAATTCTGAGAGTGAAGTTTACACTCACTAGGTGATTATGATGTACCCATAAGTTTGAGGATACTTATTGGTAACCATATTACAGATCATTATAAAACTATTTTTTTCTGAAGCAAAAGTCTCTCTCCTTAGAATAAATTTATGTCATCGGTTTGTTTATGTGAAAATAGAAAGCAAAACACTCCTTTAAAGACTCAGCATTTCCAAATGTTTCCCAGGATCACCATTTAGGGAGCTGTGGAGATAGTAAAACTTGAGCAAATATTTCAAAGGCAACCAACGTCTAATTTCCTTTCTAAGTTCTTCTACTTCTAAAGGAGTGGGGAATATATTATAAAGACTCAAGATCTAAAAGTTCAGAAGAGAAAACCAGAAGAAAGCGTGAACACAGAGCCCTCCCAAATATGCGTTAGAGGGTTTCTATCCTACCTGGAGGGCTGGCAGGACCAGGCCTTGTTCAATATGTAGGAGGTCAGAGACTGGGATTGGCTTGTTAAAGCTGTCACCGAGATTAGAGCTTCCCGAAGCTCCTGTCCAAACATCAAGTCAATTTCTTGCTAAACTCTCTCTCATTTAAAATGGGAAAAAGATTAGACTGTTGAGTGCTTGGGGAAAAATATAAAACCAGCTGGTAGGCAAGCTTTCCTTTTTAAAAGAAAAATTCTCTCAGCCTTCTGAACTCAAAGATAGCTTAATAAAAGTTTTGGAAAAGACTAAAACTAGTGGGGGTAAAAATAAGAGGGTGAGAAAAAAGGAAACCAGATACTTCTTAAAATTAGTTTTCCTTAAGTATCAGTAAAATAAAACCTCTTCAAAGTTCTCACAGAGATACTGCTGAGATAGAAAAAGGAAACACATAATGCAAAATAATGTTTAGAGATTTTAACTCCAGAAGAGTATGGGAAACACATGACCTAAGGATAGAAAAACCATGCTTAGCATTCAAAGTATTCATATTTCTCACATGTGTACACAACCTCCTGAGGCACAGATGTCCTCCTCACATCTAATCAAAAACTCCTTTGACAGGAACCTGTTGCAGGGTATAACTGGAATGGAGCAAGAAACTCAAAGTAACTCTCATCCAAATGTAAAAAGTAATAAAGAAAGGCCTCCTGAAGTTTCCATTATCACCCCAGTCTGATGACCACAAAGCTATGGCTTGCACTATAGTTTTGAGAAATGAAGCCAAATTAATAGTGATTATAGCAAGATTTCTGGTGTAACTGAGCCCTGGTGAACAGTTTCCATGAATTAAACTGAAGTTCAAGTGCTCCTGAAGCAGGTGGGCAATGTAGACTTTAGGCCAAATCAGAATCAAGTTATTTAGTCATGATGACCAAGAATTAAATGCAAAGATGCAGACAGGAGTGCAAGAGGCTTTAGACTGTGTGTGGAGTGGGGATGGGGAATACTGACCAGGAAAGATAAAGGGAGGGGAAGCAGGATTTAACTAAGTCTTCAGACCAGGATATACACCTGAGATTTGTGAAGGGAAAGTGGAGGAAGAAGAACTGTGCAGGGAGAGTCTCAGACTGTGAAACCCTGGGGAGTCAGGTCCTGTAGAAGAATTCCACCGTGGGCAGAAGGGGCCAGGCCCTGGCAGCCTCACTGTGTTCACTCACTGTTTGAGGACTACTAGGGAGTAGTGTGGGCTTCCCAGGTGGCGCAGTGGTAAAGAATCTGCCTGCAATGCAGGAGACCCAGGAGACACAGGTTTGATCCCTGGGTTGGGAAGATCCCCTGGAGGAGGACATGGCCACCCACCCCAGTATTCCTGCCTGGAAAACTCCATGGACAGAGGAGCCTGGCGGGTTACAGTCCACGGGGCTGCAAAGAGTTGGACGTGACTGAGCATGCACCTCCACCGCCATCAGGGAGGAGTGTGGTCTTGGCTCAAGAGTTGTGACATCCTGTGAAGGCACTGCCCCTGGAGGCTGTCAGCCATCTCACAGCTGAATGCAAGTTCTTTCATGAAGGGAGATCCAAGAGGCACACTTCTGTGGTACCCGCAGGCCACCCCTGTGCCAAACCCACGTCTCCATTCAGGAGCAGCCCTCCAGGACTCCGGTGGGTCTCTTTCTGAGAGGCACTATGGCCCTTCTTGCGGCTACAGTGCCTCCCTGCCCTTCTTCCCACCCTCCGCTTTTCTTGCCCTCGGTCATCACCACAACTGCTCCTGATGGTTTTTCAGAAATTTGTGTTTCTCTGCCGCAGATAGCTTGGACTGCTTTTGGAACCCTGGAGGCCTGCACTGAGATTCTCCAGCAGGAGTATTCCATAAATTCCACTGCCACTGACATCTTCAAAATCATAGAATATGCCTGATTATCTGGTCCAAGCAGCAAGGCTGCTAGTTCATGCAGTCTGGTCCTGCCACAGAACCCTGCCCCTAGTATGTGGGCTGAAGCAGTATTCCTAAGTGTGGGATGTGTTGCTTTCAGAACCCAAAGAAACTTACCAGGCATTGTGCTTCTTTCTTTGTTGTAAGATTCACAAGATGCAGCAATCTGGTTTTTTGTTTGTTTGTTTGTTTGTTTTTTAATACTTTGGATGGGATATCTCAGCATGTCTATGATTCTATGACTGCTAAGTTCCCCAAATTCTACTGCTATGTGTGCATGTGAGTTAAGTCACTTCAGACTTTTTGTGACCCTATAGACTGCAGCCGACCAGGCTCCTTTCTCTATGGGATTCCCCAGGCAAGAATACTGGAGTGGCTTGCCATTTCCTCCTCCAGGGGATCTTCCCAACCCAGGGATGGAACCTACATCTTTTATATCTCCCACATTGGCAGGCAGGTTCTTTACGGCGAGTACTACCTGGGAAGCCCTCTACTGATATGACAGGCCTCCCAACCCCCATATGGTTTACTTCCTCTTCTCTGGAGTGCATGTATGTTAACAAGCCTTTCAGTATGCTAGCCACTTCTTACTCAACATGCCTGATTTACATAATATCATCAATGCAATGAACAACTGTGATTTTCTGAAGGATATAGAATGGTCCAGATCTCTTAGGACCACAATATGACAGTTTACATAGCCCTGGGGCAAAACTATGATTATATACTGTTATCTATATCATGTGGACCAAAGAGAACTATTTCTGTTCACTCTTCTTGATTAGGAGAGAAAGTAATAAGCACACTTGCCAAATCAAAGGCTACATATCATATCATGAGGTCCTTGCCAAGGTGAAATTCTATGTTCCAAAGAGAATATCCCTAAGTCAATAAAGTCTCCTTCATCCAGTATTATGTTCTGTCCCACTTCCTCAAGCATCCTCAAAATCTAATCCCAGGGGTACTTCCCCAGCTTCTGCTGGAATATGCTGGCTAAGTTAGGATATGATTAATTTTTCTGTTCTCAAACTCAGTACAGCTCTAGCTGTGTTCTACTAAGACTTGATCCTACTTACCAACGTGGCAGCCAGAAGTGGTGGAGGCAGATATTGAGGAGAAACCCCCAATTGCTGTGCTGGGAAGAAGTCCCTGAAGTATCTTCCCACCCAGAAATGAGCAGCCCACCTACACAGGCTCGGAAGGTTCAGAGGAATCTGGGGAATCAAAATCTATAGGGTTGTCTACTCTGATGACTCCCTTATCCCATATGTCAAACTTCCTGATTTTCCCACTGAGAGCCCTGATTATTAGGTCTGACTCTGGTGAGCTTTCAATCATTTGAAACTCAGTGATTCTAAGTCTGGGGTTTGTTATTGGCTTTTCCTGCTTTCCCCCTATCGAGGATCAAGACTGCTTTTGAAGCTGTTATAAAGAGGTCCCCAGGACTTCTCACTTAATTTTGGTCTGTTAATGGCCATTAGCTTTTCAGTATTCTTCTCTAGTGTTTTAATTCAATCTAATAACAACAGCCAAATGTATTATCCTTACACGCATTATTCCCCACCGATCTCCCACACAACACTTTCCAAAATCTTGAATCACACTTGTAATCAGGGTGTCTTCCTGCACAACAGCAATGTCCTAGGTCATTATCTATTAAAGTTTTAGCAATGGAATCACCACCTTTTGACAGAGGACTATGTGTGCCCTGCTTACCACCAAGCTGGGGCTCCTCATTGCCAGAGGAGTGCTGAATAATCCGGGCCCAAAGCCTATCTCCTCATCCATTTGGGTGCCTGAGAAGATAGATGCTGAGACTGAATTAGAAATGTACAAGGTCTACTGGGAGAGGTATCCCCTGTGAAAGGTAAAGGGGAAGGAAGCAAGATGAGACAGGGGAAACTTTTAGACAAGTTGCAGATCTGTAAATGTGAAAGGAAAGTGGGAGGAAGCAAACTGGGAGAACCTCAGGCCACCATACAGACCTAACAAAGCCTTGGCCAACCCAGGTGAAGGCTCCAGATAAAAATCACCCATAGAGGAGTGTAGCATTGGTCAGAAATGGCCAGGCTGTAGAACCTTGCCACGTTTGGTCATCACAAAGTGTCAGCCAGGAACAGTCTGGCCTGGGCTCAGATGCTGTGGTGGACCCTCCAGTCACTGCCACTGGAGGCTGGCTGTCAGCTCATTGCACTCTGATTGTCCCGCTTCCATAGCTGCCACAACTATTTTATTAACAAACACACCAGGGGCTTCCCTGGTGGCTTAGACAGTAAAGAATCTGCCTGCAATGTGAGAGAGCTGGGTTCAATTCCTAGGTCAGGAAGATCCCATGTAGAAGGGAATGGCTACCCACTCCAGTATTGCTGCCTGGAGAATTTCGTGGACAGAGGCTACAGTTCATGGGGTCACAAAGAGTTGGATACGAATGAGCAACTAACAACTTTTCTCATTTCAAAGAACAGTGGTAGGTTTGACAGGAAATACAGAGTGAATAAATATGGTTCTTGCCATCTAAGGGGCTGGCGGTACAGAAAAGGGGAAAGCCGTGCACATCACAAAGAAGTTAGCCAAGTTGCAAGGCTGCCAAGGAAGGACATATTACTCTTGTCTGTTCAGTATCCTTTTTCCTTGTTATGCAAACCTTACCACAGTTTTCCTCTGAGGAACCACCTCTTTCTGTTGATGTGGAAATGCCCCATCACCCCCAGCTTCATCCACCCCCCATCACCTCCAAGAGAGGGTGTGACTCAGACTTGGCCACTCAGGATCTTTGCTGGAAACGTGCTTTTCCCCCACTGGTGTTGCTTACTCTAAAGATGAGGTTAAGTTTAGAGTTGCCAGAGAATAGAGTTGCCTCATGAAGAGAACCTGCCTAAGAGGGGAGCCAAAGCAAAGGAAAGCGGAGCAGAGAAAAAAGAGTTTGAGAAACTGGATCTTGATGACACATTTGGAGCTCCTGGATCCCTCCAGACTTTGAGACCTACATCCCCTCCTAGGCTTTTCAATTTTATGAGCCAATAAAGTAAGTATTTCTTTGGTTTTGGGCTGTTTGAGATGGGTTTAGTCACTTTCAACCAGAAGAGTCTTAATATAAAAGTGGTAGAGAAAGGAGAGAACTGTGATGTGTTTTAAGGCATAATCCTCTTTAATATGGGCCTAAGAAGCGTCATTTAATGTTAGAATTAGAAACGACCTCACACAGAGTCCGGTTCCAATCCAACACCTTTAAAAGAGAGTCAGCAAAATTTGAATGACTCATCTAAGTTCACTGAACCACTTGGTGGCCAATCACAGTTTGACTCTAAGGCTTCCATTTCTAGGCCACAATTATTTTCACTGTGACACCCTATGTCCTTTGAGAAAAAGGAGATTATACAGTGTAATTCATAGAGCTCACAGAAAGAAGAAAACTAATTTACAAACAATAACAGCTACTGCTAATTTAGTATTTAATGCCAGTAATCCTGGATAATGTGGCTATTGAAGAGCAGTTAGTAACGTGGGCTTCATACTGTAATTTAGCATTACTTAAGTGAGAACAATATCAAAGTATGCACTTTTGAGCAAAGTGTGAGAAATGTCTAATCCTTATTAATTTTTCCTTTTGTGACTTGCCTGAAAATGCACTTTTTCTTTGTCCAGTACATTTCTCTTTCTTTCAAAACTTATTTTGAACTTGTTAAAAATCTGGAATGTTGTGAGAGGAGAAACCATCTTGGAAAATTCAAATGAAATTTTTTTCAGTGCATTGTCATTTACCTAATTATTGTAAAGATGTTTAGGGAGACTCTTCTGTCTTGATGGTGCCCCTATCTCATTGTGATAATGTATTCTCATAGCAGCATTTTTTAAAAATCAGCATTCTTAAGTTTTAAAGGTTACATTAGAAGCTGAATTTTTGAGGGATGATTGTGTCCACAAAAAAATACCTTAAGGAAAAGGTGAAGCATTTCTACATTTATGAGTAATTGATTCTTTTGTAATCTTTTATTTTCTAGATAAGAGCTTATAAACAATCTGGGGCTTTCTATTTTGGAGCTTTATTTGTAGGTTGTTTGTTTTACCTAGTGTAATATTATTTTAATTTTCAAATGTATTTGGATTTTTTTCATATGTCAGTTTTTTTTTTATATTTTCCAAATTTATCTAAAAACATTATTGTCAATCCAGGCTTACCATCACATAATCAGCTTAGTAGATCAGATTTATACACTGTAAACTGGAAACAGAAGAGCAGACTGCATCTGAAGAGGACAATGAAGAAAGGGCACTCCATTACATACACTATACCTGGAAACTCTCTAGGCTCTTATTTTTTTAAATAAATTTGATTCTAGAAAGTTCATCTATACTATTCAATTTAAAGCCTCAAGAAGTCCCATGCAAATCTTCAGGTTCAAGATGTTGTACCTGCAAGGAGAGGCACTTTCAGTGTACACATCCTTGCAAACCCTAACAAAATACTGATGATGAGAAAAGCAAAGGAATGAAACTCGCATATTAATGACAAAGGAGGAAAGTTGTATCTTGGTATTTTGCAACAAAGGAAAGTCTGGTTTTTTGTCTCCTCAGATTCAATAACTTCCTTTGTACACTCAAGTAATATTCACTGAGCACCCATATTCATTTAGCACTGGAGATGTGGAGATGCATGAACCCAACCCTGGTGCTTGGGGAACTTCACTGTTTACAATAGCTAGGACATGGAAGCAACCTAGATGTCCATCGGCAGACAAATGGGTAAGAAAGCTGTGGTACATATACACAATGGAATATTACTCAGCTATTAAAAAGAATGCCTTTGAATCAGTTCTAATGAGGTGGATGAAACTGGAACCTATTATACAGAGTGAAGTAAGTCAGAAAGAAAAACACCAATAAAGTATATTAAGGCATATATATGGAATTTAGAAAGATGGTAATGATGACCCTATATGTAAGACAGCAGAAGAGACACAGATGTAAAGAACAAACTTTTGGACTCTGTGGGAGAAGGCGAGGGTGGGATGATTTGAGAGAATAGCATTGAAACATGTATATTACCATATGTGAACTAGATCACCAGTCCAGGTTCGATGCATGAGACAGGGTGCTCAGGGCTGGTGCGCTGGGATGACCCAGAGGGATGGGATGGGGAGGGAGGTGGGAGGGGGTTCAGGATGGGGACCACATGTACACCCACAGCTGATTCATGTCAATGTATGGCAAAAACCGCTACAGTATTGTAAAGTAATTAGCCTCCAATTAAAATAAATTAATTAATTTTTTAAAAAGGAGGGAAGATAGAGGTATAAACAAAAAAGACTAATGTGCCATGTGAGAAGTGCTGTAGTAGAACTGTGTGAGGATTGAGGTAAAGGCAGAGGTGAGAAGGTGAAGGTAGCCTGGGCAAATAAAAGGTAAGATGAAAAGCTTAGTAGATGAGGAAAGCAGTAGGAATTTAACAGGAGTAGAAAGAAAGGGCATTCTGGGTCAGCATTTTCTAGTAGGGGACGGCGAGCATGTACGTTTCATGCAGGGAATGGAATGTGGTTACAGAGCAGACGGTGTGCAGTGGGACACGGAGGTGAAGCGACAAGGCAAAATGAGCAACAAGAAATTACACTCAGGTGTGCCAATGCCAGAGATTCAGGTTTGATCCCTGGGTCGGGAAGATCCCCTGGAGAAGGAAATGGCAACCCACTCTGATATTCTTCCTTGGGAAATCCCATGGGCAGAGAAGCCTGGGCAGGCTATAGTCCATGGGGTTGCCAAAGAGTCAGACGCAACTTAGTGACTAAACAACAACATGCAAGGTAGGGAGATGCCAGATGTTAAAGACCTTGAAAACCAAGCCATGGAACTCAGATTTCATCTCGTTTTTCACAGTCACTGAAGATACTTCTATTTTAGCAAGATTGTGGCATGAACATATCAAATACAAAAAAGATAAAGTCTACAAGATTGTGGAGGATAGATTAGTGGGAAGAGATACTGGAGCTAAGGACTAGTTTAGAAAACTGTGCCAATAGAAAGTGGCCTGGTGATGAGCACTTGAACTGGGAGTAATGCAATGGAGTAAAGGTGACAGGAACGTAGCTTAGGTAAAAGCTGGAGGTCAGTGATATTAATTTCAACTAAGGTAGGAAACGGGGCTTCCCTGCTGGCTCAGTGGTAAAGAACCCTCCTGACAATTCAAGAGTGCCACATTCAGTCCAGTTCCATGATGACTCAATCCTGGGGCCTGACTTCAGTAGATCTACACTGGTGGCCTGGGGAAAACAATGCCTGAAAGATATCTAGGCCAATTACCAGCATACCCACATTTAAAGTGGGGCTGAGAGCAGTGTTAACAACAGTGTAATTTGTGAGCCTGCACAGTGGGTGGAAGGAACACAAGAGAGGATGTCCACAGGTGAGCAATTCCTGGGGAGGAACACTCCATGGCTTCTCTCCCAGTGGGAGAGCTCCAATCCTGCCTACCTCACACCGCAGAGCAGAAATATAGCTAAGAAACATGTGTACCCCAGTGTTCATCGCAGCACTGTTTATAATAGCCAGGACATGGAAGCAACCTAGATGCCCATCAGCAGACGAATGGATAAGAAAGCTATGGTCCATATACACAATGGAATATTACTCAGCCGTTAAAAAGAATACATTTGAATCAGTTCTAATGAGATGGATGAAACTGGAGCCCATTATACAGAGTGAAGTAAGCCAGAAAGATAAACACCAATATGGTATACTAACGCATATATATGGAATTTAGAAAGATGGTAACAATAACCCTATATGCAAGACAGAAAGAGACACAGATGTATAGAACAGACTTTTGGACTCTATGGGAGAAGGCAAGGGTGGGATGATCTGAGAGATTAGCAATGAAACATATATATTATCAAGTGTGAAACAGATCACCAGTCCAGGTTGGATGCATGAGACAAGTGCTCAGGGCTGGTACACTGGGATGACCCAGAGGGATGGGATGGGGAGGGAGGTGGGAGGGGTGTTCAGGATGGGGAACACATGTAAATCTATGGCTGATTCATGTCAATGTATGGCAATAACCACTACAATATTGTAAAGTAATTATGCTCCAATAAAAATAAATGAAAAAAATATATATAGCTAAGAAACAGATCTGGGGGCCTCTATTCCAACAGCAGACCCCACTTTGACAAGGAAGTGACAACCACAGAGCAGATATCCTGCTCAATATCAAGTGTAGGCTCTTGTTGCCAAACATCAGTCACACCTTCTATCAAGGGGATAACAGCCAACATATACGGAGGAAAGAGGTGGCAAACATCCATACTAAAAACAGCCCTTGCACCAAAATGTTAAATGCATGGAGGCTACACAGGGACATTTCCACATAGAAATAGTCCTCTAAGACAGTCTGAGGGTATGGCATTGGTGGAAGAACCCCCAGAATATTGAACCTGGAAGGCCACAGGGGCCTAGTGCAGTAGCTCCAAAGGGCTGAGAGAAAAAGAGACTCAACTCTTGAAGAGGGCATACAAGGTCTCTTGTTCTCATATGCACTGCTGCTGCTGCTGCTGTCGCTTCAGTCATGTCCGACTCTGTGCGACCCCATAGACGGCAGCCCACCAGGCTTCCCCGTCCCTGGGATTCTCCAGGCAAGAACACTGGAGTGGGTCGCCATTTCCTTCTCCAGTGCAGGAAAGTGAAAGGGAAAAGTGAAGTTGCTCAGTCGTGTCCGACTCTTAGCTACCCCATGGACTGCAGCCTACCAGGCTCCTCCATCCATGGGATTCTCCAGGCACTCCAGCAAAAAGCAGTACCTCCATAGGAAACTAGGTTAGATCTCCCCAGGGGTCTTTGAGGGTTCCTGAGGTGGCAAAGGTTGACTGTAGCTCACTGTGGAGGCAAGGACACCAGTAGTGGAAGCCCAAGGGAATATTTATTGGTATGAGCTTTCCCAGAAGTCCCTATTTCAGCACCAATACCCGACCCCACCTCACAACCTGTAGGCTTCAGTGCTGAAAGTCTCAGGCTAAACAAACAACAAGAGAGGAACATAGCCCCAGACATCTGAAGACAGGCTGCCTAAAGTCATACAGAGCTCACAGCCACCTCAAAACACATTTCGTGACACAGCCTTGCCCATCAAAGGGACAAGACACAGTCCCGCCCACTAGAGGCAGGCACCAATCCCTCCAGCCAGAAAGTCTACACAAACTCCTGGTCCAAACTCACCCACCAGGGGGCAGACACCAGAAGTAAGAGGAACTATGATCCTGCAGCCTGCAGAAAGGAAACCACAACACAGAAATACAGACAAAATGAGATGACAGAGAAATATGCTGCAGACTAAGGAACAAGATTTTAAAAAGCCCCAAAGAACAACTAAATGAAGAGAAGATAGGCAATCTACCTGAAAAAGAATTCAGAGTAATGACAGTAAAGAATTCAAAATCTCAGAAAAAAGAATGGAGGAATAGATCAAGAAGATACCAGAAATACTTAACAAAGAGAGAAGGTTTAAAGAACAGAGATGAACAACATGATAACTGAAATGAAAAGTACACTAGAAGGAATCGATAGCAGAATAACTGAGGCATAAGAAGGAAGAAGTGAATTGAAACTCAGAGTGGTGGAAATCACTGTGACAAAGCAATATAAAGAAAAAAGAAAAAAAATGTGAGGGGAAAAAAAAGGGAGGACAGTCTCAGAGACCTTTGGGACAACATTAAACATACCAACATTTGCATTATAGAGGTCCTAGAAGAATAAGAGAAAGGGAAAGGGCCTGAGAAAATATTTGAAGAGATTATAGTGGAAAACTTTCCTAACATGGGAAAACAGTCACCCAAATACAGGAAGTGCAGAATCCCATACAGGATAAACTCAAGGAGAAACACACTGAGACACATATTAATCAAACCAACAACAAATAGATACAAAGAAAGATATTGAAATCAGCAAAGGAAAAACAACAAATAGCATATAAGGGAATCCTCATAAGGTTATCAGCTGATTTTTAGCAGTAATTTTTTTGGCCAGAAGAGAGTGGCACAATATGTTAAAACGGATCTACAACTTAGAATGTTGTACCCTGCAAGGCTCTTCTTCAAATATTTAGAGAAGAGTTAACCAAAAAATTGCAGGAAGGGAATACTTCCAAACTCAGTTTATGAGGCCGCCATCACCCTGATACCAAAACCAGGCAAAAATGGCATGAAAAAAGAAATTAGAGGCCAATATTACTGATGAACATAGATGCAAAAATTCTCAACAAAATATTATCAAACCCACTCCAACAAACCATGAAAAGGATCGTAAAGCACAATCAAGTGGGATTTATCCAAGGCTTGCAAAGATTCTTCAGTACCCACAAATCAATGTGATACACCACATAAACAAACTGAAGAAAAAAAAAAAAAAAGATCATCTCAATTGATGCAGAAAAGGTTTTACCAAAATTCAACACACATTTATGTTAAAAAATTCTCCAGAAACTTGGCACAGAGGGAGCCTATCTCAGCATAACAAAGGCTATATATGAGAAACTCACAACTGACATTATTCTCAACAGTGAAAAACTAAAATCTTGATCTTGATCCTCTAAGATAAAGAATGAAACAGGGATTTCCACCCTTGCCATTTTCACCCAATATCATTTGAAAGTTCTAGTTATGGCAATCGGAGAAGAAAAAGAAAGGAATCCAAATTAGAGAAGATGAAGTAAAACTATTATTGCTTGCAGATGACATGATACTACTATACATAGAAAATCCTAAGGACACTGCCAGAAAATTGATAGAACTTATCAGTAAATTTGGTAAAGCTGCAATATACAAAATTAATTAGCAGAATTCTCTTACATCCCTGTACATTGACAACAAAAAATCATAAAGAGAAATTAAGGAAACAATCCCATTTACCATAGCATCAAAAAGAACAAAATACCTAGGACTAAACCTATCTAAGGAAGAAAAATAGCTATACTAAGAAAAAAATGAGGTGCTAATGAAAGAAATCAAAGATGACACAAAAAGATGGAGAGATATGCCATGTTCTTGGATTGGAAGAATCAATACCATCAAAATGACTATACTACCCAAAGCAATCTACGTATTCAATGCAATCCCTATCAAATTACCAATGGAATTTTTTTTTTTTACAGAATTAGAACAAAATTTTTTTACAATTTGTTCAGCTTAGTCAGTCATGTCTGACTCTTTGCAACCCCATGAACCACACCACGCCAGGCCTCCCTGTCCATCACCAACTGCTGAAGTCCAGCCAAACCCATGTCCATCGAGTCAATGATGCCATCCAACCATCTCATCCTCTGTTGTCCCCTTCTCCTCCTGCCCTCAATCTTTCCCAGCATCAGGGTCTTTTCCAATGATATTAAAATATAGTTGATTTACAATGTTGCATTAGTTTCAGGTGAATAGCAAAGCCAATCAGCTATACATAAACATATATCCACTCTATTTTAGAGTCTTCTCCCATATAGATCATTATAGAGTATTGAGTAGAGTTCTCTGTGCTATAAAGTAGGTCATCATTAGTTACAATAGTGTGTATACATCAATTCCAGTTTCCCAATTTATACACACTTTTTACCCTGGTAACCACAAGTTTGTTTTCTACGTATGTGACTCTATTTCTGTGATTATAAATAAGTTCATTTGTACCATATTTTTTTTAGATTCCACCTCTAAGTGATTTATCTGTCTTTCTCTATCCAACTTACTTCACTCAATATAAATTCTAAGTCCATCCATATTCCTACACATGGCATTATTTCATTCTTTTTATATAGTTGAGTATATTCCATTGTAAATATGTACCAATTGTTCCTTCCATGTCTTGGCTATTGTAAATACTGCTACAATGAACATTGTATTTGCATGTATTCTTTCAAATCATGGTTTTCTCCAGATATATGCTCAGGTGTGGGATTGCTGGATGATATGGTAGTTCTATATATATTTAGTTTTTTAAGGAACCTCCATACTGTTCTCCATAATGGTTTTACCAATTTATAGTCTCACCAACAGTATAGGAAGGTTTCCTTCCTTCATACCCTCTCCAGCATTTATTATTTGTAAGTTTTTTGAAGATGGCCATTCTGATTGGTGTGAAGTGATACCTCATTGTAGTTTTGATTTGCATTTCTATAATAATTAGTACTGTGAGCATCTTTTCATGTGCTTTTGGTCAGCAGTATGTCTTCTTTGAAGAACTGTCTGTTCAGATCTTTGGCCCATTTTTTTATTGCTTTTTTCTTCTTCTTGAGCTGCATGAGCTGTTTATATATTTTGGAGCTTGATCGCTTTTCAGTTGCTTCATTTGCTAATGTTCTGTCTCGTTCTGAGGGTTATTTTTTCATTTTGTTTATGATTGCCTTTGCTGTGCTGTATTTCTGTTTTTCTGTCAGTAACAGTTTTGTAACTTTAACTTTGTAGTATAGTCTGATGTAGGGAGTCTGAATCCACCAGTTCTGTTTTTCTTTCTCAAGATTGCTTTGGCTATTTAGAGTCTTTTGCGTCTCCATACAAATTGTAATAAAAATAATTAAAATAAATAGATGCCTAGAGAAAGCTGACGACTTGTCTGAGCCACATATCTGGTAGGTAGTGAGCTGAACCACCAGACAAAACCCCCAAATGTAATATAATCTCTGAACTCTGAACATCCAACTCTCTGGACCCCCGCTTCTTCATCTGTGAAAACTTTTGAACAGCATAATCTCAAAACTCCCTTCTGACTCTAAAGGCTATTATTATGTGCTTCACTAGTGAGCAAAAGCTAGCATTTTAATCTTGGTTTACATCCAAGCTGAGTGAACCTGAGGAAATCACAAATCCACTGAAACCCAGTTTCCTCATCAGTACAAATTGTCATGAGGGTTTGATTATTGTGGTTATATGCTTCCACGTTTATCACAGTGGTTATCAGGAAAATACAGATTAAAACAGCATGCTGTTACTACATATTCTCCAGAATGTTAAAATGTAAAGCCCAGAAAAGACCAAGCCAGCAACTCCACAGAACAACTCTCAACTGCTGCCAGTGGGACTGTAGACTGGTCAATCTTGTGAGAAGACTGCCACTGTCCAAACAACATGCATATCCTGTGACCAAGCCTCTCCTCCAAAGGAACACATTAACCAAAAGCCATGCATGAGTATGTTCATGCAGCACTATTCATATGAATCTGTGCGATAACAGAATGTATATTTATTGGTCTGTGATCTTGATTCCTGGCACAGAGCTCCTAAAGCCCTTGGAATTTCCCAAGTGACAAGAGCAGTAGGGCATCTTGTGTTTTAATGAGGCCCCTCTGGGTGGCTCCTTGATGGTTTCTGGACGGGGGCTGTTTACCAGAACGTTGTTGTTGTTTAGTTGCTGAGTCATGTCTGACTCTTTTGCAACCCCGTGGACTGTAGCCTGCCAGTCTCCTCTGTCCATGGGATTTTCCAGGCAAGCATACTAGATGAGTTGACATTTCCATCTCCATGAGTTCGTCCCAACCTAGGGACCAAACCTGCAATGTCTCCTGTTTGGCAGGCAAATTCTTCATCTCTGAGCCACCTGGGAAGCCTTGGTCACCAAAAGACCAAGCCATGATTAGAAACTTGAACTTTTCAGCCCTGTTTTCCACTTCTCTGTAGAGGGGAGAGGGCCCTAAAATGGAGTTAACAATTGATCATGATTGTGTGATGAATCCTCCATAAAAATCCTGATAGTATGGGTTTTGGAGAGCTTTTAGGTGGGTGAACACATCCACCAACAGGAGGAGTGCCATACCCCAATTCCCTGGGGACAAAAGCCCCTGGGCTTCGGAACGTATTAGATCTTGCTTATATGCCTCTTCATTTGGTTGTTTAGCTATATCTTTTACCGTATCTTTTAATAAACTAAAAAGTGCTTCCCTGAGTTCTTTGAGCTACTTTAGCAAATAATCAAATCACAGAGGAAAAAAGGGATGAGAACCTCCAATTTGTAGCCAAGTTGGACAAAAGCTATGGGTAACCTGGGGACCTAGTACTTGTGATTGGCATCTGAAGTGAGGGACAGCATTATGGGACAGAGTCCTTAACCTGTGGGATGTCACACTATCTCCAAGTAGTTTGTGTCAGAAGTGAAATTAGTTGTAGGGCATCCAGCTGGTGTCATAGGAAGTTGCTTGATGTGGGGATAAATCCCACACATCTGGTGACCAGACATGTCAGAAGTGAAGATAAAAAAGAAACACAGAGGAGGAGAACTGTCGGTTTTTCCAAAATAGAACCCTAAACTAGAAATTTCCCCCAAACCCTGTCAACAACATAATGGATAAATAAACCAAGGCATATACAAAGACAGAATGAGAATAAAAGAACTACAACTACATACAATGTGACTACATCTCACCCACAAAAGACTAAACAAGAGAAGCCAGCCACAAAACATCACATAGTGTTTCCATTTATACTAAGTTCCAAAGCAGGCAAAATTATTCCATGCTATGCCAGCAAATTTGGAAAACTCAGCAGTGGCCACGGGACTGAAAAAGGTCAGTTTTCATTCCAGTCCCTAAGAAAGGCAATCCCAAAGAATGCTCAAACTACCGCACAATTGCACTCATTTCACATGCTAGTAAAGTAATGCTCAAAATTCTCCAAGCCAGGCTTCAGCAATACGTGAACCGTGAACTTCCAGATGTTCAAGCTGGTTTTAGAAAAGGCAGAGGAACAAGACATCAAATTGCCAATATCCACTGGATCATCAAAAAAGCAAGAGAGTTCCAGAAAAACATCTATTTCTGCTTTATTGACTACACCAAAGCCTCTGACTATGTGGATCACAATAAACTGTGGAAAATTCTGAAAGAGATGGGAATACCAGACCACCTGACCTGCCTCTTGAGGAACCTGTATGCAGGTCAGGAAGCAACAGTTAGAACTGGACAGGGGACAACAGACTGGTTCCAAATAGGAAAAGGAGTACGTCAAGGATGTATATTGTCACCCTGCTTATTTACTTATATGCAGAGTACATCATGAGAAATGCTGGGCTGGAAGAAGCACAAGCTGGAATCAAGATTGCCGGGAGAAATATCAATAACCCCAGATATGCAGATGACAACACACTTATAGCAGAAAGTGAAGAGGAACTAAAAAGCCTCTTGAAGAAAGTGAAAGAGGAGAGTGAAAAAGTTGGCTTAAAGCTTAACATTCAGAAAACTAAGATCATGGCATCTGGTCCCATCACCTCATGGGAAATAGATGGGGAGACAGTGGAAACAGTGAGAGACTTTATTTTGGGGGGCTCCAAAATCACTGAAGATAGTGATTGCAGCCATGAAATTAAAAGACGCTTACTCCTCGGAAGGAAAGTTATGACCAATCTAGATAGCATATTTAAAAGCAGAGATATTACTTTGCCAACAAAGGTCTGTCTGGTCAAGGCTATGGTTTTTCCACTGGTCATGTATGGATGTGAGAGTTGGACTGTGAAGAAAGCTGAGCACCGAAAAATTGATGCTTTTGAACTGTGGTGTTGGAGAAGACTCCTGAGAGTCCCTTGGACTGCAAGGAGATCCAACCAGTCCATCCTAAAGGAGATCAGTCCTGGGTATTCATTGGAAGGACTGATGCTGAAGCTGAAACTCCAGTACTTTGGCCACCTCATGCGAAGAGTTGACTCATTGAAAAAGACCCCAATGCTGGGAGGGATTGGGGGCAGGAGGAGAAGGGGATGACAGAGGATGAGATGGCTGCTTGGCATCACCGACTCGATGGACATGAGTTTGAGTAAACTCTGAGAGTTGGTGTTGGACAGGGAGGCCTGGCGTGCTGTGATTCATGGGGTCGCAAAGAGTCGGATACGACTGAGCAACTGAACTGAACTGAACTGATTAGAAGATAGGAAAGGGTTACCCTCAAGGTAGAAGATGAATAATTTTAGGAATGCCGATAATATTCAATCCCTTGATCTGGGTGCCAATTATACAAGTATAGTTTTTCAAAACTTGAAGGAGTTCTATGCCTACAGTTTTTGCATGTATACTCTACATCAATAAAAGTTTTACAGCTCTTCTTAGTACCTAACAACGATTAGCATCCTCTAAATGTAAACATTTCTTGCTATACCTATGTATTTATTTACCTTCTAAATATCCATCTACGTTTTTATAGCAGCGTGTCTTTCTGACTAGGTCACTGCTTTCTCTACTATAGTTGGCTTGTGATGTGGAAGAGCATCTGGGTTTTTCCCCACTGGCTGTGACTGGCAGTGTTTCCCAGTGCACAAGAGCCCAACTCCATACAGTATTTCCAGTGAAGTATTTGAAAATGCTCTGCTCAGGGCCCTGCATGTGAAACATGCTGAATAAATACCAGCTAAGGGGACATGAAATATTTGTCCCTGAACAGAAAATTATAAAAACCATAGTCAACTAGGTTCTTGAATGAATCAGCAAGTAAATAATTTTCATAGAAAAGAGATTTGAAAACATCATATAAAAATATATCATGGTCTGATCCCCTTTATGCTGTATTTTATTTTCATCATGATGTAGTACACCATAGAACATTAATGTTGATTCTCTCTAAATGATGCTTTCTAATTATTGTAATCTGGTAAAAGTATGTCATATTGAGTAGATAACCACACCAAAATAACACATAGTTTTATCAATTAAAACATTATGGCAGGAAAACCAATATTAAAAGCTAGATAATTAAAAATTTTAATAGCATCATAGGTTTAAATCCATGGAAATTAGGGGGGAAAGGTTGAGAAATCTGTGACAGTTTCAAGTACTGGATATTTGTGATGATACCAAAAAAATTAAGCTTTTTAATTGAAAGTTTTTGAGATACTTAGTATTTTTTTTTCAACTGTGGTTTGTGTAAAATTAGAGAACTGAGATTGGAACTATTGTTTGTCAAGCTTGAAAGAATGCTTAAAATATGTTAAGTAAATTAAACTTTGTGGATTGAATATAATAGCACCTAAATCTTCTAATTTTCTAGCCCATTTTCTTGTCCAAGCTAAAATTAAAAGAATTTAGGTTTTAAATCTCCTATGATTTCTTTCTTTATACTGCTTATATTTATAAACCATCTCAAGGTGAGCGGACCCTCTTTCAAAGCATCATTTTAAGTTTCTTGCAGGAGATAATGTAAATACTGCATTCAAGATCATCCAGCAATCCTACCCCTGGGCATATATCCAGAAGAGACAAAATCTCTAATTTGAAAAGGTACATGCACCCCAGTGTTCACAGCAGCATTATTTGCAATAGCCAAACCATGGAAGCAATCTAAACATCCATCCACAGATGGAGGGATAAAGAGGATGTGACATATACACAATGGGATACTACTTGGTCATCAAAAATAATGAAATAATGCCATTTTCAGCAACACAGATGGACCTAGACATTATCATACTAAGTGAAGTCAGAGAGAGAAACAGAAATATCATATGATATCACTTATGTGTGGAATCTAAAATATACAAATAAACTTACTAGCGAAACAGAAACAGACTCACGGACAGAAAACAAATGTACCATTAGCAAAGGGGAAAGGGAGGGAGGATTAAATTAGGAGCTTGGAATTAACAGATATAAACTACTATACATAAAATAGATAATAAAAATCTCCTGTATAGCACAGAGAACTATATTCAATATATTTTAATAACTTATAATCTTAAAAAGAATATATATATATATATAGCTGAATCACTTTGCTGTACACTTGAAACACTAGAAATCAACTGTACTTCAATGTTTAAAATTACAGTATTAATAAAAAGAAGAGTGGACAATTAATGCTGGCAGAATAGCCCATTGAGATGTTAAACCAGGAAAAGAAATGTGAAGACTTGTTTACCTGAAAGAGGTTTCGATATGATCACTTCATCTTAGCCATGGGCTTTCCTTTTAAATGTGTACCATACACATGCTGCAAGAAACACTCTGTTATTTAGCTGGGCCGGCAGGGCACGGGGGAAGGAACTTTTAGCCACTTGGATCTATATGGCCCCGGACGTGGCTCTGTGGCTAAACTGGAAGAAACCCTTTTGTCACCTGCTTCTGCAGGCTTCTAATTTCTGATTTGATGAGGACGTTACAATGCTCCCCCTGCACCCTCCCATGCCTCTTCCTCTCCCTCTCCTTCTTCTCCTATCCTTTCTTTTTGCTCACCCCAGTCAGGGGCCTTAAGGAGTATTTCATTTCAAGCCTTTACTTCACAACAGCTTCACTGAAGCGGGATTCTCACAATAAATAACACCCATCACCAGCCCCCTACTATTGTCCAATTAAAAGAAGAAATAAGATTAATGTAAAAAAATTATAGCTTTTAGAAAAAAAGACCACCGCTGATTTTCAGCTTTAGAAAAAACATGGAGGGAATGCAGGTCTTAGTGAATAGCAAACTGCAGTGTTCAAGAAAAAGCTGAATAGCAGTTTAAGCTGCAAGTTCACTAACCACCAGTACCAGAAAGTAATGGCAAAATAAAGGTTAAAAAGGAAGGTGACAGATACGCTGATTAAAAACTATCTTAAAAATGAGCTTCCTTTGAACATTAAATGGAAAAATCCAGAGTTTGGATTGCCAACTGTTTACAAAGGAAAGATTATTCAGAAGAACTACGTGACTTAAACAATAACATCTTTCAGATTCTTCTGGGAAGATTGGTAGATAATATGAAATTTAAACTAACATTTGGACTTTGTCCACTTTGTGCACAGGGAAGACATTTTTGGCATGCTATTTAAAATATTTTCATATCAGTTTATCATTCCAAAGTATAGTGGAAACACACACATCTGCAGTTGCACTCTGTGGTATAAAGAAAAAAAAAATGGAAAAGGCTGAGGCCACTTTACCTTATATAGAAATAAATCACAATTCCCTGTATCCATTTTGTACTTATTTCTACCCGTTAATGTATGTAAGATACAATTTTAAGAAATTCTTTGCAAGAGCAAAATCATCTTGAAACTTGAGCAAGTTACTTAAGCTCTGCTATGCTTTGGTTTCCCAATCTAAACCACAGAGATGACAGTAGAGCCCATTTACCCAAGTTATGGAGAGCATTGAAAAGCTCCTAAATAGGGACTTCCCTGGTGGCCCAGTGGTAAAGAATCCACCTTGCAAATGCAGAGGACACAGGTTCAACCCCTGCTGGGGGAACGAGGATCCCATCTGCCAAGGAATAGCTAAGCCTGTGTGCTGCAACTGCTGAGCCCACACGCCACAATTGGAGACGGTCTCTACGATTTATTGGAAGATCCTGCATGATGCAAAGTAGCCAAATAAAAAGTAATAACTACTAAATAGCTAAAACTTCTTAGGGCAGTGTATGTATGTGTTGGTGTGTATGTGTACGTGTGTGCGCATGGGCATGTGCTCGGTCATGATTGAATCTTGTGACCCCACGGACTGTAGCCCACCAGGCTCCTCTGTCCATGGGATTTCCCAGGTGAAAATACTGGAGCGGGTTGCTATTTCTTACTCCAGGGGATCTTCCTGATCCACAGGTCAGACCCACGGCTCTTGAGTCTCCTGCATTGACTGGTGGATTCATTACCACTGTGCCACCCGGGAAGCTCATGTAAATAGATAGCACCAAAAATAAAGGAAAAAAAAAATCAAAGCAATGAGGCCATACTTATTGTTTATTAAATTACCAGCTATTAATACATTTGTAACTGCTGGGGGAAAGAAAAGAAAGAATATGTGACAGAGACTATATGTGTCCTGCACTGCCTAAAATATTTATCCAGCCCTTTACAAAATTATCCTTTACAAAATTTACAAAATTTATCCAGCCCTTTACAGGGCTTTCCTGCTGGCTCGGAGGGTTAAGTGTCTGCCTACAATGCGGGAGGCCTGGGTTCGACCCCTGGGATGGGAAGTTCCACTGGAGAAGGAAATGGCAACCCACTCTAGTACACTTTCATGGAAAATCCCATGGACGGAGAAGCCTGGTAGGCTACAGTCCATGGGGTTGCAAAGAGTCGGACACGACTGAGCAACTTCACTTTCACTTTACAAAATTATTAATCAATCCCTGGTCCAATATAATCTTGACCACAATAGATAGGTTTTATAAATATAAGTGAATAATATATATGGAATGCCAGAGATATTTAGATTTTATCTGGGATTATATAGCATTTACTAAGATTAAAAATTGATTATATGACCAAATTACCATTTCTCGTGTAAGTTCAAATGTTACCAAAATATTTATCAAAGGAAAGTCTACTGAAGGATGTCTGATGTCTGACACCAGCAAAGTTAATCAGGTTTTTTGTAATCCTTGTTTTGTTATTTTTTATAGCCTAGTCCATGAATATGACCACCAGAAGCTAGCATATATCCATAGAAGCCTTAAGGGTTTTATTACCTTTTATTACCAAATTAACGTCACTTAGGTTTATGGTGGATACACAACTCTAGGGGGCACCAGCCCCAATGTGTTCTGAACTATGCTTAGGGTTGCCTTTTTTTTACATTTTTATTTCATATCAGAGTATAGTGATTTTCAGTATTGTGTTAGCTTCAGTCCAGCAAAGTGATTCAGTTATAAGTAAACATATATCTGGCTTCCTTGGTGGCTCAGACAGTAAAGAATCTGCCTGCAATGTGGGAAACCTGGGTTCTATCCCTGGGTTGACAAGATGCCCTGGAGGAGAGCTTGGCAACCCACTCCAGTATTCTTGCCTGGAGAATCCCATGGACAGAGGAACATGTGGGCTGTAGTCTATGGAGTCACAAAGAGTCAGACACGACTGACTGACTAAGCACAGCCCAGCAAACATATATCTATTCTTTTTCAGGTTCTCTTCCCAACAGAGTCTAGTTCCCTGAGCTATACAGTAGGTCCTTATTATCTCCTTTACATCCAGCAGTGTGTATGTGTTAACACCAACCTAATCTATCCCTCCCCCAGCACCTGTCCCCTTTGATAACCACAAATCTGTTTTCTGTGTCTGGGAGTCTGTTTCTGTCTTGGAAACAAGCTCATTTGTGTCTTTTTTTTTTTTCTCCCCAGGAAAGACTTTTTTTTTTTCATTTTGAATTTTTTTTTCATTTATTTATATTAGTTGGAGGCTAATTACTTTACAATATTGTAGTGGTTTTTGCCATACATTGATATGAATCAGCCATGGACTTACATGTGTTCCCCATCCTGTGTCTTTTTCTTTTAATGAACAGAATCTCCTGAGTTGTGTGACATAATGGTACTGAGCCAGGCTCCTTTATAAGTGGACTTTGAATTGGCAAAAAAGGAAAATAATGTAAACAATGTGTTTTAAAAATTTTAACAGAATATTTGATAAACTCCATCTTGCCATCTTGAAAGGGTGGTTATTTTTCCCAGAGATTTAAAGACCAGTGAGTGATGCATGCCAGCTGGTTGGCGGTCAGCACAGTGGGACTAATGGCCTATCACAAGACATTTATCTTGAGCCAGGAAAGCTCAGCTTGGTTTTACTCAATGCTCTAAATGAGGGCAGAGAAGTTCTGCTTATCTAATTTGCTTATGACCTGAAGCTTGGAGACCTAGAAGATCCTAGGCCTGGTTTACAAATGAAAAGTCACCAGTGGACCAAAACTTAGGAAAATAATTGTAACAGAAATCAGTATTTTGCATTAAGGAACCCTCTAAATCATGATTCTCTCAATACAGACACATGTAATTGATTTTTCAACCTAAATGTATTTTGGGTTCAAGAGACTTCAAGAAATTTTTAGAAGGCTGGGGTAAGTATGGCGAATAATAGATATTTTTAACTATCTGACTTTTTTTAAAGTACATAAGTAGAAATTTAATACATTTTTTTTCCAGAGGTGAAAATGTAAGATAGAATTTAGGAGTTAAATAACTGAAGTGTTTCAAGCCTGGTTTAACCCACAATTGTTCTTTTTTTAAAATTTACCATCCTCCTCCAGAGTATTTTATCTAACATTTGAAATCAGTTACTAGTGTTGAAAAGCCACAGGATTTCATGTAAATATCTGAATTGCCAGCATCTTTTGAGTCACAAGAAGACCTGGCAACAGCAAGCAGGAACAGGGCAGGCCTTCCGGTCACTGCAATCCCCCCACCCCCTATTGCGCACCTGGCCTGCTGTACTCATTTATGGATGTGCCTGGACTCTAGGTACCTGAACTTGTGTGACTTCTATAAAGTGATGAAGAAATTCTGAAAAAAAATTAGATCTGTCCCCAAATGTAGTGGGTTTCATAGAACTGTTGAGCTTTCCTATCAAGGCAGGCAGTGTCAGTGAAGCATAAGCTGACTTGGATATTACAGAGAGTTCTTGCATGGGGTTGGAAGCTAGGCTAGATCAATGTTGATCAAATGTCTTTTTAAGAGAGCCTTGCAGTGTCATTTGCTTAAATTATTTTTTATTGTAATGACTCTTCAACATTCATGAACACAAAACTTGGGGGTTAAAAATCTTATGTTTTAGCTTAGATTTGTATAAATTCCAAACAAATATTTCAATTAAATTCCAAAATTACTGCTGGTAACATCTCCACAAAAACATTTAAAAAGCAGTCAAATCTTTATGTTTCCAGATTTTTCTATTTTCATATTTTAATGGAAGTGTTTATGATGTGTAGACACAAGCTACATTTATATTTCATCATCCACATAGTTTTGGATCAACACTTTGGCAATGTGCTTAGTTGGAACTGTAAACTGAGGGCTGATTCCCACGGTCCAATATTCCCATGAAGCCAGGTCATTCACCACCAACATTCAGAGAAAAATAAGAAGATGATCCTAATTATGCTAGTTCATTCTGATTATGAATGTTGAAGAGCTAGTTTATACTATTTGAGATTCAAGTGCGCATGTGTAGGTTCCTTTTTCCAGTGAAAGCTCTGACTCATTGAAATGAAGTCAATGGGTATTTGTAATAAGTGCTTAATGGGTAGTCACCATTGTCAGGACAATAGATGTATCAGGTAAAATCCTTGCTCCTAAGGCATATACTCTCTCATTAAAGATAAGTCTGGAACAGAATAATTTAAAATAATAAAATAATAGAAACAGCGTATAACCAAATACACTACAGATTACATATATAATAGGCATCTGGAGGAAGGAAAGGGTAACACACACCGATGTAATCTGTAAAGAACTAGTAGGATGCAGACAGTCCAAAGGAAGGGAGAAGGTATTCTAAATAACAGACTCCTCCTCCATTAGGGAAATGATTGAGGCATGTGCGGGTATGTGAGAAGCTTGATTATAGAGGTCCTGAGCACTCCCCAAGGCTGAAACCTCAAGCATTCCTTTAGGTACTGATGGAAGGGACAAAGTGATGAGTGTAACAGAGTCCTGAAGACCAGCTAGGAGACTAACACTCTGATCTAGGCAGGCTATGAAAAGCACTCTTCTAAGAGGTGACAGAAAGGAAAATACAATTTGTTTCAAAAGAGGAATGCATTGCTCTTGGTCATGGGTTGGTATAGTAGGATGGTGATAAAGAGAAATGTTATTTAAAATTTGGATAACTCTGGGCTGCTAGTGTGCTGATGGGATCAGTTGAGTGAACTCAGATTAGAGCCTATTGCATTTCTTTTGATATCACAACCTTACAGGGTAGAATTAGCCCCATAGGGAGGTGGGCTAGTTTTTCCTCAGAGAAAGAAGCAAAGAGAGAGGTTGGACTAGGGTACAATTTGAAGATGGAAATAAGAGAAGTTGTGGGGGCTATGTTATAAGGTCTCTTTCTCCCCCCCATGAAGTAAGAAGAAAGAGCATCTACTCAGCATAAATTCCTAAGGTTACTGATGGATGATGCATGGGGAACGTGGAAGATCATGTTAGCAATGCACCAGCCTAGGGATTCAAAAATACATAAATAGAATACAATGGCTATTTAAGCAGAGATGAAATTGTATGAATTTGTAACCGAGTTTGGTATCATGGCCCTAAGCATTTCCTCCAGCAAACTTTGATAAGAACCAAGGATGCAGAACCAAGAAAGCAGACAGTAAGTGAAGGAAGCACAGGATTGCAAGATGGCCTCTCAGGTCTTATTGACAGGATTGTTCATTTCACGAAGTCCAGCCTGGATAAGGAAGCAAGTAAAACCAGCATCACTTGGATATGGTCTGGGAAGAAGGGAAGCATTTGAGGGCACGGTGACAAAGAGAAGAGCAAAAGGAATGAGGAAGTCAATAGGTTTTATATATTTTTTTAATTCCTGTATTCAATTAATGGTGCACCAGTGTGGAAGGCCTGGGTAATGGTGGAGCCACAGATGCAGCTGTGCCAGGGCCAACTGGAGTGAGTGAGGCCGGAAGATGAGGGTTTGTAAGGCCAGGGAGGCACTGGGTCATCAACCAGGGAAGATGGTGACAGACTTGGGTTGTAGAGGTTGATAGAGGCTTCAGTGCCCCTCTCCCTGAGGAGACTGGGACAGCATCTGGGTTTCCAGAAACTGAGGTAAGGGAGAAAGAGGTTTGGGGAGAGGTCATGGATTGCAAAAGAGAACTGCTGACTGGGTCATGTTAGAAAGATAATGAATTAGATGCATAGTAATTAGGGAATGGGTTGCCTCTTGTATAGAAAACTTCATGTGTCTCTTTTTGCGTCCCTTTAGGGCTCTGCTTAGTGCACACACAGGGGAACTGGCTGCACCTCAGCTCTTGAACACACTCAACTGTCACCTTCTATCCCAGGTCCTAACAACAAAACGTGGCCCACACATGTGTACAAGCTAAAATGGAGGGAGTTAACACCCACTGGGACATTACTTGTCCAGTACTTCACTGATAGAGATCCTGGTGGCTCAGATGATAAAAAATCTGTCTGCAATGCAGGAGACCCGGGGTCAACCCCTGGGTTGGGAAGATGCCCTGAAGAAGGGAATGGCAACCCACTCCAACATTCTTGTCTAGAGAATCCCTTGGACACAGAGGCGCCTGTCAGGCTACAGTCCATGGGGTCACAGAATTGGACATGACCGAGTGATTTCCACTTTTACTTCACTGGTAGATAAGTGCTTCCCTCTTCCGTCCATTGGGCAAATAATACTGAGGTGAATTCTAGAAGGCTTCTCAGAGCATCCCAGGTAGATTATCCCCCTTTTGTCCATAGCAGTGGCCAGTCTGATAAGACCTCTATGGACTGACTTTCCCTCCTTCCTGGGTTCACCCATTCCCGTTCCCCATGCTGTTTCCGGGGGTTGCTTCTTAAAACGTACTCACTGAAGAGAAGCCCTTGTTGCAGACCTGCTTTCCTGCATTAACCTAAGACCCTCATCTGTAAGTAGATGCCATTAATGAGCAATGAGGAATGTTTGATGTCAGGTAAGAGTCAAGCTTCAGTTGGGGGAGGCAGAAGGACTCCTGAAAGACACAGGAAGAGTTTATTACAGGACACAAATTTCCAAAGGATCGTCCCAGAATGGGTGGTGATCAGAGCTAGAGCAGGGTGGATAGAGACGAAAGCACGCAAAGAAAAAAGAGGGAGGTAAAATATGAATCGTACATGCTAATTTCCTCTCTGCTAGAAAATAAATATACTAATAACCTCAAAGGGCACATTTTAGACAGCTGTATTTATTGCTGTAGCTTTGCGTTTGCCTTCGTCTTCATCTGTTTCCCCCTGGATAGAACATCAGACAGTCTAGCCTTGCTGTGTATCTCTATTTCTTGCCAACATGCTGATGTCATCCTATATCCAGCCCTTTAAGTCACTTCAATTCACATTCATGTCTTTTGTCTTTTCCGTGGTGTCTAATTTACTACAGCTTCATTGCACCGGCTTTTCTCTTAAGTAGGATACATGGTCAATTCCTCTAAGAGAAAATGTCAAAAACAAACTATTTCTGTACACAATAATACCATGTAGTGTCCATCAGGGAAAATTAAAAAATATATATGTATATATAATTACATAATTTTTTAAAATTACACACAATTCTGATGGACTGCTAGATTCTTGGGCTTTTTGTTTTTTTGCTGTATTGCCACTAAACATTGCCGTATTTCTTGAACTTTTGAGCCAATAAATCAGATAACATTTTGTCTATTCTGAGCTGAGGTTTGTCATTTTGAAACATCTTGGGTTAAAATTTTAGGTTGTAAGAGGCATCAGTCATGAGTTATAACAAATGGAGAAAAAACATCTGTTGTTACTTCCTAAGCCTGCTGAGTCATAAGCCATAAGGACTCGCCAGCCCCATATCAAGCAGGCCTGGGAGAGTGGTGGACATGTTTGACATTCAACTGAACCTCGAATTGTTGTTGCTTAGAAAGAATTCACAAAGGAGACACATTTGTTTTGGAATCATAGAAAAGTGAGATCAAAAGAGACCTTTCAGGTCATGGGCTCCCCATTTCCTGCTGCTCTTTTATGTCACTGTTTTGTTTTGTTTTTCTTTCGTGTACTGCAAACTCTAGCCTTAAATTTCTTCACAGATGACCCTTTGTGAAATTATTTCACAGTGTAACATTGCTGATAAAACTGCTCTGCGTTTGCAGGTCTCTTGCCCATAGCTTTCTAGGTCTAGTGTTTCTAATGCAGAGCCAGGTTGTGGTTACCCAATTGGACCATACACCTCCTCTTTCCTGTCCACATTTCTGACCATAAAAATCATCTCACTCTTACAGTCATGGCTTCATTCATATACACAGTGTTTAGAATTTCTCTTCTTTATTCAAGTTCTGCAGTTATTTCTGCTACTTGTTTTTTAATTCCTCCTAACTTACATCTCACCTCTCAATGATGAAGAGCTTTAGCAGACTTTTTCTTAAACATAATTCATCACCCCGTCATCATAGTTAGTAATGGCAGTTAAAGTGGTAGATTTCAAAGCACATTTCGAAAACTATAATCCTAACCATCCAAGAGACTCTAATCCAGAGAAACAGCCTTGTTGGGTACCCACCACCTTTTATTGAATAACTAAGTTCTTCCAAAGCTAATTGGTTATAGCAATGCTGATGTTAGACATGAAAATGTATCTGTTATACATGTATTGGCATGGGCTTACCAAGTCCCATATCAAACGAGCTAGTTTTTGTGCTCTGTCACTAGGAGCTTAAATCTAAAATCGTCCATATGTCCAGCTAGTCAAAGGAAAATACAGTGTTTCATTAGCATCTATTTATGGGCTTCCCTGGTGGCTCAGATGGTAAAGAATCTGCCTGCAATGCAGGAGACCTGGGTTCAATCCCTGGGTCAGGAATATCCCCTGGAGAAGATGGCTACCCGCTCCAGTATTCCTAGCTGGGAAATCCCATGGACAGAGGAGCCTGGCAGTCTACAGTCCATGGAGGTGCATAGAGTCAGACATGACTGAGAGATTAACACACATACAGCATCTATTTATATGAAATGTGTAATATAGCAGACTTGAGCTGCTTTCTACAATGGATACTTTTTGTTGTTGTTGTTGGGGAAGGAGGGAATCACCTCTACCCTCCAGTTAATTCATGGGGTTTAACTGCAGCTGATCCATGCCCTCCATCTCCTAACACACAAACATGTGTTTACACGCAGACACACACACAGTCACGTGGGAGGGGAGGGAGGCACCTGAATTTGGCCTGGCCATTTTTTATGGGAATGGGGATGTGACAAAACTCTCCAATAAGACTCAGTCATGGGCCTTTTACCTCTCCAATGAAGTCACTGAGGTGGCATATACACACAGAACTACTGGTGGCCATCTCACCAACTTTCACAAAGGGTCTTTCTGAAGGAAGCGGCAAGAGGAAAACAAATCCGAAAGATGAAGAGTGGAATCAAATTCTGATGACATCATTTGAAAGCCAGCAGAGACAGATCTTTGCTGAAACCAGTGCTACTCCCATACTTTCCAATTATGTAAGTCCACATATATCTATTTTGTTTAAACCAGTTTGATTTAGGTTCCTGTCACTTGCAACTGAAAGAGTCCTTACTAATACATGTGGTTTGCCAAATAACCAGTTTGACCAGCCTTCTATATCAGTCTTTGGCATCTAGCACTTGTTAAAGGAGATCTACATACCATTTGCTTCAGAATCACCTGAAATGCTTAGAAACCACGAATTCTTAAACTGTATACCCCAAGCTTCTTAATCAGAATCCAGAAAGGTGATGCTTAGGAACCTCATCCTTGTCAAGTTACCTCTGGTGATTCTATGCACATTAAATTTTGAAAGACACTACTGAAGTCATAACTTTTGATTATATCAACTCAGATCAATCAGTTTTTTAATCAAATTGACTTATAAGTTCAGTCAAACTGCAATTCTTTTCAAATAATTAATCAGCTTTTAAATGTCATCATTAATGTGGATAGAAAATAAATACTGAAGGACACATGTGAGAGAACTGTAATGGGACTTACACATTTAAATAACTGTGGACAGTCCATATTGATAACATTTTACCTGTAATCTAAGTGGCCATTAGAAGAAACAGTTAAGTTAGGAGGGGAAATAAGTAACTTTAACTCAAAGAAGTGCAGGAACCAGGACAGACCACAGCAGAGACATGACTATTCAGTGTTTCTGTTCTTTCAGATGTTGAAAATGTTTCACCTTTCCAATAAGGCATTAATCCCCCACAATTGAATTCCCAGAGACTAGTTCATTTTCCAGAGACTACTGGTACAATGAAATATTCTTCATTTGTGAGGGTCCCTCTGCTTCTTTGGGTCTTTTCCATTACTCTTAAATGTATTTAAGCTTAATTAGTTAAGTTTAAGACACATTTGAAACTCAGGAAATTCACCTCCAAGTCAGTTTCAGAAGAGAGGGACGATGTGACGGAAAATCAAAATGAATCTCTCAACTGGTCAATAGATAAATATATTGTGACTTATACTTAGTGAGAAAATGGAAAGATATATTAATACATTTACTATAATGATCAATCTAAGAAACATTAGGCTAAGTGAAATAATTCAAACACAATAGAGTGCATTCTCTATAATTCCTGTACGAAATTCTAGAAAAGACAAAACTACAATGAGAGAAAGTAGCCAGTGGTTGCCAAGACCTGGGCGTAAGAAGCCCTCTCCTACAAAGAGGCACAAGAGAACTTCTTAGGGTGATGGAGTTGTTCTACATCTTAGTGGAGATTCCATGTGCTATGTGCTGTGCTAAGCCACTTCAGTCATGTCCAACTCCACAACCCCATGGACTGTAACCTGCCAGGATCCTCTGTCCACAGGATTCTACAGGCAAGAATATTGGAGTGGGTGCTGTGCCCTCCTCCAGGGGATCTTCCCAACCCACGGATTAAACCTGTATCTCTTACATCTCCAGCACTGGCAGGCAGGTTCTTTACCACTAGCATCAGCTGTGATACTTGAGATTACATGACTGCATATATATCAACATTTATTTAGCTGTTCCTTGGTAGTTCAGAGGGCTTCCCTGGTGGCTCAGATGGTCAAGAATATACCTGCAACTGGGGAGATCTGGGTTTTATCCCTGGGTGGCAACCCACTCCAATATTCTTGCCTGGAGAATCCCCATGGACAGAGGAACCTAGTGGGCTACAGCCTATGGGGTTGCAAAGAGTTGGACATGGCTGAGCGACTAAGTCCAGCATAGCACACCTTAAATGAGTGAACTGTATGTAAACTATGCCTCAATGAAACTAGTATTAAAAAATAAACTTTAGGGGACTTCTCTAATGGTCCAGTGGCTAAGACTCCATGCTCCCAAAGCATGGGGCCCAAGATCAATCCCTGGTCAGGGAACTAGAACAAACATGCACTAAGTAAGAGCTTGCATGCCGCAGCTAAAGACCCCTTGCTGTAACTAAAAGATCCAGCATGCTGCAATGAAGGCGGAAGACCCCATGTATCACAGCTGAGACCCAGTGGAGCCAAACGTAGAAATAATTTTTTAAAAAGTGAACTTTACATGGAACAGATTTCCTCAGAGAAGAGGAGGTAGAGCCCAAAGAACAGTTCTAGGAAGTCATGGACTGAAGTCCAGGGAAATTGTTCATGGTCTGGAGATGCAGGCAGGTCCCACCAAGGGAACGACCAGGGAGATCCAATGAGGGAGGAGAGGGAATCCCTTATTTTAGAGTGGCAGCCTCCTCACTCACGTGTGTTTATGGTGCTCGCTGACTTTAGTGCCACAAGGAATCAGAGCCAGCTGAGGCTCAAAGTTTTGCCTAAAGGTGACTATGGGAGGAACAAAGGCTTCTGTATCTCACTGATAGGAGCACACCAACAAAAGAGGTAGCGGCCAGGAAGGGCTGTGATGGGTGAGCAGTAACACAGAGAAGCATCCTCGTGTGGGTGTCTGTGGCCTGCAGCTAGGAGAGGTACTGGGACAGAAAAGGACACTTCCTAGTCTAGAGGATATTTGTCTAGAGACCAATGGCCTTTTGTTGTAGGCTAGTCCCATTGGAACTATTTAAAGATGTCACCAGGTTATTTGCCCAAGCAACACATTCTAAACAGCTTACAAGTGAAAAACTAAAGGATACTAGTAAATATCCATTGAATTAAAGATTTATCCTGTGGGGAGGAAAGACTTTGTAAAAGATAGGAGAAATTGCTTCTGAAAAACTGAGAACATTTAGCAAGCAAGCTTGATTACAACTGCTTTATCCTCAGACCTTCCCTGTGAGAAGTGGGGTTTTTTTGTTTTGTTTTGTTTTCACAGTGCTTTCCCCTAAATGCCCTGTCTGCATGCTGAGAGAATGAACAGGAACAACTGAATTCTGTCCATTTCACAAACCCCTTGAAAGTAATAGGGTATCCCTATTGGTAGTGTTTTATGAGTCAAAGGATGAGTTTGGACTGCCAAATGGGATAACTTTTTATTTAAACCCCAATTTTCTCTTTCACTCATTTGCTGTCATAAAGCAAATGAAATTTGGCTTTTAAAAAAAGTGGTAATTCATGTAAAGAAACTATTAGAGGGATTATTAAAAATCCATAAATTACATTAAATTTATAAAAAGCTCTTAGTGCCAATAAATAAGTCATGTCCTTATCTAGACACATTCAAACTGGGCATCCATAAAAAAGCACAAGGAAATGAAAAGTTCAAATGGAAGAAGAATCGCTAGATGAATTACTTCATCCTAAATGTTGCAATTGGCTTCTTTTACAGGAACAATTTTTTTTCCAGAGGTGATAAACGCAGAACCTCATCAATCTAGCTCTTTACCCTTGGCGGATACTTGTCTTTCTATATGCAATTTTTTTTTTTCCCTTCTTGGGCTCCAGACACAAAACAGAGTATCTTTGTGATCCAGGATTTGTTTGAAGCGATTTCATCTGGAAAGAAGTCAAGCAGGGCACTAGCAGGGGAGCTTTTACAGATTATGACCTGTAATCTGGTTAATACTTTGAAACACAAAGATCCGAATGTTGGGATAAGAACATTTCATATGTGGCCATGTGCCCTACCTCCCCCACCTCCTCTGAAGTCATCCCAGAGACTGAGCAGAACCCAGCTTGCACATACTGGCGGGCTAAGAGCAAAGATAACACGGATGTAATGGCACATATTACAAGTCAAGCATAGGATAATCACCTAATAATAGGAATCATTCATTCTATTATTGCCATAGGAATCAATTTCCTTTTTAGTTTAGGTATCATCTCCATGGTCTTTGATCAACAGACAGTGCTGGGGTGAATATAAGGCCTTATTTTCACTCAGATATTTGAGCTAATCTTTAAAGTTTTAGTTTTTTACTAAAAGGTTACCTGAAACCAATGTTTAACTTTACATATCCATTTGGAGACCAGTAAATTTTAATTTGTCCTCTCTTAGGAACCATCTGCTGAAAGTAAATCTTTTTAACATCTAAGTTAACTTGTGAATATGTTTACCTTTCTTTAAATACAAAGAATTTGTAGAAGATACTCAATGGTATAATTTTTCTATCCAAAATGAAAGATGAAAGTTTATTTCCCAATTCAAATTTTATACTTTTTTTGGACTATACAGCATACAACCAGTTTTTTAATGGCCATCTTAAAGCCTGAAGACATTGTTTATATTTTGGAAATAATAACTTTGTGAGGGACTAAAATCGTCATGACAGATTTTAGGCAGATGAGTTTTCAACACATTCACTTGCACACACATGCCCTGTGTGCAAAGGAATTAGGCATCCCAACAATGATTATTTGAGTCATGAATTCTAGATTTGAGAAATCTACATGTAGACTGGGAGTCTGGGGTTACCAGATGCAAATTAGCATATACAGGATGGATCAACAACAAGGTCCTACTGTACAGCACAGGGAACTATATTCAATATCCTGTGATAAATCATAATGGAAAAGAGTATGAAAAAGAATATATAGGGACTTCTCTGGTGGTCCAGTGGCTAAGACTACGTGCTCCCAACATAGGGGGCCTGGGTTCGATCCCTGATCAGGGAACTAGATCCCACAGGTCACAGCTGATAGTACACAGTTCAGTTCAATTCAGTTGCTCAGTCGTGTCCAACTCTTTGTGACCACAAGGACTGCAACATGCCAGGCACCCCTGTCCATCGCCAGCTCCTGGAGTTTACTCAAACTCATGTCCATTGAGTCGGTGATGCCATCCAGCCATCTCATCCTCTGTTTTCCCCTTCTCCTCCTGCCTTCAATCCTGCCTTCGTCCCCTTCTCCTCCCACCTTCAATAGTATATGTACTGCAGCTAAAAAAGATCCCCCATGACAGAACTAAGACCCAGTGTGGCCAAATAAATGAATTAAATAAATAAAAGAGTATATATACGTGTATAATTGAGTCACTTTGCTATAAAGCAGAAATTAAACACAATATGGTAAATCAAACATACTTCAATAAATTTTTTAAAAAGAAGGGGAAAAAAAAGAAAACTACATGCAAGAAAAGTTTCAGAGAAAGCACAACCGAAACCCATAGTTCCTAAGGAAATGCCCCTTCATTCCCCATTACATCTGGGAAGCAACTTATTTAGAGGAATTCTTTGTCTGAGAAAGATAATAAGAGAGAAGTCTCTAGATCTCAAACATCACCATCCACCTGCTCCTGGAAGAAGTCTCTGTCCTCTGAATCTGTTTCCTCTGATCTTCATGCCACTGGAACAAGGAAATACATGAGATGTTAGAGTGATTGTTGTTCCTGCAATGAACTAGGGTTCCTGATTCACATGGGTGAAGTTTTTCCAGACTAGTTGGGGAACCAAATTGTATTTCAAAGAAATATTGCCAGGAATGAAGTAAGTTTCAAATTTCAAACAAATGACTTGTGTAGTAACTCTTATTTTCTAACCCATTTGTAAACTGAGAGCTTCTGGGATTATTCTTCTGAGGTCAATCATTTGCCATATTGGTTGAGAAACTGAAGTTAGGCTAAGTAATTTTCTCAAAAGGTTCAGAGATCAAAATGCCTAGAAATTCCCAGATATATCCACTCTATAGAGTATTCATCTCATTCATTCTGCACATTGTAATTTTGTTCATACATAAACTTACTTGTCAAAGAATGAGCCAAAGCATTGCTCTAAGTAGTGCCTTTTTAAATGTGAAGATTTTTTAAAAAATCCTTTTGGGTAAGCAAGACAGTAGGTTTTAACTTTCTGTTCTTCTATGACTCAACAAAAAGGATCATTCTAACACCACCTTCACTATCCCACAATGGTCAAATAAACTCTAAAACTCTGTTTTACACATTTTATACTTGTAGAGAAGAAAATGGAAAAAGGGAGCTTTCATCATAAAGATGTATGGCTGATGCAGGCACTAGGAAGTTTCTCTACCCCATTTTCTCTATTTATAAACCCTGTTCTCAATGCATTTTTACAATGAGATTTTTTAAAAACAGATTTATTTTAATAGGGAAATGCAGAATAAAATGTAATATACAGTTAGTACCGTTCTGGGATGGAACAAACGTTCATGTAAAATGAACACACATTAGTGAACATGTAACCTTTCTGAGGATGAACTTCCCACATAAATCCTCTCCTTTCTCTGGAGGCTGTGAGACAAATATCTAGGCTGTCAAAATCAGAAAGCTTTTGATTCCAAGTAATAAGGGGCCTGGGGCAAGTGACATAATTTTCCTGTACCAATGTCCTCATTTGTAAAATGAGGATAACAATACCTTCTGATTCTACAACACTGTGAAAACCAAAAAAAGAAAGAAAGAAAAAGAAAATTGAAGTTTCAATTTTGTAGAGGTATACTCTAAAATATCAGTCTTTAAATTCAAAAACTGATAGGCCATTTGATTGTGACTTTTAAACACCTGAGCAGGTCAATTTTTGTTCTTTTGCACATCTAAACCTTTCTCTTAATCAACAAGTTTATACCTTGAATATTTATGGTGTGATGACAAGTTTACAATACCCATCCACATATATCATTTCATTTGATCCTCATAGCAGCTTTGTGAGGTAGATGTGATGTTTCTTGGGAGGAAACCAAACAGCAAAGAACCTAATATCTTGCTTGAACCTTGCAACCTGGAGGCAGTTGAATTCAGCCTTGAATCAGGTCTGCTGGGTCAAACTGCCACTTGGCCTCTGCAGGATCATGGCTGAACACGGCTGGTTCCTTGTTAGGGTGCAGAAGGCCATGCATTTCTTTATCCCTCTTGGTCTCAAAGCTCCCTTAAAACCCCCCAGAAAAATGGGCTGCATTCTCAGGAAGGGACATGTACATTAGCAAACAGGATACAAGTTCTATTGAGGAAGCCACAGTTTATACAGCTCAACTCGGGATTGCTAATCATTAGTCTTTTACCTTATTTGTTCCAAATACTTTTCTCTAAACAACCAAATGGGGGATGGGAGCAGGAGGGATGAACAAGGAAGAGAATGAGCAAGAAAGAAATGCCAGTAATCATGGTGAGTAACAGTCGTAGGGGTAAAGTGACAGCTCAAGGCTTTACTGTTGTCATAAAAGTGGTGCAGTTTTAGAGCGTTAAGATGAGCAGATCTCTGGGGTCTCTGTCCACTATGGCTCTAATAACATTAGAAAGGGTGAGCCAGTATAAACAATAACAAGATTTATGTGAGAGTAAACTGCTGACCATTGACTCTGATTTTGAAGAGAGAAGAAAAGAGAAAGCCAAACTAGACCGGATTCTTGTTATGTCCCTATTTATAGGAAAGTGAGAAACTTGACTGATTCTAGTAGACATTAACAATGAGAAGGCAAGCGGCTGATTCTGATACTGTAAGATTATAGTCAATAGAAATTATATAGAAAAGAGACAGTAAAAAAGCTGTAACATGGCTATCTTGCACTGCAGGTTTCTAACTAGCAAAAGTGATGACAGAGCCAGCTGGATGGAACAATTATACACTAAGAGGAATGAAAATTTTGAAATTCTATTTTTGTGGGACAAAACATCTCATGTAAAGACACTGCCAGGAGAAAAGAAAACTCAAATACTTTCATTCATGACTCGTCTTTCAGTTGGTAAAATTTATCTGAAAAAGAAAGTCCAGAATTTACTCTTCTGCTTGGACTTGATTTCTATGCCTTAGTAACTGAGGCATAATTGAGGTACCTCCCCTACATTCTTCCTTTGTTTGTCGGTAAAAGACGGAACCAGACTCTTTTCCTTTCAGTTTATTATCAGATAGAAAAGGTATTTTTTCTACTCTGCAGAAACTTCTCATTGGCTTTATGATTATTTTTGAGCTATCACAAACATTTTGGCTTCATCTTTTTATGTTAGCAATCTCATTAACTCAGCTAGATCTTTTCAGCAACAAAAGAATTCTTATTGTAGTCTCTTAGATGGGAAGTCCATCTTCTTAAAAAAACCACATGATTAGAAAAGCAAATATGTAGGGAAAGAGTATTTCACCACAGGAGGGAACTTAACCAAAGTACCATTGACAGATCTTAATAAAAGAAAAATCAAGCTTAAAATAGAAAATTGCATACTTGAGCACAAGATCTGCTCCTATAACCTGGGAATTTTATGGCCTCCCTAAAGGAAAGAGTATGTGGCCTGTTAAATATGGTCATAAAATATCTCCTTGAGACCTTAAAATGTAATGTGTCCGAGGTGCAATCCAATCCGTATGGGCCAATCATATAGCTGGAATGTCAGCTCCCCAATTTCAAGACAGGCCTTCTGGTGTCACAGCCACACTCTACAGCCTTCAGAAAAAGGTTGACAACTGTAACACTGAGGACATTTTACAAATATTAGGATAGGAATATACATTTGATATGTATTTATTAAATATATTTGAATATCATATCTATACATCTACTTCTCTGTTGAAGACTTGGAAGAAGGCACATTAAACTCTAAAATGGTTATCTATGGAGATTGCCAAGAAACAGCCTTTCCTTTTCATTTTGTACATTACTACATTTGATTTTTTTTTTACAATGAGAATTTATTAGTTCAGCAATTAACATAATATCAGCACAATTTTTTTTTTTCTAAAGTAGCTTTGAGGTGAGAGGATACATTAAAAATATCTGGTAATCCCAGACAAGTTCAATGCACAGTTAAAACCAATTACTTGGGGATGATCTTAGAGCTAAAACAGAAATTGTGATGTTAGAAGTGTTAATTTTATATTGACTAGAGCAGCCCTGGAAATTCACTAATTCACCCTAATTTTTTAAATGCCTTTTAGATGCATTTAGAATCAAGTAGTCAGTGATTATTTCTGCTTCAGGAGAATAAATGGTACTTACCCTAGGTAAGTACCATTACTAAGAGCTCATCCCAACAGCAGAATATTCTAGAATACCACTTTTAGGGATATGTGTTGTACAAACTCTGACAGTTTGGGTTACACTCAAGAAGTAGAACAGCAGCAAGATTTTATCTTTGGAGCAAGATCCTTGACAAGCCTGTACTACTTAGAAAGCTGAATGCTGTGTCCTGACACGCACGGTCTCACACTAAACAAAGCATGTGTTCAAATAGGTTTTCTGTGTGAATGGAGACAAGTACCAGACTGGGGGTAGGTTTGCTTATGAGTGTTTTAAAAATATGTAGTGGAAACAAAGAACTAGAGCTGAGCAGCTCAGGTGAGTAAGGAAGTGCGGGGATGATGCAGGAAAGGGCGGGGCAAGGGTGTCAGGGTCAGCAGTTCAGAGTTGTTCCAACCAATTTCATAAATCAAGTCACTTATGAAGTTATAAAAAGTAGAAGACCAAGTTCACAAAAGCCCAAACACTGCCATCTGCAGAAGCGACATCCTCTCTAAAGCAACTGAACAAGGAGAAAAAGGGCAAGAAAGAGATACTTCATAGAGCCAGGCCTAAACTAATGCTTTTTGCCCTACACCTTCACATTTACACTTAACCTAAAAAGATTAAAATATCATAATAATTCTGAGATTTCTGGCTCTCAAGATTTCCATTACGACACATCAATAAAGCAAGGCAAGGTGACTGAGAAAGAACGGCTGGCTTTCATTTCCTGCTCATTTGAAGGTCACTTTTGTAGATAAAGATTATATTTTTGCAGAACCAGAGGATACACGAACATTTCTAGAAACTTGTAACATCAGATGTTCTGAACGAGCAAAGGAAAATGAATGATCCTATTAAGATACTTCTGACCATAAATCAGAGGTGTTAAGCTCTGACTGGCTAACTTCAGCTTCCCATTTGACTCATTTGAAAATGGAACTGATGTGAATATAGATTGAGGCAAAGACGCTCGGTAGCATTAGAGGTGGCTTGTAAGCTACTATTTTTGGATCTTAGATTGAAATACAGTGTGCCTAGCACCTGGAGACAAATATTTGCGTCGCTTCATTGTTAAGTGAATGTACGAGTAGCAGAAAAATGGGTGTCATGCTTGTAATACAAAAGAACTGCTTGTGTTAAAGCTCATCGTCTCACAGGGGAGGTCGGAGAGCAATTCAGTAATGTGGAGCATCAGGAAAGGGTAGTCTCATTTTCAAACCTAGCCTGCTGCCATTTGCAAAAGCCCCGATTTCTCCCTTTGTGCCACTCTTCCAACCTCCCTCCCTCCAGTATTCTTAGTGACATTTTGCTTTGCTCCTCTAATGAGCTGTCCTTCAGCAAGAGAAACATGGACCCAACTTCACCCATTTCTACTGAGTTCTTAGTTTCCAGAGGCTTTTCTGCCGTGGTTAGCATGGTAAAGTTCTGTCACTCACTCACAGGGAAGTGATTCCGGCCTTCCAAGCAACTGTTTTCCCATCTGCAAAATGAAGCTAAAGTAACTCTAATCCCAGAGGCTCATTTTGAGGCATAGAATTGAATTTGCTAATGTGTGTGAAATACCTGGCACTGAGTGGATGGCCAACAAATGCAATTATCTTCCTTCTACTAAAAAAGTACCATGTATGTAAACACAAACTCTTTGACAACAGAATTCCCAACAGTTAAGTGATGTAAATAACTTTTTTTTTCTTCTTTGCTGAAAGAATTGAATGCATTTACCTTTGCTTTTCCAGGCCTCTACATGGTGTCCAGCTTACAACAGATGCTCAATGATGTTTGCTTCATAAATATGGCTTAAAACATCCTACATAAATGCAAGCAGGTCGACCATTTCAATGGTCAACTAAAGGCTGAAAAGCTGTCTTAAGAGTTTACAAAATGTTAACAGGAGCATTCACAATAAAGACAAGTGTTCTGAGCTCAGTGAGCGCCTCTGACTGCCTCCCTTCTGAACTGGGTGCGATCATCATACCACGTGCCACTAATCAACACAACTCACAGAGCAGAACATTAGAAACAGCTGCTTAAGGACTTTGTGAATATTACTTTTCCTTAAATGTGAAATAGTGACATATATATTAATACTTGCATCTGCGCAATAGAGAGCTGAGATACTCAGACATAATCTTTAAAAGAAACCAAATTAGTATCTTGTATATTCTAATATAACCACCATAGGCATTTCAATTAGAGAAGTCACATATGAAGGCAATTAGATGGCTAATGATAAGAAAGCATTCTGAGAAGTAAATAATGTGTCAAGCCTATAAATTATAATTTTTTATCATCTAGGCAGTTCTTAAACTTTGAGAAATAGAACTAAATATTTTTCATACTTAGAGTTTAAATGATAAACTATAGCCCTTTAACACTAACACATTTTAAAGAGAGAAGTAAAAGTTACTGGTATAAAACTCTATAGTTTTTTTAATCAAGAATTTTGGGGGACAAGTCTATAATATTCTAAAAGAAATGCTTCAAACTAAGCAGGACTTCACTGAAAAACTACAGTTTTTCTGAACTGAGATTTTTTTTTTTTAAAGTAAATAAATGATCAAAACACAGTGTTATAGAATCCAGAATCTGTCTCTATCTCCTAAAAAATTCCTGGAGAGGATACTCTAATTTTGTTTTGACATGTTTTTGGTATTGTAGAGATGACTCTTGCATCTAGGTACAAATATTGTAGTTTGTAAGGCTTTGGAAGTTATTTGTTACCTCATTCAGTGACATGACATACCAAGACTTTCTTTTCCTATTTTGTTTTTTCACATGACTAAGTTTTCTTTATTCAAGTTGGAAAATTAAAATTACTAAAATATCAAATATTTCTCATTGATTCTGTAACTATTCATGAATGCTTTTTGGTGTAGATGTTAAAAATCACAAACAAAATATTTTAAAGCCAGGCATGTTAATTTATCATTTATGAAAGTATTTTCAAGATATTCCAAATCTCATTAAAAAAGAGAGTGTATACTATATACTTGATCATTTATACCAAGTATAATGTTCACAGGTTTCTATATTCATTCAATTATTCATTTGTTCATTTGCACTTTCTCATTCTACAAATTTTTATTTCCCTATAATGCCCTAAGCTCTGGATATAATTATCAGCAATTATACAGCATTCTCTTCCCTCATAGGGCTTACAATGTAATACGGGAGACAGACATTAATTTTTTAAAAGTCACATGAAAGAATAATTACAAACCATGATGAAGTTGTTTGAAGTGTTACTAGTTCAGTCATGTCCAACTCTTTGCGACCCTGTGGGTCGTAGCCCACCAGTCTTTCCTGTCCATGGGATTCTCCAGGCAAAAATACTGGAGAGGGTTGCCGTTCCCTTCTCCAAGGGATCTCCTCAACCCAGGAATCAAACCTGGGTCTTCTGCATTGTAGGCAGATGCATTACCATCTGAGACACCAGGGAAGTCCACAAACCATGATAAGCAGTCTGAGGCAAATGCATTGGATGCAATAAGAACATAGAACAGGGGACCTGACCTCTTTTGGTGGCTCCATGAAGACTTCCCTGAGAAAAATAGCTTGACTAAGGTATGAAGAATACTGGTTAGTCATTCATGATGGGTAAAGCTAGAAGTGAACAGTTTGCCAACCTAGTTTGAAAAATTGGGAAGAATCATCTTACTTTGAATTAAGAAAAAAGGCCCCTGTAGCCAGAGAAGATCAGTCCTGGGTGTTCATTGGAAAGACTGATGCTGAAGTTGAAACTTCAATACTTTGGCCACCTCATGCGAAGAGTTGACTCATTGGAAAAGACCCTGATGCTAGGAGGGACTAGGGGCAGGAGGAGAAGGGGATGACAGAGGATGAGATGGTTGGATGGCATCACTGACTCGATGGACATGAATTTGAGTGAACTCTGGGAGCTGGTGATGGACAGGAGGCCTGGTGTGCTGTGATTCATGGGGTCACAAAGAGTCGGATAGAACTGAGCAACTGAACTGAACTGAACTGAGCCAGAGAATGAAGCAATGGTTCCCAGCTCTGACTACCAAACCTGACTAGGGGAGCTTTAAAAAATATGAGGGCCTGGACCCCACCACAGACTTAGATACAATAACTCTGGGATGAAGGCGGCCTATGGTATATGTTTTCTACAGTCCCCCTGGTGATTCTAAATGCATAGCCCAAATTCCAAACTACTGCCATAGAGTTAAGAGGAGTGAAACTGGAGAAAAAACTTGGGATTAGATCATGTCGTATCTTGCATGCCTTGCTAAGGTTTTGATCTTTACACTAAGAGTACTAGGAAGCCTTTGAAAGATTGTGTGAGAAGTAGATATGTAAATATAATGGTGGTAGAGACAACAAGTGGCTGCAATAATAATACACAGCCTTAGCAATGATGTTACACTAATTCATTGTCAGTCATTTCTTTTTCCCTGTGGAAAAATAGTTCACTGAGGTATTAATCTATGTTTCTCCTTCTATTTCTCCATCAACCCTTTTTTCAGGCAACCTCAGGGAAGAATTTGAAGTGAATGCTCTTTTGCAAAAATGTCTTATTGTTGAAGAAATTATCTTAGGTGTCCTAGAGTAGAAAGGAAGAGATGGTGGTGCCTGCAAAGATGAGCATTGCTTGGGCCAGGGGATGTAGAAGCCCATGCATGAGTGTGTAGTGGGGTAACAAGTGGTGACTTGGGGGTCCCACAGCTGAGGACTCTGGTGAGCATACCCCCTCCTCCCATCCAACCATCATTGTTGATTAATGCTGCATTTCCCATCATCCATGCACGGTTTGGGCTTAAGGTTGAATTTAGAGAAAATAGAGATATGTGACATATCTAAGATACCAAAGTTATGGTTGCAGAGTCACAATCTCTGACTATATCCAGTGAGCCCATGTATATAACAGTAATCATGCTAGAGGCTGCAAACAGAGAAGTGTGCAAACTAGCTTCTGGCTAGAGCCTACAGCACAGTGAGGAAGGCAGACAGGAAATGAAAATGATTATATAACAAAAAGATAAGAAATGTGCAGGAGTGCTGAATATGCAGAAATGACTGCACTAAGTGACATTTAAGCTGCAAGTTAAAGGAGCAGAAATGACGGAGGCCGAGGAAACCTGAGCTGAAAAAGTATGGTCAGCCCAGGCCGGCTGTGTTTTAACAAGGAAAGAGGAGAACAGCATAAGGCAGGGTGTAAGAGGTATAAGAGTTTGATCACAGAGGACCCGATGTAGAAAATTTGAATTGTCCTAAGCAGCATGTTGAAGAAGGAAATGGCAACCCACTCCAGTATTCTTGCCTGGAGAATTCCATGAACGGAGGAGCCTGGTGGGCTATAGTCCATGGGGTCATAAAGAGTCGGACACGACTGAGTGACTAACATACACGCAAGCCGCTTGTATTTCAGTACACCCACTGGGAGTTTCAAGCAAGGAACTTAACATGACCCAATTTTACATAATGACATATAGAGAATAGGATAATTTTATCTTACCTACATTTACTTAATAAATGTTAAAAGTATATTTTTCAAGATTTAAACTACAGATATATTTGAATCTCCTACTGCTCCCCATCTTTCCCCAGAGGAAACCAGTATCTCAAAGATTTTAAGACCTTACAGCAAACAATATCAATAAAATTTTTATAACAGTTTTATGGTTTAGAATTTAACACTGCTGCGTAGTATTTGTGAATCATTCACTCTGCTTTTTCAATTAATATTTGGTTTGGCAAGAATAAAAGCAGAAGACTCAAATTATGAAATATAAGAATGTAAAAGGATATATCACTAGCAAACATAAAAATAAAAAGAAATATAGGTAGTAACATGGTACATGTCAACAAATGATATAATCTAGATGAATGAACAAATTCTTAGAAAGAATACAAACTATCAAAACTGACAAGAAGAAACAGAAAATTTCAATAGAGCTCTAGTAAGTAGACATTAAATTAGTAATAATAATGATAATAAAAATTTCCTACAGAGAAGGCTCAGATAGCGTCACTGAGTATTCTACCAAACAAGCAGAAAAAAAGACCAACCGTTCACAAACTCTTCCAAAAACTGAGCACTCAGAACTCATTCTATGAAACAAGCATTGCCCTGATACCAAAACTAGGCAAAGAAATCACAAGAAATGAAAACTGTAGACCAATATTCTTTATGGATATAAGTGCAAAAATTTTCAGCAAAATACTAGCAAACTGAATTTGGCAGTGTATAAAAGGATTATACATCGTGGTCAAGTGGGATTTATCCTAGAAATGCAGGGTTGTTTTAACATATAAAGATCAATCAGTAAAATATACCATATTAACAGAATCACGGGCAAAAAGCATAAGATCATCCCAATAAACTCAGCATAGGCATTTGACAAAATCCAACTCTCTCTTATGAAAATGAATTCAACAAACCAAGAATAGGACGGAACTTCCCCAGCCTGACAAAGGCCATCTACTAAAAATCCACAGGCAACATCATACTTAATGATGATAGATTGAATGTTTTTTCCGAAAATAAGAAACAAGGCAGGAATGTCTTCTCTTGCCACTTCTATTCAACATTTTACTAGATGTTCTAGCCAGGAAACAGTCAAGAAAAAAAGAAAAGAAGTGAGGAACAAAAGAAGGAAAAAGGGAGAGGAAAGGAGGAAGGAACATCATTCATATTACAAAGGAAGAAGTAAAACCATCTCTATTCAGAGATGACATGAACTTGCATATAGAAAATCCTGAAGAATCTACATGCACACAAAACTATTAGAATAAAAGAATTCAACAAGGTTGTGGAATATGGCATCAATATATAAAGATCAGTGTTTCTATATAGAAATTTGCAATAAAAATTTGAAAATTAAATTGAGGAAATTATTCAATTTACAATATCATCAGGAAGAGTAAAATATTTAGAAGAGAATTTAACAAAAAAGTACAAGATGTAAACATTGAAAACTATGCAATATTAAAAGAAATTAAAAGCCTAAATAAATAGAAAGACATTCATGTTCACAGTTTGAGAAACAATATTCTTAAGGTAGCATTATTCCCAAAATTTATCTACAGTCACTGTAATCTCCATCGAGTTCCCACCTGCCTTCATTGCTTTCTGAGAAATTGACAAAGCAATTAAAACTTATATAAAATGCAAAAGACTCATCACTGAAAACAGTCTTGAAAAAGAAGAAAAACATTGGAAGTCTCACAGTGGTTTCAAACCTTACTACAAAACTGCTATAATCAAAACAGTAAAATGACTGCCATAAGGATGGATACATAGATCAATGGAATAGAGTTGAGAGCACAGAAATGAACTGTTCAGTGTATGTTTAATTGATTTTTGACAAAGGTATCAAGACAATTTAATGGGGAAAGAATAGTCTTTTCCACCAATAATGGGACCATGCCACACTTCTTTCTGCTGCTGCAAAGCAGGGAGGAGAGTCTCAGGCCACCCCAGGGGGAGCTCTGAAGCTGGGTGGCCCAAAGGGCTGGCTTCATATTGGACCACAGGGCCAGACCTTTAACTTATGTCTTGATTAGTCGTTGGTTGTGGATCATCCCCATAAGGGAATGACCCTGCATGAGGTGGGTCTCTATTTATGAAATAATCTGAGAAAAGGCTGACGGCTAAACACTCTTCACTGACAACACTCCCAGCTGCTGAGATAAGAAGGTCATTCTTGAAGGGGCAGCATATCTCCATGTCCATCAGAAGAAAACTTTCATCATCTCCAGAAAGTTCCTTATCCCTCTTACACAATTTTCAACCCACCAGAGGCACGGCTGTTTTAGTTATTTATCACCATAAAATAGTTTTGGTTAATCTTGAACGTCATATAAATGGAATCGTAAAATGTGTTTATATCTGACATTTCACTAAACATGTTTTTGAGTATCATCATGTTGTGTGTGTAAATAGTTCATTTTTTTAATATAATTATTTTATTGTATTACTAGACAACATGCTTTTCCATTTTCCTGTTGAACATTTATATTGTTTTTCGATTTGTTTATCATGAGTAAAGCTGCTATAAATAAGTCATTTGGTTGAAAATGTTTCCTTTATCTTGGCCAAATACTTAGAGGTAGAAATGCTGGGCTATGAAGTGGGTGTAGGTTTAAGAAACTGTGAACATATATTTTTACCAGCAAAATGTGAGAGTTCCAGTTATTCTGCACCTTTGTCAATATTTGATATTGTCAGATCTTTTAATTTTAGTCATTATAGTGACTATGAAGTGGTATCTTAATTTTCCTGATGCCTGACAAACCTCTGCATGTGTTTATTTGCATCTGTATATTTTCTCTTTTGAAGTATCTATTTAAGTCTTTTGCACCATCACAACACTTTCCTCTTAAAATTAGGTTTTCTTAATTTCTTAGTCATCAGAGTTCTTTATGTATTCTGAATACAAGTTTTTCATTAGATATGTATTGCAAATATTTTCTTAGCCTGTGACTTATCTTTAATTTTCTTAGCTGTCTTTCAAAGAACAAAGAACAAAAATTTGCTGTTCATTTAATCAATGTTTTCTAGTATAGTTTCTGCTTTTTTTGTCTTAAGAAACCTTTGCATAAGCCAAAGTCACTAATGTTTTTCTTCTATGTTTTTGTATATATTTTGCTCTACGATTCAACATCAAAAACAACAACCTAATTAAAAATGGGCAGAGAACTTGAATGGATATTTTTCCAAAGAAGACATACAGATGCCAATAGGCACGTGAAAAAATGCTCAACATTGCTAATCATCAGGGAAATGCAAATCAAAACCTCAATGAGATATTATCTCACACCTGTCAGAAAGACTACCATCAAAAAGACAACAAATAACAAATGCTGGAGATGTGGAGAAAAGGTGGGAATACAAATTGGTACAGCTACTGTGGAAGACTCTACAGAGCTTCCTCAAAAAACCAAAAATATAACAGCCATATAATCCAGAGAGTCCACTCCAGAGTATTTATCTGAAGAAAATTAAAATGTTAATTAGAAGAGATATATGTACCCCTGTGTTCATTGCAGCATTATTTAGAGTAGCCAAGATACAGAAGCAACTTAAGTGCCCATCAACACATGAATGGATAAAGGTGTGGTGCATGTTTATAATGGAACACTATCCAGCCATAAAAAGAATGAAATCCTGCCATTTGCAACAACATGGATCAACCTAGAGGGTATTAGGCTAAGTGAAAGAAGTAAGAAAGAGAAAGACTTATACCATGTGGCTTCTTCAAATACACTTACATGTGTAATCTAGAAAACAAATGGCAAACGTAACAAAAAACAGCTATAGATACAAAGAACAAGCAAACAAGTTGTTGCCTGAGGGAAGGACAGAGAGGAGAAAAGTAGGTGAGGGAGATTTCCAGTTATAAACCTGCAGTGACAAAATAAATGAGTCACAGGTGAAATGTTTAGTGTGGGAAATTTAGTATACAATTGTAGAATATCTTTGTATGCTGACATATGGCAACTTGACTTACTGCGGTGATCATTTTGAAATGTATAGAAATACAAAATCACTATGCTGTGCCCCAGGAAGTAACAAAATGTTGTCTCTCGATTATACTTCAAAACCAAATAAACTCATGGAAAAGATATCAGATTTGTGGTTACCAGAGACAAGGAGAAGGGGAAGAGTGAATTGGATGAAGCAGTCAAAAGTTATTAAGATAAATAAATACTAGGACTATAATGTACAACATGATGTGTATAATAGTGTATAACACTATTGTATGTTATTTATGAAAATTATTAAGAGGTTAAATCCTAATAAGAGTTCTCATCATATGGAAGAAATTTTTTTCTGTTTCTTTAATTTTGTATCTATTTGAGAAGATGACTACTCACTAAACTTATTGTGGTAACTGGGGCTTCCCCAATGGCTCAAGCAGTAAAAAGTCTGCCTGCATGCAACAGATACAGGAGACAAAGGTTCCATCCCTGGGTCGGGAAGATCCCCTGGAGAAGGAAATGGCAACCCTCTCCAGTATTCTTGTCTGGAAAAACTCATGGACAGAAGAGACTGGTGCGCTACAGTCTATAGGATTGCAAAGAGTCAGACATGACTGGGCACGCACACATTCACTCATTTATTGTGGCAATTATGTCAGGAGGAATGTAGGTCAAATTATTATTTGGCACACCTTAAACTGAGTGCTGTATGTCATTAATATCTCGATAAAACAAGGAAATAAAAAAGCAGTACATGAAGAAACTCTGACAAAATTCCAAAATCAGGTCTTTTATCTTGAACAGATGTAACCTAACAAAGCGCACTTGGAGAATATAAAATTTTTCTATTTATTTCTTCATCAAATTGTATTGATCACCTGCTACTTGCTGTGCTGAGTTGAGCTTGGACATCAGTTCACAGCTGGAGACTCCTGCCCTCAGCGATCCTTCAGTCTTGTGGTGAAGATCATGCAAACAAAACCTCAGAAGATAATTGCTGTCATGGAGACATATGCTAAGTGGTGTGCAGGTGTAGAGACCACTTAGGGGAGATACCATCCAGTTGGATAGGACAAGAAGTGGTTCACCATGGAAACCAACAGAGCCTCTGTATTCTAGGCAAGGGAAGAGTTACCAGTAAAAAGGAAACATTGAGAAAGTTGTGAAATGGGGTGGCATGTTTGTAAAAGGACCAGTAATTTAAGCATCATCAGTCTGACTTGCATTATTTTCCATCTATAGAGATAAGAGAGTAAATCATTTCTGACAGATTCGGTGACTCTTTGTTTTGGAACTTTATCCTGAATATATTAAGGAAGCTACTCTCATTATTCTGTCCTACTAGTCAAGAACCAGAAGGAGTTATACATCCTGCAATTGTTGTTGCTTAGTCACTAAGTCTCACGTCTGACTCTTTGTAACCCCATGGACTGTAACCTGCCAGGCTCCTCTGTCCATGGGATTCTTCAGGCAAGGATACTGGAGTGGGTAGACACTTCCTTCTCTAGGGGTTCTTCCCAATCCAGGGATTGAACCTGAGTCTCCTGCTTGGCAGGCAGATTCTTTACCACTGAACCATCCCACAGTTGCCCTATTACAAAATTTCAAAATGTTGGAATAAGGATTTACCTTATTCCAAAGAAGCTTTTTTTTAAAACCAATTTACAGAATGTTGGTGGCTAAATGTTGGAGTTTAAAAAAAACAACTTTCAAAAGAGAGTATCAAATTTACATTTACTTTTGTCTACCCAGCCATTTTCCACCAAATGTACTGCAAGAGAAATTGCAGAAAGTATATAATGGTAATAGTTAAACAGTTAAACATTGCTATAGTCCAACTGGTCAAGAAAATGTAAATCTTAATTTTTAGTTTCAGAAGGAAACTACTATCTTAAAATTTTATTTCCTTTGCCATCTGCTAAATACATTATAGAGAGCATTTTAAGTCAAATTTACTTTAAATATGAACAACACTAGGAAATCCTAAAAAAAAAACTCAGTGTGAGTTCTATTCATTTAGAAATGGCCAGAAAAGTAAATCACACAGGAGGTAAACCCCAAAGAAAAGACCCTGCAGCTCTCAGGAAACATCATTTTTATACTTGAAGGAAAAGTATACTGGAGACATGATGTGTGTGTTAGTCATTCAGTCCTGTCCGACTCTGACCCATGGACTGTAGCCCGCCAGGCTCTTCAGTCCATGGGATTCTCCAGGCGAGAGTACTGGAGTGGGTTGTCATCCCTTTCACCACTTGAGATACTATACTTAGCAAATAATCTGAAATTCGAAAGGGAAACCTAAGTATTTTGACTTAGTGTTTTCTTTGAAAAAGCAACAACTTTATTTTGATCCAGATTTGATAAATATGTTTCTTCTTACCAGTAATACAAGGGCAATCTGAGTTTCTCATTAGGCAGTCGCCATTTCTGAAGTTCGGCTGCAGAGCCCTCCGAGAGAAGCGTCTCTTCCTGCATGACACATTCATCACTGTCACATTGCATGGTCATTACTTACAGTTTAAGAAACATCCCTTTTTCTACCCAAGCAGTATAAATAACACTGAGCATGTTTTCCATTGTGAAAATGGTATTAGGACAATGATAAATAGTTGGCACCACCAAATGTCTGAAAGACTCAGGCGATGACACCCAAAGACGGTTGTGTCCACATCCATGTCCAGGAAGAAGCAGAAAAGGAAGTCTTCTCAAGACTTCAAGGGGCCTGCTTGTCAACTGAACCTATCAGGTTTGATGTCCTAGTGATTTCTCCCACTGCCCATGCTTTGTTTATGGATTACTCTTTTGTTTACATGGAGTTATGCTTTCATAGCTTCAATTTACTGAATTCTGGGAGACAATATTTTGCTAAAGTGGATCAATTGGTGGAAAGAGGATAAAATTCTTTCTGCTTCTTTAATGTATCCAGGTACCACTGGTTTTAAAGCACTCTCCATATGTAGGTCCAGAGATTAAAAAAAAAACTCAAAGCATCCAAAAATTCACAAAGGTCAGGGTATCAGCTCCAAATTAGTAGGTTGAGATGCATAAAGTTTATTTTTGTTCTTGGAAGACTCTTTTTGGGCTTGCTTGTGACTGGATATATCCTATATGGTACTAGATTAAGAGTTACTGCCACTGGGCTTCCTGCCAATGTTGGATCTTATTTATTTCTAGTTAACCACTCTACATGCAAGAGGTAAAACCAAGACCATACACAACAATAGCCATATTGTTAGGAAATCCAGCACCTGATCACAATCAGGGTAAACCAGGCTTCTCATGCGTCAATTTTCCTCTTAGAAAGTCCATGTTGTTCATAATAAAAACTCCAGGGGGGAAACAGGAAGATGAGGCCTGATCTCTATTTCCCTTATTTCTTAGTTTAAGTTCTTAATGAGGTATAGGGATTACATGAGGAAGAATGTGGGCTTACATTACAAATATGAGGCTTCTGGATTAAAATCTAAGAAGTGTGTTTCTGGGTAGGTGGTTATGGACACGTAGGAGAACTGTGATGGTGGAAGAAATTCACTGGAGGGTGACAATGAGGACTTGAAACAGACAGCAAAAACACTCTGCTGATGCTTACTTCAAAGATCATGAGCTGATTTGTTTCAGGTGTCAAATGATTGACACCCAAGGAAGGTGGCTGTAAGTAGAGGCTGTGAATCGGACTGACTGACTCTGCTTTCGGTGTATGCAGCAAATGCTATGGTTCATCAGTGAGGTGCTACTTAATGGATAGGATAGTTGATTGTGGGTTATTTCAAGTTGATTTTTCCAGCCTCCAAGATCGTCCCCTGTGATCTTTGCCTCTCAGTATTCATGTCTTTATGCATATCCTCCCATTTTGAATCATGAGTGATCTGTGCAACCAATAGAACATCAGTTCAGTTCAGTCACTCAGTCGTGTCTGACTCTTTGCAACCCCATGAACCTGTAGCACACCAGGCCTCCCTGTCCATCACCAGCTCCTGGAGTTGACCCAAACTCATGTCCATAAAGTCGGTGATGCCATCCAGCCATCTCATTCTCTGTCATCCCCTTCTCCTCCTGCTTTCAATCTTTCCCAGCATTAGGGTCTTTTCCAATGAGTCAGCTCTTCACATCAGGTGGCCAAAGTATTGGAGCTTCAGCTTCAGCATCAGTCCTTCCAATGAACACCCAGGACTGATCTCTTTTAGCATGGACTGGTTGGATCTCCTTGCAGTCCAAGGGACTCTCAAGAGTCTTCTCCAACACCACTGTTCAAAAGCATTAATTCTTCAGTGCTCAGCTTTCTTTATAGTCCAACTTTCACATCCATACATGACTACTGGAAAAACCATAGCCTTGACTAGACAGACCTTTGTTGACAAAGTAATGTCTCTGCTTTTTAATATGCTGTCTAGGTTGGTCATAACTTTCCTTCCAAGGAGTAAGCATCTTTTAATTTCATGGCTGCAATCATCATCTGCAGTGATTTTGGAGCGCCCCCCCCCCTCCCCCGCAACCCCTGAAAAAAAAAAAAAGTCAGCCACTGTTTCCACTGTTTCTCTATCTATTTGCCATGAAGTGATGGGACTAGATGCCATGATCTTAGTTTTCTGAATGTTGAGCTTTAAGCCAACTTTTTCACTCTCCTCTTTCACTTTCATCAAGAGGCTCTTTAGATCTTCTTCACTTTCTGCCATAAGGGTGGTGTCATCTGCATGTCTGAGGTTATTGATATTTCTCCCAGCAATCTTGATTCCAGTTTGTGCTTCCTCCAGCCCAGCATTTCTCGTACTGTACTCTGCATATAAGTTAAATAAGCATGGCAGAGGTGAATTCCTAGGCTAGGTCACCAGTGTTCTTTTAGCTCATTCTTTCTGGAGGACTGTGACAATATCATGAAGGCCATCAAGGGGTCCTATGGAGAGGCTCCTCTGAGAAGGAACCAAGCCCTCCCACAAAGAGCCAGCGCCAACTTGGCCACCATGCCAAGGGGATCCTCCAATCCTAGCTGAGCCTGCAGAAGACCTTGGTCTCAATCAATATCCGAATGAACCTTGTGGAAACCCTGAGCCAGAACTGCCTTGCCAAGTGAGACCCGAATTCCTGATCCACAGAAGCAGTAAACAAATTTGACTGTCGTTTTAAGGTTTTACATGTTGTAGTAATTCGTTTCAGAACAATAGATAGCTAACATTTAACTTCCTCTTCTATACTTTCCATGGGATTTCCCAGGTCACTCCAGTTGCCTCAAAAACACCTAACCTTGGAAACCAAGCCCCACTCAGGCCTTTTCCTTGTTAAGTTGCTAACTGTTCACCAAAATCTATTTTCCTCAACCTCCTGAGTTATCGGCTAAACCATAGTGTCCAGCCTCCCTGAGGTTAGGTGGGGCCATGTGATTAGGTTTTAGCCAGTAGGGGTGGTAAGAGTTGTAACTTCAAACCTGACTCATGAACTCTCCCAAGTGTGCTCCCCTCTGCTATTTTCCTTCCCTGCTTGATTGGGATGCAACCTTCAGGGTGACCTTTGAAGCCCCATGGTAAAGATGGCATTGCCACTGTCAGGCCAGGACCCTGGAAGACTGAGCAATGTGGATTGTTTCATAGGTAAGGAACAATCTTTGTTCTGATACAACTAAGCTTTGGGCGGGGCAGTCTATTTGTTCCACCAATCTAGCCTATTCTAATCTACTTATTGCCAACTCAGTTTCCAGATTTTCTGGAATCTTTATCAAATCTCTTTCCCAGAAAAAGTTCTTTTCATGTGTACTGTTTCTTGAAGGTACTTTCATAAACTGGTAAACAAATCTATGAGAATATGATCACCAAGTGGGCCTGGGTTAAGGATTCAGCAGTGCCAGATACATCCTGTAATTTAACAAGGTCTGCTGGCAGATCTATATTAAACTAAAGAAGCAACCCCAGAGCATTTCAAGAAACAGCCAGACAGTGAAACAGATTTTGGATGACAGACAGATTTTGAGTGACTCCAGTCACAGCATGCATAAACTTCCAACATTTGGAGGGTGTTGGCACTGAACCATAATCTCCCTCCAGAGTTTTAGTCTGGCTGACTCTAGGGAAGATGAAGTTTTGTCTATAACCTTGGTGACATGATATCATAACGTTTGCCCCTTCTAGACTGGCATTTGGGCTCATTTCTTATATGTAGTTGGCTGAGTATTTTTAACCCTCAAGTGTTTTCCATGTCCTTTAGGCATCAACAGAGAGGAAGCCAAATATAGTGATCTGAGGATCTTGGTTTTGTGATATCCTAAAACATTAAGGAAGATGCTACTATGTCTTGACAAAAGCATTTTAGCTTTAGCTTATTTTTTTGTTTTGTGAAAATGAGATAAGAAGAAAAGATTAAAGAAAATATTCACATAGTGTTGGCTCCACCTGCAAGATGATGCCAACTAAGGAAAGAGTATGCCAGCATCAGATTTTACCTTGATATTTTTTCTCACATACCCTTCTACATAGTTTCCACTGTTATCCAAGTAGTCAAAGAGGAGCGACTGTTGATTCTGTCATCTTCTAGCTTACTAACACATTCATGACCAGAGATATATGACAGCCACAGGTGTTAGTTTCTGCAAAAGTCCCCTGGTCAGCAATGTATTAAGGTCTGCAAGTAGGAACAGAGAAGTTTAAGAATGTCTTTATATGGAGAATAATAGCATGACATATGAAAACATTCTCTTTGTAATTGTGTCTTAACGAGGTACCCCAGAAAGTACAGCCCCAGGCAGAAAGCCTATGCTCAATTCCTTTGTTAAAAAGTACAATCCTGATTCTTGAAAAAAATGGCCGAAAAGGCAGACCTTGAGGTCACCCCCTCTCAGAGGTCCACCAAAATTACAACTAACTATTTACAGAGCAACTATTGGTGAGAAAGACAGAAATCTACTAGAAAAGATCTACAACTCCAGAGATAAAGAAAGAACCAAATGAGCTGGGTAGGAGGGTCAGAGTGATGGTATAATCAACATACATGTCCCCAGGTTGATGACCAATAAACGGGAGAATAATTACAGTTGTAGAGGTCCTCTCCAAGGAGGGAGGGGCCTAAGCCCCACAGTGAGCTCCCAAGCCCAGAGAAGGACCTTAGGAAGACAAGACCCCAGGCTGTTGGGTTTTGAAGGCCAGCAGGGACCCTGATGCTGGGAGGGGTTGGGGACAGGAGGAGAAGGGGACAACAGAGGATGAGATGGCTGGATGGCATCACAGACTCAATGGGCATGAGTGTGAGTAAACTCCGGGAGTTGGTGATGGACAGGGAGGCCTGGTGTGCTACGGTTCATGGGGTCGCAAAGAGTTGGACACGACTGAGCGACTGAACTGAACTGAACTGAGGGATTACTTTCTGGAGAGCCTGAGGACTGTGTAAGAGGTTCCACTTTTAGAGGAAGCTCCGATACTTTCACTGCCTGATACGAAGAGCCAACTCATTAGAAAAGACCCTGATGCTGGGAAAGATTGAAGACAGGAGGAGAAGGGGAAGACAGAAGATGAGATGGTTGGATGGCATCACCAATTCAGTGAACATGAGTTTGAGCAAGCTCCAGAAGATGGTGAAGGACAGGAAGCCTGGTGTGTTACAGTCCATGGGGTCACAAAGAGTTGCACATGACTGAGCATCTGAACAACAACTCTTAGAGAAAGCACAAATCTCACATACTCCAGGACCCAGAGAAGAAGCAGTACTTAGAAAGGAGCTTGGGTCAGACCCACCTACTGATCTTGGGCAGTTACCCAGAGAAGGCGACAACTGGAGTTCATCCTGTGGATGCAGAAATGGCTGCCATTTTGGAATCCTCCCTCTACCTTACTAGCCTCAGGACCCAATCTCAACCCATTCCACCAGACTGTAGGCTCCAGTACTGAGATGGGCAGGAACACAGCCCCACTCACCAGCAGGCAGGCTGCCTTTAGACCCCCTGAGCCTACAGTCACCCCTGGACATGGCTCTGTCCACCAGAGTACCCTGGAACTAGCCACAAACATCAGTCATGGGACAAGACCCTGGAATCCCAGGGCTCTACCGAAAGAGACCCTGAGTCCCATCCTGTCCACCAGCAAGCCAGCTCTAGCCTTGAGACCACCAAAGGGAAGCGCTAGCCCCAGGACCACTGCAGCCTGCTATGGTAGGACCCAGTCAACACCACCAGGCTGGCATCAGCCCGGGACACAGGATCTGGCCCACCAACCAGTAGCCAGCAACCTCTACACAGGGTAGGACCTGGTAACCAACAAGACCAATGGCCAGCCACACCTACCAGACCATCCACCCAAGTCAGCCCGCCTTAACAAAGGACCTATTATGCAGCCCACACAAGGGGCATGTAGCTCTGGTGACCAGAGTGGTGAGGTGGTGGCAGTACGCATAGGACGTCTCCTACCTAAGAAAAACTCCGAGGTCAGGAAACATAATCTATCAGGCACATAGAAACAAAAACAGCAAATTAGGAAAAATGAGGAGATAGAACAATACGTTTGAAACAAAGGACCAAAATAAAATTCTGAAGAACTAAGTGAAGAGGAGGTAGGCAGTCTATCTGATAAAGAGTTCAAGATAATGACCAAGGAATTTGGGAGAAGAATGGATGATACAAAATTAATATGCAGAAATCGGTTGCATTTCTACACACTAACAACAAACTATTAGAAACAGAAATTAAGAAACAACCTCACTTATAGTTGCATCAAAGAGAGTAACATACCTAGGATTAAACTGAAGAAGGTGAAATCTGTACTCAGACAACTATAAGACATTGATGAAAGAAACTGAAGACAACACAAACAGATGGAAAAGTATACCATTTCTTGGATCAGAAGAATTCATGTTTTAATGAGCATGCTACCCAAAATAATGTACAGATTCAATACAATCCCTATCAAAATACCAAAGGCATTTTTCACAAAACCAGAACTAATCATTGTAAAATTTGTTTGGAAATCCAAATGACCTTGAATAGCCAAAACAATCTTGAGAAAGAACAGAGATGGAGGTATCACACTGTTTGACTTCAGACAATACTACAGAGCTAGAGTCATTAAAAAAAAAAAAACAACTATTGTTCTGGCACAAAAAAAAAAAAAAAAACAGACACATAGATCAACAGAACAGAAGAGAGAGCTTGGAAACAGAAGCATGTATTTATGGTCAACTAATTTATGATAAAGGAGGCAAGAACATACAATGGAGGAAAGGCAAACTCTTCAAAAAGTCATGCTGGGACAGCTACATGGAAAGGAATGAGATTAGAATCTTCCTTCACACTATATACAAACACAAACTCAAGATGGATTGAAGACCTAAATGGAAGGCTGGAAAACATAAAAATCTTAGAAGAAAACATAGGCAGAGCACTCCTTGGCATAAATTGTATAAATTTTGTGTTGGGTAGTTCTCCCAAGGAAATGGAAACAAAAACAAAAATAAAATGAGAGCTAATTAAACTTAAAATCTTTTGCACCCCAAAAGAAACCATTGACACAAAAAAACAACCTACTGAAAAGAAGAAAATATTTGCAAATGATATAACAGATAAGGGGTTAGTATCCAAAATACAGAAACAGCTCACACAATTCAATTTAAAAATACCCAAACTCAATTAAAAATGGACTGAAGACCTGAAAAGATGTCTTTCCATGGAAGACATACAGATGGCATGAGCAAGAAAAGATGCTCAAGATGAACATGAACAAGAAAAAGATGCTCTGACAATCACTAATTGTCAGAGAAATGCAACTCAAAACCATGATGAGATATTGACCCACACTTGTCAGAATGCCTATCATCAAAAAACCACAAATAACAAATGTTGGCAAGGATGTAGAGAAAGGGAACTCTCATACACAGTTGGTGGGAATGTAAATTGGTACAGCCATTGTGAAAAACACTATGGAGTTCTTCAAAAATATAAAACTAGAACTACAATATGACCCAGCAATTCTACTTCTGGGTATATATCTGAAGAAAATGAGAACATGAATTCAAAAAGATACAGGCACCCTAATGTTCATAGCAGCATTACACACAACATCCAAGACATTGAAGCCATCTAAGTGTCCGTCAGTAAATGAATGGGTAAAGACGTGTTATATATACAATGGAATACTACTCAGTCATAGAAAAGAATGAAATTTTTCCATTTACAATAACATGGATGGGCCTGGCGGGTATTATGCTTAGTGAAATAAGAGAGACAGATAAAGACAAATGCTGTATATTATCAAGTATACATGGAAACTAAAAATAAACAAATGGATAAAACAAAACTGCAACAAACTCGCAGATATAGAGAACAAACTAGTAGTTTCCAGTGGGGAGAGGGAAGTGTGCAGGGGCCAGATAGGAATAAGGACAAAGTGCAAACTACTATGTATAAAATAAATAAAATACAAGGATATGTTGCATAGTACAGGGAATCTAGCTAATATTTTATAATAACTTTAAGTGGAGTATAATCTATAAAAATTTTGAATCACGATGTTGTATGCCTGAAGCTAATATATTATAAATCAACTACACCTCAATGATAAAATAAAGTACGATCCTGGGGAGCAGAGCAAAGGGTCAAGTGGAGTGATGCAAGTGAAAGAGGAGTTGCATTTATCCAGTGATTCCATTACCTGTTAGCCAAAAATTCTTTCCACAAGGTGTAAACTCCCCTGAATTTCTGGGTTGTACTTGCGGGAGGGACATATCACTATAGATTAGTTTGCATCTGTAATTTATATAAATATAATAAAAATACATGCTCTCTTTTTGTCTGTTTTTTTTTTTCACTCATTCACTCAGTGCAATGATTTTAAGATTCATTCCTTTTGTAGCATGTATGAACAGTGGTGGTCAGCATGTCCGAATGTGATCCTTTTTGATCCCCCTCATCCAGTATGACTGGGGCCTGTGACTTGCTCCAGACCAGTAGAACATGGAAACGGTGGTGGATGTCATGTTCCTACTTATTTCACTTTTTAAAATGAAAAAAAAAATTGTTAAAATTAGATCTTTATTTCACTTAGAATTTATTTTGAATTATGATATAAATTTCTAAATTCTAAAATAGCTTATGCATGCATGCATGCTCAGTCACTTCAGTCATTTCTAACTGTTTGTGACCCTATGGACTGTAGCCCATCAAGCTCCTCTGTCCTTGGCATTCTCCAGGCAAGAATACTGCAGTGGGTTGCCATGCCCTCCTCCAGGGGATATACCCGGGCCAGGGATTAAACCCATGTCTCCTGCATTGTTGGCAGCTTCTTTACCCACTGAGCTACCTGAGAAGCCCCAAATAGCTTATAAGTTTCCCTAAATATCTTGCTGATTTCTTTTCTCCATCAGATTGTGGTGCCAGTTGTATCATATATTACATTCATATACCCAGAACATATTCTGAATGAGGAAGAAGTTTTCAAAACTAAAAACCAGTAGGGAGAAAAATTAAAGAAGAAATATAATGAGAAAAATTAAAAAGATAAAAAGCTACTATGTGGGAAAAAATTTGGCAATGAAAATGGAAAATAAAAGTTTTTTCCCTGATGATAAAGGTCTTAAAATTTTGTGTGTAAAGGAATCTATAAGAGAGGAAATACAAGTTTCTGGTAAACATAATCATAATAAAAACTAACACGTATGAACAACAGAATGCTGAGTCATCAGACTAATTGCTTTACATGAATCTCATTTTATCTCCACAACAGCCTTATGAAGTAATAGAATTTAAGTATATTTTAATTTCAGAAAGATAACAAGATATTATTTATCTTCATTTAGTAAATTAGTGAAGTTCATTGAAATACTGTTTGTGAGAAAATTTCCCAAGACATGAAAAGCACACTTCATAAAAAAAAATCATAAATTAAATTTCAGCAACTAAAAAACTTTTGATATTTAAAATATACTATTAAGAAATACAAGGACACAAACTGGAAGAAAACATTTGCATTAAATATACCTGATAAAAAGTTTTTTATCCAGGATTTATAAAGAAATCTCAAAACTCAGTGAGAAGATGGTGAACAACCCATTTAAAAATTAGGTAAAAGATTGGAAGAGACACTTCACCAAAGAAGATAGACAGATGGCAGATAAGCACATGAGAAAGCTCAACATGATGAGTCAGTAGAAAGATTCAAACTAAAATCACAATGAGTTCCTACTACATAAACATTCGTATGGTTAGTATTAAAAGATTGGCCATATCATGCATTGACAAGGCTTTGAATCAAGTGAAATTCTGCTACACTTTGATGGGAATGTTCAGTGGCGTACCACTTTGGAAAAAGAGTTTGCACTGAAAGTTAACTTTAAAATTTCTTTTAAAGTTAAGTAGTCACATATCATGTAATCCAGAAATCCCACACTTAGGTATTTGCCCAAGAAAAATAGAAGCATCTTCACAGGAAAACTGGAACGCAAGTGCTCATAGCAGTTTTTTTTTTACAAAACAGCCAAAATGTAAAACAAGCAAAATATCTCAGTGGGAGGAAGAAGAAACAAATTGTGGTAGATCCACACAATAGACTATTCCTCAGAAATAAAAAGCAAGGAACTTCTGTCACATAAGAAACTTGGATAGATATCAAAAACCTTATGTTGAGTGAAAAAAGCCAGATCCAAAAGTGTACTTACTGTGTGATGCTGTTTATATAAAACTCTAGAATAGGTACAACTAGTCTGTAGTGACAGATCAAGGGTTGTCCAGGCCAGGGAAGTAGGGAACACAAAGGGACATATTCTTGGAAAGATTCTATATCTTAATTATAATAATGGTTGCATACATACATTTTCAAAACTCCTTGACATTTAAGCTTAAAGTGGACTATTTTATTGTAGGTATATTGTACCTTTATAAAGCTGACTACTGAAAATGATTTTCATCCCAGTGGGATTTTGTTTTTACATTACTAAAGCTGAAATACTTTAAAAAAGAAAACTTGAAAACAAGTTTTGTTACAAAAAAAGAAGCTTTGTTAAAGAAATAATGACATAGCTTCATGCTGAAGAATCATACATTTATTACACAAATTGTGACCATTATTTAATGACATCTGAAACTAATCAAAATGGATTTTTAAGGGAAAGGAGAGTCACATAACTATTTGTTAATTGTATCTCTCTTTAGAATTTTCAAATCAGCCATTACAGCTTGAAATTTAATTTCTTCTGTGCTTGTATGCTCCCTTATTATCTTTTTAAGTCATGGAAAAATGCTTGTTTATATGTGTAGCCTTTATGCAAATTATTGTGCTTCCTAAGGATAACTTATTTTGTTCCTGACTTTTGTTCATAGTGGTGAGGAAAGAAGAACATAAGTACATAATCTGTTTCTTCAAGATCTGGGAATACACCTAGTAAGGTAAAAATGTATTTTGCAGTGGTTTTTTTTTTTTTTTTTCTTTACAGGATTGACTGAAACCAGGCACACTGGAAATATTTCGTATAAAACGTTGGTAATACAAACGTTAAATAATAATGCATTTAAATAGGCAGGGCTTATTGTGACTGTGCTATTTTCTTTCTTAAAAGTTCATATTCATGAATTTTTGCACAGTACATGATTTTATGTCTAAAAATAATTATAAAAACTCAGAAGAAAATTATTCACTTTATTTCATATTTGGTCTAAGATTTTTATCCTTTTAATTGTCCTGTGGGTATCTGTGTTTCAGAGGAGCATCTCACATTCTAGAAGTTACCTCAGGTCTCTTTAACTGAAGGAATGGAATAAAAAATTGAGTTCTCAGGCAAAGTCTGGTAGGGAAATGGAATATTCATCCCATTTAGTCTTCATAGCATTAAAAGTACAATGGTCTAGTATAATTCAGGGAATGAATACTTCTACTAATAAAATATTTTAAGATTTATTTTACTTTGCTCAAAACATCTTCAGTGCCTCCCAGACAGCAATGAAATAAAGTCTTCTTTCTGAGAGTGGAATTCAAGGCCTTCCATGACCTGTCTTTGGTTCCACAACTTACCAGCTACGACTTTGGGCAAGGTACTTTTTTCCGAGCTTCTAGTTTCTTCATTTCAAAAAATACATAGGAAGAGTAATGTCCTGCTCATAAATTTGATGTGGCCAATAAATGAAAAAATATCTTTTTGCTCACATTACATGTGTGGCATATAGTGAACAGAGTAGAGGGAGATATTTATTTCATGTTGCTAAATTTGCCTGCTTTTTTCTTTTTTTAAATTTCCCTACTGTGTTGTAACTTAAAGGGTCGATGTTGTTTTTATTTTTATTTTTCTCTTGTCTATTCAGTGGGCATTTAGTGAAGGCCTACCGTTGCCAGGCATCATGCTGGGTGCTGAGGCTACAGTGGCTAAGGAAATGAACATGGCACCACCCTCAAGTAGCTTTCAGTCCCACGGGAAGAGAGTCAATAAAGAAGAAATTCAAGAAGAAAAATAGGTAATGACGAATATTATATGGGGATAGGGAGACCCAGTCTTGGTGACTGCTGTTAGAGGAAGCCTGAGAAAGAAGGACACCATGCCAAGAGCTGAGGACGAGGGCACAATGGTAAGGGCAATAGTATGGGTGATGGGCCTGACTTAACATAGTTTGGTAGGTGAATGAGCGGAGAGAAGGGGCTGGAAATTAATGAGCAAAGGGGAGATAGTCCTGAGTTTGCCTAGAAAAGCCTCCAGGGGCCAGATGTTGGGGGCTTGGCGGGGAGTTTGGGCAACATTCTATGTGCTGTGGAAAACCATGGCAGAAATCTACATGGCCAAAAGACCGTTCTGCAGGAGCTGAGACTGGAATGAATGGAACTTGGTAGGTGGGATGGTAAAGAAGGGGACAAGAGTGGAAGAAGATGTCTAGCAACTGGCTTCTGCTTGCCCCTTAGTCCTCAGCTGTGTTCCTTTCCCTGTGGCCTCCAGTTCTTCAGCCACTTCTACCTTCCTCTCCACGTGATACCCTGGGCCTTTGTACCATTTATTTTCTGTCTGGAATGCTCTTCACCCAGATCACTAGCAGACTGGCTGGTTCTTATTCTTTGGGTCACAGCGCATATTCACCTTCTCAGAGAGGCCTTTCTCCCTTCTTGCTGGATGCACAACTAAGAATTTTTTTTGAATCAATGCAAATTGATTCAAAATTTGCAAAGCAATATTTAACTCATTATGAAAAGGGTACCTGATGAAAAGAATAAACCTAATATTTGAATAAATAAATGTAACTGTTTCTACAAGTAAGTCATGGAAGACTTTAGTAGCTGATTTTGGAAGCTTGAAGTGCAGAAAATGTTTCTCAGGACTGTCAACCACTCAACATTTCTTGCAGTCACTATAATGCTACTACTGACCAACATTAGTAGAGGAGCAAATGGTTTGGGGTTTTCTGCTTTTTCACTGGCAGCCTCTTCTTGTCTTCATGGTCTTTGTAGTCTGCAGTATGAACACACGCAAAAGTTTATCACGGGTATTGTAAAACATGCTTTTTAAAAAGTTTCACCTCGTTAGGAAATTTTGAGGTATGAAATTTGGCATTCTACTTTTAACTCATCTTAACAAGATGCAAAGAATTCCCAGGGAGGATATTTTCTCAAAATTATAACTAAATGGAGTCTGATAACTGAAAGTTAAATATACATCTTTTTTTTTTCTTTTTTTTTTTCTTTTATCTTTTTTTTTTTTTAAACTTTTTTTTAATTTAAATAAGGAGAATTCTTTCATATGGAAAGAGCTAGTACAATCACATATTTGAAAGGAGAAACAACAGGTACTGAACCAGAGGGAAGGGTGAAGGAGGAGGGTGCCACCATGGCCTGGTGAATCCAGGGTTCCATTTTCCCATCTAAGGTAAAAGCTCCCCCAAACAACGTAGAAACAAGCTGCACGTTACACCTTTTAGCCATCGTCTGCCCTTTCAAATATCTGGTCTACATGAAAAGACAAAGAGAGGAAAGGCCAAAATAAGATAAGAAAAAAAAACAAAAACCACAACCCTCTCAACAAAAACCCGAACGCTTTTTACTATGCAAGGCATGAGGTCAAAAGCTTGGTGTGCAGGACCCCCTTTTCACAACGGAAGGTCGTCCACAGAGAGCCTCAACAGAAAGTTCCGCACTGAGGCTTTGTACCATGCTGAAGGCAGGGCCTCGGGGACACTGCTCCCTCTTGGAGGTCACCTAACTGGGGTGGAGAAATGGTGAACTGCAGGTTGGATGTGCCTGGAAGATCACTGGCCAGATATGCACTGGTGGTCCCGGTGGAGGACATGGCTGGACAACAGTGTCCGACCCCAACACTGAGCCGCTCCTGTCCTGGTGATGTCTTAGGTCCGGTTCACTTTTCAAACTGGAAGAGCCAGCTTTCTGAAGTCTGCATTTCCCAGTCATCACAGAATAGTACTAAGTTCAAGTACCCTAGTGTCCTTGGTGCTCAAAGGCCATTTCCAGCAGACCTTCTAACCCAGGCTAGCTCTGCAAGAAAAATGGGACAAATACAGATTTGAGAGGTAACATGCAGCTACTCAGTGGAGGGGAACCACACAGGAGGGAGGGGGCTTCAGCTGCTGACCCCACGCTGCCTCAGCGGGCCAGTTCTGAGTGAGACCATGCCTGTGAGTGCACACTCTGAGCCTCCACAGCCCTTGACATTAAATATACATCTTAAAGAGTCTTGTTTGTTCATCTGTCAGTCTATTTCCTTATTTATTTAACTAGTCAAAAGTTCTTCATAACTGCATTTTTACCTAAATAGCATTAACAGTGTGCATGATCATCACATAGTATAGCAGTTACTCTATAGTTATAGTGATAATAAACAAAAATTTTTATTTTAACTGAGTCTTTGTAGAATCTGAAGCATAAGATAGATTTTTCATTTATGTCTATAATGCTTATCTACAGTTAAAAATAAATACTCAGATATTAACAATGAATATTAATGATATATTTTGTTTTTATTTCTAATGTTACTTTCATTAGTAAGGCTGGAAATCCACATGTTTACCTAATCATTAATTATTGACACGTTTAGAGCTGCCAGAAATGCCCTTGAAATAGGCATTCAGGTATTTTGCCTTCCAAAGGCTGAGGTCAAAGACAAATTGCAGGTTTTGTCTGAATATAAAGACCCAAACAGAAATTGAATACATCTCTGCTTACCACCATTGCCTCCAAAAGAGAGCCCTGCTTTATTATTAGTTGTACATTAATTATTAACTGGTTTTTCCTTCTTTATAAAAATTTTTTCTGTTCCTTCTTTGAATGCTGCTCTATAGGAATACTGATTCTATCTTGTTCAACGGTGCGTTGCCTGGGCCCAGAAAAGTTCCTGGCACATAGCAGGAGTCCCGTGATCTTTGCTGAGTGGATGGGCAGATGGATAATATACAGTAGTATAGGGAAGAGATGATGGTGACTTGACTATTGCAAAAGAAATGCGGGAAGTAATAGTTTTTGGGGTTGGTTTTTTTTGCATACAGAATCAATAGCACCAGCTAAAGGATTGAATGGTAGTAGATGAAGACAAATTATTAAGCAGGGTTGATTTCCAGGGTTCTGGACTGAGAAATTTTTGTATCTTCATGTTTAGTTTCCAGCCTAACACATAGTAGGTGCCTTACTAATGTTTGTTCTATTAGGGAATTGACTTGAGCTTGGACTTCGATAGATTTGATTAGTAGTTATGAAATTGACAGGCACCTACAAGCATTCTGAACGTGATATTCCCAAATCTGTGCCCACTGCTGATACCTGATGCTCCCATTGCTTCCCAGTGGCTGAACTCTGGAGGCAGAGGCGACTGAGAGGCAGCATGGTGAACTTTACTGGCCGGGGGAGAGAGCCAGGGAAGCATGATTACTATCTCTGTCATCTGACTTGGGATTTCAGCCAGGTTGCTATAAAGCTTTGCAGTACCTCACCTTCTTCCCCAGAGGAAAATGAAGAACACTAATTTAGAAAAATACGGCGAATTTTCAAATTAATTATTGGAACAGTATCTGAACCATGAAAAAATTCTGCTTCCAAAAGAGGATTAAAAAAGAGCATAACGGCACTAATTGTCATAGAGTCTCTGCTACATTTTATAGATTTTTCATTTTGTAAAGCAGTGATTCATTTCAAAGGGAAAAAGTTGAACAGCAATTCCAGCGAAAAGTTAAATTAATACAGACATTAGCCCAGACTCTACACGGGTGATGTTGGCAGGCTACATGAAGCTCTTGCTCCCGTGGACGCCACACGTGGGAAGACAACCTCCCGATTTCTTAGCTGCTATAGTCATTTACTAAATGGTGAGCTCTGATGTGTCCTTGCCCCGGAATTCATTATATGGCTTCAGGGGTTTGCTGGCCCTCCAATTAGCCACTTTTCCTGCCTGATTTCTTAAGAAAGGGACAAAGCTATTTGAATGCGGCCACATCCTGCACAATATGGAGTCTGTCATTTTTCCCCTTTCAATGATTTTACATATAATGATGTGCCGAGCAGAGGGAAGATAACCATTTCAGCATGTGCCCACCAATCATCTCTTATTGTTTTCAAAGAATGAGCAAGTGTTCTTCTACACTTTGGGTCAAAATAATTTTTAAAAAAAATGGCTAGAGTCATATGCACGCCTATGTGGAAAAGTTTCACTTTTAGAATCAACAAAATCATTGTATCCTCTCCTCGCTGACCTCACTCCATCAGATCTCCATCATCTGTAATGAGTCTGAAAGCCTGTAAGCCTGATATTCTTTCCCCACCCACCCTGCCCCCACTCTCACTGGTTCTGTGGACTTCAGGTCACAACAGGATAACAAAGGGGACTGGGAAAATAACAGGCCTCAGAAGGGACAGGCCTGCCTTCAAATCTTGTTTCAGTCCAATCATTGCTGTTTGGCCCTAGGAAAGTTGCTTATGTTCATCTGTGCAATGGGTTTCATAATGAACACCACGCGAGCATTAGAGACAGTGCACGCCTCTGAGACACAGATGAAGTTCCTGTCTGACCATAGCTGTCACCGTTGCTGCCTAAATCCTCAGAGCACCCCGATTTGTTCATTTATCAATAGGATCATCTTCCCTTGAGTTCTATATTGTGAAACTGTCTCATATTCCATACATTTAACATCCCCCTGTCAGTCCTCATTTATTCATTTAACAAATATAAGCTGTGAAATTATTATGTGTGGGGTCTGGCATGAGTCCAGCTATCCTAGAAATCCCTGCTTTGCGGAAGACGGTGTCAGGCTGCCTTTTGGTATTAAGGAAAATCCAGGGTGTCCTATATTTAAATATATATATTCATTTCAATATTAACCAACTTGTTGGCTGCTCCTATTCTGGAAAGCATGGTGCTAGCACTAGAATAAGATACAGACCAGAAGGAGTTTTCGATCTAATAGTTGATGCAGCTATAGGCAAAGTATTTCAAACAAGTAACTTAATAAACTTCACCTCATGGCAAACAGATGGAGAAAAATGGAAACACTGATAGACGTTATTTTCTTGGGCTGCAAAATCACTGTGGTGCTGACTGCAGCCATGGAATCAAAAGACACTTGCTCCTTGGAAGAAAAGCTATGACAAACTTAGCATATTAAAAAACACAGACATTTGAATCAGTCCTAATGAGATGGATGAAACTGGAGCCCATTATACAGAGTGAAGTAAGCCAGAAAGATAAAGAACATTACAGCATACTAACACATATATATGGAATTTAGAAAGATGGTAACAATAACCCTATATGCAAAACAGAAAAAGAGACACAGAAATACAGAACAGACTTTTGAACTCTGTGGGAGAAGGTGAGGGTGGGATGTTTCAAAAGAACAGCATGTATACTATCTATGGTGAAACAGATCACCAGCCCAGGTGGGATGCATGAGACAAGTGCTCGGGCCTGGTGCACTGGGAAGACCCAGAGGAATCGGGTGGAGAGGGAGGTGGGAGGGGGGATCAGGATGGGGAATACATGTAAATCTATGGCTGATTCATATCAATGTATGACAAAACCCACTGAAATGTTGTGAAGTAATTAGCCTCCAACCAATTAAAAAAAATAAATAAATAAAATAAAAAATGTAAAAAAAAAAAAAACCTCAGACATCACTTTGCTGACAAGTGTCCATATAGTCAAAACTATGGTTTTTCCAGTAGTCATATACAGATGTGAAAGCTGGACCATAAAGAAGGCTGAGCACCAAAAACCGATGCTTCTGAACCGTGGTGCTGAAGAGGACTCTTGAAAGGCCCTTGGGCAGCCAGGAGATCAAACCAGTCAATCCTAAAGGAAATCAGTCCTGAATATTCATTGGAAGGACTGATGCTGAAGCTGAAGCTCCAAAACTTTGGCCACCTGATGCAAAGAGCTGACTCATTGGAAAAGACCCTGATGCAGGGAAAGATTGAGGGCAGGAGGAGAAAAGAGCAACAGAGGATGAGATGGTTGGATGGCATTGCTGACTCAATGGACATGAGTTTGAGCAAACTCTGGGAGACAGTAAAAGATGGGAAGCCTGGCCTGCTGCAGTCCATGGGGTAGCAAAGAATCAGATATGACTGAACACAATTTAATAAATACATTCATAATTTAGGTCTGGAGGCTTAGATTTTATTGCCTCTATCATGGGAAGCCATATAAAATCTGAGGGACCATAGAGGGAAAATATGTATATAACATATTCATATATATATATATATATATATATATATATATGTTAACACTTATGTAATATTACAGCTTTCTAGACAAACAAAATATACAGTTTATATGTTCAGTAAAGCACCTAAAACTGTTATGTCTAGATATATTAATAAAACTCCCATTTTTTTACATGTGATTGTTTTATTTTTGTTTGTTTGTTTCTCTTAATCTCTAAACTGTTGGGTCTTAGATTTTCTAATCCCAAATATTCTGAGAAGAGATTACAGCCCTCTCCTGATTCTCTACGGACTTCTGAGACAGATGGAGCATGGATAATTGGTCTCTGCAAACAGTATATCATATCTTGCTTCAGTCAAAAGTTCTCATACTTTTCCGACTGAACTTTTGGCCAGACCTACTGACAAACAGCAAAGTAGATGGAGTCTGCTACTGAGCCTGAGCCCAGAGGCTTTGAACCCAACCCAACTGCACTGAGAATTTAGAAATGTAGGAGAGGATCCAATGCTTGGCCAACCCGGAGGGAGGAGAAGTATTTGGCCAGGGACCCTTGGGGGAGCCTGTTCACCAAGCAGGATTACAGAGCAGTGGAGGGAGCCAGGAGTGTCTGTCAGGCTCCGTGAACCCAGATGCGGCCTGCTCTGTGAGGATAATTGAAACCTCACCCCGAGAGGAGTGACCCAGTCTTCTGAGTGTTCAGAATATATGAAAAATTTCCAGAAATGATTTTACATTTAATCGCAATTAAGTAACTACTGTGTACAAATCTCCGTGTATGTGGCTGTAACTTGGTGTTTTGCATGACCTTGATTCTGCTTTTATTCTCCTCAAGAAAGTCCACCAGCGAAATCTGGTTGTTAGGGAGAGGAAAGTGCGCTGTTTGTCATTACTGAACTGAAATGCTTCCATCAACCTTGAATTACAGGAAGAGTCTCCTGTACTTAGCTATTGTTTGCATCATCGTCGCCATCATTATTCCAGGCTCCTGAAGGAGAGACGAGAGTGCTTCTTGTAATGCCAACTGTGATTTGCATGTTCATAGAAGGTTTGAAGTTTCAGAAATTAAATGTCGGGGTGTAAAATTTTCTTGAAGGAAGAAAGTATGATTGCATCAAACTTTCAAAGTACAATCAAAGTCTAAAGGAAATATAATTATTATTGTCGGTTTATCACCTCAAACATGTTGTTGTAAATGTCATTATATCAGATGAGTTTGGTAACAGGTTTTCCATTTTGCACTTTATTTGACAAGGTGATTCATTGTTTAGTGCAGTTTAAGATGTCAGTCCTTCTGGAAGGAATTGAGCTGAGCTGATGTGCATAAGAACATTCTTCCATCAAAGTATATGATTAAAGAAGGGTTAGACTCCTGAAATATTGTTTCCAAACTTGCTGTGAATAAGAGTAGTTTCTTTGTCGAGATATAATTTATCACAGTTTGCTACATCTGGGAAAGTGTATCTAGACTACACATGCAGCTATGGCATTTTGCATAGATCTAAGTCTCTGCAGAATTGTCCTCCTTCAAACAAGTTTGTCTGCAGCATGGAAACCTAGTTAGTAACTGAAGTTGTGTGCTTTTGTGGGCTTCCCAGTTAGCTCAAAGGTAAAGAATCTGCCTTCAATGCTGGAGACCTGGGTTCTATCCCTGGGTCAGGAAAATTCCCTGGAGAAGGGCATGGCAACCCTCTCCAATATTCTTGCCAGGAGAATCCTATGGACAGAGGAGCCTGGTGGGCTACAGTCCATGAGGTCACAAAGAGTAGGACACAACTGAGCGACTAACACACATACACACCTCACAATAAACTCGGACGATAGAGCAAGCATTTGGCTCAACATCTTTGCAAGCAATATGTTGGATTAGTATGTGTTGGTCACTCAATATAGGTAGTTCACAACAGAGCATCCAGCTTTTGAGCCCCAAAAGGGAGCCAAAATCTTCTTTTTGCCATTATGATGATGCCAAAAGCATTTCCTTTTTCTCTTTGTTAAAGTCTTACATCAAAACTTTAAATAAGAGGGCTTCCCTGATAGCTCAGTTGGTAAAGATTCCACCTGCAATGCAGGAGACCCTGATTCAATTCCTGTTTGGGGAAGATCTGCTGGAGAAAGGATAGGCTACCCACTATCTTCTTTTTGCCATTATGATGATGCCAAAAGCATTTCCTTTTTCTCTTTGTTAAAGCCTTACAGCCAAATTTTAAATAAGAACGTAGATCTTTGTAATAAAAAACACCATTTATATATACCCACGAAGAACCAGGAATTGGACTAATTAATACATTACCTCTCATATTCAAAACAATCTTGCCAATTATTTGCATCCTCATTATACAATTGAGGGATCTGAGACTCTGAAAGGGTCAGTAATTTGCCTAAAGACATACAGATGTTGAGTGACAGAGCTGGGATTTGTCACCCTGAGACCCCAGTGCCCCAAGTTCTTCCTCTTCTGTGGTTGGTGTGTGTCTAAAGCACATCAAACATGCCTTTTCTTTCTTTTTTTCTTTTCTTTTTTTTTGGAAGTGTTGCCTATAGATTTAGTGCTTGCTTGGGCAATACCTATATTTATATATAGTATCTTTCAAAATTCCACTTGGTACCTGATTATTAGTATCTTGTTGTATGTGCAACTGTTTACATCAAACAGAACTGAAAGATGGAACGTTCTTGGGACTTCCCTGGTGGTCCAGTAGTTAAGAATTCACCTGCTAATTCAGGGAACACAGGTTCGATCCCTGGTCCAGGACAATTCCACATGCCATGGAGCAACTAAGTCCATGTGCCGTAACTACTAAAGCCCTGGTGCCAAAAGCCCCTCTCCACAACAAGAGAAGCCACTGCAAGGAGAAGCCCCCTCACCGCAACTAGAGAAAGCCCATTCTCAACAGCAACGACCTAGTACAGACAAATATAGACACAATTTTTTTAAAAGATGGAACATTCCTTTTTTTCTTTTTCCAAATTCAAATACATGCTGATTTCAACAAAGATCAAAATCGCCTAAGGCTCTTAGAGGGAAATTATATATAAAGGAACTCCCAAGTATTTTCCAAATTATATTATTTAGAATTGACCAGGTAAAGAATGTTGTGTGATAAAATTCCTTTTTAAAACTGGACAGGCTTTTTATGAGAGACATAATGACCAACATTTGATAATATAAAATAATTATAGTTATGCAATTGCCATTAAAAATGACAGATATGTCGTAGCTGAATAATATCTTCTTCAATGATAAAAGAAGAGGCAGGTTTGATACTTATATTGGTTCATGGTTGAAATATTTTCAAGCCCCCCTTCCCCCAGTTTGTCTTGAGGACAGAGGAGTCCAGGATAATTTGCATGGCTCTAAGCCCTGTGTGGGCTCTGCTTCTTGGAGTTGGAATCAAGACTCCAAATTTGGGATCCACTAGAATACTCAGGTGTCCCAAACTAGAGGAGCAACTCCTATGACTTCCTGTTTACATTATGGCAACAGAAGCTTTGAAATCTCAGGTTTGTATATGTATTTAACCATAGATTTCTTAATTGATGTTATTAAAAATCAAGCCATCTCCAGGTATGAGGGCTTATTTTCATTTCCATTTAGATTTGTAAAAGGTTTATCAGTATTCATATGTCTGCCCACACACATCTACCAACAAACACACACTTGATGGCTTCAAATTCAGTAATAGAATTAAAGCACTTATCATATATCCCATATATCATATATCATATATCCCATAAATAACACATTGCTTGGGAAGCAATAGAGCACTGTAGAGTGATTCAGTGCATGTTGTCTGATGTGTGGACTCAGATCCCAGTTCTACTTCCATACTATTTCTAAGACTTTGGGCAATTATTTAACTTCTCTCATCTCAGCTTCTCCATATTTAAGTGGTGTCTACTTCATAGATTTATATGGGTAATATTTGTAAAGCACCTTAGGAGAGTATTTGGGCACATTCTGAGTGCTATATAACTATTTGCTTAGTAAGATTTTTTTTTCTTGAAGCAATATGATTATCTAATACCTCACATCCCTTATAATGTCTATTATCAAATCAAAACTATAATAAGGTATTACCTAACACCGGTCAGAATGGTTGGCCATTATAAAAAAAAATCTACAAACAATAAACTCTGGAGAGGGTGTGAAGAAAAAGAGATCCCTTTTACACTGTTGGCAGGAATATAAATTTATACAGCCACTGTAGAGAACAGATAGAGGTTTCTTTTAAAAAAAAAAACCCAGAAATAGAACTACCATATTACCCAGCAATCCCACTTCTAGGCATACACCTGGATAAAACCATAATTCCAAAGATGCATGCACCTCAATGTTCACTGTAGCACTATTTGCAATAGCCAGGACATGGAAGCAACCTAAATGTTCAGAGGAATGAACAAAGAAGATGTGGTACATATATACAATGGAATATCACTCAGTCATAAAAAGGAATGAAATTGGATCATCTGCAGAGGCATGGATGGACCAAGAGACTATCACACAGAGTGAAGTGAGTCAGAAAAAGAGAAACAAATATTGTATATATCCCCAGACTATATGTGGAATCTAGGAAAATAATTCAGATGAACCTATTTACAAAGCAGAAATAGAGACACAGACATAGAGAAGAAGCATATGGACACCACGGTGGGAAAGAGAGGGTGGGATAAATTGGGATATTGGGCTTGACATGTATACACTACTATGTGTAAAATAGATAACTAATGAGAACCTACTGTATAGCACAGGGAGAAAAAAAGAAGATACGATCTGTTTACAGACCATATATTGAGTTAAGTTTAAAAAACACATTCCAATATACATTAGGTGCTGGCAAATACTGTTTGATTCCACTTATATAAGGTATCTAGAACAGTCTAATTCATAGAATCCAGAAGTGCACTGGTAATTGTTTGGGGATGTGTGGAGGGGAGATGGGGCCTTAGTGTTTAATAGGGACAGAGTTTCCGCTTAAGAAAATAAAAAATTTGAGAGGTGGATGATGGTAAGAGTTTCATGACAATGTGAATGTACTTATTGCCACTGAACTGTACAGTTAAACATGGTTAAAATAGTTTGTTTTATGTGACTTTTACCACAGTAAAAATATTTAAATAGAAAAAGATAGGAAATAGCTAAGGGCAAGAATGTGAGGAAAAGAGAACACTTGTGTGCTGTTGGTAGGAAGGTAAACTGATGCAGCCACTATAGAAAATAGTATGAAGTTTCCTCAAAAAAGTAGAACTACCGCATGATTCAGCAATTCTACTTCATGGTATTAATATTTATTTGAAGAAAAATGAAAATACTAAGTCGGAAAGGTATCTGTCCCATGTGTATTGCAGATGAACATGTTACAATAGCCATGATGTGGAAACAACATAAGTGTCTATTGGTAGATGAATTTATAAATAAAATCTGATACACACACACAGGAATATTCAGCCATAGAAAAGAAAGGAAGTAAAATGTCAGAGAAAGACAACTGTTCTTTGATGTCACTTATATGTGAAAGTGTAATCTATAAAACAAAACCAAAACAAGCTCACAGATACAGAAAATAGACTGGTCACTGCCCAGGACAAAGGTGAATAAAGAGGGTCCAAAGGTATGAACTTCTAGTTATAAAATAAGTCAGTCACGGGGATGTAATGTCCAGCATGGTGACTGTAATTAACAACATCTGGCACATGTCAAAGTTTCTAAGAAAGTAGATCTTAAACATTTTCATAAAGAAGAAAATGGTATACAAATTGTGTTGTATGCGTGCCGACAGATGTAAGCCAGACTTTTTGCAGTGATCATTTCACAGTATATACAAATATTGAATCGTTATTTTGCATACTTGAAACGAGTATAATGTTCTATATCAGCACACCTCAAGAAACATGATCATAATGGATGAGGAAATATGTGTTTAGAAGCATATCTTGTGGAGCATTAACTCTTTTAAACTTGTGCTTGATCCTCCTAAGGAGGCAACTGATACAATTTGAAGGTAGAAGTGACCTTTTAGTGTGGATTGGCTTCTGCATCAGGGTAGCTACAAAAGAATCAAAATTCTGTACATAAGGCAAATTGGTTTGACCGCCATTATTCTAAACTACTGTTCCTAGAGATACTAAGCGGTGGTGATCAGACAAATTAACTGCGTGAATCCAAGACCAACCCTGGACAAGTCACCTAATGTTCCTGAGCCTTAGTTTCTTCATCAATAAATCAGAAATATGAATATACCTACTGGTTAGGTTGTTATGAGAATCAAATAAGTTAACTTTTGTCAAGCACTACTAACTACAGTGCTTTAGTCAGTAACAGCTATGTATTATATTAATCTGTATAGTTTTATGATTTGAGTCCCTTGTCCACATTCTCTTATTGTCAAGGATAAGTGTAAATTGTTATCAACTGGCTACATTTAAACTGGTGTAATGCTTGAGAATGCCAGTGGACGACATTGAGAGGTGAGTAAGCTCATAGGTATACGTGTGCTGATGGTCAGATTTTTATACAGTAACGTGCAAAGTTTTGATTTCTGTATTTTAAAAAATATGTGGAGAAATCACAGTGAATTTAGATAACCAAGAATAAAATAAAATATTGAGGAAATAGGAAACCGACCCTGGGACAAAAGATGGAAAGGATTGGCCTTATTTACCTGAAAAGAGACTGATATATTACTTAGTCAAGGCTTTGAAGAATAGCTTTTTGAGAGTTTTATTTTCACATATGAGGAGATTAAGCAACTGACTGTAGATACTCGTCAGCAAAGTGGACAATGTGAGGACTTCTGTCCGTGAATGATGGACGTTCCCACCACAAGATGGTCTCTTGACAACCTCTAAAAATCTTTTAACATGAGATAAACTATCACTATCTTGGATATTTAGAATAACTAAATCTAATTCCTAGGGATGAAAAGTGAGACCTGATAACCACATACTACTCCAAGATTTGATTTTGTATACTGAAGACTAAGAGCTTTGCAAACTCAGCTCTATCCAACCCCAGCATGAGGTGCCACCCTCTCAGTCCCCACGGTGGCCCATTACCACGAACGGGCTCCTCTATATACTCTCGAGTAGAATATCATCACTTCTTACGTGTGCCCTGGGGTGAAAGTATAGGAAATCACTGACTTCATTGCATAATGGTCTGAAAGAGAGGTGGCATCTACACACAAATATTGTCAATTTACTGAAAACCTTTTGGAGACAAAATATAACCTTGTGATACACATATGGGAGCCAGGACAGAATTAAGAAAATTAAGGAATTTACAGTATTCATGATTCAGACTGCTTAGGTGTTCTTTGGATTTTCCTTAGGAAAAGAACATTAGAGGAACTCAACTGGAACATTACAATGACTTGGCCAATGTGACAAGTTCTGTCACTTCATGACAAGTGCTGATGGAGCCCATCCATTTCCAACAATCTGTACCTTGAAAATCTGGAGTGATATGATTCCAAATTTTCTTGAGAGAAAGCCAAGACAACCTCTTGAGCGAAAGGACACAGATCACATTCATCATATTTTTTGACTTTTTGTCTCTTCCTTTTGTGTCTCCAGTTTTATGCTTAGGAACGTTGTATTTGATCGTAATCAGAGTAGAAAATATTCACCCACCAGTCATTCATTCTTTTATTTACCAGACACACAGAAAGAACATTTATAAATTTATAGAATGACTGTTCAAAGTTTTGAATGATCCAATAGAAAAACAGAAAGGCAATTGGGATCATGAGACAAACATTGAAATAACTACCATATAGGAGAATGTATAAGAAGTATCATGAGGGTAAATTTGGAAAATAGTTTTGGACAACGGAAAAGGAGATGAGAAATCAGCATGCAGCATATAATTCTGAAGGTAAAATGCAGTCTTTCAATCAGTTAGAAGCATTTTAAGACTTTTCATGGAACTTATTGATTTGTCATTGGTCATCGAATCCATAAAGAGGCCTAAGTGTATGATCTCAACATAGATTCAAGGCTTATAATTCTCTCTCAGGGCCATTACTGCTGGACAGTATGGCACAAATTAACATGGCTAGGATGAGCCTTCTTTTTGACAGATGAAATGTCTAGTCTAAATGGCATAAAACAGGGCTGGATCCCAAGTGCCCTCCTTTTAATTTTATAACTGAACAAATTGGTTCTGTTTAGATGACCCAGCCACAGCAGGACAAGTACCTCTCATGTGTTGATGACATACTTTCCTATATGGTTACAAAGTGGCTTTGACAAGCAATTCAGCCTATTGGCCAACTTATGTCAGAAAAAAAGATGCCAAGTATTAATTCTCCTAAAAACAGAAATGATCCATTTTGGCAGGCATACCTTGACATCTTAATGGATAATATTAAACTAGTCTACTCAACTGATGCCATATGTAATTCCTTGGGATAAAAATCTGTGATTCACCTGGTTAATTCTTGGCATCCTGTTGGTCTTAAACATTTGACATGGGTCATGTTAAGGATATTCTGTGGTCAAGACAGACTTTGGTACTTCTTATCTTCAAAACCTTCTAAGTCAGGCCATCTGCTTTGTGCCTTGTGATACAAAATTCCGGCATTTTCATCAGTCTGTGTAAACAGTGAATTGCTTTGTGAGAATTGTCCTTGATCTATTAAAAAGTGCTCATCTGGCTTACTGTTTTACGAAGGTGAAGTGACTCTCCATTAAGATAAAAATATCAGACAAACCTTTTTATTTTCACAGGGAAACAGCATCTCTGTCACCTACACATCCGATCTTTTTTTCAATCAGAAATGTGGACTATCTGTGAGTAGATCTAGATAGCAATCTCAAATTTGGATTACATTATTACTCATCTTCTGTCAAAAAGCCTGGCTGAGACTATTGATACTTCGAAGGAATTGAAGGGAACCACCAATCAGGCATTTTCAAGATTCTTCAAACTACAACTATGTTGTGTCCTTACTTATCATAAGAAGTAGTTCTATGCAGACACTGGGGGAAGGAGAGGGTGGGATGAATTGAGAGAGTAGCATTGAAACATATACATTACCATGTACAAAATTAGATAGCCAGTGGAAATTTGCTGTATGATGCAGGGAGTTCAAATCTGGTGCTCTGTGACAACCTAGAGGAGTGGGATGGGGTGGGAGGTAGGACAGAGGTCCAAGACTGAGGAGATATATGTATACCTAGGGTTGATTAAAGTTGATGTATGGCAGAAACCAATACAATATCATAAAGCAATTATACTCCAATTACAAATAAATAAATAAAAAAGAAAAAACTTCTAGAAAACTATAAAAAGAAGTATCTCTATTCAGCCTTTTAAAAAAGTAGACTCAAATCATAGCATCTGTTATGTTATTCAATGGTCTCCAAATAAAGACTCATTGGGCAAATTCCTCCCAAAACTCAGGTGCAGGGAAAAAGTTATTTCCTTTTGTTAAACAAAGAATACTCTCATTGATCATGTTTTCTTCTTTACTTTAATTGCTGACAAACTCAGAGTAAATTTTTATGCTTAGGTTTAGTGCTCTCCCCTTGTTTGGATTTTCAAATAATTATTCCCTCACTGTTTTTATTTCTTGGCTCATGTCTTTTATTATATTAATAATTTCCCACTCAACTATGATTTTTGTTGTAAGCTACCTCATATCATATATCACTTGAGAAAGTAGGCAGTGTATAAATATATATGAAAAACATCATCTCTTCAACATAGACTGGTTAGCGACTGTTTGGAGCAATGACTAAAAAAGTGTGGTCAACGTAATACCTGTAGAAGATTCACTTGATGTATGTGTTAAACAGACATTTAGGCTTTACCTCATGTCTACTGGATCAGAACAAAGGTGGGACTGGGAATTTTCATTTTCACAAGCTTCTCCAGTGCGTATTCTACAGATTAAGCACTGAGAACTCCAAAGTTACTAACCTTCCTTCAAAAGAAGGACACATCTTATATTCCCAAGCATTGTCTACAGCTCTGTGTGTGTGCTCAGTCTCTCAGTTGTGTCTAATTCTTTGAGAATCCATGGCCTGTAGTCCCCCCAGGCTCCTCTGTCCATGGGATTATCAAGGCAAGAATACTAGAGCAAGTTGCCATCTCCTGCTTCAGGGGATCCTCCCAGCCCAGGAATCGAACCTGCATCTCTTATGCCTCCTGCGCTGGCAGGTGGAATCCTTACCATTGTGCCACCTGGGAAGCCCGTCTGCAGCTCTAGTAGGACAGAAATTTAGATATTCACAAAATGCCTGGTTAAATGAAATGTGTGAGGAAAAGTGATAAACCCTAGGCCTGAATCAAGAATGAACAAGGAACTGGAAAAGTATTACTATATTCTATGTGTGAGTCATGGGGAATATTGACACCAGGGTGGCAGTAGGAATGGTAAGTATTTAAAGATTTCAAATTGTGGGGAAGAGGGAACACAGGACTTTTCTAGTCACATTTTGGGGGTGAGAGAGAGAGATCATAGATATTCCAGAATTTAAATGTTGAACAAATGGAAAAATGTTAATGTCATTATGTGACATAGATAATCATATACAAGTAAAAAAAAAAAATACAAATTTGGGTTTTAAAGTATGAGGTCCTAAGAAAACTAGTAGGTGAAAAGACAGTTGGATAAATCGGTTTAGATCTAGAATTCTTGAGAAAAGCCAAGCTCAGTGATTAAATGGTGGAATGTTACACCTAGAGGTGAGTTGAAATCATAGAAGTAGAAAATAACTCTGGAACTATAGAGTGAAATGCAAGAAGGCTAAGAAGGAAATCTAGAGAAACACCTCCAGTGAGGAGAGGAATGAGACACACGTCAAAAAGTAGGAGGCAGAAAAGAGAATTGTGGGCTTCATAAGTCAAAAGAAAAAAGATTTTAAAAAAGGGTTTGAGTGCCAGATGCTCTTTTGCTGTCTGCTAGGATTATACTTTCCTGAGGAATTGGACTTGAGCCATTTCAGTAGAGTGGAGGGAACAAATGGGAGGGATAGAAAACTAGAATTCGGATAGTATAGGATGGAGAGCTAGGATGGTCACATGATCAGGAAGAAGGTTTCAGGATGAAGTTACTGCTAGACTCTATGGTGCCTTTTCAAAAAGTAGGAAAAATTGATGCTTATAATGGGTAGACACATTTCCACGTGTGCTGGCCTGCCTTGGCCAGCAGAATACTGGACGATTTCATCCTGTCTGGCCCCTTCAGCTAGGAGTTTTATGCTGAAGTTTTTGATGACAGCACATATTTAAGAATGTTTCTAGGCCTAGAAAAAGTTAGCATTTATTGGTGGGTGTAAGGACAGCATGGAGAGACAGGAGGATAAAGATAATTGATAAATCAAGGGGAGCATGAAAACACAGACACAGCTGCTCTTAGAAAACAGAGCAGATACAGCTATTTATACCAATATCTTACTTGAAATAAACATCATTAATCTTTTCACATAATATGGGCATGAAATGGACTCCAAATCTCCTTTTATATTTACAAAAGGGCTTCAGAAAAGTTGTGAGTGCCAAATAGTTACAACAAAGAATGAGGCAGATCTTAAGAATTGATATGGGATAATTTCCAGAGGATATTATTAAGTGAAAAAAATCAAAGGCAAAGGACACATTTAGTATGCCACCTTTTGTGCTAGAAAGAAAGGAAAATAAAAAAATATTCATATACCTGCTTATTACTACAGAAAGAAGCAGAAGAAAAGTCAGAAGACAACAGAATTTTGGACTTAGAGCTGATGGGAACTGAGGTTGATGAGCTAGGTGAGGGAATGACAGTGTTTTGAATATACCTTTTTATGTAGTTTTGAGTTTGGAGAACATGTAAATATTCTACATATCCAAAAATAAAAATTAGTTATTAAGAACTGGAGGGAAGAAAAAAATAACCAAAAACTGAAAGGAAATGGAAACAAATGAACTTAATTTTGTTTTAAATAAAAGTCATAATAAAAGGGAAGAAATAAAGAAAGAAGGGAAAAGAAGTGAGGGAGGAAGGTGGGAAGAGAAAAGAGCCAATACCCTCAGTCTTGAGCAGGGTTGGGAGTGTGGGAAAGAGAATGTGGGGATGGGGAGACTGCAAATGAATTCTGAACTCTTTTTTGCAGGTTTATTATAGTGGTTTGAAGCAATTCTGAAATCATTTTAATGGTATTATGTTACTCAGCAAATGAGTAAATGTGTTGATGTTGGTATCCAGGGAGCTTACGATGGAAGAAGGGAATATGAAATGGGAAAAGTCAAGAAAGAATCTGTGGGATGGGTTGTAACTGGAGGAACTGATGTGAACTCCTGATTTCTAAGATCAGTCTATGTATGTGTATCTGTAGGTTTGCATGTCCCTGTATACATCTCTGCATGTGTCTACATCTATACATATGAATATGCCTTTGCACATATACATTTCATATATGTGTATACATATTTGTGTATTTGCTAGATTTGCCAACTGAAGGGTCAGAAAAGCAAAAACATCTCAGTAGCCTTAAGTAAACCTAGCACTCAGATCTTGGTCTCCAATGCCAACTCCTACTAAGAACCAAAGCTCTGCAAAGAAATGACTGATTAATGGATTGGGGCAGGTAAGTACAAGGTAAGGCTGAAACACCTGTTATACCAGAAAGTGAGAGATTGTTTAAAAGCTGTCATAAGAACTAAAGAGCAAAATTGAAAAGGCTCCCACTGGTCAAATTTGGGACAATTTCAGCACCAAAATAATTTGAGTATAGTGATGGATTATAAAATAATTGGGAAAAAAAATTCATGAATTCATACTTAATATATAAATAGGAGGAAAGGGAGAGATTTTATTATAGTGAAATACCAAGGGCCACTGCTAAGTGTGAAGAGAGTGGCAGAGTTGGAAAATCATAATTTTGCAGCCATCTTAGAAAGAATTGGGTGAGATAAATATTATCAATGGATGGTAAATAAATGGAAAATTTTGAGGATGGGCAGGATATTCACATGGTTTTACAGTGTTTCTCCATAAAATGTCCAAAGTTAACATCACTAATGGGAAACAGATGAATACTATGTGTCTCTAGACAGGACACACCAGAAATGATAGAAAACCATCTAAGTTGATTCCTGTTGAGAAATCATGATTTCAATCCAATCATGAGGAGAGATAAAACACAAAGTGAGGAATCATCTATTTTGCAAAGGGGGAATCTATTCTTCAAAATTGCCAGTGTTATAAGAAGACAAAGAAAGGCTGAGGAAATGTTTCCAGGTTGAAGGAGATTAAAGAGACATGACAACTAAATTCAAGACGTAAATTATGTACAAAGAGGGAAAAGGATATTATTAAGGAAATTTATAAAATTGGAACATGCAAGGCAGATCAAATAAATAGATTTTGTATATCTTATATTTATATCCATAAATCTATCAACAACTGAACTATGGTTTTATAAAAGAACACACCTATATCTTTATGAAGAAATGTATAATGAAATATTTAGGGATAAAAGGCCATGATGTATATAATTTATCTTCAAATGGGTTCAGAATAAAATCATATGGTTGGGTAAATAGAAAAATGACAAAGCAAATGGGCTGAGATATTAACAATAGATAAACCTAGTTGAAGCGTACTATTTTTTTTGTAATACTTTGTAAATCTCAAGTTATTTTCTAATAAAACATTGAAAAAGTTTTCACTTGTTATTATTTAAAATATGTATAGTTAGGTGTGTTGTCAGTGTGAAACTCAGCAAATATGATCCAGGAAATCTGCTATCTTAGAAAATATCTTTTGAAGATAATGAGAAATTTTGAGATGAATTTTTCACAAACTGAGACCTCAGCATTTACTCTTAAAATTACATTACCTTTAGGGGAAAAAAGACCTAGGTGAAGAAAAGTCACATAAAAAGTCCACATTTTCATTCCATTAAATTAAAATTTAATTTATACTTACACTTTGAATTTTCCCTCTCCATCACCTCTTTCAGATATGAAACAAAATACATGAAAGGGAAATTGCATATTTTAAGTATTCTCAAGCAAAAATGTATGCTCTTACTAGAACATTAATCTCATCCTTCATAATTAACTATTGCATTTTTCTTTCATCAGGCTCTGACCTTTAAGGTGTTCCTGTTGTGTGTGTTTTTAACGTCTAACTTTTCTGGAAAATGTGCAGAGGTCATAATGAGGCATAATTATATACAGTATATAATTTTCTTTGGCCTTTTTCAAGTGCTAATTTAGCTATCATTTCTTCATATAGAATTTTTTATCAGAAATACTTTTAAAAATGAAAATCTTTTTTCCAGCTTTGGTATAAATTATATGTTCAATAAGTAACACAGACAGGAAATTTAGTAACATACTATAGATGTTAAGTCAACTCTGTAAAATAAATTCTTATTTATATAGATGGAAATGAGTTTCTGAAACAGCTTTTTCCCTCCATACTCTGCTTTTATGAAAAGGAAACAAGTAATAACTAGCCTGCTATATGGTCAGGCCACTCAAGATGGCTATTCTCTTGCTCTCTGTATATCCCCTGCTCAACCAGTCCCTGTCTCACCTACATGCTACTCCCTTGACCGACCTTCCCTCTTAAATCATAGAGCCTAATCAGTAAATGCCTGTGTACTTGCCCATGGTCCCAGCCAGTGATTATTCTGATTTTCAGATCAGAATTATCTCCAGTATGATAGCTTATCAGAGGGGTGGTGAAGGATACCCACCTCTGCTGGTTTCCCTGGCAACCAATAAGCCAACTTGATGTCAGTTCCCTCTATAACTGTTACTCTTCTTCTTCTCCTGGTAGTAAAAACTACTTCCATGTCCTGTTCACCATCTGCCACACACAATGGGGTGTTGCTCCAGGATTTTGCTTTAGAAGTGGAAGATCCCTCCTCCCCATCTATTAACCCACCGGTATCTCTGTCACTGACTCTCAGCTCTTTCTTTGCCCTCGAGGCCGGGTAAATACGGGGCTTGCAGGCCTATAGGGTGCAGTCCCTCGCCTACCTTTCCAGTCCTCGGTTGCCTTATTATAAAATGGGCATGCATAAAGAAGGATGAAATAATGATATTTGCAGCAACATGGATGGACCTAGAGACTGTCATACTGAGTGAAGTAATTCAGACCGAGCAAGACAAATATCGTATGATCTAGCATATATGTGGAATCTAAAAAAATGGGTACAAATGAACTTATCTACAAAACAGAAATAGAGTTAAAGAAGTAGAAAACAAACTTATGGTTATCAGGGGTAAGGAGGGGAGGGATAAATTGGGAGATTGGGATTCACATAAACACACTACTGTATACATATAGAATATGTAACTCTTAAGGACCTACTGCATAGCACAGGGAACTCTACTCAATATACTCTGTGATGACCTATATGGGAAAATGATTTAAAAGGGAGTAGCTATTTGTATGGAGAAGGCAATGGCACCCCACTCCAGTACTCTCGCCTGGAAAATCCCATGGACGGAGGAGCCTGGTGGGCTGCAGTCCATGGGGTCGCTAAGAGTCGGACACGACCGAGCAACTTCATTTTCACTTTTCACTTTCATGCATTGGAGAAGGAAATGGCAACCCACTCCAGTGTTCTTGCCTGGAGAATCCCAGGGATGGCAAAGCCTGGTGGGCTGCCGTCTATGGGGTCGCACAGAGTCGGACACGATGGAAGCAACTTAGCAGCAGCAGCAGCAGCTGATTCACTCTGCTGCACACTTGAAACTAACAACACTGTCAATCAACTGTACTCCAATGATTTTTTTTAATGGGCATAAAATTAGCATAGTGACTGGCACATAGTGGGTAGTCAAAAGATATTAATTTTTTATTAATTATATTGATTTAAAAAATTATATCCAGGGTGTGTTTACTGCCTTAACCTGATTTCCTATAACTTATTTGTCATACTAAATAATAACTGGTCATCATTATGATAATGCTGAATCATCAAAGATCAAATTTTAAAGATGTTTAGGGCTTCCCTGGTTGCTCAGGGGTAAATTAAAGAATCTGTCTGCCAATGCAGGAGACACAGGTTCGACCCTGTGTCAGCAAGATCCCATATGCTGCGGAGCAACGAAGCTTCTGTGCCATAATTATTTAGCCTGTGCTCTAGCGCCCGAGCTCTGCAAGAAGAGAAACCACCACAATGAGAAGCCTTTGCACCACAGCTAGGGTGTAGCCCCTGCTCACCGCCACTAGAGAAAAGCCAGCACAGGAATGAAGACCCAACACAACCAAAAATAAATAAAATCTTAAAAAAACTTCAGTTGCCAGGACGTCACACATGACTTCATCAGATTCTTAGGTTAAGAGGAATATTCTGGTGTTCAATTATTCAGAATCAGAATCTGTCATCTTTTATTTTTTAAATATAGCAATTAAGTATTTCATTCATGTTGAAGAATACCTCTTAACCTTCAAATAATTAGCAATTTTACTGTCTATAAACTATTTTTCCATATAATTTCCATCATTAGTATAAGAGAATAATCTTAAACTTAGAACACTAAAAAACATATTTAGAAAATGGACAAGTAGTATATATGTAAAAAAAGAACTATTTCCTGAAAAATTAAGGAGTTTTCGTTTTACAAAACCTTGCTGTAAGCATCGTCAGTCATTTGATATTGGCAGGCATAAGAGAACCTGTGTAAAGACTGATTTGACTTTCACACCATTGTAATGACAAGATGAAATTCAGCAATGTGGATTTCTCTATAAAAAGACACTTTAAACTAAATGAAACATGCTTGCAAGCAAGCATACACACACACACAGAGGGAATTATTTGTCTTGAATTGCTGACAGTGTAAGTAGCTTGATCAACTAATAGTACCAGACTAATTCTATAAACCTTAGAGCATTTTTTATAAACCAGTGGTAAGGGAATTGGGATTTAAAGAGGATCTTATGCATTTTTATGTTCCTAATGCCTTAAATCATTTTAGTCCTTGAATGAATGTTGCTGAATAATATTTGTTTCATGCCCATAATGGCCCAATTTTTATAGGGAGGTGGGATTTCTTTTAAATTGAAGGTTAAGTGTAAGGACAAATAAATGTTTTAGTAATTTTAGTATAGTTTTTATTAAATCATTTGGTTAATGAATTAGTTATTACTTTTAGTAAGTTAATAAAATCCATTAATATGTGTCTTGATGGTGTGGAAAAACACCGAATTTTACATCTGGTGATACGAGTCCCAATTTGCCACATAAAATAGATGAAGGGAGAAAAGGCAAGGCTGCAGTCTATGAGGTTGATGAACATGGCAGCCTCTATGAACAACTGGAAAATCTGAATGTTCTGTATCTTATGCCTCTGTAGTTAGTAAGGAGTGAAGTTGCTTGGGTTAAATCATCAAAATGGGCCATTTCACTAATGTAAATCTGAGGCCAAGTTTTCTCGCATTTTTGCATTAGCTGCCCGTAAATTCACTTGTTTTTAAGAATGTACTCATCAGAAAGCTCAAGTTCTTTGTGGCTATGGGAACAGAGGTGTTGGTTGAGCCTGTTGTTCTTTGGAAGCCATTTCCTAGGTATGGGGGCACTTCCTTTCAAGCAAGAGAGTGGAAGCCTCAATAGCAGTGGTTCTTAAACAAGATATCACAAGGGATTTGTAACCAATAATAAAGTACCAATGTTTAGGAAATCACTTTTTATCTAAGTATGAATTAGACTGTCTTAAAAGCTATCCATAGACTATGGATATGCCACCCCACTTGGCCACATTAAGATTCCCTTCATGAGTGGGAGAGAAGGGAGAAGAGCCTTTCCTGACTGGAAATTGCTTATCAATTCTTGGCAAAAGTTGGAAGTGTCTCACACAACCTACTGAGTTGTGTCTGTTGCAATAGAAAAGAGAATGAAAAAAGTTGTTTTCTGCATTTTCTAGCTTACTTTAAAACCCAACACAAACCATTCTTGCATATTTTCTGCTTTGTGAGGACCCACTAGTCAAGGAACAGAGTGGTCTCAAAGCACTGGCCAAAATGGCTTTGCTGCAGAAATCTTAACATTGTGGGCTTGACTTGCATATGTCATTTTGTTATTTTACTCTGGAAATGCAAATACATAATTCTCAAATTAAGAGACTGTTGATATGTGGAAAGAAGTGTTTGCTTTTTAGAGAGAAAAGGGCAAAAAGACCACTGTCTTTGTGTGTACCCTCCCTAGGCACAATGGCAGTGGGAGGTGGTTGGGCTGACAAAAGTGAATTAAGAAGTGTGGCCAGTCTCTAACCTTTGAACAGCTTCTTTTCAAAAAGTGTCTACCTATGACCACAGCAGGATCTGTGGTGTGTACTGATCTTGATAAAGTCAGATTGTTATTGATGACCAGCCCTTAGGAAATGCAAGTGTATCTTATATAATCCTTGATCATGGTTTTACCTTTTAGGGGTTGAAAAATGGATTGTTTTTAAATTTCTTTGGACTACTTTAGAAAAACATTTAGAAAAGGGATTCCAGTTTATTGGTAAACTGAAGTGAGTTTAGCTTGTGTCCATTTTTTGGATGGTTTTAATGGAATTAATGACTTAGTCTGTAATTGACTAATCCTCTAAATCTATCACAGCCAGTCTGTAATAAGTGAACTAAATTTAAATCCTTAAACCAACTGTGGATATAGAACAATCTTTATGAAACAAAGCACACTTCATTTTACCAGGACACGTGAAACTGAAATTAAGAACTCAATAAAACCTAGAAAGCAAAAAACTATTGTAGGTGCTAAAACCTTATACTATTTTGCAAATGAAAATCTACCTGCCTCTAAGAAAATGGTGTCAGAATTAAGAATACTATAGACCAAGGACGGGAAAACTTTCTCTGAAATGGACCAAACAGTATATATTTTAGGCTTTGCAGGACACATGGTCTCCATCACAACTACTTATCTCTGCAACTACAGCACAAAAGCAGCCATAGACAATATGTAAACAAATGTGTGGGGCTGTGTTCCAATAAAACTTTATTCATGGACACTAATATTTGAATTTCATATAATTTTCATATGTCATGAAGCACTCTTTTGATTTTTTTCAACCATTTTAAAATGTAAAAACCATTCTTAGCTCATAGGCCAAACAGGCAGTAAGCTAGATTTAGCTCACAAACTAGTTTGCTGACCCCTACCTTATCCTGATGAAGCATGAGCTGTAAGAGTAAGTTGTGAACTTCAAGACACATCAAGAATGTCAGTGAGTCATTCACACTTATAGAGTAGCTATTGAACACTATTGAACATCACCTATGTACTATCCTTGACTAAAATGTTTACCCTGAGTTGAATAGAGAGAAAACCGAACATATGCAGACTGTGGGTCATTCTATAAAACTGGACAGGGCCCTTCAGAAATGTCAGTTATGAAAGACCAGGGAAAGAAAGAATAAAAATGCAGGGAAACTGTTTAAGATTAAAAAGATAGGAAAACTAAAAACAACGTGTAATCTTTGGTTCCTGTATTAAAGTAAAAACAACCGTAAAAGGATACTCTTGGGATATCTGGAGAAATTTGAATATGTGTTGTCAGGTTTTATTGCATCAACCCAACCATTACTTGGGTGTGAGGATGGTATTGTGAACTTAAAGAACAATGCCCTGATCTTTGGTGATAAATGCCAAAGCATTTATAGATGTGCAATTTAATTTCAAATGGTTTGACCACACAAAAGTGTGTGTGTGTGTGTGTGTGTGTGTGTGTGTAGAGAGAGAGACGAAACAAAAGTGATAAAATATTAACAATAAATGAATCTGAGTTATAAGTAAACAAATATTACTATACTACTCATTCAACTTTTATATAGCCCTGAAATTATTCAAAATAAAAATTGTAATAAAAGAATACATAGAAAAAAGAGACAGCTGTAAATTTAGTGGGTTCAACTTGGAAAATTTTGCAATATAAGACTTATACAGTGCTTGAAAAATAAAATATTTGTTAGAATTACAAAATAATACCAGTTCTATTTAGAAATTAAAATGACTTGTAAGAAATAGCTGAATCATTTTAGTGTGTCTTCATATTTTTATCTAATTTTCCCTGAGGAAAATTATAGCACTGGTAAAACCTAAAGTTGGACTAATCAAACACAACAAAATTATTAAGCTCAGCTTCTCAAAAGCCCTGAAATTAGATTTTTTGTTTTTGTTATTGCATAAGATGTATGTTTATTCAGTGACCAGAAATATGAAATGTACTTCTTTCTGTAATTAAAACTTGCAAATAAAAAACCCCACTTCTTCTAGTAGTCAAATCCAGATAATTCTTCACATTACTTTGCTCATAGGATTTTTGGAAGTGTAGGGAAACAGAATAGGAAACAAAATAAATGAGTCATCTTTTAATCTAGAGAAATCACCCTATTCAAGGACATGAAAGGCACTTTCACAAAACAACTGTAAACACTTTGTGGGCAGAAACCGCATTTTAGTTGCCTTTGCATCTCAAATGCCAAACACACTGCTGCAAGTAACCATTCCATGAATGTTTGTTGAATGACTGAATGAGTAAATGAAGGTGGGGGGATTCTGCTATATGAAAACAGGTTAGGTTTGGATTTGATGTAAGGAAAAGATTCAAGATGATTCCGGCACTGGACTGGGGCACTGAAGGAAGTAATGAATTCTTACTTATTTACTTATTTATTTCTTTATTGAAATTTACAATAATAGAATAAACATATATCTTGGATATATTCTGAGAGAAAACTTACCACTTAAATGTTCAGATATTTTTCTACATGTATGATGATGGAGACAGTTCCTCAGTTTCAAGGATACTGCCTCTTAACATTCAGTCAGGTTGAAATGGATCTGAAAATCATGACATATGAAGGGTGGTGGAGGGAAGTGAACAACAGAAATCAGAGCAGCTGGGAGAGGATGAGTAACTGGTCTCAATTTTATCTTCAGGGTTGCCAGGAGAAAGGGGCAGAAATACTCTGAGCAGTTGCTGAGGACAGAACTCGGATCAATGACCAAATAAAAGGCAAGGGGAAGCTGGAACTATGCAGATTTTAGCAACCTAAGAAACAACTTTTTTACAGAGAGACGTGTCTAATGGTGGGACAACTTGCCTTGACAGATAATGAACACACTGAAATGGTCACATCGAAAACATATAGGCAGAGTTGGTGTGACCATTTTTAAGAGTGCCTCTGAGGGTTGTGTACAGAGCAAAAGACTGAGGCTATATTTCATTCCTTCCAACCTGAAAAAGCATTTTCAATAAACCTGAAAGTCATGCTACAAATTCAGTGTTAATACTAAGTAGATACTTAAAAAACACACATTTTCAATACCTCAGAGTCTTCAATGAGCACATAACTGGTAAATAGAACAGCTCAGTCAGTTTGTTCTTCAAATATTTTACAATAGACTTAGAGTTGGCATTCTTAATTACCATCCAAGGAAAATTTAGGTTGTCTCAGTATATAAAATAATACCATACCTCTACGGAGATTCAGAGTGCTCTAGGATCTGTTTCTTCTCTATAGCTGGCCACTCTCCCTGTGAACTCTATGATCCTTGAGAGCCTAGATTATTATAGTCTACAGCTGCCTCTCAACGAGGCATTTAGCTCTAATCTCTCCCACCTATAATCATGGTGCATCCTGCAGCTAGATGTCTGCCCGAAACCTCTTTTGAACAAATTACTACCCATTACAGAGCCTAGGATGATTCATTGATTTAGAATTATGTATGGAAAAGATGGGGCACAACAAAGTGAAAAGTTATTAAGTGGCAGAATTATAGACTAGTATTTAAAAAACGTTCTTGGTGTGGCTCTAATAAGGTTCTACTAATAAAAAAAAATCAGGTGCAAAACAAAGATGCTATAAAGTTTCCTTACTACTTAGCATATTACATTCAAAAGCTCCAACTTAACTTTTGAAGAGACTCTTCATTAAGTCTCTCAGTTTACCTTTTCTCCTCCTATCCCTGCAGTTAAGCTTCACTATCTCCTACCGTCTAACTTCCTGCTCTCTTCTAACCTTCTTCTTCCTTCTTGTCCCTGTTCCTGCTTCCCTGTGCCTCTCTCACCACTTCGCTCTCTTCCTCAGCTGCAGGACAACTACTCAGTCTCTCTGTGTTCACCTTGTCCATCCTGTCTCTAAGCCTCCTAAGAGCAGGGCTTTTGGTATCATTGCATCCCAACGTCTAGACTAGTGCCTTGCAGATAAAAGATATTAATGAATTATCAGGTGAATGAATGATTGTCATTACTGTGACTATATGAATCTACACTAGTTTTTTAATTTTGATATAAATTGATTACACATTATGTGTGGTTTTATATTGCATTACATCTTTTTTCTAATTGTTTATGTGTTTTAGTGTAGCTTTCTCGAATAGATAGACGTCATCCATATTACCTAATTCAATACTTCAACTCAGCAGATTTTTATTGAGTACCTACTATGTGTCAGGCACTTTAGTAGGCATTAGGATATAAATTCATAACTATATTTAACAAGAGCAAGTAAAGACCAAATGGAGTATTTCTTAGCTAACTTCTTTTACACAAAATAAATGCACTTGAAATCTATAGTTTAAATTAAAAAATAATCAACTTTTTAAATACTTTTCTACCATTTTTTTCTATTAAACCCGTTCAAAAGAATTATATAACATAAATATAAGATATACTAGGTATCCCGAAACCCAAAACTATACCATCAAGGATAAATATAAATTAAAAAATCTAAGATAAATTTTTATTGGTTTAGGGGAACTGGCATTTAATCATTTGTGTTCCAAGATCTTTATAGTGATCAGAAAGATTTTTAAAATTGTGAAAGCTTCATCTCTTATGCAATATGAATATTTTGGAAGCTGCTACATGTCACATTTTTCCAGAACCAGGTGCAATAATTTGGTAAAGAACACAGGTAAAAGAGATCACTAATTTTCCTTTTCCCCCAATAAACTATGTTTATTATGCCAATTTTAATTGCCATGCAATCTAATGGATTTAAGGCTTATATTTTCCACATCACTAGACATCACAAACATGAAAGCATTTTGTACTGTCATTATACATCAATGTTTGTACTTGGTTATACATATATACAGAAATTATTCACACATCTTAACCTTGCTATTTCCTCCTTTCAAACCAACACAATTTTACCATGAAAGCAGCTTTTTAATAAATGGTATAAGAAATACAGCAAGGCACACTTTTTTAAAAAACTTTTTTCTCATTACCACCTCAAGAAGCATAAAAAAAGAAAATGTTGTACATAATTTAATAGTAGAATGTCACCAGTTTATAATATACAACACCATATAGTTGTTTCCTGAAGTGCTGCATAGATTATTCTTTTTAAAAGGAAATAAATAAAATAGCGCTTTTAAAAGTTGCTTAACTTTGAAAGAAGGACCAGTGTTTCTTCCCTTTGCTGCCATAAAATCAAATATTGGCCTTTCAGGTAAATCTCTTTCCATAAACATAGGCATCATACCATTAAAAAGAATCAAGATTGAAACATGAGATTGGTCAAGTACCACCAGCAGGGCAGGGAGTTGGGGGTGGGGGTGGGGGTTCATTCCAGATAGGTGAATTTAATGGACCATCAATTTGGTGAACTGCAGAATTTTAAAGAGTAGATGAGGAAGGGAGAAGGCAAACTGAAAAGTCTTGCTGGAGAGGTGGGGTCGGTAGAGGTAGCTTGGGACAGGAATCCATGGGAGAACAAGCAGCTTTGCTGAACTTCAAAGACAATCACCTAAAGAGAACCAGTGCACATCCAGATCACAAGGCTCATGTGGACAACCGCATTCAGAAGAAAGATTCATCTGGGGAGAGGTCAATGTAACAAACGGCAGTGACAGGATGGAGCCAGAGACCAGCCCAGGGAGGGAGGGTGAGGCCGCCCTTGAGCTGCAGCCAGGCTTACCTACAAGAGAGAGACAAAGAAGCGAGAGGAAAAGCTTTCAGAAGTGTCTGTTTCATTTGCAAAACTGATGAAGGCCACAATTTTAGAAATGCTTGCTAATGTTCTGAAATAAAAGGATACATAAAACAGAGTGGTTGTAATAGCCCAAATGTTACAATGTTTGAGAATTTGCTCAATGTTTGAGAATCAATGTGCAAAATAGATTGCTTTGTTTTTTAAAAAAAGACACAGTTTTAAAGAAAAACAATTATCAAGTTTGACTTTTTCTCTGGATCTCACCTACTTTTTTGCTTGTGAGTGAAAGTTGCTCAGTCCTATCTGACTCTTTGCAACGCCGTGGACTACATAGTCCATGGAATTCTCCAGGCCAGAATACTGGAGCCTTTCCCTTCTCCAGGGGATCCCCAGGGATCAAACCCATGTGTCCCTCATTGCAGGTGGATTCTTTACCAGCTGAGCCACAAGAGAAGCCCAAGAATACTAGAGTGGGTAGCCTATCCCTTCTCCAGGAGATCTTCCCAACCCAGGAATCAAACCGGGGATCTCCTGCATTGCAGGCGGATTCTTTACCAACTGAGCTAGGAGGGAAGCCCTTTGCTTGTGAACTGGGTTTTGAATACTCAAGATAGCTTCAAATCAGCATGAAAATGTGAGGCTGCCGATGCCAAGTGACACAGCAAAATATCAACTGAGCCCCTTTGAGGAACTGATGAAGGCTACCATTTTAGAAATGCTTGCTAATGTTCTGAAATGAAAGGATACATAAAATAGAGTGCTTGTAACAGCTCAAATGTTTCAGAATCATTGTGCTAAACAGAGTGCTTTGTTTTTTAAAAAGACATAGTTTTAAAGAAAAATAATTGTCAAGTTTGACTTGATTCACAGAGTGGGAGTCTGAACTCTTGGGTTTAACCCTTCAGTCACTATACGTGTGACAGTGGGATTGAACAATTTCATTATTTTACAATGGTGAAATATTCATAAATGTGATAATCCCAAATCCTTCAGCCCTTTGCCTATGAAATGACACAACTGGGGCTTCTAGCTCAAATACAAATGCATTTCATTTAAAGTACTGATAGTATTGTGCAAAATAGAATGATTCAATTATTTCTGTACATCTGATGGCTCAGATAGAAATTTGTTACAAACTCAATTCGTTCTTCATATTTCTAAGTGGCTAAAATCAACCTGTCCAGTATGAGGAACAATTAAAATTAGGCAACACAGGATGCAATTGTGGTAGGTGCTCTGACTAGCTCTCAAATATAGCAGGCTTTTGCTTGTAGGGGTTTAAACTGAGTTCTCAAGTCTAATGTCATATTGCTTTATGGTCCTTCTAGAACTATTTTCATTCTTTCTATCTTACTCTCTTCCTCTATAATCTTGCAACCTGTTCAAGAGCCAGAAAAACTTGAGCAAATGTGGTTTGGCTGGAGCCACACGATGCTGGGGAGAAAATGCAAGTTATCAAGAACAGGGAGAGAAAGACAGGAACAGATGGGATGAAATTTGTTACAGTAAAATAACCCAGTAACTCAAGAAAGGCAGGGGGAATTTTTCAAATGCTGAGGACATGACTCATTTGAAATCTGGCCACTGAGTAGGGAATCCTTAGGTGAGGCAAATATGGGCTTACTAAATGACAGTACTTAAATTCCTCTGGATAATCAAAACTTTCAATTTGGCCCATTTGGAAAGGGTCAGGATAAACTGGTTGAGACAAAGATCTGAGCTGTGTGTATATGTGTGTGTGTGCATGCGTGCGAATGGGAGTGCATGTGAGATGAGTGATGCCCAATAAAATCTTTGATATTTAGCATGGCAGGGCTAGTTATTCTGAAGTGCTAGAAAATTTTAAAAAGCACTTCATATCCAACAGAACTTTGATTTATTAAAGTGATCTAAAGGTAAATATAAAAAGATTACATCTATGTTGTTTAGGGAAAATTAACACACTACCACCAAGAATAGTTTCCTAAACTGCTTGGTCAACTTTGGGTCATATTAAACACTTAATGTCATTCCAATTAACAGAATAACAATTTGTTGTGTACATGAGAAACGTTGCTTTTAGAGCTTTCCCAGTTTATAAAAACGGAGTAGCAGCACTGTTTACTGTATATATGTATACTTGAGCATGCACAAATACTTGCTTAAAATCTAAAATCTATGGTCCTCTAACTCTTTGCAGACTGATAAAGTAGGAAAGGCAATAAAGCTAAAAAAATTCTGAAGGAAATATATACATCTTAAGTAAATACAGCACCCTCCCACACTAAAAACCCCCAGAAAATCAGAGCAAACCAAAAGGAAAAAAATAGTATACACTGGCTGCATGTGATGAGTTCAGTTTTTGTATCACAGGATTTACCCAGCCTGAAGTTTAGGGTTAAATTATTCACCAAAGGTCAGAGGCTTATGATGAGGATTATGAAGAAATAACTGTCAGAATACAGCAAAAAGATTAGTGCAAAGTACATCTCTTAAGCAGGTCCTAGGAGGCTTTCCAGACATATATGCTTCCTTCAAATTAGGCAGAAATATCTGGATCTATCCAGTTACCTTTTTTTGATGTGATTTGCTATAACTGACCCCTCTATGTTTGTAGAAACATGATACATAAATGAAAATAGTGAAAGGCACAGCAGTGTACCTGGAAATCACTGCAAATGCATACTGTGTTAGAGCAAGTTAAAATTTCTCAAACAGATTCAGTGGGCTTTTAATTAGAACACAGTAAACGAAAAACCTGTTCCAAAAATTTTGCAAAAAAGAAATGTGTGTTTCTCTTGAGGACTATAACTGTTATTCTAAGTTACAGCCCTTCTAGAAGACATTACAATCATTTCATCCTCTGAGAACTTATTTCTGGTGGAAAAAAAAACAAATTTGGTGAACTTTATTTTCCTGATAAAAAGGATATCCCAAGTGATAGCTTTCAAATGGCTTAAAAAAGTGGAGTTTTTCTTTTTGCTTTTCTGAATCTTAAAGGGAGAACGATGACAGCAATTAAGCTTTCATAGACATGAAACCTCATATTTACATATAATTTTACTATGCATTCCTGACATTCAACACAGAAGGCGTGTCAACATTTTGAGATTAAATAACTTGTCCTGGTTTGTAGTATTTTAACAGTATGTAAATATTTACACCCAGGTACCCAGCATTAATGACTGGTGAAAAGTTTAGGTATCCAGATGTTCTGTCTACATGAAACTGAGAACACTGAATAGGCCCAGTAAATATGGCTACCTAAATGGCCTTAGGCTGATAACAAGTCACTTGGGGGCGATGTGAGTTCTGCAGAAATAAAATCTGGCTGCTTCTCCCATTGCCTGTGATTGGCCAGGCATTGAACCGCAGGGGCTCCACAAAATATTGCTAACTGGCAGACGGGCTGGCAGATAATTTTACACTGTCCATGCCTGTAAAATTGTGAGGATTACACAGATCTGTCAGCATGTTCCCTTCCCCGAGTTTAAAGATGGAGCTGCAAGTCATTACATTTCATTTCAATTCTATATCTGTGTGGGGGAGAGGAGAAATCCCCAGGGCATCAAAAAGGAAGGCGTGCACCCCAGAGGTTTCTCCAGTGCCAGAGCTTCTCAAGACCAGATCTCGGCGTGACTGGTGATTTGAGGGTCACCGTCACATAAGTCTGCGCCCAGAGTGGTGTTGCTTTCAAGCCTTGATCCCCTTTCAGAAAACAAAAATCAGCCAGGCTCTACCGGCCCTTCTGTGGAGGTTGGCAGAGCTGGCAGTACAATTGGTTCTAATAGAACTTGTTTTGAAGCAGCTTATGGAATGGCAGTTATTCTCCCTTAATGGTCAGTTTTACTGCATACTGATGGAGAATGTGATTATAGGGTGGACATGTTTCACAGAAAATACATTTCTCTCTCTCCTACTTTTGTTCTCCCTTGCAGCCAATTGTAAATAGAGTCTGAAACACAGAAAATTAGTTGTGCTATATTAGTAAGTAGGGCTGCTTTCCTACAATTTTGCATACTGAGTTTATTTTTAGGGTATATATATGGTATAGATTCCCCCCTCATTCCCCATTTCTAGCAGCTCTACACAGAATCACACATTTTAATGAGCTGAGGGCACAGGTGTTGCAGGAAAAAAAATAATGATGTTTGCCATTCATCTTTCAAATTAAATAATGTGTTTTTAAATAGTAACTTTTTTCATAATACATTATGGGAACAACATTATCTGTCACATTTTAAAAGATGTATTTGTAATAAATGTAAATTACTTTTAGAAAATCAGTAATTAGGCTCATCAAAAAATAAACAATCTGCCACAAAAAAGATAATCTTTAGCATAGTTAAGTATAATAACTGTTATTTGAATAAGTTAACAAATTAGGGTAGATTGCTTCTGTAATTCATTTCCTATAGCACGAGTTTAGGTTACTGCATTAAGCTTCTGGAGTGGGAGGTGGAGATGGCAGTCAGTACCTCATACTTTGGTGAAATACAACTCTCACATTCAAAAACTCACATTTTCTTTTCTAAACTTGATTGAGAAAGTACATTCATCACTGAGGCTTAGAAATGGGAAATAACAGAGTTTCGGTGTCACTTTTAGAACTGTATCATCCTATCAGAATTATCAATCAGTAGCTGTCTTATTAAACACGAAGAGCAGAATGACTTTCTTAAAAAAAAAAAAAACATGGATGGAAATCAGCCTGTCACCTTCAGGCAAAATTCAAAAATTCTGTTTTTATCAAAACGCCATTAACTTGTCATGTATTCTCTCTGCATTTGCTTTCGGAGCCTGTTCTCAGTCTCTGTGTGGATAAATAAGAGCCTCTTCTTTAACATCAACTTTCCCCTCCTGTTTGAATCCTCAGACTTGGTCGTGATTAACAGCTGTGACAGCACAGCCTTCCACCAGGGAAGTAAATGTGATGATAGTTACATTAGACAGAAGCGTAAAAGGAAGGCCCAGATCCGGAGATGCAGCTTTAACTTAATCGCTGTTCATCTCTAGGCACGGAAGGGAGCAGGCCGTGCACAGAAGCTGGAGCAGGGAGCACTGTGCGTGCATTCTGATCAGAGGGTATAATTGCAATCTGGAGGAGAACCCCTTTCCCTCCCTTAATGGAAGAATTTGAGGCTCTACTGTATTTGACTACTTCCTCAAATTTTTTATTCTTCTTGGCATAATGATGTGATAAAGGTAATGTTACTAAAAATGTCAATGGTGACTGCTTTTTCCCCCTTTTGCTTCACAGTTACTTGCATGGTTGGGAGTATTTCTTCCATCTAAATACCTTATTCAGATAAATACCAGCCATCCTGACTAGTCCTTTCTCCTATCATAGCTTTGTTGACTAAAACTCATATTTTAAGTATGTCTATATTAAATATATATGTGACAATATATTAAATATATATTAAAACATGAGGACTATACGTACCTTTCAATGAGATGATTTTCATGCTTGGAGAGGGTTACCTTCTACCTATGCATATTTCTATGTCGTTCTTCATGAAGGTTTAGCAGATTCTCTTCACAGGTTAAAGCTGTGGGGCTGGGATGCCATGCGGCCTTGTCCTTTGGCTGCTTCGCCTTCGAGGAGAGTCCGGGAACGCCAGATGGGGCTGAAGAAGCATTGTGTTCTTCTGGCCTTGCTGACTCACTTGGGTTTTCTGAACTTCCCTTTTCACTTCCCAGCCTTGAAGGAGTAGTTACCTCTGTGCTTTCTCCATGGTCATTAGAAGCTTGGGGTAAACCATCCACTTCCTTTCCTATATCACCTCCTTTCGGAGGACTTGAAAGGGCCACCGTGTCTGCATTATTGGTGAGGAAGGAAGTATCACTGAACCTGGAAGAGCCTGCTGCTGTTGGCAGGGGCACTGCGGCCTCAGTGGGATCCGCAGGTTCATTTGGAGGAGCATCAGAGAAATGGGGCTTGTCTTCAGCAGGGTCCTCCTCAACACAGGCCTCGAAGAAGTATTCGGTGTCCTCCTTGTCTTCTGAGCCAGAGTCAGTCATGTCTGGTGGCAATGGAGTGCTGCTCTTCTCTTCAATGTAATTGGTGACCTCCCCACAATCACTGTCATGAGAGGAGAGAGATAAGTAGGAATAAAAGTCCCCTTTTCTTAGCTGGATGGGCCGATGAGAATGCTCCAACACCTTCTCCTTGATTTGAGTTAATGAAGTAGGAGCAGTGACCTCGTTTTCAGGTTGAGATTTACATTTCAGGGCTGTTGAAGCCATGTCTATGATTTCCTTAACAAAGTCGTGTACTGAGCAATCTTCGGCGTCTTTCTGATGAAAAATGTCTGGTTCACAGTCACAACAGGAAACGTTGTCACTGGCGGCAACATTTTCCTCTGTTTCGTTTTGTTCGCGTGCTAGGCAGCAACCAGCAGGTTTTCCAGCCATACTTGGTGCATCATTAGATGAAGATTTCAGTACATTGGAGTAGTCCTGTCCATTGATAACACTGGTTTCTGGAGGCAGTTCTGGACAAGATTTCTCAGTGGGAGTAGAAGCAGCACTCTGATTTTCAAAATGATGGTGGTTTTGACATTTCTTTGGGACATGTCTAACCATTTGGGGAACAGACTCCTTCCCGGCAATACTGGATTCATCTGAGCTGTCTATAACTGGTTTGCACTTACAATGCTCATTCTCTGAAATCCTTTTCCCAGCTGAACCAAGACTTTCTGATTCCTTTGAAATCTCATTCAGTTTGTCCTTCTGACTTTCTGGAGTGCTTTCAATATTGCCATTTTCCATGTCTGCCACATATGGATCTTTATTAACTTTGAAAATATTTTTCTTATTTTCACCTTTTGTCCCTAACTCATGGGTGTGGGGTAAATTCTTACTATTTCCATTATTTTCAGAGAGATGTTTTATTGAGCCATTGAGAAGGGCCTCAATGTTGAGGGTGTCTGAGGAATTGGTCATCTCACTACTACTTACATCCTTAGTGCCCTTGATTTCATCACTGAGATTACACCTTCTCTTATCTCTTGTCAAGGGAAGCTTGGGTCTAATCCAGGTCTGCAGCTCATTCTTTATGTAGTCCAGCCCTGACATCACGTTGCAGTCTTCATAAATTTCATCATCTGTTGCAATACTGGAGTCATCATCCTCATCTTTGATGCACAGCTCTTCTTCTGTTAGGGTGAGCGTTGAGCTGGAGAGGAGGTCACTGTCATCTTCATCATCAGTGCAGGCAGAGGTACAAGAGACATTCACGATCATGCTGACATTGACATCACTTTCATCAGCCACCGAACGAGGAAGGCGCTTCCTGAATGAAGCATTTGATTCCGGGATCTTGTTCTTGTGTAACACAATATCCTCCGAGCAAAGAGAAAGCTCATCACTGCTGCTTAGTTCTGTAAGCGATGCTGGCGAGTCTTCATTGATAGAAGATGCTATGTCCAGTGACAGTTGGCCAGGGAAAGACATTTTTTGGGAACAGCTTTGAAGAGTGATATCAGAAACACTTCGCTTTATCTTCTGCTCTGAAGGGCTCTGGATATTCTCCAAACGATTCAGGAGATCTAATGTTCTTTTACTCAGTTCACCAACTGAGCCACTGCTCACACTTAGGTCGCCGGAGCTGTGACAGCTAAAAAGATCTTCATTGCTTTTATAAGATGTCAACCAACTTTCTAAAGAAGTGCTTCGCTGGAGGCTGTCACTGCCATTTTTAAAGATGCCCAATGCAAATAAATCACCCCCTGGAGAAAGAGACTCAATAGACGAACTATGAGATAAAAGAGAGAGCTGTCTGGCATTCTGCATGCCAGTGAATGTCTTCTCTACATCACCACTTTTATATGAACTGTGATCCATTTCATGGGGTGCACTTGCCAAAATCCTTTCATGGGGAGGTGCATCTGGTTGTAACTCTGTAGCCTGATGTTTAGATTTGCAGGATTTTTTATCAAAATAAAAACCATGAAGCAGGGGATCCTCCACATGTGCTTTTTCACTTTGTGACTGTTTCATTATCATCGGTAATTTGAGTTTTGAGCCTTGGAGGTACGAGTAATCATAAAATGTAAACACATCATGTTTTCCTTGTAATTCTTCTCCCAAACAACCAGGCGTATGTTTGGTAACACTGTTTAAATCTCCAACTTTTCCATTTACACAACCCACTGGTGAAATGGGTAACTGAGAGCTATTTGGGAGCTTAATTCGTTCCTCCTCGTCTTTAATATTTTGCTTTAACAAGTTAACTGCATCTTCCATTTGTGGGTCCAGATGTTCAGTGTCAGGGTTACTTGGGGACCCATCCACTGCATTGAGCAAGCACATTTCAGAGTTGGTGGTGGTTTCGGTGTCCCCTTCACTGACAATTCCACTCTCACTGCCTGAATTTTGGCTCATGTCTCCTCCATGGCATGGGCAGGGCTTCACCAAATTGGAGCCCCCTAGAAGATCTGGCAAAGATTTGGTAGATGAAAAGGAAGAGTCTTTGCTGAGACTCTTAGTTAAAACACTAGGCTGTGTCATGCTAGTGAACTTTGGATTGTTTTTCAGGAATGGGATGTGGCTGTCTTCATAGAGTTCAACATTGTGGAGGCTGTAGACTTGGTAAACGTGTGGACTGGATGGGGCAGTGATACTTGATGCATACTGAGATGCCCCATGGTCACCTGCCTCTTCTTCAAAACTCCGGTTCTCACTGCCTGTCTCTTCAAGGTTTAAGGAAGGCATGACAGGTTGGGATTCTTGATCAAGGTCATTCGATTCTTCATTCAAACTAATTAACTTGTTACTTATGTCAGTTTCATCCCATTCCAGGGCATCCTCACTCGTCCCATTTAGGTCCATCAAGCCAGGATCAATCACATTCAAAGTCTCCTGTGTAGGAAAAAGGAAAAAAGCAGAAGAATTAGGGAACACAAGCATGAAAATTTTATCCATTCAAAATCTCTTGGAAGAGTCAGGAAAGAAATTTGCCCCAAGCATGAATTTGAAAGATAGCATAATTATCAGTTCTATTCCCCTCTGGAATAACATCCAAAATTATTGAAAGAGGCTTTTCTATCAATAGTAATTTGTCACTGGGGGCAATAACATAAATTAAAATGTAAGATTATTACAGTCAAATATGTAATTTATGGAATTAACTATTTCCTATTGATTTCTTCTACATTTTTAACCTTGGATTGGGTGAAGATAAAACTGTCAGGTAAATAAAGGTAAAAAAGAGGTTAGCCTGTGACATCTTTTAGGGTACATTCAGTCTAATATTATCACAGCTCTGGAGTTCATAATGGAGTACTATCTGTACCCACATATGGTGAAATCCCCTCTTGCTTCTGGTTCCTGAGTTCTCTACCTGATGCAGCTTCTGGGAAAAGAGAAGAGTTGTAGCTATCTGTAAAGCCATTCACTGGCCAGAAGCTCTCATAGATCTATCTTTCCCATGCCTTCCCTTTAGGGTTCCTCCTCTTCAGAATGTGGCCCTGTTCCCAATCAGACCCAAGCTGAGCACCATCTGCCTGGTTTCTTTACCCACATCTTCCTGGACTTGAGTCTCGAGCCCCAGTACTGTAGGGTAGCTTCTTAGTCATTAGTCACTGTACTCACAGTCTCTCTCTTCCCCCGTCTCCATCACAGAGGTTCCACTTTGATCCTTGCTCACTTCTCTCACTACTGTCCCTTTATAAAGTCCAGGCAGAACCCTCCCCCTCCAGTCCTAGAATAACACCTGAGGACTTCCTGACTCCATGAATGAAGCAGCCCAGATTCTCTTAGGCTGCCTTCTGCCTGCACAGTTGGGATCTTGTTCTTTCCTTGGATTTCTTGATTTTTACCCTTTTTGGTGGCGCGTGACACATTCTGGGACACAGAAGCTGAATGGGTTCGGCATGGTCTTGGGCAAGTCGCTTAACCTTTCTGGGCAGTCATCGCCTCACACCACTTTTTCTAGGGGGTCAGCGCTGTCCATTTTCAGAGAGAATTCTGAGGATTAGGTGAGCTAATGCTTGGGAAGGGCTGAGGAGGCAGTCAGTATAAAGCAGCTGGAATAGTCAGTGCATGGAGAATTGCTCTAGAGTGGCCTTTAGTTAATTCATAAAGGGTTTTCCCGGCCTAGCTCATTCTCTCATCTTTCCTTTCAATTTGCTCTTAAAATCACAAGTAATTCATGACATGGTGGGTAGAGAGAGGTGTCTCACTGTATTAACAGGTCAGCATATCTGCATTACAATTCAGAATTATTTTGACAGTCTGGTTGAAAAACAGGCCATGGTGCTTTTCTTCCTCAGGAGTGGAAAAAAAGGCTTCACCAGCAGCACATTCACAGTGCTCTCCTAAGAAGCTCTCAGTCCTTCCTGAAACTACTAGTGGAAGGATACCACACAAACACATTAAGCATAAAATACCCATTAGCACTTTATTATACTGGATATGTAAGAGATTATCTGTACAGCCTACTTAAGTTTAAAAGAGTCCAGATGCAAAGTAAACATTAATTAAGGGATATTCTTAAATTTTCTAACAGAATCTTTCCTACCAATATTATAGCACTTAATCTAGTTCACTGGCCATCATCATGCTCGCTTGGGTATGGGGTATGTTCACCATGATGAATTTTTATTAGAATTTCTGTTTATTCTTTGCTTGCTGATAAAGTACTAATGACCAATTAGTACGACTAGTGAATGTTAAAATCTTTAACTATAGAAACAATCAATCAGTCTAATCAAATAGTACATTAATTTCAAATACTATCTTGGCGACACTGGACTCTGAGAATGCTAATAAATAACTGAATTTGTCTTTCAAAAGAGCTCTCTCTGTAACTCTCAGGTTGACTTTAACATTTAGAAGTATAAGATTTTCCATGAGGGTCCCAAACCCGGGGGCTCACTCTGGCTGCAGGAACCATGTCACCCGGATATGCACCAGGAGCTGAGCCCAAGGGATGCCTATAACTCGGACTTGCCTTCTATGACACAGTTGTTTTTTGACCGAAGGCTGCCTTTGTGGCTTTACAAATGCAAGCCCACAAAAAGTATAAAACTTGCATGGCAGCATCTACAAGAACAAATCTTTCACTCAATAAAGAAGTTGGAGTGGAAGATTTCCACAGGAGAAGATTAAACTTTTGTCTATAATATTGTCCTTTTCCTTTCCTAATTCTTTCTTCCTATAAATCTCTTAACTTGATTGTAATTTCAAAAAAAGTTTTTATGTCAACTCCGGGGAATATCTGACAAGACCCATTAGAAAATCATTCACTTTAGACTTTACATTTTACATATTAAAGAAGAGCTGATCACTGTGCCCTCGTTCACTCTTTTCTGTTATGAATTAAATTCTGTCAATATTTTCAATAAAATCTCCATTTCTTCAAGATTTAACCTCAAACATAAAATATACCCTGAGGGTAAAAAAAAAAAGTAGGGAAAGTTTCCAAGAGGAAGGACATTTACAACATTTATATAACTAAAAAGTTGTCTTCAAAAAAAGAAAATGTACAGAGTGATATAACTGGCTGGAAAATTATTTGGTCAAATGTTCTCTTTGAGGATAGCCCAATATAGCAGATAATCCTCAAGCTAGTTAAGCATTTTTTGTTGTTTTGTTTTTCTAGAGGAATTATCTGGTGCTTTATAAAATGTCTCAGATATTCCCTGTCTTTGATAAAGTGATAAATCAAATATGGATTTAGGAAAAAAAAAACCTAAGAATATTTGTGAAACCAAGAGGATGGTGAGTAGTACATGAAGTTCTGCCTTTTCAGAGATAATTCTGATTTAAATCCATTTGTGCAAAGGCTTTTCATCCATAAACCTGTTTCATTGGTGTAGAATTCTAGCCTAAACCAAGGACTCTCTGTATATAATTACACACGGGTGTGCATACACACACACACACACAAGGACACACACACACACATCTTTGCAGATCTGCTCAAGACCAAGTAGAATTAATTGGTGTTACTTTGTTTTTATTCTTAGAGGCAGGTTATTTATGTTAGTGTAATATAGACAGAGAAACAAAGTGGCTAGAAAATAATCATGATGATGATGACAACGATGATGAAACAACCAAGATTCCAATTGCAGCAAGTAGTACCTATCCAAATTAACTTCCTTCTGCACTTGTGTGACTTTGAGTCAGGTATCCCAGGACTTCATCTCTAGGATTTTCTTAAAATCTTAAGTTAAATGGTAGATTTTTATATGCGATGAGAAACACATTATCAGCAAAAGAGTGGAGATGAAGGAACCTGACAATCTATAAAACAATAATCCAACAGAGATCTGCTATAACTACCTTTGGATTCCTTTAATTTCCTTTAAAGAGATGCAACTTTTGAAAAACTAAGGTATCTCAAAAAGACTAGGATGAACTGAATGTTCCAGTCAAACTTCTGGTGCTCAGAATAGCCAAAACCATTAGGAGGTCTTGCCATCTGTGTTCCCCTGTTTATTACAGATCCAAGAGTTTACTAAGCAAGACCACTTACAAAGCCCTGGGAGGAGCGGTTTATTTGTTGAAAAATAGAATATAACAAAAACATACAAATAAAAGTATCAAAAACATAGAGAACCATAACTGAATAAAGGTAAGCAAATTTACCCTAGGGCAAAAAGCAGAATACAGGGAAGTTTGGATAGGAGGGAGAAAATGATATATAGGTAAGGGTGGGGGGATCAATTTAGAGAAGGGAAATTCTACCCTTAATATACTTACTCTGCTTTTTTGATGCAATATTTTCCCTAGCACCACCTCCTCCAAATGTAAAAAACCAAATGTTTGATCATTAGATGCATAATTATTTTCCTAAATTAGACTTAGGTAGAATTTTTCAAAAACATCAACAACTGTAAGAAAGAGCTAGTCCTTAACAAACAGACAGCTTTTATGAGAGTCAGAGCTTGTAGTACTCTGCCTTTTGATGGGCAGAGAACAGATTCAGAGTTAACAAGAAGAAATATAGATGAAAAACAAAATAGGATAAGAAGCAAAAATGTTAGCTGTTTATCAACCATTGTGGGATTTGGAGCAAACAGATTTGGGTATGAATCCTGGGTTGCCCCCCTTTACAGGTTAGTAGCATGATCCTGGACAAGTTATTTAACATGTGTGCCTCAGTTATACCATTTATCTGTTCAAGATAATCAGAGCACATTGTGTCTATCTTAGAGACTGCTGGGAGCTTTAAATGAAAAGAAGTCTGTGAAGTCCTAGGGGGAGGGCCTGGCACATAGTAGGGATACAAGGATAGCAGCTATAGCAAATACTGCCTGTGAAAATGGAGGAGGACAGAGTAGTTGAGTGTTAAATAACCTTATCAAGGTTTGCATTAAGACTGGTGGTTGGTTGACTAAATTCTTTAGCGCAACCACATGCATGGAATCCAATGAAATCGACATCAATCAGGTTCCCTGACTTACTCCCATTGCACAGGAAATGGGGGGTGGGTTTGTCTGCATGTCCTCACTGAGCCTATTCCTCAGGAATAGCCAGATGAGAAAAGATGCCTGCCCAGCCCTCGGCAGGCCCTATAGCTCAAGGACTTTCTATTTCTAGAAAATAATCATTTTTTTCAAAAGGCAGGTCCATTGTCTGTGAAATCCTATCACAACTGACACATTAGAGCAATCAAATCCTGCTCACTATCTATCAGATTGACAATAATGTTAAAGTAACTTGTCTCATCTCAGAAAATGCTTTGAAAGTCTATCTCACACTAATGATCAAAAACTGTTCTAGTGAATGCTCTTTTTCAATAACAAAGCTGATCAGAAACTCAAAACAGACAAGTAAAACCAAAAGTCAGCTCACAAATCTCACTAAAATGAGTACTGACGTGAACATATTTCCCAGTCTTGGCTACACAGATATTCTGAATTTGATGAAAATGAAAAATCCATGAGATGTTGTTTTAAAGTAAATTTTACAACAGTAAAAATTGCCTTACTTTTTAACAGCAACCAGGGACAAAAGAGAGTTTGACATTGTGAATCAGGGGTTTCCTCCTAGCTATAAACTCCATGAGGGCAGCAGCTTCTCTGCGCTGTCTCCATCAGTGCCCTAGCACCTAAAACTGTGCCTGGTAAGAAGCAGGTTCTCAGAAAAATGATTTAATGAGCAAACAAAAGACATGCCTGTGGTTTCGTGAAATGCTGAAGAACTCTGGGAAAGGTCTTTAGGATTTTTTGCCATGACAAAACCACGTGGAGAAATGTTTGACTTTCTAACTGGTGCTGCTGCTCAGTTATGAGCTAGCAGCCTCAAAAACAGTTTGCTTGGTGAAAGAAGCCAGACACAAAAAGTCATATATTGTATAATTTTATTTACATAAAATATCTACACTAGGTAAATCAATAGAGACGGGATCAAAATTGGTGGTTGTCAGGGACTTGTGGGAGGGGAGAAGGGGGAGCAATTACTTAATGGGTGCAGGCTTTCCTTTTGGGGTGATGAAAATGTTTTGGAAACAGAAGTGATGGCTATGTAACATTGTGAATGTACTAAAAAAATGCCACTGAATTGCTCAGTTTAAATGATTAATTTTACGTTATGTTAACTTCACCTCAATTTAAAAACAAAACAAGCGCTGATTCATATCAATGTATGACAAAACCCACTGAAATGTTGTGAAATAATTAGCCTCCAACTAATAAAAAAAAAAAAAACAAAAAACAAGCAAACAGCAGTCCTCAGTCCTGAGGACTGAGTTTTCTAGGCCTATAGCACCATCAAACGTAATAGGACATCATCACTCTGTTGAGGACCTTGCTTACAAAAATATTATAACAGATATTTCTGAACTCATGTACATCACTGCACATATATTATCAATAAAGATAATTTTTTATTCCAGGCTTCTTTGGTCTGAATGCATGCTCATCACTCCTAGAAATGTTGAAAAGAAAAGCATCCTGTGGATAGTACTTTGGGCTTCCCAAATGGCATTAGTGGTAAAGAACCTGCCCACCAATGAAGGAGACATGAGAGACACAGGTTCAATCTGTGGGTCAGGAAGATCCCCTGGAGGAGGGCATGGCCACCCACTGCAGTATTCTTGCCTGGAGAATCCCATGGACAGAGGAGTCTGGAGGGCCCTGCAAAGAGTCTGACATGACTAAAGTAACTCAGCACACACGTAGTAGTTCTCTTAGTTCAACTTTACTCATTTCAATGCAAAAGTCTCGTGAGAAGAGAGAGTGTGATCAAAAGAGCCCTTAATTGCTGAGTCTGCCACAGGATCACCAGTGACCTTCTGATAGCCCAGTCCAACTGATCCTCCTTTGCCCTTACGTTACTTCATTCGTCTGCAGCATTTGACTCCATTTTTCTTGAAATTTTCTCCTTCTCTGATTACCTTGATGCTAAGTCTCCTCATAAAATTCATGCAAGCCAACTGTTAAATGACAGTGTGTCCCACAGTTCTGTCTTGCTTCTTTTCACCCTACAGACTCCCCTGCCCTAGAGTTAGCCACATGAGGCCTGTCTATGATTCTGAAGGTTTATAGGCTACACTGAGGAGAAAGGCATTAGAGAAAGAGTTGGGGCGGGGGGTGGGGGGACACTGCCGGACGAGGGAACAGTAAGAGGCAAAGGCAAAGGGAACTGAGCTTTGTGGTACCTTCAAAGGAAGGGCGAGCGACCTGAAGAAGGAACACAGCAGGAAAATCCAGGGAGGACTGCTATAAAACTCTGGGAACTGAGAGTCGAAGACTTTGAAAGCAGTGGGTGGTTACGAGTGTTATAGAAGCAGAGAGGACAAGAAGAGAGGCAAAGCCAGTGAATTAGCAAGAAGAAAGTCATTTGCCCTTTGAGAGGGAATATCCTGGAGGCTGGTAGGAGAGGAAAGGAGCACAGGATACGCCTGATAGTAACCTTGAGAAATCTAGGTTCCACAGTAAAACTGCTATTGGGATTGGGAACCTGGTCCTACCAGATGCTTTTCACCACCCTTCTTGTCTTTCAGCACCAGTCTTGGAAAGGGAGCACAAATGGGGAAACCATGGAGGCCACAGAACATACAGGAAACTCTTCAATTGTTCTAAGACCTCGTCCCTCAATTCTAGTAGCCCATCCTGACTTTCTGCCTATTTAAAAAAAATAAACAAAAATACTCTTTAATATTTGTAAATAAGATTTTGTGTATAAAGAGCAGGTTGCCAAGAACTTTAAGGTTCTATAAACGAATGACTATGAGGTTGTAAGAAACAATACCATAGAAGAAAGAAAGATACACACACTAGAAGCACTTCTTTCTATAATTTCAGTCTTACAGTGCTATTTTGACTAAGAAGCAACACATTTTTGCCTGTAAATTAAAGAAACTTAGATACTGTCAAAATGTTGACATAGCTCTTAGGTGTAGTAACCTCAGCATTGGTGTTTTAAAGCTAGGTAGCAACCAACAAATGCCTTGCATCAAGCTATTTTTTAAAACAAATTAATTACTATATAAATCATTATTCATTAACCATCTACTATAAGAAAAAGTTACCTTAGAAAAATAACTTGCTTCTACTGGAAAATAAATTGTTTTATCTTAAATATTGCTTTATGTATAAACATTGAAACTTTTATTATATTCAGAATAGAATGAATAGGAAAACTAATTTATTTTTCTCTTTTTAGTCACTATTCTGTTTTCCAGAAAAATTTCCCCAGAGTTTCAAGAATGTGTCTACAATTAGGATTGCTTAAAAATGAATTTAAAAGAACAACTTGGGTAGAAATTTTTAAATAAAAGGAATATCTTTATCCGACCTTTTCAGTACTGTGTAGAACTGAAACCAATAAAATGAAGAAGAAGAACAACAAAAAAACCAAGTTCAATATAAAGTTTTAAAAACCCAATCACAATAAGATGGTGGCATTTTCTACATTTTATTTACCGCTTTCTTGCTGTTGTTTAGTCATTAAGTCATGTCTGACTCTTTGCGGCCCCATGGACTATACCCCGCCAGGCTCCTCTGCCCATGGGATTTCCCAGGAAAGAATATTGGAGTGTGTTGCCATTTTCTTCTCCAGGGGATCTTCCTGACCCAGGGATCAAATCCATTTCTCCTGCATTGCCAGGCAGATTCTTTACCACTGAACCACCAGGGAAGCCCGTATCTACTACTACCACATGGTAAACCTATTTGGATGACAACAACAAACCCACATGCGAAGCTGCATAAGGAATTTTCCCCCTAATGATAATATTTGGCCCCATTCTTCTGTCATTGTTCTGTTTGGTGTTTGCCTTTTGACTGTCAAGAGTTGAGATAACATTTGAGTTTTGTGCCTTGGGATATAATTTTTGCTTCACCTTTACCTTAGTGAAAAGTATAATCTAGTTCCTTCCTTTATGATAAGGATCTCCCATTAACAAAACCTATGATTTTTTAAAACTTATAAAGCATATTAGGGGTAAACAGTTCTGTAAACAACTGAAGTTTACTAACACAGCATATGAGTTTCCAACTTTCAGACTGAATTCTAAGAACACAACCTGAGATAGCTTCATGTACAAAGTGAGCTTTGCCAACATGCTGAAGCCTGCCTGAAAAGCCAAATGTCAGCTAACGGAGTTCACGCGCATCCAGGATCTGCGTCCTTTGTGAAGTACATATTAGTGGAGGGAATGTTGTGTCTTTTCACTCTCAAAAGGTCCACATTAAGAACAAACACTGCGTTATCCCTATTTTTAATGGTTTGCTTGTCTTGTTTTGTTTGTTTCTGCTGAATTCTAATACTGTGATTACAACTCTCCATTCAGTGGAAAAAAAAAATGTTGAAATGACTAAAAATGGTACATATCATTTAATCTCTTTTCCATATTAAGTCAACCAAACTTATCTCTTGCTTTTCTCAGTTTATCACCTGATTGGCCCAGTGTTTACCTGATTAACTGGAAGGTCAGTTATGATTTGTTTTTTTAAAGGACCTAATTTTTCTTTCCAAATCTGATTTAATTTGATCTGATTTGATTTCAGTTCAGTTCAGTCACTCAGTCGTGTCTGACTCTTTGCAACCCCATGAACCACAGCACACCAGGCCTCCCTGTTCATCACCAACTCCCGAAATTTACGCAAACTCATGCCCATTGAGTTGCTGATGCCATCCAACCATCCCATCCTCTGTCGTCCCCTTCTCCTCCTGCCCTCAATCTTTCCCAGCATCAGGGTCTTTTCCAATGAGTCAGCTCTTCACATCAGGTGGCCAAAGTATTGGACTTTCAACTTCAACATCAGTCCTTCCAATGAACACCCAGGACTGATCTCCTTTAGGATGGACTGTTTGGATCTCCTTGCAGGAGGGATCCCTCGAAGGTCTCTCAAGAGTCTTCTCCAGCACCACAATTCAAAGGCATCAATTCTTCTGCACTCAGCTTTCTTTATAGTCCAACTCTCACATCCACACACGACCACTGGAAAAATCATAGCCTTGACTAGACGGACCTTTGCGGACAAAGTAATGTCTCTGCTTTTTAATATGCTGTCTAGGTTGGTCATAACTTTCCTTCCAAGGAGTAAGCGTTTTAATTTCATGGCTGCAATCACCATCTGCAGTGATTTTGGAGCCCCAAAAAATAAAGTCAGCCACTGTTTCCACTGTTTCTCTATCTATTTGCCATGAAGTGATGGGACCGGATGCTATGACCTTAGTTTTCTGAATGTTGAGCTTTAAGCCAACTTTTTCACTCTCCTCTTTCACTTTCATCAAGAGGCTTTTTAGTTCCTCTTCACTTTCTGCCATAAGGGTGGTGTCATCTGCATATCTGAGGTTATTGATATTTCTCCCGGCAATCTTGATTCCAGCTTCGGCTTCTTCCAGCCCAGCGTTTCTCATGCTGTACTCTGTATATAAGTTAAATAAGCAGGGTGACAATATACATCCTTGACATACTCTTTTTCCTATTTGGAACCAGTCTATTGTTCCATGTCCAGTTCTAACTGTTGCTTCCTGACCTGCATACAGGTTTCTCAAGAGTCAGGTCAGGTGGTCTGGTATTCCCATCTCTTTCAGAATTTTTTCACAGTTTATTGTGATCCACACAGATTAGATTTACAGTTCTGTTTTAGTAGTCTCCTCTAAAGACAGCTTCTTTTAGACTTAACGAAAACTGAGAAATCTCAGAATTTCAAGAATATCTCCCTTGAACTACAGTGTTCAAGAACTACACTGTTCTACACAAACAAGACTGGAGAGTATAGGAGTTTTGCCTGATGCTTGAAAAGTTGCTTGAAATTTCAGAATGAATTTTCCTAGAAGGTAGTAAATGTCTTTGAAGTAAGTTTCCAAGAGATTTTATACTTCTGATTCTTAGAGTACTTAGAAATGTTAAAAATGTAGAATCCCTGGGTTATTTTCTTTCTTGAGATCTCAAGGGAAAAATACTAAGGATTCTGAGATCTGATTAGATATAAAAATTCTGTCTTGACTAGAACAGAAGCTCTGGTCCTGGGCTCTCATGAAGGAGGCTCTTGAGAGTTTTAAATGTCAGGACCTTAATTCAAACTGTAACCCAAATCAAAGGTTTCCAAATCAAAGAAATGTAAATTTCATTCTAGAGGAAAAATGATCTCAAAATGTGAATTCATTTTGTAAATTAAAAAAAATAGAATATTAGAGGCTTAGGGTCACCTTAATCTCTTAAAATCCTTTTCAATGTAAAAAATAACTAAAAATAATTTCAAACCCTAAACTCTTCAGATATGGGCCCCTAGGTGGCAACTAAGAGAATATGTTGAACTTATAGTCCAGAGAGGCAAGGCATTATGGCCAGTGGAGCTAATTACCTGGGCCAGACCTGCCTAATTTACTACTCTAAGCAGGCGACAATGGTAGCATTTGTGACTTATCTCTGTTTGCTTATAGTCAGTGCAGAATGAGGCATACTTTAATTACATAAAGCTTGGCTACTTTTTTTTTCTTTCTTTTTTTCTTAATAAATGACAAATAATCAGGGAACTATAAAGCCAGGTGACCTCCATGGTTGTGTGCTAAGCCGCTTCTTCATGTCCAATTCTGTGTGACCCCATGGACTGTAGCCCACCAGGCTCCTCAGTCCATGGGATTCTCCAGGCAAGAATACTGGAGTGGGTTGCCATGCCCTCCTCCAGGGGATCTTCCTGACCCAGGGATCGAACCTGCTTTTCTTAGGCCTCCTGCATTGGCAGGAAGGTTCTTTATTACTAGGACCACCTCAAAAATATTTTTCAAAGGCCTAATCTATGCAAGACTTTCTCCTGGCAGATGTCATCGCTGTTACTAGGAAGAGTGAGGAACACTTAGATACACAGAGATCCCTTATGTTTATCTGCTGGTAGGTTCTATATTACAGGTAACAAAGGTTTTATTTTATTTTTTTCCCAAAATTAAAGTCCTTCCTCCCATGAAATTAATCATTTTCCCTCATTATTCAGTAAAACCACTAGATGAGCTGAGACTCCATAAACTTTAGGAACTCATTTATTATGTTGTCTGATCAGACCTTGCGTTTATTTACACAGTGTACCCGTAAAACCCGGCTTTCATTAGTGTTGGGGAGGCAGGGCCCTGCCTCCTTTGCTGGGAAGGTGAAGCTGGAGAAGATAATTAACCATGAAACAATAAGGAGGCTTGCTGGGTAAGCAGTAGTGTGAAAACAGTTACTCCTCACAAAAGAGGGGAAATTAGCTTGCTGAATAAAAAAGGAAGTGTCAGATTGAAGACTGAAAGGCCTGCCAACAGAAGTAGATAGCTCTATGCATCATTAATGAAATTTTTTAACACTTAAACACCACAGCTGTCCACATTTAAATGCATGTAAATGCCATGTGTTTCCAGAGATTAATATGCATGTTAAAATATTTCTTTCCTCCTTAAAATCCTAGATGTTGTCTCTATTTCATTTCACCTACTTCTTTTACCGAGAATAAAAATGCACTAGCTTTCTCAGCGCTGTGTCCTCATTTCTAAAACCCACGTATACTAAGCATCCCGGAGATGGGCAGCATGCTCATTATATTTTTAACAAACACATTATTTTACATTCATAATACTGATATTTTAGTAAATAGAAAGTTTGTTTTGATTTTGCTGCTTCACAGAGTGAAGACTTATGATGTGCGTTTCCTTTCAAAACTTCCTCCTAGAGCATTAGTGCTCCCTGAAGCAGCCCCATTTTGGCAGAAATTCAGTTCTGTGCAGTGCCAAAAGAAATAGAATAAACAAACACTGCTCCATGCAGCTGGCGAGATAATTTACATATTACTGCACACCAAACATGAAGACCTGAATATGGATTAGAGCTACGGTGATGACACAAATGTCATATAGATAAAGAGAAACAAAATTCAACACATCGTTGTTTATTTTACTGCTGCTACTGTGTGAGTGCCACTCAGAAAGAAAAAAAAAATGGAGGAATCACTTTTTGAAAATTGGACTCCTTTCCTTATTTGAAGAGGGTGCTTTCAGACTGTAAAACAAGAAAAGAGCTGAAGGGTGTGGGTTATTTTGGATCCCCTAATATTCTGTCCTTTTGTCTTGTGAGTTAAGCCAATTTTAATGTGCATCAGCTTGGATGAGGAGAACTACTGATCTGATAAGAACAATGTTTAATATACAAAGACACCTGAATTCTTATTTAGACTTTTTTCTGCCCTTGACAATTTTAGTTGAGCACTGTGCTCTTTGACAATTTAAGTTCCATGAATGGAATCCTTGGTTAGAGAGATCCAGAAGGCCATTTGGACCCATTAAAGCCCCATCAGGAAACACCATCCAGTGGGTAGAACTTGCCTAAAGTTCTCAGCTAACTTGTCCTTATTCCTGCCTGTTAGTTGACCTTTCACTTCCATATCTAGATGTACCGGAGTACAAGGAAGAAGGGATATGGCTCTGGATATTTATTACTGTAGGTCTTTTTCTAGTCCTTGGAGATGACAAGAGCTATGTAAAGAGCTAAGAAAGTAACACTTGACAAATGATGATAGTGACAGGGTAAGGAATAAAGAAAATGTAAAATATTTGAGCTAACACCAAATTAAAAATTCTTTATCCTGCATTGGACAGGGTTGATCTTACAGGCAAAAACTGCTTTAAAATGGGATTATCCTAGGAGCTTTCATGACATTGTACAGGAGACAAAGAGCAAGACAATCCCCAAGAAAAAGAAATGAAAAAAAGCAAAATGGCTGTCTGAGGAGGCCTTACAAACAGCTGTGAAAAGAAGAGAAGTCAAAAGCAAAGGAGAAAAGGAAAGATATTCCCATTTGAATGCAGAGTTCCAAAGAATAGCAAGGAGAGATAAGAAAGCCTTGCTCAGTGATCAGTGCAAAGAAACAGAGGAAGACAATAGAATGGGAAAGACTAGAGATCTCTTCAAGAAAATTAGAGATACCAAGGGAACATCTCATGCAAAGATTGGCTCAATAAAGGACAGAAATGGTAGGGACCTAACAGAAGCAGAAGATATTAAGAAGAGGTGGCAAGAATACACAGAAGAACTGTACAAAAAAGATCTTCATGACCCAGATAATCACGATGGTGTGATCACTCACCTAGAGCCAGACATTCTGGAATGTGAAGTCAAGTGGGCCCTAGGAAGCATCACTACAAACAAAGCTAGTGGAGGTGATGGAATTCCAGTTGAGCTATTTCAAATCCTGAAAGATGATGCTGTGAAGGTGCTGCACTCAGTATGCCAGCAAATTTGGAAAACTCAGCAGTGGCCACAGGCCTGGAAAAGGTCACTTTTCATTCCAATCCCAAAGAAAGGCAATGCCAAAGAATGCTCAAACTACCACACAATTGCACTCATCTCACACGCTAGTAAAGTAATGCTCAAACTTCTCCAAGCCAGGCTTCAACAATATGTGAACCGTGAACCTCCAGATGTTCAAGCTGGTTTTAGAAAAGGCAGAGGAACCAGACATCAAATTGCCAACATTTGCTGAATCATCAAAAAAGCAAGAGAGTTCCAGAAAAATATCTATTTCTGCTTTATTGACTATGCCAAAGCCTTTGACTGTGTGGATCACAGTAAACTGTGGAAAATTCTGAAAGAGATAGGAATACCAGACCACTTGACCTGCGTCTTGAGAAATCTGTATACAGGTCAGGAAGCAACAGCTAGAACTGGACATGGAACAACAGACTGGTTCCAAATAGGAAAAGGAGTATGTCAAGGCTGTATATTGTCACCCTGCTTATTTAACTTATATGCAGAGTACATCATGAGAAACGCTGGGCTGGAAAAAGCAGAAGCTGGAATCAAGATTGCCAGGAGAAATAACAGTAACCTCAGATATGCAGATTACATCACCCTTACGGCAGAAAGTGAAGAACTAAAGAACCTCTTGATGAAAGTGAAAGAGGAGAGTATAAAAGTTGGCTTAAAGCTCAACATTCAGAAAACTAAGATCATGACATCCGGTCCCATCACTTCATGGCAAATAGATGGAGAAACAGTGGAAACAGTGGCTGACTTTATTTTTTGGGGCTCCAAAATCACTGCAGATGGTGACTGCAGCCATGAAATAAAAAGATGCTTACTCCTTGGAAGAAAAGTTATGACCAACCCAGGCAGCATATTAAAAAGCAGAGACATTATTTTGACAACAAAGGTCCGTCTAGTCAAGGCTATGGTTTTTCCAGTGGTCACGTATGGATGTGAGAGTTGGACTATAAAGAAAGTTGAGCACCAAAGAATTGATGCTTTTGAACTGTGTGTTGGAGAAGACTCTTGAGAGGTACTTGGATGGCAAGGAGATCAAACCAATCAATCCTAAAGGAAATCAACCCTTAATATTCACTGGAAGGATTTGCCAAAGATCCAACTTTGGCCACCTGATTTGCAGAGCCGACTCATTGGAAAAAACTCTGATGCTGAGAAAGACTGAGGGCAGAGGAGAAGGTGACAGATGATGAGGTGGTTAGATAGCATCTCAGACTCAGTAGACATGCGTGTGAGCAAATTCCAGGAGATAGTGGGAGACAGGGAAGCGTGGTATGTTACAGTCCATGAGATCACAAAGAGATAGACAAGACTGAGCAACTGAACAACAACAACTATTACTCTTGGCTAAGTGTAAAAGCAAAAGGAGAAATCAGGGCCATGTGAGAAAATCTTGTTAGATATCATCAGTGTTTAATAGTCAAGAAAAGTTCTTCAACATTAAAGAAACAAATCATTTGAGAATAGTCAAGAGAGTTGGAGTTATTTTACAAGGTGAGGAAAAGGCTATATTGGAGCTTATTTTCTATTGCATTTTGGAAGCTACTAAGACTAGAACAAGGAAAACGTTCTCTATTTTCACAACTCCAAACTCAAAAAACAGAATTACATTGCAACAAGAAAAAGTAGGTAAAATATACCAGAAGGATTTGCTATTAAAAGGGCAATTAAACATTCTCATGGACTGCCATGAAAGTCTACAAAAAATCTATCCCTAGGCTTTTCTAAAAACAGAAGAAACAACAATATGTTTAGGATAATCCTACATACCACTTTCGAACCACGCTTCCTACAATAAATCCTTTCATTGCATTACTCCTCTTACTAAAACAAAACAAATAAACAAACAATTTTCAGTGGTTATTGTCTCTTCAAATTATTTTGACTGATTTTTAAGGCATTCCATCATTCGGTCATATAAAAATGACTGAACTTTAATGTTCCCCCAAAGGTGATGTTCCCTATGCCTCATGAATATTTGCTGCTCACTTAATGTCACCATGTCTATGTTCATAGTAAGCATTCAATAAATTTTCTTTTGAATGACTGGATGAATGAATGCAGTTTTTAGTACCCTTACCATGTATCTCAAAATTCAGTCTTAAACTCCTGTGTAAAGATTTCTCTGAATACTCAGCCCTCAGTGATTTCCCTCTCAATTCTTTTTTTTCATTTAATTCTTATTCTAGTGACAGAACCATATAATTTAGTATTAACATTTGCTTATTTATTTAACAAACGTTCATTAAATACTTACTACATATAGTTCTCAATCACTGAGCAGATAATAAAGGTGAACTAAGCACAAACTCACTTCTCAAGTAACTTGCAGCTTTGTATTTAGTTTTCTAATTGGTACTGTCATTTTCAGCCCAAACATAGCTCGAAATAATTATTGTCTCATCTATGTCAATATTATCTTACTATATTACTTCATATAGCTTGCCAATTCCTTGGGACGGAAGACCATATCCTGAACTACTTCTGTGTAGACAAATCTCAGAACAGTGCTGAGCACAGAGCAGATACTCAAGGAGCACTTGGTGATTACCTGCCTATAGACCCAGCTCCTTCCAATACCATGATCCAATGAAATCAAAAACAAACCATCTGGAAAATAGGTTAAATATTCAGAATCCAAAACTTGCATAATCAGCAGTGATACACTGATAGTATTATGGTTATAAGAAAATATTTAACCTATATAAAAACAACTTTAGTTATTCTGACTTCAGGCCCATGGGCCTGCCTGTATCATTTTGCACTGCTATATTCCTCTATACAAATAGTAGCCTTTTCAATATTGGTATTTCAGTTGTAACCCCTTGGATGACTAAACATAGAATCTTTTCTTTGATAGTCAGCAAACTTAGTCCTTTATAAGTTAAAAAGTCATAAGCATAATTCAAGTGAAACAACAGACCTAAAATATTAGCCATATATAAAAAAGAAAACTAGAGTAAATTTGATCTTTCTATAGTGGGGTAAGAAAATCATTTGACACTAGTGGCATTTCCACGTAAATGTTTTCTCTTCAACCAAAATTTAAATGTGACTCCTGCTTCATGATCAATGGGTTGGTATTAAGGCTTAATACCTATTATTTCTAGACCAGTGCTTCCCAATATTTTTTAAGATATGACATATAGAAAATGCTGATATAAACTTATATACTGAGAAGGAACAAGAGACTGCTTATTGCAAAAGGCAAATAAAAGGCAAGGTTTCCTTCCAGGCCCCATCCTGCCTTCCTTTCCACACCAGGAGGGAAAAAGTTTCAGTATTTTAACACATCTCTAACTGATTCAGGGTACATGGGAGGGCAGCTATACATGAGATAAATACCATTGGAGGTTTCTCTAGTTAAGAAAAACCTAAATACATGGGGAGGTAGAGAGACAGGTCAACGAAGACTGAATTAATGGCAGACTGATGTAGGAAGGAAAAAAAATAAGCATACTAAAGCACTTCATGGCAAATAGATGGGAAAACAGTGGAAACAGTGACAGACTTTATTTTGGGGGCTCCAAAATCACTGCAGATGGTGACTGCCGCCATGAAATAAAAAGATGCTTACTCTTTAGAAGGCACGTTACGACCAACCTAGATAGCATATTAAAAAGTAGAGACATTACTTTGCCAACAAGTCCCTCTAGTCAAGGCTATGGTTTTTTCAGTAGTCATGTGGATGTGAGTGTTGACTATACAGAAAGCTGAGTGCCGAATAACTGATGCTTTTGAACTCTGGTGTTGGAGAAAACTCTTGAGAGCCCCTTGGACTCTCAAGGAGATCTAACAGGAGATCTAACCAGTCCATCCTAAAGGAAATCAGTCCTGAATATTCATTGGAAGGACTGATGCTGAAGCTGAAACTCCAATACTTTGGCCACCTGATGTGAAGAGCTGACTCATTTGAAAAGACCCTGATGTTGGGAAAGATTGAAGGCGGGAGGAGAAGGGGAGACTGAGGATGAGATGGTTGGATGGCATTACCGACTCAATGGACATAAGCTTGAGTAAACTCCGGAAGTTGGTGATGGACAGGGAGGCCTGGTGTGCTGCAGTCCATGGGTTCACAAAGAGTCGGACACAACTGAGCGGCTGAGCTGAACTGAACTGAGAATACTCTGGGGCTTCCCAGGTGGCACTAGGGGTAAAGAACCCTCTTGCCAATGCAGGAGACTTAAGAGACACAATTCCATCCCTGGGTGGGGAAAATCCCCTGGAGAAGGAAATGGCAACCCACTCCAGTACTCTTGCCTAGAGAATCCCATGGACAGGGGAGCCTGCCGAGCTACAGTCCATAGTATCACAAAGAGTCAGACATGACTGAAGTGACTGTGCACACGTACATGAGAATATTCCAAAATTAATGAGACACCAAAATAATGAGCCAGGAAGCAGGATACAATAAATATACATATATATGAAATATATACATATATATATACATTCATATATATGTACATATATATATACATATATATATATACACAGACACAGACACACACACACACATAGGTGTATCATATTCAAACTCCAGAAAACCAAACACAAAGAAAATCTTGAAAGAAGTCAGAGCAGGAAGAAAACCTCACCAATAGAGGAACAATGACAAGAATTACAGCAGACTTCTTATCAGAAACCATGCAAGCAGGAAGAAATTGTAACAAAATATACAAATTATCGAGAGAAAAAAAATCAGTAATATATAATTCTATAGCCAAAAAATTCTCCTTCAAAAGAGAAGGAGAAGTAGATTTTCTTAGACAAAAACTGAGGGACTTATTTTAAGCAGACCTGCCTCACAAGAAACATTAAAAGGAGCTATTTGGGAATAAGGAAAATTATATTGGTAAGAAACTTGGATCTGTATAAAGGAAAAAGCACTGGAGAAGGAATAAATGAAGGTAAAATAAAATCTTACTTATTTTTATTCTTAATAGATCTAAATGATTCACAGTAATGTCATAGGGATGGGAAGGAAGAATTAAAAATATTCTGTTGTAAGTTATCTGCACTCTATACATGAAACAATACAGTGTTATTTGAAGATAGGCTTATACTGTAAGCTCTAGGACAGTGACTAAACATTTTTTAGGAAGAAGTATAATTGATATGCTAAAAGAGAAGATAAAATGGAATCATATGAAATGCTCCATCAAAATAAAAGAAAGCAGAAAAAAGGGGAAAAAGAAACAAAGAACAAATGTGATGAATACGGAATAATTACGAACATGATAGATATTAATCCAACTATATTAGTAATCACTTTAAATATGGATGATCTAAATCACACAATTAAAAGCTAGAGATTTTCAGAATAGATAAAAGAGTAAGATCCAGCTATAAGTTGTCTACAGAGCTTTACTTTAAATGCAGACTCATAAAGATGAAAAGAATGGATAAAGATATACCATGATAACATTAATCAAAAGGAAAGTGGAATAGAAAATTATAAATAAAAATTTTTTTAAGTGAAATGACTTCTAAATAACAACAACAAAAAGAAAGTTGGAGTTAACTATATAAATTTCAGACACAGCATACTCAAAAAACAAGAAAAATTATCAGGGATAAAAAGGGTTATTACATAATAATATAAGGATCAGTTCTTCAAGATGACAATAATCCTAAACTGTATTCACCTAACAAGAGGATATCAAAATACTTGAGGCAAAAACTGATAGAACTTCAAGGGAAAACAGAAAATCAGATATTATGGCTAGATTTCAACCAGAGTTGAAGTCTTCTGATTTAAATTCTTTTAGTAATTGGTAGATTAATCAACATTCTTTTAGTAACTGATATATCAATCAGGCAGAAAACTAGAAAGGAAATAGCTGACTTTAACACTACCAATCAACTGTATCTTAACTGACATTTATAGGATATTTTATTCAACAATACCAAAATTTAAATTCTTCGCAAACTCAGACAGAACATTCACCAAGAAAGACCACATTCTGAACCACAAAACACACCTTAGCAAATTTAAAAGACTAGAAATCACAATGTATGTTCTCAGACCACAATGGAATTAAACTAGAAATCAATAACAGAAAGCTGAAAAAGTCCCAAATATTTGGAGATTAAACAACAAACTTCTAAATAACATAGGTTAAAGAAGTAGCAAGAAAAAATTTTAAATATTTTAAATTAAATTAAAATGAAAATACAATTTATCAAGATTTCTAAGATGCAGCAAAAGAAGTGTTTAGAGCGAAATTTGTAGTCTTACATGCCTATATTAAAAAGGAAGAAAGATATAAAATTAGTAACCTATGTTCCTACTTTAGGAAACAGGAAAAAAAAAGAGCATTTTAAACCTAAAAGAAGATGGAGAAAAGAAGTAATAAAAATGAGAACAGAAATCAGTGAAATTGAAAACAGAATAAATGACAAAATCAACTAAATCAACTAGTGCTGAGAGGGGTGTGGATTTTAATATAACTGGCTTTAGTTCAGTTCAGTTCAGTCGCTCAGTCGTGTCTGACTTTTTGCGACCCCATGAATCATAGCATGTCAGGCCTCCCTGTCCATCATCAACTCCCGGAGTTCACTCAAACTCATGTCCATAAAGTCGGTGATGCCATCCAGCCATCTCATTCTCTGTCATCCCCTTCTCCTCCTGCTTTCAATCTTTCCCAGCATTAGGGTCTTTTCCAATGAGTCAGCTCTTCACATCAGGTGGCCAAAGTATTGGAGTTTCAGCTTCAGCATCAGTCCTTCCAATGAAGACCCAGGACTGATCTCCTTTAGGATGGACTGGTTGGATCTCCTTACAGTCCAAGGGACTCAAGAGTCTTCTCCAACACCACAGTTCAAAGCATCAATTTTTCAGCGCTCAGCTTTCTTCACAGTCCAACTCTCACATCCATATGTGACCACTGGAAAAACCATAGCCTTGACTAGACGGACCTATATTGGCAAAGTAATGTCTCTGCTTTTTAATATGCTGTCTAGGTTGGTCATAACTTTACTTCCAAGGAGTAAGCATCTTTTAATTTCATGGCTGCAATCACCAACTGCAGTGATTTTGGAGCCCCCCAAAATAAAGTCTGACACTGTTTCCTCATCTATTTCCTATGAAGTGATGGGACCCGATGCCATGATCTTAGTTTTCTGAATGTTGAGCTTTAAGCCAACTTTTTCACTCTCCTCTTTCACTTTCTTCAAGAGGCTTTTTAGTTCCTCTTCACTGTCTGCCATAAGGGTGGTGTCATCTGCACATCTGAGGTTACTGTTATTTCTCCCAGCAATCTTGATTCCAGCTTCTGCTTCTTCCAGCCCAGCGTTTCTCATGATGTACTCTGCATATAAGTTAAATAAGCAGGGTGACAATATACAGCCTTGACATACTCCTTTTCCTATTTGGAACCAGTCTGTTGTTCCATGTCCAGTTCTAGCTGTTACTTCCTGACCTGCATATAGGTTTCTCAAGAGGCAGGTCAGGTGGACTGGTATTCCTATCTCTTTCAGAATTTTCTACAATTTACTGTGATCCACACAGTCAAAGGCTTTGGCATAGTCAATAAAGCAGAAATAGATATTTTTCTGGAACTCTCTTGCTTTTTTGATGATTCAGCAAATGTTGGCAATTTGATGTCTGGTTCCTCTGCCTTTTCTAAAACCAGCTTGAACATCTGGAGGTTCACGGTTCACATATTGTTGAAGCCTGGCTTGGAGAAGTTTGAGCATTACTTTACTAGCGTGTGAGATGAGTGCAATTGTGTGGTAGTTTGAGCATTCTTTGGCATTGCCTTTCTTTGGGATTGGAATGAAAAGTGACCTTTTCCAGGCCTGTGGCCACTGCTGAGTTTTCCAAATTTGCTGGCATACTGAGTGCAGCACCTTCACAGCATCATCTTTCAGGATTTGAAATAGCTCAACTGGAATTCCATCACCTCCACTAGCTTTGTTTGTAGTGATGCTTCCTAGGGCCCACTTGACTTCACATTCCAGAATGTCTGGCTCTAGGTGAGTGATCACACCATCGTGATTATCTGGGTCATGAAGATCTTTTTTGTACAGTCTTCTGTGTATTCTTGCCACCTCTTCTTAATATCTTCTGCTTCTGTTAGGTCCCTACCATTTCTGTCCTTTATTGAGCCAATCTTTGCATGAGATGTTCCCTTGGTATCTCTAATTTTCTTGAAGAGATCTCTAGTCTTTCCCATTTTCTTGTTTTCCTCTATTTCTTTGCATTGATAACTGGCTTGGTTTTGGCCAATTCTGAGCAGAAAGGAGGAAGATAAGGATGGGTGGTTATGTCAACCATGGAATTTACCACTTTTTCAGGATTTCCTCAACTACCCAGTTCTTTCTCATTTGTTCATTAAGCAAAAATATATTAACATCTCAGTATGCCTGATGCAGAGCCAACACACTGGAAAAGACCCTGATTCTGGGAAAGATTAAGGACAGGAGGAGAAGGGGCTGACGGAGGATGAGATGGTTGGATGGCATCACTGGCTCAAAAGACATGAAATTTAACACTCTGGGAGACAGTGAAGGACAGGTAAGCCTGGTGTGCTGCAGTCCATGCGTCGCAAAGAGTCAGACACGACTTAGCTGCTGAATAACAACAGTGCTAGGCAATGTATTAATTTCTAGACAACTACAAAGGTAAGACTTGATTCCTACAATAATATAAACAATAATAGCAGTTAACATTTACTGATCCTGTGGAAGCAATTGTTCAAAGAACTTTCACCTATTAATTCATTTAAACTCATCTAACCCAAGGTAGGTATTACTGTTATCTCCAACTCATGTATGAAGAAGGTGAGGCATTAGAAAAGTAAATAATTTGCCACAATCACATAGCTTAAATGGCAAAGTCTGTCCAAGCTCTTAGTCACTATAATACTCAAGGAAACAAAAATTCCTCAACTTTTCTTGAAAATTTACTCTGTCTACTGGACATCCTCACATTAAGGACATGTATCTTAATTACATTTAATATCAAGACCATCAACTGCAATTTAAAATCATTTCTTTCCTTCTTTTTTCCTTTCTCCCTGTCCTTTTCACCCTCCCTCATCCCTCTTCCCTTCCTTCCTTTCTTTGGCTATTATGAATGGAAACAGGAGGGAGGGCATGTTGAGCTGTGTATAATGCACTTTCATACACTGAAGAATAATAGTGAGGGATTTATGAAAGAAAAATAAATCTATTGGAAGTGATTTTTACAAGAGCTTTTGGTATTTGAAGCTTGGCTAGAAACACTCTAAAAGAAGAAAGCTGTTTTTGACATGTATAAGATTTTTTAACAACCATCTCTCTTGTAAGTAATTAAGTATAAGTAATTACATAATTACTTGATTATGTAGCAGCACTAAAATTTTACAGGAGGTTTTTCACTTAAACTCTACCCTTATAAAAATAATTGCCACAAGTCAAAATTATTTTCTAAATGCAGCAATTCTTTCTGCTTTTAATTTTTTGAGTGGGGGTACAGGTGGGGGAGTGGAATCTAGGCCTATTTTTGTTTAGCAACAAGAGCCAGAGAAATGTATGATTTAATAATGTGTCACTGTGTTCAGACACTGACTTAAAACTTAGAGTGAATCCGTAAGTTATGATGGTGAGAAACAATTAGGTGGGAAATGAAATTTTAAGCCAAGGCATATTCTAGAGAATTTCTTTGGGCATAAATTTCTAAAATCATCGGTCATAATAGGGTGAGAATGCTATTACTTTAGTCACAAGACAGCATTTTAAAATACTTGGTATCTTAAAATGCATCACCAAATACTAAGACTGAGAGATAAAAAAAGCTTCAGATATAAAGAAGACTCTCAAAACTTCATTTTATGTAACCTCTGCTTACAAGAAACAAGCTTTGGTAACAAAATATGTGGGATTTGCCCCCATTTTCTTTCATTCTTCCTATCTTTCTCTGCTTTTTCTCTTTTTTAAAGTGAGCTGTCTCATCACTGCAAATTTTCTCAAGTTCTTAGAACTCTAATTAAAATGTGGTAATTGGTTATGTTACCTCAATTACCATGATGCATGGACATTGATGCAAAGTGACACCAATTGAATCCCTTGGGTGTTTTACCCTGGGGCCATCCCATTTATCGTGGCCTTATTATTTTCAATTATGTGGCTAGATGTGTTGCATACTTTCAAGGCCAATAAAAATGCAGTGTTCTCTGAACACAAGGTTCTGTTTTTTCAATGCTAGGGCTCTGGAGCAACAGGGCAAAAGGAAAAATATATTTTTGTGAAGAACAAAATCTCCAAGTTCACTAAGGACTAAAAGGTACCTTTGCTAAAATAAAGGTATTTCAAAAGAATCCAGATTATATTTCTTTCTAAAAGCAAGGATGACTTATTTGCTATTGATGACTACTTCCAGCTAAGAAAATAGTGATGCGACTATTCAAAGACATTATAGGATGAGTTAGACAGGGTGGGAAACTGAGATAGAGAAACAAAAGTTCTTTTCCTCTTTAGATATAAGTTTGGGTTCACTTCACTTTGAAAGGGCTAAGCAGAACTATAGGACTTCCCGTGACTCAGTGGTAAAAAATCTGCCTGCAGTACAGGAGATGTAGCTTCCATCCTTGGGTTGGGAAGATCCCATGGAGAAGGATATGGCAACCCACTCCAGTATTCTTGCCTGGGAAATCCCATGGACAGTGGAATCTGGTGGGCTACAGTCCATGGGGTCACAAAAGAGTCAGACAAAACTTAGCAACTAAACAACAACAACAAAAAAGCAGAGCTATACTGAATACTTTACAGACATAAATATAAACATAATACAAATAGTATTTTACAGAGATCTGTCCCCAGTGTGAATGGGATGGTAAGAGCACCTGAAATGGTTATAGCACATAGTATTTCCTATTGGGACACCACTGTGTTTGTGGGAGACAAGCCATAGATTGTTCTATGCTTTGCTGTTGTCACCCCACATCTACCCATTCAATGCCAGTGGTATCCTCAGTTATGATTGATTCCTGGACATTTCTCCACAAAAATCTAGGTGTGAATTAGAACATTATTTGGGAACATCATCTATATATATAATTTGACACTATGTCAAACCAGTTTCATTTACTGAGAATGATACTTGCATCTTCACCAGGCTTTCTTTTTTAAAAAAAAAAATCACATTCTCAGATTTCTGAGAACCAAGGAATATCTTCTGTCCTTTTAGTTATCAGTTTATGTCTTGATTTATTTTGAGTATTTTGAAATAGGTACAGTATTTATCCATATGCTGCAGATGATAGAAGAAACTGACTTGGGAAAGGGAGTACTGGGACCATACCAAGATATTTTAAAAACTGGCAGAACAGGTATATTTATGACAGAATCCCAAGCTTTATCTCCAAATTAACACCCAAAGAGCCTTATGTTTGCAACACTTTGAAAATACTTTTCCATTTAAGCTTCATGAATAAATTAAATGTCAGGTCTTTTTCCCCTTCTTCTCTTTGGATTCAACAGCAAACTCAAAAGAATTTTGCATAAAACTCATTCTGTTACTTTTAGAAGTACTTTTAAAGTAAAAAATGTTGAGTGATAATATATGATGACTTTATCCAAAGCATTTCACTCATAATATATGCCAAAAATTGGAACTTTATTATTCAAAATTTTCAAAACATATTTTACCTTCTCGAGCCTTTCTTTTTTTTTTAATTCAGTGTTTTCTCATTGTTTGGTTTATTTTTTCCAAATAATCCCAATACTTAATTCTATTTCTTCCAATGAAAATACATCTTATTTTTTTTAAATATAAGAGCCAATGTATGAGAGTGGAAAAAAGCACTGGATTTTCTTCCAAATATAATCCTCTAACTAAATCTAAGCTTGAGTCTTTAGATCTTTAATACATTATACAAAAAATTCTTAAGACTGATCAACTAATAGAAAATAGTACATTAATAAAAACTATTGTGCTGTCATTTGTTTATATGATTCTTCTTATATTCAATAAAAAAAAAGAACTATAGGCAGATTCTAATGACAAGCAAAAATAAGACTATAAATCAATAATACAGGATGTGATAACCAACCAAAATAGTCATGGGGTAAAAAATGGCAAGAAATTATATCCAAAAAAAACCTGTAATTCAAAACGGTATATGCACTCCAGTGTTCAGAGCAGCATTATTTACCATAGCCAAGATGGAAGCAACCTAAATGTCCATCAACAGATTAATGGATAAAGAAGTGATATACACACACACACAATGGAATATTACTCACCCATAAAAAGAATGAAATAGTGCCATTTGCAGCAATATGGAAGGCCTTAGAGATCATCATGCTAAGAGAACTAAGACAAAGACAAATATCATATGATATCCTCATATGTGGAATCTAATATTAAAAATGATACAAATGAAGTTATTTATAAGACAGAAACAGCCTTGCAGATATTAAAAATGAACTGGTGCTTACCAGAGAGGAAACATGCTGGGAGAGGGATAAATTAGGAACTTGGGATGAATACACACAAACTACTATATAAAAGTCAGATAACCAGAAAGAACCTACTGTATAGCACATGGATCTCTACTAAATATTCTGTGATAACCTATAGGAGAAAAGAATCTACCTAATACACACTGTACATCAGCTATACTCCAATAAATTTTTTAAAAAGATTAAGAAATAATACTGTGCCTTTCTGATCCATGAATACAGTACAGCATATAGAGTATAGTATAGTTTTAATCACGCACTTAATATTTTGTTTTCAGAGTATCAGTCTTCCATATTTTTGTTAGATATATGCCTAAGCTTTTTGTATTTTTGCTGCTATTGTAAATGATATTAACTTCAATTTCGATTGTTAATTAAAAGTACAAAAAACACAACTTATATTAGTATATTGATCATGTATCCTACAGCCTTCTTATGTTCTTTGTTAGTTCTAAATATTTTGGGGGATTCTATAGCATTTTCTACATAGATGACCATAGAATTTATCAATAAATTTGCTCCTTAATTTCCAAGCAGCATGTCTTTAATTTCTTTTTCTTGCTTTACTGTACTTGCTAAAATTTCGAGTGCAATGGTGAACAGAAGTGAGTGAAAATGGACATCCTTACCATGTTGAAGAAAAGCATTCAGTGTTTTACCATTAAGTATGATGTCAGTTGTAAATTACTGTATATGCCCTTTATTAAGCTAAGGAAGTTCCTACTTTAGTCTTAGGATTCTGAGCTTATATCAGGAAGAATGTTGGATTTTGGCAAATGCTTTTTCTGCACTCATTGGGATATAGTTTTCCTTTCTATTTGATTATGGTGAATTACATTGATCTTTTTCATATGTTAAGCTACTTGTGCATTTCTATAACTCACATGGTCATAATGTGTTATCTACTTTATATATTATTGATTATTTTATAAAATTTTAATACCTTTTCTATATTCATGAGAGATATTGGTCAGTAGTTTTCTTGTAATATCTTTGACTAATGCTGAGTTGGGAAGTATTTCTTCCTTTTCAATTTTCTGGAAGATTTTGCATAAAATTAGTACAATTTCTTACTTCTCTATTTGGGAGAATTTACCCATTAAGCTATCAAGGCCTGGAATTCTCTTTATAAGATTTTAAACTAATGGTCATGTAGAAGATATGGAACTATTCAGGTTGTGTATTTCTTTTTGAGTAAATGTCGACAGTCTGCAACTCTTAAGGTTGTATATTTTATCTAAGTAATTGAATTTAATGTTAGAAAATTATTCATAGTATTTCCTTTATATTCATTCAACATTGGTAGAATCTGTAGTAATTTCTCTTATTTCTAATAATAATTAATTTTTTTCTCCTCTGTCCCTGTTCAGTCTTCTAGATCTTTATTAGGTTCACTAATCTAAAAATTTTTTTTTCTCATAAATTTTTTTCTATTGTTTTTTCTGTTTTTAATTTCAGTGATTTCTCCTTGAATCTTTATTATTTCCATTCTTCTACTTTGTGTTTAATCTGCCCTTTTCTAGTTGCATAAGGTGAAAATTAAGGTTATTATTTTGGTGGCAAATTTTGGATGGTACAAATTTTAATTTTTCCTATTTTTATTCATTTCAAAATAATCTCTAATTTCTCTTTTTCATTTTTCTTTGTTCCAGGAATTATATATAAGTTTGCATTTAGTTTCCAAACATTTCAGGATTTCTCCAATATATTTCTAATAGTTATTTCAAAACTAATTCTGTTATAGTCAGAGAACAGGATATAATGAGGACTTTTTAAAATCTGAAACTTGTCCACAGCTCAGAAGAGAGTCACTTTTGGTAGATGTCCTATGTACACTTGAAAAGAGTATATATTCTCCTATTATTGGATGGAGTGTTTTAAATGTCAATTGGGTCAAATTGATTTATGGTATGATTCAAGTTTTTTATATTCTTACTGATTTTCATTCTACTTGTACTAACAATTATTGAGAAAACTATTGGACTCACTGCCCCAAATTATATATTCTTATCTTCTTGTAACTGTGTCAGTTTTGATTTATGAATTTGTAAGTCTTGTTACTAGAGCACAAACATTTAGTAATGAATGGCATGTTCTCTTGATTAATTAGCATATTTATCATTAAGAAATATCCTTCTTTATACCTTGTAATATTATTTGCTCCAAACTCTAATTGGTTTACTATTAATGTAGACACTCCAACTCTCTTTTAATTGTATTAGCTTAATATATAGTTTCCCATCACTTTACTTTTAACTTAATTTTTCTTTATACTTAAAATGGAATCATATAGCTCAGTCTTGATTTTTTATGCGAACTAGAAATTATTGCCTTTTAATTGAGGTCTTTAATCCATTTATATTTAACAGAATTATTGATGCAGTTGGTCCAATTTTTCATTGATTATATCTATTCTTCACTCCCAGTTTTCCTCTTTCTCTGCATTGTGTGAGATTTTTAAAAATGATTTTCTTTCCTTTGTTGACCTATTTCTTACAGCCCCTTCTGTTTTTAAAGAGTCACAGTATATATTTTATCTACCTTTAAGTGATTCTATACCACTACACTTGATATAAGAACTATACATACAAAAGTATAATTCCATTTCCTGGACTGTGATATTTTTGTTATATGTTTTACTTCTACATGTCTTATATTAATAAATCCCTTAATACATTGTTATTATCTTCCTTTCAACAACCTATTATTATTTAAATAAATTTAAATAAGATGAAAAAAATTTCATATTAACCCACACAATAAATGTTTCCAATGCTTTTCATTTCTTTTTGCAGACTCAGGCTTCCACTAATACCATTTTCTTTTTTTGTGAAAGGATTTCCTTTAACATTTTTGGCAGTTCTGCTGATTGTTTTTTGATGATGATTTTTTTTAAGTCTTGATAGCTGATAAATATTTATTTTTGTCTTACTTTTAGAAGAGCATTTTCTGTGTGAAATTCTAGGTTAGTTTTTTCAATACTTAAAAAATGTTGTTCCACTGTCTTCTGACTTTTATTATTTCTGAAAAATGTATGCAATAACTCTTCTTATGCTTCTGTATATAATGTATTCCCCACCGACCGCTGGATACTTTGAAGATATTTCTCTTATCACTGGTGTGGTCTTTTTCATGTTTCCTGGGCTTAAAATTTGTTGGCATTCTGGATCTGTGGGTTTATAGTTTTCATCAAATTTGGGAAATTCTGGTCATTATTTCTTCAAAAATGGTTTGCCCCTCAGCCCTTTTTTTGAAAAAAAAAAAAAAAATGTATTTATTTTAATGGGAGGCTAATTACCATACAATATTGTGGTTTTTGCCATACATTGACATGAATCAACCACGGGTGTACATGTGTCCCACATCCAGAACCCCCACCCACCTCCCTCCCCATCCGATCCCTCTGGGTTGTCCAAGTGCACCGGCTTTGAGTGCCCTGTTTCATGCATCAAACTTGGACTGATCAGATATTTCACATATGGTAATATACATGTTTCAATGCTATTCTCTCAAATCATCCCACCCTCGCCTTCTCCCTCAGAGTCCAAAAGTCTGTTCTTTATATCTGTTTCTCTTTTGCTGTCTCTCATATAGGGTCATTGTTACCATCTTTCTAAATTCCATATATATGCATTAATATACTATATTTGTGTCTTTCTTTCTGATTTACTTCACTCTGTATAATAGGCTCCAGTTTCATCCACCTCATTAGAACTGATTCAAGTGGGTTCTTTTTAATAGCTGAGTAATATTCTATTGTGTATACGTACCATAACTTTCTTATCCATTCATCTGCCGATGGACATCTAGGTTACTTCCATGTCCTAGATATTGTAAACAGTGCTGTGAAGAATGTTGGGGGTACACGTCTCTTTCAATTCTGCTTTCCTTGGTGTGTATGCCCAGCAGTGGGATTGCTGGGTCATATGGCAGTTCTATTTCCAGTTTTTTAAGGAACCTCCACACTGTTCTTCACAGTGGCTGTGCTAGTTTGCATTCCCACCAACAGTGTAAGAGGGTTCCCTTTTCTCCACACCCTCTCCAGCATTTACTGTTTCTAAACTTCTTGATAGCAGCCATTCTGACTGGCATGATATGGTACCTATTTGTGGTTTTGATTTGCATTTCTCTGATAATGAGTGATGTTGAGTATCTTTTCATGTGTTTGTTAGCCATCTGTATGTCTTCTTTGAAGAAATGTCTTTTTAGTTCTTTGGCCCATTTTTTGATTGGGTCATTTATTTTTCTGTTATTGCACTGCATGAGCTGCTTGTATACTTTTGAGATTCTTTGTCAGTTGCCTCATTTGCTATTATTTTCTCCCATTCTGAAGGCTGTCTTTTCACCTTGCTTATAGTTTCTTTCATTGTGCAAAAACGTTTAAATATAATTAGGTCCCATTTGTTTATTTTTTCTTTTATTTCCATTACTCTGGGAGGTGGGTCATGGAGGATCCTGCTGTGATTTATGTCAGAGAGTGTTTTGCCTATGTTTTCCTTTAGGAGTTTTATAGTTTCTGGTCTTACATTTAGATCTTTAATCCAATTTGAGTTTATCTGTGTGTATGGTGTTAGGAAGTGTTTTAGTTTCATTCTTCTACAGGTGGTTGACCAGTATTCCCAGCACAACTTGTTAAAGAGATTGTCTTTTCTCCATTATATATTCTTGCCTCCTTTGTCAAAGATAAGGTGTCCATAGGTGTGTGGATTTATCTCTGGGCTTTCTATTTTGTTCCATTGATCTATATTTCTGTCTTTGTGCCAGTACCATACTGTCTTGATGACTGTAGCTTTGTAGTATAGTCTGAAGTCAGGCAGGTTGATTCCTTCAGTTGCTTTCTTCTTTCTCAAGACTGCTTTGGCTATTCGAGGTTTTTTTTGTAATTCCATACAAATTGTGAAATTATTTCTTCTAGTTCTGTGAAAAATACCATTGGTAGCCTGATAAAGAGTGCATTGAATCTATAGATTGCTTTGGATAGTATACTCATTTTTACTACATTGATTCTTCCAATCCATGAACATGGTATATTTTTCCATCTATTTGTGTCCTCTTTGATTTCTTTCATCAGTGTTTTATAGTTTTCTATATACAGGTCTTTTGTTTCTTTAGGTAGATTTATTCCTAAGTATTTTATTCTTTTTGTCACAATGGTGAGTGGGATTGTTTCTTTAATTTCTCTTTCTGTTTTCTCATTGTTAGTGTATAGGAATGCAAGGGATTTCTGTGTGTTAATTTTATATCCTGCAACTTTACTATATTCATTTATTAGCTCTAGTAATTTTCTGGTGGTGTCTTTAGGGTTTTCTATGTAGAGGATCATGTCTTCTGCAAACAGTGAGAGTTTTACTTCTTCTTTTCCAATCTGGATGCCTTTTATTTCTTTTTCTTCTCTGACTGTTGTGGCTAAAATTTCCAAAACTATGTTGAAAAGTGGTGATGAGAGTGCACACCCTTGTCTTGTTCCTGACTTTAGGGGAAATGCTTTCAATTTTTCACCATTGAGGATAATGCTTGCTGTAGGTTTATCATATATAGCTTTTATTATGTTGAGGTATGTTCCTTCTATGCCTGCTTTCTGGAGAGTTTTTATCATAAATGGGTGTTGAATTTTCTCAAAGTCTTTCTCTGCATCTATTGAGATAATCATATGGTTTCTATCTTTCAATTTGTTAATGTGGTGTATCACATTGATTGATTTGTGAATACTGAAGAATCCTTGCATCCCTGGGATAAAGCCCACTTGGTCATGATGTATGCTGTTGGATTCTGTTTGCTAGAATTTTGTTGAGAACTTTTGCATCTATGTTCATCAGTGACATTGGTCTGTTTTCTTTTTGGTGGCATCTTTTTCTGGTTTGGTATTAGGGTGATCGTGGCCTCATAGAATGAGTTTGGGAGTTTACCTTTCTCTGCAATTTTCTGGAACAGTTTGAGTAGGATAGGTGTTAGCTTGTCTCTAAATTTTTGGTAGAGTTCACTTGTGAAGCCCTCTGGTCCTGGGCTTTTGTTTGCTGGAAGATTTTTTAATTACAGTTTCGATTTCTGTGCTTGTGATGAGTCTGTTAAGATTTCCTATTTCATCCTGGTTCAGTTTTGGAAGGTTATAATTTTCTAAGAATCCGTCCATTTTTCGCAAGTTGTCCATTTCATTGGCATGTAGTTGCTGATAGTTGTCTCTTATGATACTTTGTATTTCTGTGTTGTCTGTTGTGATTTCTCATTTTAATTTCTAATTTTGTTGATTTGATTCTTCTCCCCTTTTCTCTTGATGAATCTGGCTAATGGTTTGTCTATTTTATCTATCTTCTCAAAGAACCAGCTTTTAATTTTGTATATTTTTGCTATAGTTGGCTGTGCTTCTTTTTCATTTATTTCTGCCCTAATTTTCATGATTTTTTTTTTCCTTCTACACACCCTGGGGTTCTTCATTTCTTCTTTTTCTAGTTGCTTTACAGGCAAAGTTAGGTTATTTATTTTATTTTTCTCTTGTTACTTGAGGTAAGCTTGTATTGGTATGAACCTTCTGCTTAGCATTGCTTTTACTGAATCCCATAGGTTTGGGTTGTCGTGTTTTCATTTTCATTTGTTTTTATGCATATTTTGATTTCCTTTGATTTCTTCCATGATTTGATGGTTATTCAGAAGCATGTTGTTTAGCCTCCATATGTTTGAATTTTTAATAGTTTTTTTCCCCTATAGTTGACATCTATCTTACCACATTGTGATCAGAAAAGATGCTTGAAATGATTTCAATTTTTTTTAATTTAATGATTCCAATTAGATATACACTAACCTTCCTGAAGTTATCTCACAGCTCATTTATGCTATTTTTTTTGGCTTTTTTCCTGTCTTTCATTTCTGACAGTTTCTATTGTTATGTTTTCAGATTTATGAATTGTTGCTTGTGCAATGTCTAATTGGTTGCTAATACTATCCAGTCTATTTTTCATCTCAGGTATTATAGTTTTCATCTGTCAAAGTTTGATTTTAGACAGATATTTTCAATGTCTCTACTTAATAAGCTCAATATATTTTCTAGCTCCTTGAACATATGGAATGCAAGTAAAATAACTTTTAATGTTATTTATTAATTCTATAATTTGTCATTTCTGGATCTGCTTCTATTGATTGAATTTTTCTCCTCATTATCAAATGTATTTTACTTCTTCTTTGTATGCTGGTAGCTTTTTAAAAAGAACTTATTTATTTTATAATTGAAGGATAATTGCTTTATAATATTGGTTTGATTTCTGCCATACATCAACATGAAATAGCCATAGGAATAAACATGTATGCTGGTAGCTTTTAACTGGATGGCAGATACTGCAAATTCTACCTTACTGGATGCTGGATACTCAGATGCCAATAAGTATTCTTGAATGTTATACTGAGATATATTTAAATTACTTTTAAACAGTTTGATCTTTTCAGGTTTTGTTTTAAAGCTTTTTGGGCAAGACTTCCCAAGTATCTCAGTGGTTAAAAAAAAAAAAAAAAAAAAATCCACCTGCCAATGCAGAAGATGCAGGTTTGATCACTGGGTCAGGAAGATCCCCTGGAGGAGAAAATGGCATCCTACTCCAGTATTCTTACTGGGGAAGAGGAGCCTAGTAGGCTACACTCCATGGGGTCACAAACAGTAGGAAGAAACTGAGCGTCTGCGTGCACACACACACACACACACACACACACACACACACAGCATTTAGTCTAATTTACATTACAAATACAAAACTGTTCTTAGTACTCTGTCACAGGCCCTGTGAATGATAAGGGTTTCTACTGTGACTGATAGGAAAAGGAACTATTCCCAGCTGTGTGTGAGCTTCAGGGATTGTTCCCTCTACTTTGTTCAGGGGACTACCTCTCTGAAGACTTAAGAGGATTGCTCTGCATAGCTCTAGAGCCATCTCTCTGTGCAGTTCTCTCCTGTCTGTTATATGCCTATAAGCAACTGTAGCTGCCCTGTCCTCATTGGACTCCCAGACCCGTCTTCTCAATCCAGGAAGAATGCTAGACTCTGCAAGGATTTCTTCTTTGTACACAGCGACCTGGAAATACTCTCTAGGCAGAAATTTGAGTAACCACAGTATCACTTCAATCATTTCACATCTCTTCACTGCCTGGTATTCAAGGACTTGAAATTGTGATTTCTGTCCAGTTTTTAAATTATTTCAGGCATAAGGGTACTTGATCTTTTACTCTATCCTGGTTAGAAGTGGAAGACTGCCTATATCTTTTTAGAGGAAGAAGGTCTATGGCTTCCATCAAGGAGTAATCAAGGATGAAGCACAAGCTGGAATCAAGATTGCCTGGAGAAATATCAATAACCTCAGATATGCAGATGACACCACCCTTATGGCAGAAAGCAAAGAAAAACTAAAGAGCTTCTTGATGAAAATGAAAGAGGAGAGTGAAAAAGTTGGCCTAAAACTGAAAATTCAGAAAACTAAGGTCATGAAATCCAGTTGCATCAGTTCAGTTCAGTTACTTAGTCATGTCCAACACTTTGTGGTCCCATGAACTGCAGCATTCCAGGCCTCCCTGTCCATCACCAACTCCTGGAGTTTACTCAAACTCCTGTCGATTGAGTTGATGATGCCATCCAACCATCTCATCCTCTGTCGTCCCCTTCTCCTCTGCCTTCAGTCTTTTCCAGAATCAGGATCTTTTCCAATGAGTTGGTTCTTTGCATCAGGTGGCCAAAGTATTGGAGTTTCAGCTTCAGCATCAGTCCTTCCAATGAATATTCAGGACCGATTTCCCTTAGGATGGACTGGTTAGATCTCCTTGCAGTACAAGAGACTCTCAAGAGTCTTCTCCAATACCACAGTTCAAAAGCATCCATTCTTTGGTGCTCAGCTTTCTTCATAGCCCAACTCTCACATCCATACATGACTACTGGAAAAACCATAGCTCTGACTAGAGGGACCTTGTTGGCAAAGTAATGTTTCTGCTTTTTAGTATGCTGTCTAGGTTAGTCATAACTTTTCTTCCAAGGAGCAAGCATCTTTTAATTTCATGACTGCAGTCACCATCTGCAGTGATTTTGGAGCCCCCCAAAATAAAGTCTCTCACTGTTTCCACTGTTTCCCTATCTATTTGCAATGAAGTGATGGGACCAGATGCCATGATCTTAGTTTTCTGAATGTTGAGCTTTAAGCCAACATTTTCACTTTCCTCTTTCACTTTCATCAAGAGGCTCTTTAGTTCTTTTTTGCTTTCTGCCATAAGGGTGGTATCATCTGCATATCAGAGGTTATTGATATTTCTCCTGGCAATCTTGACTACAGCTTATGCTTCATCCAGCTCAGCATTTCTCATGATGTACTCTGCATATAAATTAAACAAGCAGGGTGACAATATACAGCCTTGATGTACTCCTTTCCCTATTTGGAACCAGTCTATTTTTCTATGTTCAGTTCTAACTGCTGCTTCCTAACCTGCATACAGGCTTCTCAAGAGGCAGGTCAGGTGCTCTGGTATTCCCATCTCTTTCAGAATTTTCCACATTTGTTGTGGTCCACACAATCAAAGGCTTTGGCATAGTCAATAAAGCAGGAATAGATATTTTTCTGGAACACTCTTGCTTTTTAGATGATCCAGCGGATGTTGGCAATTTGATCTCTGGTTCCTCTGCCTTTTATAAATCCAGGCTGAACATCTGAATTTCACAGTTCATGTACTGTTGAAGCCTGGCTTGGAGAATTTTGAGCATTACATTGCTAGCGTGTGAGATGACTGCAATTGTGTGGTAGTTTGAGCATTCCTTGGCATCACCTTTCTTTGGGATTGGAATGACAACTGACCTTTTCCAGTCCTGTGGCCACTGCTGAGATTTCCAAATTTGCTGGCATATTGAGTGCAGTGCTTTCACAGCCATCATCTTTTAGGATTTGAAATAACTCAACTGGAATTCCATCACCTCCACTAGTTTTGCTCAGACTGATGCTTCCTAGGCCCACTTGACTTCACATTCCAGAATGTCTGGCTCTAGGTTGGTGATCACACCATCAGGATTATCTGGGTCATGAAGATCTTTTTTGTATAGTTCTTCTGTGTATTTTTGCCACCTCTTTTTAATATCTTCTGCTTCTGTTAGGCTCATACCAATTCTTTCCTTTATTGTGCCCATCTTTGCATGAAATGTTCCCTTGGTGTCTCTAATTTTTTTGAAGAGATCTCTAGCCTTTCCCATTCTATTGTTTTCCTCTATTTCTTGCATTGATCACCAAGGAAGGCTTTCTTATCTCTCCTTGCTATTCTTTGGAACTCTGCATTCAAATGGCTATATCTTTCCTTTTTTCCTTTTTCTTTTACTTCTCTACTCACAGCTAAGGCCTCCTCAGACAGGCATTTTGCCTTTTTGCATTTATTTTTCTTGGAGATGGTCTTGATCCCTGACTCCTGTACAATGTCACAAACCTCCGTCCATAGTTCTTCAGGCACTCTGTCTATCAGATATAATCCCTTGAATATATTTCCATATAATCATAAGGGATTACCGTAGACTCATAAGAGATTTGCCAGTCCAGGTTCGATGCATGAGGCAGAGTGCTCAGGGCTGGTGCTCTGAGATGACCCTGAGGGATGGGATGAGTAGGGAGGTGGGGGGGGGGGGTTCAAGATGGGCAACACATGTACACACATGGCTGATTCATGTCAATGTATGGCAAAAACCACTACTATACCATAAAGTAATTAGCCTCCAATTCAAATAAATAAGTTAAAAAATATAAAAAATTTTTTAAAATTTTTAAAAAGGAAAAATAAATCATAAGGGATTTGATTTAGGTTATACCTGAATGGTCTAGTGGTTTTCTCTACTTTCTTCAGTTTAAGTCTGAAATTGGCAATAAGTTCATGATCTGAGCCACAGTCAGCTCCCAGTCTTGCTTTTGCTGACTGTATAGAGCTTCTCCATCTTTGGCTGCAAAGAATATAATCAATCTGATTTCGGTATTGACCATCGGGTGATGTCCATGTGTAGAGTCTTCTTTTGTGTTGTTGGAAGAGGGTGTTTGCTATGACCAGTGTGTTCTCTTGGCAAAACTCTATTAGCCTTTTCCCTGCTTCATTCTGTACTCCAAGGCCAAATGTGCCTCTTACTCGAGGTATTTCTTGACTTCCTACTTTTGCATTCCAGTCCCCTATAATGAAATGGACATCTTTTTTGGGTGTTGGTTCTAGAAGTTCTTGTAGTCTTCAAGAAGCATTCAATGTCAGCTTCTTCAGCATGACTGGTCAGGGCATAGACTTGGATTACTGTCATATTGAATGGTTTGCCTTGGAAACGAATAGAGATCATTCTGTCATTTTTGAGACTGCATCCAAGTAGTGCATTCTGGACTTTTTTGTTGACTATGATGGCTACTCCATTTCTTCTAAGGGATTCTTGCCCACAGTAGTAGATATAATGGTCATCTGAGTTAAATTCACCCATTCCAGTCCATTTTAGTTTGCCAATTCCTAAAATGCCAATGTTCACTCTTGCCATCTCGTTTGACCACTTCCAATTTGCCTCGATTCATGGACCCAACATCCCAGTTTCCTATGCAATATTGCTCTTACAGCATCACTTCATGCTAAATAGATAGGAAAACAATGGAAACAGTGAGAGACTTTATTTTGGGGGGCTCCAAAATCACTGCAGATGGTGACTGCAGTCATGAAATTAAAAGATGCTTGCTCCTTGGAAGAAAAGTTATGACTAACCTAGACAGCATACTAAAAAGCAGAAACATTACTTTGCCAACAAGGTCCCTCTAGTCAGAGCTATGGTTTTTCCAGTAGTCATGTATGGATGTGAGAGTTGGGCTATGAAGAAAGCTGAGCACCAAAGAATGGATGCTTTTGAACTGTGGTATTGGAGAAGACTCTTGAGAGTCTCTTGTACTGCAAGGAGATCTAACCAGTCCATCCTAAAGGAAATCGGTCCTGAATATTCATTGGAAGGACTGATGCTGAAGCTGAAACTCCAATACTTTGGCCACCTGATGCAAAGAACCAACTCATTGGAAAAGATCCTGATTCTGGAAAAGACTGAAGGCAGAGGAGAAGGGGACGACAGAGGATGAGATGGTTGGATGGCATCACCAACTCGATGGACCTGAGTTTGAGTAAGCTCTGGGAGTTGATGTTGTACAGGGAAACCTGGCATGTTGTAGTCCATGGGGTTGCAAAGAGTCGGACACAACTGAGTGACTGAACTGAAGGAGTTATCTTCTCTCTGCTAAAGATTATTTTGAGCAGATTTGTAAATTATTATAGATTATTCAGAGTGGATTTATACTGATATGGATTCTTATTGTTTTCATGGATTGTTTCACATATTTTAATCTGTATCTGTTGTAGGAAGTGAAATTCAAACTGTTCAAATAATAAAAATCTTAGTCCTCTATAATAAATACATCACAAATTCAGAACAATATTTTGGGAAATGGGATACTCTAAGGTAATACAGGCAGATTGTACTGTTGGCCAAAATGTAAAGCCTGAATCATATAAAGAAGTCAAAGGAAAAAAATTCAAGCTTTTTTGGTTCATAAAGAAAAAAAGGAGGAGATGATAAATAAAAACATATGATTCAAATGAAAATTAGTCTTACAGTATAAAAAGTATACACAGAGATTATTTTTATAGATAACACAAAATAAACCAAAGTAAATCTGGGAAAAGAGCTTGAATGTAGAAAGAACAAAGTGGAGTTGGTCAAATAATTATGTAATTTCAAATCTCGATGATAAGTGAGAAAGATGCTTTTGAGTTCTGTCTGTTTTAACTCCCAGAATTTAATAAAAGATTTTTTGCTTTCTTCCAGTTAAAAAGAGAGAGAGATTCATTATTTACCTAGTTAGGAGAATTAGAGAAACTTACTTAATTGACATTTTTACTTTTATCTGAATTTTTCTGAATATTAAGGAAAGATTTTCCATATTTTATCAACATTAACTCTAAACTTGAAGCCAGTAATTACCTCCAGAGACCTAGCATTATTGTTCTTTGTATATTTGCACTAACTACACATTTTCTGGAAAAGGAAGATGTCTTGTTTACCTTTGAATCTCTAACACTGATTATTATAGAGTATCACTTAGAAAAAATCCATTTGTTTAACAAATACTATAGAGTACCTGTTAAATCCTACATGCTATTTGGGGTTTTTAGGAATGTAAAGGTGAGGAGAACCTGAAATGTGGCTGTTTTCTTCAGACTAGTAGAGAAGATCAACAGTAATTAAATCATCACACAAATAGAAGTGACATGAAAAATGAGGCATATTGGACAGATGATTAGGTGACATCTCTTATACAAGCTATTTCCAAAGTGACTGATTAAAAAAATTCTACAGTACAGAGACAGAGTAAGAGCCTCTAATTCTAAGTCCCAGAACCTAGCCTGCACACTCAGAATGACTTCATTGAATACCTCATAGAGAATTTCCTTCAGAAATAACTTGAAGAAAAGAGAGTATACCATGGGGGACTACACATCATATCTTAGAACCTGGAAACACTGACCCTACCTTCAAGAAGAAAGGTTAAAAGTTATCGGCTTGGTGATCTCATGAAAGTGAAATACTCAAATAGGAACATAAAACTCAAAGCCAGTTTTTGAGAATATGAACACTGAGAATTAATATAGTAACTCTAGACCAAATGCCAGAATGAAAAAAAATTATGAAATAAAAAGTGTGTTCATTCATTTAGCAAATGTTTATTAAAATCTACTACATGTGGGTATGTCCCAGACCCTGGAAAAACAGCACTGAATGTTCCTGTGCACAGAAGAGGATGTCATAGAGGCAGGGACACAGGATGGAAAAGCAAACAGACCACTTAGAGGCTACTGAGTCTCTTTAAAGGCAGCCTCCACATGGGTGAAATACTTGTTTGCTTAACAAAGCAACCTGGACTCTTTACCCAACCAACAGAGATCAGATGGTAGAAACAGTTCCAACATTTTTAGGTACATGGTATTCACTGCATTGTTGACATTAGTGCTGCTTGCTACTCTTCTCTCCCTTTCTCAAGGGACTGTCAACTTGTTTAGCACAGAGGACCTTATTTGCTACCTCAGCATTCCAGAAAACCTACACATCCAGCATCCAACCTACAGAAAAGGGCATTTGGTCCACCTGTAATGTTTATCTACCTCTCTGTAGTAGCTTGAGCCTCTCAGAAGTAGCCAATATTTCAAAGCTAAAGCTTACCTTTACCACATAAGTAGGATAAAAATGTCCACAGCTAGTCTGCAGAGGTCCACTCCTGCATCCCTGATCATATGATTTCAAGTAAATCTCCAGAGAAACACAGTTCTGTCTCCTCCAAAGCAACCTGAATGCTTCTAAAATGTTAGAGCTTCTCCAGGTGCAATTGGTTTTTATGTAAACTTTATTATGGTCACTACTATGCTTAGATGTTTCAAACTATAGGTAAAAAATAACCTCTTCTACACTTTCAAACATAGGAGGGAAAAAAAGGAAGAAAGAAAAGAAAGGACTCCAACTAAATAGCTTCACAACAAACAGGTCATTTTAAGAAAAGACATCCAATTATATAGAATCTGATTGCTGATAATAACTTGGACATCTCAAGAAATTTAGCAACTTCAGCACAAAACAATTGAAGTGAACTATTGAGGATAAAATCATCCCCTAGACTCAACATAACTACAGCTGCAAAAAGAGTGAGAAAGCTTACTGATTCACTGCCCCCTCTGTTCCCATTTCCCAATGCCAAACACATCAGACAGCAAATATTAAGGCTTTGTTAAAATTAAAATTCATAGGAGAAGACTGTTTTTCAGTGGCAACGTTATATTTGATTTTTCAATTTTGAATCTTGGACTGTCTTAAAACATAGAACTGATGATATAAATACACAAGAAAAAATTTCCATTGTATCTATATATGTATGTATGTGTCTATTTCACTTATGTAAGTCAAACATGAGAATTAGGCCTTGAACTAACAGACACTAACTTCAAGGTCCTTTGGGGAATGCAATCTTTTCATCTATAAATCCTTTCCCTTAAGGATATGAAGGTTTTCTCAATAAGTGTGTATTCTATATTATAATAAAACAATTCTAGCTATATGTTTTTCTTTCATCTAGCAACAGCCTGAATTTACAGTCAATTTGGAAAATTCTTAAAAGCAGTCCACACCTCTACCTTGAGCACTGCATTAAAACTCTCAGAGGAAACTTGCTAGTTCTCAGCAACGCATCTCTATTTGAAGGCGCTCTAAGCAGGAACAATGGAGACTGTTTTACACAGGGACAGTGTGAATTCCTATCATGGAAAGAAAAGGCAAGTGGCATACTTTACTTCATTGCCTTGTCTGTAGAGCATACACATAGCTCTATAAGCTCTGAGAGTGGTAAGCCATCTCCTAACAAAACCTTCATGGTGTATTGCGTGGTTAGTGATGTTGGTGAAGGAATGATTGAAAGAATTAATGGCTTAGTTTGGTAAAGTTAAGTGTAGTCTCCATATGATTTCTCTAAAAGACAGTGAAACTAAAATTCATCTTAGTAGTAGGCAAATGAATCTCTGTGTTATGATAAATGGAGTTTCTTTTAGAGGTTGGAGATAACTATTCCTTTAGTTAGCAAAATCACTGTTAAGAGGAACACATTTTCCAAGTCCTGAAAGAATGTTTTTCTGAGAAAAATGAGAGAGCATCATGATTTAAAAAAGAAACTATCACTCACAGATTCCTTTCCCATCTTCTTTTGCAGCCGTGTTTGCCACTGGACAGCTTGCATGACGATGGCTTCCCACCTTCTTTCAAGATTTACAATGATCAGCTGCATGGGCTGGTGGTCTGCATTCAGGTTGCAGGTCTCCCGGTCATCCAGAAGATGTTGGCATAAACGCAGGATGGAGGCCACTCCACGACGTCGCTGTTTGATTTCACGACAGAGGGACTGCAATGCAAAGAGGGACCGATCCATGAGCATTTACAGGACAGAGTTCCCTTAAACATACAACATTCTCTTATATCATAATTTTAAATTGTAGGGATATGCTTAACCATGAATAAACAGGACAAGAGGCCTCTGGAGTTACTTTTAGATTGCATATCTTCTACCCAAGTGATTTTTGCTTCATCTCATTCTTCTCCTCCGCTCCCCCCCTTTTTTAAACATTTCTACATCTAAAATGTTGGGTCCCTATTTGATACCTAGGTGATTAACTTAATGAAACAAATCATTTAGGTCATATAAATGCCAAACAGATTGCCATGCTTTGCTTCAAGGCCATAGAAAACACAAAAGACAGAAAAATTCTCCAAAAGAAAATGGGATATTTCCAAATTTTCTCCTAGAATCTCTGCAGCCAAAAGTTTACTTTTCTACTGACTAGAAATAAGTTAAATAAGATTGTAAAAAAATTGATATATAACAGCTATTATTTGAAAAAAATATGGTAAGCAACATTTCTCTTCCGAAACTTGATTAACAAAGAAATAATATTTTGAAAACAGAAACTAGGATACAGGATGATTACTGCATTATTTGTTAGTTGCTCTGTTTCTCTTAATAGACATTCACACTATTTAAGAAGGATATGCATGCATCAAAATAACATTTTGCCCCCAGAAGCATTTGTATTGCTGCAGTGACCCTAAGCTGAATGATTCAAGCAAAATAGTGGGCACACACGTCTTAAAATATTGTATCTTTTCTTTGCCTACGGATAATGTGTAAGTGATATTCTAATTCAAAGCCTTCAGGAGAAATGATGATTATATCCACAAACATCACTGAATTACTAATCTCCCTCTACTGCTACAATTGGACTTTTCTAACAGTTAACAGATTGCTTATTAATCAACAAGGGTAAACAAGACAATGCAATTTAATTTAGTGCTAGAGTTTTAATGCCTGAAAGTATTTGTGCTTAAAATGTTAATCTAGATAAGGCTTCATTAGAAGAAGTCTTAAAATGATTAAGTGCGGTTCACTGAAATGTGCACAGTGGTAGTAGATCAGCAGGTGGACGTTTCATACAGATGTTCCATTTATTGATATAATACATGCTATGGCCATTTAAACGACCCTCACTCAGTAATAGCTGGAATTCTATTATTTCTGTAATGAGAGAACCCTGTACCTTTAATATTTCTGAATTTTAAATAAGGAGAATGACAAATTCCCACACCTCTATTTATAGCAAAATAGGACTAGGAATTTTATTATTCAATTTATACCAGTACAGCATTTTCAGTTATGTTTCTTGAACTTAGCCTTATTTATTTTCCTAGGGTTCATTACTATTTTCCTTATATAACTCCTGATTGAACCACCAGGTCTGACAAATTTCTTTACTGACACTATTCATTAGTTCAATGCTGAATGGAGAGAAACTCCTACACAATCAAAGATAAAACTTAAAGAGTTTACCAAGGCAACAGGCATTGTTTCCATCTCCTCCTCGAATTCTGCTGACTTTCTCTTTTACATGCTTTCTCTCTTTCCCTCTATTTCACTCTCTCTCTCTCTCTCACACACAGACACACACACATAACCTTCAATTTGGTCTCTTGCTCTAGAACTGTTGAGCAAGTCAAACTATTAAGTCCACTTAATATCTGTCAATTTTACACCCAAAGTTCAACACTTCAAGATGACATAATAATATAACCAACTGGGATTGCTTCAAAAGAGTTCTATGAATATATATATATATATATGTATATATATATATAAGATTTTACTTTTGTTTGTGTTTGTCATTAATTTGTTAAAAGGGTGGGGGGGCGGGGCTAGAAAATCAAAAGAGATGTTCCATGCTGCCAAACTGGATCTTGCAAAACTCTATTTTAAGTTGCCTAAAATAATAATTGCATTTCTCCAGCCAACAAAGAATCCTGATGTTTCTTAGCTGAATGAGAACTTGCCAGGGATGGCAGTAAAGGTATGTGTGGCATTAGTCAGCACAGCCACATTAGGTGATATTTACAAAGCAGTCCAAATAGGCTTTATTCATCTCACAGGTGTTTTCAAAGTTCTGAAATAGGACATGTGAGGTGGCCAGGGGAAATGTTCATAAAGCTGATTAGCCATAACTTTTAATATGAATCTAGTTTATGGGGTCACACAGAGTCAGACATGACTGAAGTGACTTAGCAGCAGCAGCAGCAGCAGAACATATCCAGTATTTAAGTATCCACATCTGAACCCCAGTCACTTGATAGGTTTTAACCATGTGCTAGGTGTTTTTAAAAATTGTTGACACTCACTATCAGATTTTTATGTCTCCATAATTTTGCAAATTAAAAAAATTTAAATATCCAAAGAACTCAGTGTATATTCTAGATTAATAATTTACCCTGTATGCACACTTCAGAAATAACACTACTTTAAAGAGGAGAGGAACACTGAGAATTTTACATGGAAACATATTTTTCAGTACCTTTTTACATCTAAGAGATATAATTGATAAAATTACATTCTTTTACATAAATGTGTTCCCATGTCAACCATTAAAATATACATATTTATTTATAATCACAAATACATACTAAATAAAATCAGTACATTTGCTGGCAATGTTTCTTAGAATCAGTAGAGTTCACATTATTTCTATGATAAACTATGCATAGAGAAATGTTAAATATAACTACATAGGAACAAAATGATTATTATAACTATTTTTGGCTTACATTTTCAGAGAAAAGCACTTTTAAACAGAAACCCAAGCTAAGCAATCTAAGTAAGTCTCAGAAACAAGACGAACTCATCCCTGCCTCCAGACCTCCTCAAATGTGTATTGTACCTTGCATCTGCTAGGCACTATTTCAGGCATGGAGGCGTCAAAAAAGATCAAGTTACTGTTCCCGTTCTCAAGAATCAAAAGTCTACTGGAAATGGACTAAACAAATAAGTGTGGAACCAAGAATGATACAGAGGTAAGTGCTAACAGAAGTTTATGCAGGTTGCTATCAGAGGAATCAGGAAATCAGGGAAACGATGTGAGCCAGATTGTCCAAGTTGGGTAGTTGAGGTTACAAGGACAGAAGGTCCAGCAGCAAGTAGTCTGGGACACTGGGAGTACCAGGCAGGTTGGAGAAAAGAGAGAATGGAGCCCCTGGAAAAGGCAGTAAAGAATGGGAAAATCTGGAAGGTTTTGTTAATACATACACATGCATCTATTCTTTTTCAAACTTTCTCCCATTTAGGTTGTTACATAATATTGAGCAAAGTTCCCTATGTTACATAGTAAGTCCATGTTGGTTATCCATTCTAAATATTGCAGTGTGTATATGTCAGTCCCAAACTCCTTAACTATCCCTTCCTCCCACCCTTCTTTCCTAGCAACCATAAGTTTGTTCTCTAAGTCTGTAAGTCTTTTTGCTGTATATCTGAAACTAACACAACACTGTTAATCAACTATACTCCAATATAAAAAGTTAAAAAATAAATTCTGGAGAAGATATGAGGAAAAGGGAACCCTCCTACATTGTTGGTGGGAATGTAAACTGGTGCAGGAACTGTGGAAAACAGCGTGGAGGTTTACCAAAAAACTAAAAAGAGAATTAACATATGATCCAAAAATACCACTCCTGGGCATATACGCAGACAAACTCTAATCCGAAATGATACATGCATCCCTAGGTTCATGCATGGATGTGTGCTAAGTCACTTCAGTCGTGTCCAACTCTTTGTGGTCCTATGGAGTGTAGCTCGCCAGTCTCCTGTCGATGGGATTCTTCAGGCAGGAATATGGGAGTGAGTTGCCATTCCCTTCCCTAGGGGATCTTCCTGACCCAGGGATTGAACTCACATCTCCTGTTCTCCTGCATTGTAAGTGGATTCTTTACCACTGACCCACCAGAAAAGCCCTAAGTTCTACTCACAAGAGCCAAGACATGGAAACAATCTAAATGTCCATTGACAGATGAACGGACAAAATGATGTTGTACATATCTACAGTGGAATATTATTCAGCCATAAAAAAGAATGAAATAATGCCATTTGCAGTAACATGGATGCAACCAGAGATTATTATACTAAGTGACGTAAGTCAGAAAGAGAAAGACAAATAGAAATATTTGTCTGTTTCACTTATAGATAAGTGAAATATTTATTTCACTGATATGTGGAATCTAAAATATGACATAAATGAACCTATCTATGAAACAGACTCACGGACTCACAGACATAGGGAACAGATTGGTGGCTGCCAAGGGGAGTGGGTAGGGGAGGAATGGATGGAGAGGTTATGGTTGGCAGATTTAAGTTATTATACATGGAATGGATAAACAACAAAGTTCTACTATATAGCACAGAGAACTAAATTCAGTATCCTATGTTAAACCATAATGGAAAAGAATATTTTAAAAAGAATATTTTAAAAGATGTATATATGTATATATACCTATGTATGTATATACATAAATATATAACTGAATCACTTTGCTATACAGCAGATTAATGCAATATTGTAAATCAACTATACTTAAACTAAAATTTACCATTTTAATTTACAAAAAGAAAAATTTGGAAGATTTTTCATTATCGCCAGTTTTGAAGCACTGTCCTTGATATCCAATGAGACCATGTTGGTTCCTAAGCATAATCATATTGCCTTCTCAGAAAAGTAGAAAGGGAAGAAGTGGGAAAGAGAATATAAATATAAAGAAGGAGAATAATCAACATGTCTAAGAGAAAAAGATTCCAAACGCTTTTGTATTTAGTTATCATTATTATTTGGTAATCTTTAGTCATTTTTTTCCTAAAGAGCTACCTTTGTTAGTATGGAGGTCATTGTCTTAGTATCACTTCAGAATCTGATTGTTGGAATATAGTTCGGTGTGCTACTTTTAAGTCTCTAATGACCTACTTTATTTGCTTATTTTACATTTCTACTCAGTTTCTTCATCTTACTTTAAAAGTCAATTTGCTATAAAAGTTGAGAAGTACATAAAAGCAAAAATCAAAGTTCCTAAGTTGTTTTTTCCTTTACAGTTCACCAACACTTTAAACATATCTTCTTGGATGTGTTACAAGAGAGCTGTCGACAGATTGAAGGTATTTGTTTTACACTTACTAACTAGCAATATGATTTTCAATCCACTAATGGTGATACAAAGGGGTGTTTTGGTTTATCTGGGGGTTTTCTCCTCTCCTGACCTGCTCTATGAGTTTCTTTGATAGCTGAAACTACTCATATTATGGAGCCAAATGTGATGGTGGTGTAGTTTTATTAACTGAAATAATAAATCAATTATTTTTTAAATTGTTATTGAATGGCTAAAAAAATTAATGAATCAATCAATGAATATATCTTTTCAGCCAGTGATAACTTTATATTATTCATATTTGCTTGATGATCTCCAGAATTTTAATATAATTAAGAATGCTGATTGTTTTAATAGTATATTGGGGGATTTTATACCTTTTGGTTACTTTTGTCAAGTAAGTAATTTACCAACTAGTGACTAACATGTTTGGCATTGCGCTAAATTAAATAGAAGCTTTGTTCTGAGAGGGTTTACATAGTAATCAAAACCTTGATGACTGTTTGGCAGGTACAAGGCATCCCATAATGTTAATGCCTATAGCCAACGTATGAGAAGAATGTATAGCAGATGGGAAAAATGAGAGGCTATGATGCTACCTCTATGATTCTCCAAAAGATGCTTTTGGCTTGTTGGTTTGGAATCATCATTTGGAGGCAAGGTTGGGAAAGATGACATGAATGATACTTCTTGTAGCAACAAACAACTATTGGGTGTCATGTGTCAAACACCATACTTTTCATTACAGGATTGGTACTGGTGGATAAGAGGCCAATAATATGATGTGGTACCTGATCTTAAGGGCTTGTAAACTCACTGTAAAGAGAAGACTCTTGGCCACTCACAATAAGAGATATCAATGCGGGATGCATGAGACAAGTGCTCCGGCCTGGTACACTGGGAAGACCCAGAGGAATCGGGTGGAGAGGGAGGTGGGAGGGGGGATCGGGATGGGGAATACGTGTAAATCCATGGCTGATTCATATCAATGTATGACAAAACCCACTGAAATGTTGTGAAGTGATTGGCCTCCAACTAATAAAAAAAAAAAAAAAAAAAAAAGAGATATCAATGCAACACAAAGGTTTTTGATAAGACCTAACCCATCAAGTTATTGTAGGTTTTTAAATGAGGTAAGTGAGGGATTGGGGGCAGGAGGAGAAGGGGGCGACAGAGGATGAGATGGCTGGATGGCATCACCGACTCGATGGGTATGAGTTTGGGTAAACTCCAGGAGTTGGTGATGGACAGGGAGGCCTGGCGTGCTGTGATTCATGGGGTCGCAAAGAGTTGGACATGACTGAGCGACTGAGCTGAACTGAACTGAACCCATCAAGTTATTGTAGGTTTTTAAATGAGGTAAGTGAGGCAAATGTACCTTGTGAACAGTGAGGCTGTGACCCAAAAGTAACACGGAGTTGATATACATACTAAATTATGGGCACTGACTTTGAAGAGGAGAAAGATCATTACCAGCTAAAGTAGATAATTGCTAGAGTTCTCCTCAGTAGTATTTTCTTAGTTATTTTTCACTAATCTCCAATACTAATGACAAATCTTTTGTATATTTCTGTATGCTATGCATTTTCTTAGGTATTTCTTATGTATCAACTCATTTAATTCTCAGAATAGCACTCTGAGATCACATGAATGATATCGGCTTCTTGAAGAGGGTCTGAGACATACATTACTGTCATTTACCTATTTTATAAATGAGATGATGGAGACACGAAGAGGTTAAGTATCTGACCAGTGATGACACAGTTAATAAGGAGCAAAGGATTTTAACCCATGCAACCTGAATCAAGAGCTAATCCATGAAACTATGCCACCCTGCCTTTCATTAGAGAGCTGAAGAAGCTTGCAAAATTTTGACATTTTCAGACCATCTCTGCCCCTGAGTCCTAATCAGAAGTTGTTGCAGCCATAAACTTACTGTCGATGAGAGGACCAACAACTTGGTTCATATACCTATCAGGGGTTTATCTTATACCCATTCCTAACCCTGCAAATACAGTAAGAATTAGTAAACTATGCAATTCTTAAGCCTAGGGAAGTTAAGATAGCAGAGGTGGAAAAATATGAATTAATTCATTGAACAAATATTTAATAAACACATATTATAATGGACACTGTTCTCAGTGGTTGAGATACATCAGTGAACAAAACATAGTCAAAATGTTCTGCCCTCAAGAACCTCATATTTTAGCAGACAGTGGGAGCTAATCTCTTTTCTGAGAAAGATGTAAATTATGTAAATAATAAAGAAGAGATTTAACAAAAGTGAGAAACATTCATTAGGCAAATGATTAGCAAAGTTTCCAGCAAGGGGTCAGGAGATATTTTGGTCCTGACAGCTCCATTCTTGAGACAATTATGTGCTTAACTATACCTACTGTATAATGTATGCTGCAAATAAGAATTTCCAACCTACAATTGTAAAGGAGTAATTCTTCAAAACAGAAAAAAAAATTAAAACACCCAAGTGAGGTGTGAATGATGACTTGAATATTTTAAAGAAAATATGGACAAAAGACATCTTCATATTTTAACTGATTTCGAACTTAAAAGACACCAGCCAATACAAGAACTCAGCTCAGTTGCAAACTCTGGGACTTGATCTATACTGAAGCTAAATATTCTATAAGCATGCAGTGAAGTGCAAAAAATAGCAATTGAAAAATGACATGATTAAATGGCATGACATGCAATCATTTGCTCTCAATTATATCAATGTATCGTCTTCATTTCTAGGAGTCAGGCAGAAATATTGTTTTTTAAATGCCTCTATTAAATTGGTCACCAATAATAAAATAGATGAGAGTCCTAATAAGCTCATTTACATACCATACATCATACACTACAAAACTATTCTCTCCAAACAGTTTTACTCATAGATTTGTCTCCTGGTTGTCATGCGTCTTTGCTACATTAGCAGATTTTAAAAGCATAATACTGCCTTCAGGACCATTTGTAGAAAAACATTTGTGAAACTTTTCTAGTTAACCCTTGGCAGGGTCCTTATTGCTAATTATGGAAAAGGTATTGATATAATATCTTGGCTGTCACATTTTATTATGATGACGGTAGAAGCAGAATCTAGGTCTGACATTTTGGAAATACCATCTAATTGCAAGTCAGAAACAGAGAATGACAGTTTTAAGTAGATTATAACTTCTTGCAAAATAACAAACTGGTTTATTTAATGTAAAAGCTAGATTTTAAAAATAGCATTAAAGCCCCCTGAATTGATTCACCAAGCACATCTCTATTGGCTTCTTGAAGAGGGTCTGGGATGTGTGCCAAAATAGTTTTAAAATTGTACATGACAGTATAAGTCTAGATTCTAACACTAAATGATTTCTTTTAGCCATTTAAAATCAAAGTATTCTCAGTGAACACTTTCATTTGTAAGAAAAACCACCTCCCCTCTGTTCATCTAGGCTGCAGATAAGTGAAATGCCATCTTTACCACCATGGCCTAATTAGCCTGACCTTTGACCTAGAAAAAGATCTTGTTCTTGTAATCTAGAATCCTCACCAATCAAGATGAATCATTAAGGGCTACCATGACTATTACTACTAAAAATTCTTAGACACCCTTTGATGAATGGTGTCATCGAAGAAAAAACCATTCTTTTAACATACTCATATTTATGTTTTAATGTTTTATACATTCATCTGTTTAAAAAATATTAATTCTATTTGGAAAGGAGTATTTCTATTCCTCTTAGCTACTTCTTAACTGTGGACCAAACTTGATAAGCATTCTAAAAATGAAGATTCTGTGTTATTCCATGAAAGCTGTTGCTAGCCCTGTGTGGCATTTTTAATTTCTTTGTGACTTACCCTACACTATGTTAAGTACTTTTACATATGTTTGCTTTTAAGAATAAAGCTCAGTGGTCATGTGCTTAGTTCATATCCACATGTAATTAGTAATATGTTATATACTTCCTTTTCTAAATTAAAAATACTATTAAAATTCCAGACATATAGCACAATATGAAGATTAAGTTACTCTAAAGAAAATGGTAATAGCTTACGGATTGCTTGTGTCATTACTAAAATGCTGGTATCTATTACAGAGTCCCTCTGGAATAAAGAATGCACTTTTGGCAATAATCTCCTAAAAACATGTCCATTATTGTTAAGATGCTAAACTAGTTCGCAATTATAGAAAGGTAACTTTTAGCAATAAGAGGGAAGGGGTGCTGGATATAAATGCAACTTAGCCATTATACTATAAATACCTTTTCTGAAAATCCTACAGTCACTCTTTTCATAAGTAGATAAGGCATTAATTGCCATTTATTTTTACATTATTATATTTTGAAATCTTTTTACAATGCCTACTGTGCTTTTTATCTCTTACTGATTCCATGGGAAGTATTTTAAAGTAATACTCTCTTCATCTGGAGAACAGACGAAGGCGATTTTCTTCTCTGGGTTATTTATGGATCCCAACTATCTGAACTCATCTGTGAGTTCAGGTGAAAGAAGAATCATCATAAAAAACCACACCTGGAGAATGAAGTACCATTCAGAAGGAAAGCCAGAGAACACAGGAGCAAGGATGACACATACGGAATTCCCAGGGATAATGTGTAACATAGAGAAGACAGATCATTGGACTAATTAATTTCACAAATCAGTCAACTCTGCTGTGTGATACTTTTCTAATGCTCTTATCCATACACAGTTGACTATTCCTCAACCGTCTTCTCCACCAAATCCTATTTTTTTCAGACTTATCTCTGGCTAACTTACTTGTATTTCCTATGAAGCCACTCCTGGAACTCATCACAAAGCTCAGTGTTACTTGAAGTATAACAGCTAGGAACTGGTATTTTAGGGAAGTATTACTGCTATTCAAGAGTCCTACAGATGGGAAGTAAATAAATTCCAGAACTCTGGGGATCCAGCAAGAGTGCAGGAAGAAAGTTAGGCTATGGGGAATAACACCACTAAAAAAGAGGAAAATGATACTAGGGACAAAAGTCAACATTAGAAAGACCTTTCTGTTTTTTCATTTATACCTTCCTGACCTGGAAGAGGCTGAGGTATAGCCAACTCTATAAACTTCATATTTCTGATTTTATTTTCATAGCACCTAAAATAAATAGGACACTTTGCTGTGGGTTTGGACCATTGGGAATTTGCTTCTTAGCTCTTTCTTTTGCATTTGTGGAGGAAGCCCAGGGCAACTTGACTCCTTTTTCACCGGCTTTCAGTATTCCCAGATGTGCAGTAATACTAACCGCACTCTCAGGGTCGTTTAGAAGTTTAACTAATACATAATGGCAAAACACTCCTCAACTGTTATGTGAAGTAGTAGAGAGATGCTGACTAAATATTAGCCAACTGGTAAATTGCTATAATGATTACTTAGCTCAAAGCAATATTCCACAACCTTATGGGAAGGAAATGTAATAAGAACTTCATTCTTTAAACACTCCCATAGCTCAAACAAAGCAGAGGTCCAGGAGAAATTTTTGAGAGCAGTTTCTTGAACAAAGCTAATTTTCCTTTTAGAGGAATATGTTTTCTTTTTCTGAGAAAAGACACCACATCCTTCTGCTGCTTGCTCCCCCAAACAAGATTAAATTAAATTGGAGAATAGTTTTCTCATTAATCTCCTTCATCTGTCAGCAACGTAGAACACAAGTGATCTAAGCATAAATGTGTTTTAGTGGAACATTTGAGAGGCAACTTGGATTGAGGGGGGAAAGAAACAACTTACAGTCTTCTTATACAATAACTAGTTATGTGATCTTCAGTAAATGATAGAACTTTTATGTGCCCTCAATACCCCATCTCTAAAATGCAATGATCCTTTAGTGTTTACCATCTTCTTGTATCTGATTATTATATAACTTTGTTCTGAGACAGGAAAAATTTCATATGGTGGTCCTTTAAAAAATAATAAAATTCAGTTGCAGGAGGACTCTCATCTTTGCTGATAAACTTTTAGGGATGATAGAATATTAGTTTCATTTAGTCTGTATCATTCTTACTCATTTTCCTCTTCACTGGCCTGCACTGTGGGCAATGGCTTTAACTGGACAAGTGGGTGGTTGCAATCATTTGCACAAATCATCCTTACTTAGTCTCAAGATTCTTCTCATGTCTTGGTCATGTTCTAACATCTTCAAAGTCTAACTCCAAATATTTTCATAGTAAGAACCACATGCCTAAGCAAAGTACACAAGACTGTAAATTTAACTTCCAGTGTTGCTTTTGTAAAACTGTGAAGTCTGTTATACCAGAGTTTATATTATAGACAGTTAGGGTGACATAGTTGAATGGATCCATTGGTTCTGTTGCTGGTAGTCCTGGCTGACAGATAAAGAAGTGAATTGGTTTTCAAACATCTCTCCAGGCTCTAGAGGACATTTCTCCTGTCATGACTGAGCAGCAATAAAGAGGGACATTTTTTAGAAAATGAGAAGAGCATAGGACAAGGAGGAGCCAGCATATGATAATAGGAGGAGCCTATTATCCTGTGCTTCTCAAATGAGCTTCTAACATCAGACCTATCTACCTGGTTTTACTTACCTAGATGACATTAAACTGAAAAAGAGAGAAAAATATCCTTGGGGAAGAAAATATTATATTTTAAATGTATAGGGTATAAGTCAGGATTTAATCAACAATTTGGAGTGTCAGAAAAATTAAAAGAGATGTTAGGCCATCTTTGTGCCAGATAGGAATAATGATTTATGCCTCCACTCTTATCTTAGAGAGGTTTGGGGAGGATTCATGAGTTAATGTGTGCAAGGCTCCTTAAGCTCCTCATATGGAGGTAAAACACAAACAAAAGGGAAAAATTGATAGCAAACTCCATAATGAGTTGAACTCCTGAGAGTAAAGCCCCTGGAAATGAGAAGATGTTGCAGGTCAAGATGGTTAGTCTCTGAGTTCCAACGCCAGAAGAGCCTTGGTTTGTTGTCATACTTATTTGTAATATTGTTTAAAACAGTACTTCATTGTATTAGTGTTTCTACATTTCCTGCAAATCACAATGTTCATTGTGATGATCATTTTTAATTTCTATTCATTGAATGAGATAGGTTTACTCTATTTTATAGAGGAAAAATTAAGATGTGAAAATTACAAAGGCATCACTGATTGACTCATTAAATCATCCATTTGGTATTATTGGACTATGGCCTGGATTAGGATTTAAGAGATACGGGCTGCCATCTGGCTCTGGTTGTGTGGTCTTGGGTGAATAGTTTAATTTATCAGAGACTTGGTTTTTTCCTCTTTGGAAAAAGGAGGTTGAGCTAGCCAAATGACCTCAAATACCATCTTATGATGAAGTTCTACAATCCGCTAAGTACTTCTTTAATATCTAGCAACCCTAAAGCAATGTCTGTGTTACTGTGAAGGGCATGCAAAAAACCAAAAACTTCAAGACAGTTCCTACTCCTGGATGGACATAGAAATTATCATACTAAGTGAGGAAAGCCAGAAAGAGAAAGACAAATATCATATGACATCACTTATATGTAGAATCTATAAAAATGATAAAAATGAACTTATTTACTAAACAGAAACAGACTCACAGACAGAAAACAATCTTATAGCTACCAAAGGGGGACGGATAAATTAGGAGTTTGGGATTAACAGATACAGACTACTATATATATAAAATAGATAACCAATGAGGATCCACTGTATGGCCCAGGGAATGATACTCAGTATTTCATAATAAACTATAAGAGAAACTATCTATCTACAACTGAATCCCTTTGTTGTATACCCGAAACTAGCATTGTAAATCAGCTATACTTCAATAAAAAATGTTTTAAAAGTTCCTATTCTCAACAAGTTTATACACTTAAAACAACAATGAAATATCCTCATGCACCTATTAGAATGCCCAAAGTTTGGAATACACAACACCAAATGCTGATGAGGTTATGGAGAAACAGGAGCTCTCATTCATTGCTGGTATGAGTGCAAAATGGTACCAACACCTTGGGAGACATTTTCGGAGTTTCTTACAAAACTTATTACCATATGATTACCATATGATTACACTCTTACCATATGATCCAGCAATCACACTCCTTGGTAGTTACCCAAAGGAGTTGAAAAGTTTTATTCCCACAGTAAACTGCACATGGATGTTTGTAACAGCTTTATTTATAATTACAGAAATTTGGAAACAACCAAGATGTAATTCAGTAGATGAATTAATTAATAAACTGTGGTACCTCCAGACAATAGAATCTTATTCAGTGCTAAAAAGAAATGACTTATTAAGCCATGAAAAGACATGGAGAAATCTTAAATGCATATCACTAAGTGATAGACGCTAATCTGAAAGGGCTACATACTATGATAGAACTATATATTTTGGAAAAGGCAAAAGTATGAGGAATGAAAAGACCAAGGGTTTCCGGAGGTTGGGGTGGGGAGTGGGGGATGAGGAATGAATAGGCAGAATACAGAGGATTTTTAAGGCAGATAAATTACTCAGGATGTTGATGGACATGTCATTATACATGTCCATCATGTATAATGTCCAGACCCACAGAATGTACAACACAACTGTAACATAAACTCTTGACTCTAGGTTTATGATGTGTCAATGTAGGCTCACCAGTATATACAGAACAGGACATCAAAAAGGAGGGAATTAAACATATAAAGCTTCCCTGGTGGCTCAGTTGGTAAAGAATCTGCCTATGATGCAGGAGACCTGGGTTCAATCCCTGGGTCAGGAAGATCCCCGGAGAAGGAAATGGCACCCTGGGTCAGGAAGATCCCTGGAGAAGGAAATGGCAATCTATTCCAGTATTCTTATTTGGTATATCCCATGGACAGAGGAGACTGATGGGCTACAGTCTATGGGGTTGCCAAGAGCGGGACACGACTTGGCGGCTAAACCACCAAAGTGAAAGTGAAAGTGAGTGTTTGACTCTTTACAACCCCATGGACTATACAGTCCATGGAATTCTCCAGGCCAGAATACTGGAGTGGGTAAGCCTTTCCCTTCTCCAGGGATCTTCCCAATCCAGAGATCAAACCCAGGTCTCCCACATTGCAGGTGGATTCTTTACCAGCTGAGCCACAAGGGAAACCACCAAACATATAAAGAAACAATAATCAAATAGTAGGAAAACTTTCCTGATCTAAAGCAGAATTTAACTTTTCAAAATCAAGTAGGACTCACCAAGCTCTCAGAAGAAGAAATGAAGAGATAACACTCTATCACATACAAGTGAAAAATGAAGTTACTATGTGGCCACAAAAATTAGACTTCACCTTTACCACCACAAATCCCAAAAGAATCATTAGCAGTTTTGATGGCAAAAGATTACACAACCCATAACAAACTTTTTAATTCAGCCAAGCTATTGTTTGTATGTGGGGTCAAGAAAAATACATTTTCAGACATGCAATTGTTTGGGGAATATACCAAAAATGTACTTTTTCTATAAAATTAGAAGACAATCCAATAGTCAGTACTAAGAATAACTTTTTTCAATAAAAAACTATGGTATAAAAAAATTGAGGTTGAGCAATAAAAAAAATTGTGTAAAGAATTAATTCTGAAATATTCTTCATATTCTTGTAAAATAAATGCAAATGCCAAAAGAAATTATTGAAAGTATGAGAATGAATATAATTATATTAATAATACTAGTTGCACCAGTATTTTACTGACATATTTCTTTCTACTTTTAAATCAACCAAGTTCTGATGAAACAAAACACGTTACCTGTGCCAGCATCCTGACTGAAATTCATAACTAGGAAGATGTTTACCTTTACATTTTATGCAGTATCTCTATTCAAATTATAAAAACACTATAATATTAGAAAGAAAACGGGTACGAAGAGACAACAACCATGGTGACAAAGGTAACAACATTGCAACTTGGGTTCAAAAGATGCTTTTGTCCTTCTGAGGTAGCATTTTCAATGACACAAACATGAATCCTGGTATATAAAGTTAATTATATACCAGTAATTTTGTGCCAAAGCCAAAGTATTGTTTAGAGGAATTAAATGGCACCTGCAATTGAATAAATTTAATGATAGAAAAAAGATGGCTAGTGCAGAATCACAGAATGCTACAGTTGAAGAGAATATTTTTTCATTCAAGAGTCCAAATTTACAAATAAAGAATATTAGACAAAGAGAAGAGAAATTAGTTGCTGAGATTACACAGTTGAAAATCCTAGATCGTAATACTGCCAACTAACAGAACCTAGTGAGGATATTCAATAAATACCATTGATTAGTTAAATTATAAAAGAATGATATGGAAAAATTACAAAAAGATGATTGACAATTCAACATGAACATTGGGAAAAAAAAAAAGTTTTGTTTGTTTCCTTAAATGAAAGTCTAATTGTGTATGTGGGGGTATGTATGTATCTGTAGACCAATGATCTGTGAGAAATATGATGAAGCTATAAAGGGGTGTTGACAAGAGTCAGGGAGACAGAAAGTAGAGAAGAAAATGCCCTCCAAGAATCACTACCTTGCACAAAATCTGTAAAGTAGCCCAATGTGGAGACCCACCTTTGATTATCTGGGATCTAGTTTTCTACACCCCAGAAAAGCTGTCCAGTCCATAGGTCAGAGCACAAACTTAGGAGGTCTGCTGACTACCTCATTTTTTTTTTCTAGTCTTGAGAGGAAAACAACTGTCTTGTGACCTTCTTTACCTACATAGTAATAGGTAAATGGTGCAACTAATAGATAATTCAGTTCCTAAAGATCATACAACTAATTCTGAAGTAATTGAAATCCATGGAAATGTCTCCATTTACTATTTACCACTTATGTTATCTACTGTATATATGTATACTGTTTTAAAATAAATGCCTTTTAAGAAAGACAAGTTTATGCTATAGTAATTATAATGTTGATAGCTAATATGTATTGAGTTTCCATCAGGCAGGCTCTATTTTAAAGAACTTTCATATATATTATATCATTTAATACTCATAGCCACTCTATGAGGTTAGGTGTTATTACTATGCCTATTTTAAAGATAAGAAACCTGGGGCTTTAAGAAAAATCATGGATTAGAAATAGGTAGAAACAGGATAAGCTCAAGCATCTTGAACCCACACATTTAGGCTTCTACACTGCAGTGGATCAAATTCACTGCTTCAACCTTATCTACATGAAGGGCAATTCGACAATTGTGTACTCCCAGTTCCTTCCTAACTTGAGTCTATTAACAATTAAAATAATATTTAAGTAATGTTAAGGCTGTATATTGTCACCCTGCTCATTTAACTTAGATGCAGAGTACATCAGGAGAAACGCTGGGCTGGAAGAAGCACAAGCTGGAATCAAGATTGCCGGGAGAAATATCAATAACCTCAGATTGCAGATGACACCACCCTTATGGCAGAAAGTGAAGAAGAACTAAAGAGCCTCTTGATGAAAGTGAAAGAGGAGAGTGAAAAAGTTGGCATAAAGCTCAACATTCAGAAAACTAAGACCACGGCATCCAGTCCCACCACTTCATGGCAAATAGATGGGGAAACAGTGGAAACAGTGGCTGACTTTATTTTTCTGGGCTCCAAAAGCACTGCAAGATGGTGACTGCAACCATGAAATTAAAAGACGCTTACTCCTTGGAAGGAAAGTTATGATTAACCTATGCTCCGATAGACAGCATATCTATCGGAGAAGGCAATGGCAACCCACTCCAGTACTCTTGCCTGGAAAATCCCATGGACAGAGGAGCCTGGTAGGCTGCAGTCCATGGGGTCGCAAAGAGTCGGACACGACTGAAGCAACTTAGCAGCAGCAGACAGCATATTAAAAAGCAGAGACATTACTTTGTCAGCAAAGGTCCATCTAGTCAAGGCTATGGTTTTTCCAGTGGTCATGTAGGGATGTGAGAATTGGACTATAAAGAAAGCTGAGTGCAGAAGAATTGATGCTTTTGAACTGTGGTGTTGGAAAAGACTCTTGAGAGTCCCTTGGACTGCAAGGAGATCCAACCAGTCCATCCTAAAGGAGATCAGTCCTGGGTGTTCATTGGAAAGAGTGACGTTGAAGCTGAAACTCCAATACTTCGGCCACCTGATACGAAGAGCTGACTCATTTGAAAACACCCTGATGGTGGGAAAGATTGAGTGCAGGAGGAGAAGGGGACGACAGAGGATGAGATGTTGGATGGTATCACCGACTCAATGGATATGGGTTTGGGTGGACTCCGGGAGTTGGTGATGGACAGGGAGGCCTGGCGTGCTGTGGTTCATGGGGTTGCAAAGAGTAGGACACGACTTAGCAACTGAACTGAATGGAAGAAATTTAGTAAGAACAGAAATATTCATCACTGTGGTTTCAGAGCCTAAAGACAGTTATTTGTGGTTTTTCAGGCAGCAGTAAAGTAAGGACAGGTGACATATCTGTCATCTTTCTAGATTACCATCTCAGCCTTTGTGTGCGTCACTCAGTCATGTCCGACTCTTTGCAACCCTATGGACTGTAGCCCGCTAGGCTCCTGTGTCCATGGGACTTCCCACTCAAGAATACGGAAGTAGGTTGCCATTTCCTTCTCCAGGGAATCTTCCCAACCCAGGGATCAAATCCAGGTGTCCCACACTGCAGACAGACTCTTTACCATCTGAGTCATATCTGAGAGCAATAATACAAATGATACATATGAAATGAGTACATAGCTACCTCTCTGCATCTTTAACTCTGAGGCAAAATGTGCCACTTCAGGGATCATTCAGTGTATTCTAGAAAAAGGTGTACTCAGAATGAATTAGGCCTTAGTTACTCCATTTTCTGTACTTTAGAAGGCTTACACTGGGATTGCCTATAAAAATTTCCTGTGGGTCTTCCCACTACCCTGATGGTCAGTGTGAATGACATTTATTTAGATCTATCTTTGAACTTCAACCTTAATCCAGCCAATGTTTTTCTCTTTACAAGGCAATTCTGGATTGTATTCAATTACTTACAATTATTTCCAAAGAAATGTTAGATGATGGAATTATACACACACACACACACACACACACACACACACAGTAGGGGAAATATCTGATAAAAGCTGATTTCAGTGTTTTTTTATGAACATATATGGTTAATATAGCTTTAAAAAAAGTATTTAAGACACATAGAAAGGATTAAATCTTATTTGAGGTCTGTTGATTTTGAAGGCATTTTACAAGCTTTTGTTACAGCCAGAATGAATTACTGTAATTCTTTGTTTGCAGCTTTGCCAACAGCATCATTACCAAGTTTGTAATGAGTGGCTCTAGGACACAGCAGCAGAGATGATCCTGTAGGGAACATGGCCACCTTTCTCATATCTCAAAATTCCAGACTATTCTCTTTGGTCCCTCAACCTTACCTCCTTAATATTGAGAGTTTTGAAGGACACAGGAAGTGTGATTATTTGTGGTGCCATTTGAGATTGATTATAGTGGACATGGGAAATTCCCTTTAAACCTCTTGGCTAGATTGGTTCTATTTTTATTTCCGGAAATTACAGAGTGAGATTTGGGAAAATACTTCTGAAACCATGTGAACTGTGCTTAGCTCTTTTATTTATCTATTTTGTAAAAGTACATCAGTGATATTCCCTTTCAGCTAATTACTTAGTAATGCTGCAAACTTCAGAGTTAATTTGAAATTCTGTTAAAAACCCTACTCTGAAAATTTTGATTTCCAAAATTTAAAACACTGAGTCGCGTGACTATCAATTTGACCTTCAAGCTGAACCTAGGCAACTGGATTCCTCGTCTCTACCCCTGTCCCTCTTAGAAGCTGTCCCAAGGACAAGGCCTAGAGATAAGAGTGTGGTGATAAGACTAAATGGACTCCATATATGACTGAACTCAGGTCAAGCCTCTATATAAACCTTTAAGATTCTGGCAGGTATGGAAATCTGCTTGTCTCATGGCTGCCCATGACAAGCCTCCTAAGTTTCCTTTCTTATTAAAATTGCCAACTACCAATCTGGAGTGGTCAGCTTCTTTCTTCTGTCTTTTCCTGCCCTCTGCTTATGGGGGTTGGTTTCAGGTTATAGCCAGGGGTTATAACTCCTGATGGGGTTACAACCCAACAGCCTATAGATGGCTATCCAAGTAATCAGAAAAGGAAGGAACGACAGAGTAAGCTACAAATTAATGTGTTTTTCTCTTCCAGAAATAGTTCTTTGACCCAGGGACTAATGAGTCTACAAAGTAGCGGCAGATTCAGGAGCAAACTTTCTAGGTCTGACTATTGGCCTATTGGCTCTATCCCTGACTAACAGTATGATCTTGAGTAACTTCAATTTTCCCTGTCTCAGTTTTCTCATCCATAAATACGGATAATAAACCAACTGTCTCAAGACTGTGATGAGTGTTAAATAAGTGAATGGAAAAAATTAGGAACTGTGACTCACCTCCTATGACCACTCAGTAAGTACTGGTTGTCATTGTTACAGTTATTAAAAGAATGTTTTGTTCCTCCTATTGCAGTTCTAGCATGCAGATGGTACCCATCACCATGTTTTTGGTAATTTTTGTAATCTAGAGCAGGGTCAGGAAACTAAAGTCTGCTGGTCAAATCTGGCCCACCAACTGCTCTTGTAAACAGTTTAGTAAATTAGTTTTATTGAACACACCATATATATTCATTTACATATTGTCTCTGGCTGCTTTTACTCTATAATAGCAGAGTTGAATGGGCTTCCCTGGTGGCACAAGTGGTAAAGAACCCACCTGCCAGTGCAGGAGACGTAAGAGACTCGGGTTTGATCCTTAGGTCGGGAAGATCCCCTGGAGGAAGGCACAGCAACCCATTCCAGGATTCTTGACTAGAGAATCCCATGGACAGAGGACCCTGGTGGGCTATGGTCCATAGGGTCGCAAAGAATCTGACACACTGAACTGACAGCACAGCACAGCAGAGTTGAACAACTGTGACAGAGATCGTATTATCTGCTTTTTTTACAGAAAATGTTTGCTAACCCTTGATTTAAGGTAAGACAAGGTTTCAGTGTATTTAAGGGTCAGCAAATGACAGAATGGGAGAATACTAAAATTTGAACCTAAAGCCCATGGCTTTTGCTCTGTCTTCACTGCTGGTTGCTGTCTGAATTCACTTTCTGTATCTCAAGTTGTTCACTCATAAAAATAAATAAAAACACACATAAGAAGGTGATCACAATTTTCAACTTATGTTGTTAGGGTAAGGTTTAAATATAATAACATGCATAAAAGTGCCTGGTCAAATTTAAATTAGTAAGCAAATTTGGGACATCAGTCATTGAGAAGGCAACCATATCTATTCCACTCATTCTTCTCAGTGACAGAGCCCCTTGGCTGGTCTAGACTTATCCTTCCTAGGCTGGTTCTGGACCCAGTCCAGTGCTGCAGCCTCCTTTAACTGATAATGGATAATTTCTCCCAATTTGAGTCTTTAGAATAATGAACTTCGTTACGGGGTACAAGGAACATATGATTAAGGAATTATTTTTTTTTTCTCTCTCTGAAGGGTCACTGTTAAAAAGCAATGCTTTCCAGCCAATGGCATTGAAGCCGCACACACACAGCTCTAAGGGGCCCTTTGCCAGCTGGCCTCATTACATCTCGGATGTGCTGTCTGCATTTTGTTGTCACAGTGTGTTCACTCCTGAACCGTTTCTGCCTTTCTATCCCTGGGCTCACACCTTCCTGTCTCTCCCATCCAGGGCTCTGACTCTTTCTTAGGTAGAATTCTGCCTCATGTCTAATCCTACATTTATCACATTACTGCCTTAAAGGAAAAGAATAAATTCCACAATTGCTTTTTTTCTTTTTCTGAAAACGTAAGACCCTGATCCTTTCTCTCATCCCAGACCAAGCTCTGAGAAGGAAATGGCTGTGTCTACAAAGCGACGGATTTTCCTTTTTATATGCAGCACCCTCCTTCCCTGTTCTCCTGGGCAGTGCACTGTGGCCTATCTATCATTACTCTGGGTGTCACATAAAGAAATTCATTCTGTTAAAAGCCTGAGACTTTAGAGAATGGAGAATCATAAAGCTAAACCCTGTGGATAAAGCCTGTCTTCTGTGTGACCAATGACAGCAGAAGACATTTGGGAACCCATAAGAAAAGGCGGAACGTGGCAAAGAGTTTTTGACACACAAAGGTTCTTTAATAACTCTCTTATCTAAGTGGTTTTATCACTTAGGAAGGCAGAGGTTATCTGCTTTTTTGGATTTGGGGTAAGTAAAAAGTTCATATTCTGCATATGCCTATTACCAATTATGACTTTGACAGGTTATAAACATTATATTACAATATTATTATATTACGAACACTTGGTTTCATTCTTTCAATGAATGTGGTAATATACAGAATACTTAACTAATTATACACTAAGCACTAAAGAGCAAACAACTCAGAAATATTTATAATTCTGGCTAGGAAAGACATTTATTACAACAAATATGCATAAAGCTTTCTTTAAAAAAAAAAAAGTGCTATCATGCTAGATGCACTTAGCTTATCTGACCAAATTCCTCAAGGTCAAAACTTTAGAAGAGATTAGAGTTCCAGGTCATAAAAGAAAATCATCAGGACTCCATATTCTCAAAAAGTTTTAAAAGCTTCAATTTTAAAAGTGATACATGGCAAAGAAATTGACACTGATATTGTACAAATATGTAAAACAAAAACACAAATATTTTCACCTCTCTAGATCATTAATAGCTACAGCCATTTGCTATTCTGGCCAAATTGCTGAAGACTGTGACTAATAAAATTACCACCAAGAAACAATCACATTTAGTTCTGTCCTGCTCTTCCCTTTGAGTCACCTGGCATGGGAAGGCATTTAGTAAATACCAATAAATATCAATTTTGCATAGAAGTTCAAAGAATGGGCTTTAGAAGAGTCAGACAGTTCTGGATTGAAAACCAAATTCTACCAAGTGTGGCCTTGGACACACAAAACTTAACCTCCATGTGCCTGTTTCCACATTTGCAAAGTCGGGATCCTAATACCAACCTCATATGTTGCTAGTAGCATTAAGTGAGATACAGGTACATATAATGGAATATCACACAATGTCAAAGTAAGTGAATTACAGCCACACTCTGTGAGATGAATGAATCTTGGCATTATAATGTTAAGTGAAAAAGAAATCCTAAAAGATAACATACAGCATGATTACCTTTTAATAAAGTTAAAAGCAACTAAAATTAAAAATATTCCTTCCTACCAGAGGAAAGAAAGTAAATAAAGAACATGGGATTCAGGATCATGCTATCTTAGGTAAGGGTAGCAGGGGATGGAACAGGGCTGGGAAAGACACAAGATGAGCTATTATTACCATCAAGATCCTATCTGTTGTTTGGAATAGGAAATATTATTTATTATTTTTAAAATAATAATAACTATATTATTAGTTTGGGCTTCCCTGGTGGCTCAGATGGTGAAGTGTTGTTATTATCATTTATTATTTAGTTATTATTAATAACTATATTATTATTAACCATAATGTAATAATAACTTTTTTTAATAGCTAAATAAGTGAGAGTGAGGCATAAAAGTGGGGCATTAGTAGTATCACTAATGAATAGTGATACTGAAAACATAAAAATGCTCTAAAGAAAAATCATCTTTGAGGAAAAAATAAAATAGCAAAAAGTATCTCTAGTACTTCTAAAAGAAAACTTCTATGATGATTTTCAGGCACTAAAGTACACATCGTAAATAATGAATTAAGTGTAGTGAATATACCCTAGTGGCCAGAAAGTATTAGTTAGCAAATGACTGGAACTCCTAGAAACTGTTTAATGATTTGGAAGCCAAGAGACATATCTCTGTCTCTCTTAATCTCTTTTAAATTTGTTACTAGGACCTAGCTGAAAATGACATTGATGACAGTGTATAAACCTAAAGCATAAAGCTAACGTCATTTGGCAGCACCAGTGAAATCAATGCAGAACTGCTTATGCTTCCATTTATGATAATAGCGGATGTGGGAAAAACTGGCTTTCAGTTACCTATGTATAAGCCAAGTGGGTAGGTAGGCAGGTATACAAATAACTGTAATAACAAACTTCCTGTTACTGTTTCCAATTATTATGTAACATCTTTGGTCTTATAATATTAAGAAATATCTATCCTTTATGAATGCATCATTACAAAAAGTAGAAAGAATGATTTACACATGTGAGCTCATAACTGTGTGAGATACATATTATCAGCATACCATTTCATAGATGAAGAAACTGAGGCACCAGGGATCATACAAGAAATATGACCAAGGTCAGAAAACTAACTGAGGCCACTAACCAGTTCACTAAAGCTGCATTACAGGCATAACAGAAAGAAAATATGTTACACAACATCTAGCCTATTGATGACCAGGATGCTTTTGCAAGGTACCTGTAAAGTTCAAATAACACAGAGGGAAATATCTGAAGACTTCATCTCCCCGAAATGGGGAGTTAGACTTAAACAAGCGGAGGTCAAATAACAAATCTTTCGGATATTAGACGTTACAGAGTGAAACCCATATGCCTTGGCAAAAGACTTTTAAGTTCAACTCAATGGCAGACAAGGAGTTCAAGTAGAAAGCAATGTGTAGGTGTGTGATACAGATGGCTTACTGAGAAATCCAGTGCCCTTACCCTAGAGGGGGCCTCCTCTTGGGTTCTGCAGGTTAGCAAGGGGAGCCTGCCTGTCTGGCAAGGGAAGGTGAGCTACATGTGACTACATTCTCTGATATGTAGACTGCTCGAAGAGGGCAGGGCAGAAGGTATGAGATGAAGAAAACCTGGTCCTAGAAGGCTTTGAGAAGAACCACTTGCTTGGTATCAAGAAATTCTTCCTTCTTGATTTCCCCTTTTCTCCTCTTTCAAACCTCTCAAGCCAGCAAATTCAGGTTTGCAACCCAAAAGCCTTAGGCTGACACCAGCCAGAGCCCAAATAATCACTGAATTGATGGGAGGGCTCAAGTAGTACAGGCTAGTGTGGCCTGTACGAGCCAGCATTTAAATTTTAAGCTGCTTTTGAATAGATATTGTGTAAACCATGGGAACAAACAAGGGGAACACTTCTTCGTGGACATACAGCAAACATGCACATAGCTGTGTTGCTAAGGTTGACATTTTTCTATGGAGGAAAATGCCTCTAATGTAGGAACCTCTTTTACTTTATTTCTTCCTTCTGAAAGTAACTAATTCTTTCATATGTAAAAATTATATTTCCTTTTGTGAGCATTAATACTCTTCAATTAAATCATGTTCTTCTATCATATCAATTTATAGAAGTATTTTTAGCCACATTATTTATAGAACATGTAGGTCTGCCTTTCAAAGTCCTTGGTTGTCTTGAGTGTCTGCTGGTCTGCTTTTAATTTATCAAAGCCCTCCTTCAATAGGCTCTGCACAAAACCCACAAGCAGCAGAGATTTCCCCTACACAATGTGTATTTGATATGCTTAATGTTCATCTTTATAAACACACAGACGCTGGCATATAAGAAATGTGGAGGGTGTCTATAAATTCAAGGAAACATTTAAGTGCACAGTGATACATAGATACATGGGTATAATACTTTATGTACTTGATAAATATTTCATCCCTACCATAAAGAAAGCTTTTTATCAACTTTGATTGTTTTTTTATTACCTTAAAGTATTGCAGTTGTTTCTCAGCATTCATTGTTCCTTCCTTTTCTTGTCTCAGACAGGAATTGAAGATGAAAAGCTCTGTATCTCTCAGCCACCCTTTCAGTTCTTTGATCCTGACCTCCAGCTGCCTTACCAGGCTTCCGCTTTCAGGAGAGAGCAGGTCACGTGTACTCGACCCACTGTGGCCCGCCATTGTGTCCTGGATCTTCTCTCCTAGGGTTTTCTAATGCAGCAGATTAAAAACAAAAACACCAACAGCAAAAAAAAAAGAGAGAGAGAAAGAAAAAGAAAAAACATTGATTAGCATAGGTACCAAATACATATCACAGTTTGGCTGGTGACAAGAGCCCACCTGGAAGGTGTCTGCTGCACCTGCCGTGTTACGACTGACAGTTCAGACGAGCTCATTGTTCCATTAAGAACTTGATTCTCAAGCCATGGGTGTTGTTCTGACTACCACTAGAGGCTTAAGAAGACCTCATTCACTGATAATTTCCTCTAACAGAAAGGAGCTCTGACCCAACAGTTCACCATGGTCACTCATAAAAATTCATTTGAATTCTCATGACAGGAGTTTACAGTAAAAATTCTCTGCCTAAAATTTTCAGGAGATAGAAGTTTGAGTTTAATCAATATGTTAAAGAGGCCAAGAGAAGATTGCACAAAAGAGAATGAAATTTCTTTTTTTGTTGTTTTGTGAAGTACAATTCCCCAAACCTTATGATTCGGGGCTGTTAAGAAGGGGCAACCTCCTTGGCACTCTTGTCGATTTTACCTGCCCTGGAAATCATTCAACCTTTCAATTCTTCCCACTTCGCATTTGTGGATGCTAGAATTTCTAAAATAAGTGTTAAAATGAGTCCCAATCCACTATGCTAGAACTCTGCTTAGATGAACCACTATGGCATGGAGTACAGTCAGAGGAAGCTTTTTTGCTCTTTTTTTTTGGTGAAAAACACTCTATTTGGAGCATCAGAAGGAGTTATTCTATAAGGATGAATTAAACCTACAAACATCAGCTTTAAAACACAAATAAAATGAAGTCAACCAACATTCATCTGCTGTGCAGTGTTCTGTAAATAGTATCTTTAGGAGATCGTAACTGAAAAATAGCCTTTCCCGGCAACACCCTTGTATTTTCATGGTGCAAATATTGATAATTTGAAGACCCTCAGTGGAATCCAGATTTAGCTATTGTTTTTATGCTGTAACAAAAGTAGCAGCAGGAGGTGAAATCAATGCCCTTGGAGGGTAGGGTCACAAAAAAGAATTTATTGCCACTTTTTTGTTCTGGAACAGTTTGCAATCATAAATTCTTCATAAACAGAATACTTCAGAGAATGGTCCGTCTTCATAAATATACGACAGAGGACATCAATTTCATTTAATTCACAATTTGTGTCAGCACAGCAGATGCCAATGCCTGCCTTGATAGGGTTGTTTAATATGCAATTGAGACAGAGTAATATGCAGCACAGGGGACAAAATTTCACAGATTAAACTGTACGCACCACTGACATTTCATTCTAATGTATTTCCATTCCACACTGTTCACCTTAGATGAAAGTAATATTAAAAACCATATCCCTCTATTTTACCATTGTTAGAAGTTAAAATCCTTGTCTTTAAATTTTTTTTCATGCCAATTAAAATGTAATCATGCCAATTAAAGCAGTGTGCCGGGTGGTGGTAGTGTGGCACACGTTTTGTGAAAATCTTCCTTCCACCCTTCTCTCCCCAGAAATCATAACAACACTCAGCATACTGCATTCGAATGATATTTTTGTCAAAATGGCAACCATTTTAAAGGTATCTGGCTCATAAAGGATAGTGAAAGATTCTGGTTTTTTTTTTTTAATATTATCTTGATTTAAAGTTTTTGTTTAGGGAGCTATATATATGACATACTTCAAACAATTTTCCAAAAAAATTATTATTAATTATTTATCAAGTTAGAAACAGATACGTGAAAGTATAGCACAGACAAACCATCACTTTATCTACTGAGCAAATAAAGTTGCTGCTCTCATCTATTTAGTAAACAATCCTTAAAATGTCAGACACTAACCACATTTCTCCTGAATGAGATCAATGAATTCTATAGAATTTAGCAGGTTCAGATCTAAATCACCATATATAAAATGAAAGCCATTAATAATAATTGAAAAGTGATATAACAATAGGTCAGAATAAAAACTTTTAATGTTTTAAGTTACTTTGTACAACTGCAGAGTGTGGTGAATTTAGATGAGAAAGCAAGGATTTATACTTGCAGTTTTTTAATCACCTAGATTAAGCATGGCATAAACTGAACATGGCATTCCTCCAAGTCATCAAGGTACATGGAGAGCTTTTTATTCAAAATATTTTTGGAGTATTATTTCTTTAAAAATTAAAAAAAAAGTCAGGAAAGGGAAGGCATGCAAAATCATGCTCCATAACTGACACCACCCATACTTAGCTGTTAGAATTAATCATTTAAGTAATTGACAAATTTAGCTTACCCTTGATTTGAAGTGAAGGCAATTTAAGAGAGAAGTTGATGAAAAAATCGAGTCTAACCTCTCTCTCTCAGCTGTCTTCCAACAAAAGGACAGAACTGTCCCCTGCACAGTGCCATCCTGGTCTCTGGGTAACAGAATCTCTATATTGCCTTTTTGCCAGATTCTTGCATCTCAGTGCTTGGCTGAGACCCAGCCCATCATGGCGTGAAATGAATTACATGAAACTTTTTTTTTTTGGCCTTTGTTAAAAGTGAGCTGGAAATTGAGGCACAAAACAGAGGCTGGTTTAATTCTGCAATTCAGATTTGGGTCAAATTTGCATCTTTGTTTTGGTGGCTTTAGTGTGACTTGAAAGCTGTAGTGACAACTCCACTTTTCATCTGAAGGGTACAGTAAATAGTTAAACAGTGGATGTCTCTAACATGTACCTTTGGAATAAATTCTATTAACATTCATTCAAGCATGACAGTCAATGTATATCAGATATACTGTATTACAGTTGACTTGTGCCTACCCATAATACATGGCATATTTTACTTACTTTTTTATGTATTAAAGAACCAAAATTATTAAAAATCTGAAAGGAGACAAGCTCAGAGTAAAAAAAAAAAAAAAATCAACAGAAGAGGAAAAGCAGTGTTTTTCCCCCATAATAGCATGAATAGCTTGTTTGAAATGTAGGTAGTGAATTGAAAGAGAGAGATATTTGTGCCTCAAATTAGAAATCAGACAGATAGAGTACTTCACTACACAAAAAATGTATACATAACCTACAAACAGTAATAAAAATGCAAATACCCCAAGCAGTTCCCATTTTTCATTAATTGAATCCACTTTTTCAAGGAGATCATTTGGTAGTAAAACGCCACCTTTCTTCAAAGCTTCAACCTTACTAAGCAGCTCCGTCTTTTTCAGGTCCCTGATGGACATTTCCACACTGTATCGCTAAAACAGGAAGAGAAAAAAGATTTCATTAGGGAAAGAGGTGTTCTTAGAAAATCTTTGAGCACAGAGTTAGTGAGGCTCACGGGTGTTAAAAGTTTTTGTCTCCAATAAAATTTACGGTGAGGCTAAACTAAGAACCTTGAGTAGTTGAGAAAAATTGCTGAAAATGGTTATTTTTATATATATATATATATATATATTTTTTTTTTTTTTTACACACACAAACATCCAAGGTATTCTATTTAGTTGAATAAGCTTTATGTCTTTCTAAAGTTTGTACATATTTGATCTTTATCTTGAAATATTCCAAATGAAAATACCTGGTCTAGGGGGATTTAATATTACAATTAGTCTTGGTCAATATTTGCTCTGGAGTATTGCCCATCACTCATTTCTGCCCTCTAAAGGACCAGTCTCAGAGTGGTACAAATAAATTGATCTCTAAAAATTGTGTAATTTCTTCCTTACCCTATAAGTCCTCTGAATTCTTAGTTAATTTTTTTTTTTTTCATTTCTTTTTTACTAAAAAATTCTTGTGTGGGCTTGGAGAAGAGGTATATACAGAGAGAGGAAAAAAACACCTCTTTGAGAATGGTTACAAATCTATGCTTCCTTATTGATTACTATAAAAAGTCCCCAAACATCACAATCAATTACAGAACTCTCATCCCCTGATATACATGGTTTTCTAACAAACTGCCAAGTGAGTGTCTCCTAAAAGATGTTTTGCAAGCGATAATGTAAGTGCTATTTAATGTGACAGTTACTATGGTGATTCTCTTCAAATAACTCTATCTTCATAGTTAGAAAGTCCTATATTATGGACGACTATAAATTACTGTGGATGTATTTTTTAAATGTGCACATAAAAACACTACTGAACAGAAAAAAAAAAAAAAACTAGATTCTGTTTAAAGTATTAAACCTATTTTACCACTTTAGCACATTTCCAAATGTATACTGACAATTCCTAAACTTCTTTCTTCAAGGCATGAAAGTTAGGTTACCAAGGTCCATTGTCCTAACTGAGCTAAAACGAGCACCTTATCAGATCTAATAAGAAAAGCTTTTGTCTGGGCAAGGTAGGAAAACAGCAAGTTCAAAACATCCCCAAGCACTTGGGTGATTTTATTCACCTGAGAACATGATATTTCAAAAGATCCCCAACTAAAATACAATTAGAAGCAGCTTAAAGGAAAAGAAGGTATAAAATCCTTGTTTCAGTTAATAGGCCCTCAGCATTTTCCTGCATATGTTTGCATACTTTTAGCTTCATATTTTAATCTTTCATTTACACTAAACATGCACATCATTTGTATTATGTAAACTTCTCCAAATGTTAGTCATTTGTGGATCACAGAACAAAATGTTTTAAATGAGGTGATTTAAAGCATTTCATAGTATTAATGAATGTTGATCAGGGAGTCAGAGTATCCAAAATTACATGAATATGCATAATGAAAAGAATCAAGGGTTGCTTTAGAGTTCTTTCAGAATTTGGCCTGTGAAACATGGGAGTTCTGAATTCATTTTCTAATGGCAGGCAATTACCATGACCACATTACTCCAACAGTTATAAAATACACTGTCTGCTTGAGTCTTCTGGACTCAACACTCAACAAGTGTTCTGTTTATTTATCAGAGCAATGGTTGGAGGAAAGGGTAATCTGCTTTATGCAATCAGATTCCCAACTAAAGGTGATATTGCTGACAAAGGTTTACATAATTAATTTGGTAAGACTTCTTTGACATCATACTGGAGGAACGAGAATTTCAAGCAAGCAGAAGAATCCCATTCAAATCTTTTACTTATACCACGTGCATTAATTGATAGAAGGAGTTCTCCACCTGTGCCACCTGGGAGCAGCCTCGACCAGTTATCACTTTCACCTGTAACACGCTCACCCTCTCTCTTTACCCCAACTTTGAACAGCAACTACACAGCAGATCAGTCATGAAAGATAACAGCTTAGATGTGTCCCACAAAAAACATAGTCTTGTAATAAGAAATATATAAAAAGCAATTGATGTACTTTTAGATATAATAAATTAGTTTTCTCTGTGAAATCTAGCACTGGTAGTCACTGCAACAGCTATTATAAAAAGTTACTACGTTAAAAAAAAAAACTTGTCTTCATGTACCCTCTCTTTGTCACCATGTAACCTACTGTATAAATAGATTGATGAGAGACAGGATTGATGGACAATGCCTTCAAACTATAACGCTAAGAGAATTCAGCTAATTGTTAGGTAAGTATCGGTATGTGCATGAGAGGTAACAATGCCACATAATTTAAGGTGAAAATGTTTATTTTAATTTTTGAAGCACTCTGAAGGTTGAATCTGATACAATTTAAGACCTCAAGCTGTATATGTCATCATGCCAGAGGGTTATACTTTTGTTGATGTGAGTATGTTTTTGCTTTTCTCTCTCCAACATTCTCAGAAGCATTAGACAGAGACAATCAACTGCCAGCTCTATCTAGTTCTTGGTCATTCTATCAAGTAGGGCTACTTTAGTCTGTGGTGAGAAAATAATTTAATCTTCATATTCATTCTGTCCACAGCAGTAAGTGAGCAGAGGCTGCCCCATTGTGTCCTGTAGTCTAGGGACGTTATGATACAGACTACTCCTCCGATAGTCAAAAATGAGATTAACAAAGTTAAAGTCAGATGGCTTTTCTTGAGTGCTAAGGTAAATAAGCATCCAGTATTTAATTTCCCCACAGCACCTGCTGTGGGCCTCTCTGTCTAGTCAAAAATAAAATATACTCTATTGAAAGGGCATATTTACATTATTAAGTGTATTTGCTTGGCCAATTCAATTTTGACTAATGAAGCCTCCTAATAGATCTGTGAATGACCTAAATTAAAGACACAGGCCACTCCTATTCTAAATGCCACTCTTGTGTGTGTATAGAGATATATAAAGAAAACTTTAAAACAGTTAAATATAACCACAAACACTAGCTTATTTTAAAAACTAAGAATTAAAGAAGTTTTTAGAAAATTCTTATTCAGTGCTTACTTTTTAAAAGCTAATACAAATACTAAAATTGAATTATAAAATGAAGTCAGCCAAAACAGGATTTCTGAAGTAAATATAATTAGAAATGCATGAAGACTTGATTGAGACAACTTTTTTGACAGTTATGCTAAAGGCTTTTTTTCCCTCCTAAAACCTTTTTTTTTCCCTTTTTTTTTTTTGTTAAAAATCACACCGAAAATTCTGCCCAAATGGAGACTGGAACAATGGCTTGAAACAGTGTTAATTGTCACCATGGAAACCAGAAGAATAAGCCATTTTGAAACTGGTATAGAAGGCACACATTGAGCAACTCAAGCATTTTTCTGCCTCCCTCAATGTTAAAGAACAAGATGCCTTGTCACTGTGAGGTCAGAGAAAGAAAGCATCATGAAAGGGATGGCGATGCTCACTGTCTAGTAAATAAAAAAATAAAAAATAAACTACATACAGCTAATGCTACAAGACTCTACCCAGTGAATCTTTTTGAAATAGAAAGATCATCAAAAGATGGCCAGGACTGGGGGATGGATTCCACCTAAGCAAAACTTCAGGGCTATATTATGTGAACCTTGCCCTCAAAGCTCCCTGGGAATTCTGCTGTTGTAATAAAACTTCAGAAGAGGAAAGAAAAAAGGCAGCATGATGGAATTCAAAATAATGCTCCAAAAGCACACAGAGAGATTAAGACATCCATTGTAAGACTTTTGTATGGTGCTTCTGTTGGTTATGCTGAAAAGAGACCAGACATTGCTGAGCGGAGAGTGAAGTTTTGGCTATGAGAAACACAAGAATTAAACCAAAGAATTTTCTTGATTATTAGAATAGGGCTGTCAGATTCTGTGTCTCCAGGGTTTGCGTATTTACATCTTATACCATATTTTAACTAGGCTTCATGTGATTTTATATGAGGAAGAGTTAAAGCAAGGATAAAATGATCTAGTTATTAGAATAACAGTATGATTATCTTTCCCAGTGCAAAGAAATACCATAAATACCTGTATATCCAGCATATATGCCTTTTCCATAAGGACATGACAGACAAAGAAAATACACTGAGAAAAGAAAATATACTATAGTCTATCAACAAGAAAGCTTATGCTAGGAATACACCAAAACACCAAACCACTGGCAAAATTATGTGTGAAAATATGCACTTTTGCACAAAAGTGCAGGGATGTGTCCATCTATGACTCCCATATTGTGTTTTCGGGCTAGTGTTTGCCCTCCTCATGCGAGGCTTCATGGTGGCCCCTCAGCAAGTCCATGCCTAATGCCATTCAGTAGTGAACAAAGAGTCTTTTTATATGAAGTCCAGGGTCCACAGCTCAGCTGTACATGCCGAGTGCAGGAATCCGCTAAAGGCCAGTGTCCCCTCGGCAGCAGTGCTTGCACTGCCCCCTTTTTCAGAGCACCAGCATCCAGCATCTCAGGATGCATGCGATGTTTCACATGGAGCCACTATCACCAGCTCTTAGCGAAGATGTTCAAAACTTAAGAAGAGGGTTCAAGCCCAAGACAAATAATGGTCTTTATTTCTTGCAAACTCCTTGTATTTTCCATTAGCAATTTATGGCGAATAATTGCACAGAGAAATTATAAAGACTCCTACAATTGTCCTTGTAAATTAATAATAGGCTTTCTTGATTGGGATAAATCTGCTGCTGAGCCTTTGGAAAAATTAAAAAGTGCAATGTCATTTAAAATTGCCAGAACTCGCACAGCAAATTACATCTGAGGTTAAGAATTGAGTTTTCCCCCCTCTTCTAGCTTATTCCATTTGCATGATCTGGAAATCACATTACATTGGCCATGTATTGTTAATTGGACATAGATTGCATTATCTTTAATATAAATCAAACTACAAATATTAAAATGAATTGCAAATTCCCTAATAGAAGATCATAAAACAATCTTTTTTAAAGTATCTCCCATTAATAATTTAATTCCAATTATATCACTCAGAAAACTTAAGTAGGAAACCTAGCAACTTATTTCTCCAATCATTCCTTTTACATAACAAATACCTAAGCTTTTTCTAATAAACACTTAGAGCAAAATTCCCTGTTAGAGAACAAAAATAAAACCACCATAACTGAAAACTTTTCAGTGCTGATTTTAAGTAAAATACTGCATAAGAATACCAAGTCTGTCTCTCTTGTCCCTTCCCTAAGGATGAGAGAAAAAAGTCTCCTACAAAAAAGATTTACTAAGTTTAACAACTACTGTACTCATACTCTCTGAAATTATAAAATTTATTATTCTTCTATTTATTTCTTAACAGGTTCTGTAGCCCCTTAGCTTTTTCTATAAATTTGATATCTTTCTGAAGCCTTTGCATGGCCTTTAATGAGTTTATATTAAATATTTAATACTGTTTAGGGCATATCCACTACTACCAAAAACAGTTATATTCCCAGCAGTCCCACTGTTTCAGGCAGAGGACTTGATTGATCCTCCTAGCCTGAATTGAGTAGAATGAAAAGAAGCAGTTGGAAAATAGCTGCAATCATTTAATGCAGATGACCTCTGACAGCCTCGCAGCTCTTCTATCTGAACAGAAATTTGCATGGGGTCTCTGTGCAGAGGAACAATGTAACCTAAATGGTAGACAATCTTTATTCTAATGAAGTGGGTGTCAAGGTCAATGTAAAACTGCAATGATAAATGGCGCACCACTAGGCAAGAGAAGTTGCATGGGCATTGTAGCGCTTTCACATTAATTGAAGACTGAAATGCACTGCGTGAAAAGCACAAGCCTCTCTTTTCACCATAATGTGTTAATGCCCCAATGCCAAAATGATTTCTTCAAGATGTTTGCCTGCTGACATGTATCTTATTGCAAAAACAACGTAAATATGAAATTATGGCACAAAAAGGACATTTTTAGAATTTAGCTTTTTCCCTGATTATAACTATAAAATTCTAAATATTAATAAAACGTCCCCAAACAACATCCTGACACCTAATGCAATTCCTTTGATCCCCCTTCCTTTTCTTTTTCTCTTTAGACCTGTCTTTAATTAGCTTCAACCAGCAACCTTTTATGGTTCAACCAGAACCTGTCGATGGGTACTTTCATACCGAGCTAAGTTTAAAACAGGACTTAGGAGAGGAGAAATCATTCAAATACATATTTTTCCCCTCTCACTTCTAAGTTTTCTGCTTGGTCTGCAGTTAAGATCTTCAGGTGGTGTTTGTCCTGAATAAAATTGTAAGAAAAGCCCGTAGTTTGCAAAAGAAAATAACTATTTTCTAGTGTGAGAACTATAATCTGGTTGTTGGACATGGCCAAAATGACGATACAGCAATGATTACACCATTTCTTCAGTTGATCTAGCAATTTTGTGGCAGTTAATATTATTCTTTATATGAAAATAAGGACAGTAGGCTGCTTTTAAGAAATCCTGATCTATTTAAGCCTGTGAAGGGGACATTGTTTGCTAATACACTCATTAGCAACCAAGCATTTTCAGTTCATCAATTAAACAGGAAATGGAGTTGCACCATTAGTCACAATTTGCTAAAATACTGATAAGAGCATATTGCTAACCATTTGAGAAACATTTCCAGGCTCAACCCGTAATTTGTTATAAACTGTATGCATTTTTATGGTTGACAGTTTTTTCTGATTCTGGTAGACCCTGTGAAATGTCAGCCACATTTCACAACGCTACGCTTCCTGCTGCAAATAGATCTTAATAATGAAATTATAGTTATACTAGTCAGGAATGGTCTGTAGGTCTTTCGGTCTGCCGTCTTGGTGAGTAGAAGGCTTCTGGTCTGATTTACTATAAAATAAATGATATTGCTAGTTTGTAAGTCTGATGTAAAAACAAACTGTCTCAAATAGAAATCAACATTCCTCAAACGGTAATTCAGTGGAAAAAAAATCTCAACATGAAGGAGGATAGTGAAAAAGGAAAAAAGTTACTGATGAAACTGTTTAAAAAACTGTACAGCTTCATCTGTGTGTGATTTGTCAGGTCTGAAGCTTTGACGTGCCCAAGGGGCAGACCCCAGCGGGGAGTAGGCTGCCGAGCTAAATAGCTGTGAAAGAAGTCTTAATGTAGGATGGAATTCAAACTAACCTTGACATGACCTCAGGAAAAATATGCAAAAAGTAAAATGAATGCACTCTGCAAGATACATCCTAATTTTGTGGTGGAGCTGGTTAGTTTTACAAACATAACTGAGACTTTAAAAGAAAAATAGAGAGCTAGTAAAAGGGGAAAACTTTGGAATTCGGGCAAAAAAAAAAAAAAGATGTAAGCAGGCATGATGTGCTACGGTGAAGGCATGTGAACCATTTGGAAAGAATCCAAATAAAAACCCACACTGAACAATATTGTTGTCAGCCTGTCTATTCAGGAAAATTGTTTTTTTTAGGTTGAATATAAATGACACAAAGCCAAGATTACATCATTGCATTACAAAGTCTGTTGTGGCTTTTAGCTGAACAAGCCCCATGGATCTATTGGTTTAGGACAGTAATTCAGTAAGGAGGTTTTAATGTGTTATTTTTCCCCCCGTGTCAGTAAAAAAATAGAAGAATTTAAGAAAGAAATATCATAAGTGCTCTCTAGTCGCTTCCTTGTTTTTAATCTGTATTTGATAAGCCAAACTCAAATATTAGTTGATGCACTGAGTCTTGATTTGACTTTATTATAAATTTTGCCTGTTTCGAAATGTTTGGCCTAAGGAGGAAGGCATTTTTTCTAGCTCCTCAGCTAAGAACTGGCTAACTCATTGGATATATGGAAATTTTAATTGAGTGTCAACTTGTGTAGAAATTCAATCCTATTACCTTCTCAATGTAATTTTGTAGCAATACCAGTTACTTACTACACTACTAACCAGATTTTAAACATAATTAAATTGCTAAGAACATACACCCCAAATCTAATGACTTAAATCTCTACAGCAAGGATGTGAATTCCTGGATCAAGTATATACGCTTCTATTAGATTTTTATAAGCATAAAGTGAGCAGGAGGATGCAATCATTTAGAGGTACAGAAGTACGAGGAATTTTGCTAAGAAGAACCTGTTGAATGTTTATTTGTAAAGATCACTGCTTAATGGATATGTCATACCATGGGGTCATTTTTTGGTTAGTTTTATTCAATATTTTTATTAGTGAACATATATATATAATATGTAAATGGCATGTTGATTAGATTGCCAGATTATACTAATCTCATTGGTCAATAAAGAATAATAAATATTTTAGCTCTGATGTCATAAACTCAAGCACCTATAGGTAGTAGTAAACTGGCTTCCTGGTGGAATGATGTCCCTGGTGTAAATACTCCCATCATGGTAGATTCCAAGCTACCAAAGGTTGCTACTGCTGGCAAGATTCCTTAATATTTAACAACCAGCTTTCACAAGTCAGAACTAACCAGATCCAGCACCCCACTGCCTGGCTCTAATGTAAAGGATGTGAGTATAGATAAGTCATCTTCTATCTTTCATACTCTAACTATTGCTAGGGTCACAGAAAAGAACTATTTTCTCTACTAAAACAAAATGCATAAATGTGACAATTACTAACATTCGGTTCCAGTCAAGGGGAAACAAGAGGAAGTGGTGTGGATTTTATGGAGGATAGAAGAGCACAAGTTTCTCTACTCAGCTCTGACAACTGTTCCTGTGTGAGATATGGCTTCAATATGGCTTCTGTATGGTCAGGTACTCATTTGAAGAGAAGACAGAATATGTAGTTTTATATGAAAATTATCATTTTTATATGCTGAATTAAACTTTTTAACACTGTCCAGGACAATCTATGTCTCTAGTTGGATCTGAATTTTCAAGCAAGTACTTCTAAATGACATTTACTCCTTGGAAGGAAAGTTACGACCAACCTAGATAGCATATTAAAAAGCAGAGACATTACTTTGCCAACAAAGGTCTGTCTGGTCAAGGCTATGGTTTTTCCAGTGGTCATGTATGGATGTGAGAGTTGGACTGTGAAGAAAGCTGAGCGCTAAAAAATTGATGCTTTTGAACTGTGGTGTTGAAGAAGACTCTTGAGAGTCCCTTGGACTGCAAGGAGATCCAACCAGTCCATCCTAAAGGAGATCAGTCTTGGGTATTCATTGGAAGGACCGATGCTAAAGCTGAAACTCCAATACTTTGGCCACCTCATGCGAAGGGTTGACTCACTGGAAAAGACCCTGATGTTGGGAGGGATTGGGGGCAGGAGGAGAATGGGACGACAGAGGATGAGCTGGCTGGATGGCATCACCCACTCAATGGACATGAGTTTGAGTGAACTCCGGGAGTTGGTGATGGACAGGGAGGCCTGGCGTGCTGCAATTCATGGGGTTGCAAACAGTCGGACACAACTGAGCAACTGAACTGAACTGAACTGAACTTCTAAATGTCTCTTTTAGATAAGATATCTGAATTTGCAAGCAAGTACTTCTAAATGTCTCTTTTAGATGAGATATTAGACCCAAAGGGAACATAACATGCTGGCATTGTAAATGAAATCTAAGAAGGAGATAGGACAGGTATTAAGTCAGACAGAATTAGTGAATAACCATCCCTTCCTCCCACCAAAAAAATAAAAATATAGAAACTGCATAAAGAATGGAGGTGACTAGGCTTCAATTGTCCTTAGGTTCAAGGAGTCAACAGATAGTGGAAGGAATGTAAAAAGAATGAAATATGATTTGAGGCTGGATTGAGGGTCAAAAAAAAGAAAAAAAATGGCAACAGATAGTTCAGTTTAACTCTGGTTTAACTAGGCCCAAACCTGCAGTCCTTGTTCTCACTGGGCTCCACGTACCAAGAGGGACCTAAGCAATGTATTAAACATTTAAAGAAGAGCACTTAAGGAAGTTCTGGAAAAGAAGGAACACTCCTCCAGGGAGCAAGCTGTTGAAGAAGCTGGAGATATTCAGCCGAGAGATAAATAAGAGTTGAAGATGACAGAAGAAAGGGAAGAACATGTTAGCAAGTGTGGAATAGTAAGAGTACTAAACAGAAAACTAGTTTCATCTGACCTCAGAGGTCAGGCCTGGAATCAAAGACTGAAGCGCAAGAAGAAATAAAGCTTGGGCAATAGTGAGTTCTCACTCACCAGAATTATTCAAGCAGAGACCAGAAGTCTACCTGGTTGGGATATTTTATTGGATAATGAAGCATTGGTTGAGGATTGGCCTAGAAGAGAGTCTAGAATTCCTCTCTATATTAGAAAGTTGAGCTTTGGGGGTCCATATTCACCAGATCAGCCATAACAATCACAGTATTATGTGTAGAAGAAGTGCCAAGACTGAAAAACACGAAGTTAAAGAGCAAGCTGTCACTTGCTGGAAAGAGACTCAGATATAAGATCCTCATGCAGAGAAACCCAGGAGAACAGTGGGGCAAAGATACAACTACATAAAACATAAGCTATATAATCTAAGCTCAAATATAGAGAACAAAAAGAAAAGGCAATGTTGGCTGAAAAATTCTCAAATCATCTTCCTACTTTAGAGGCATATTTGGTGAATTCCTCAATTTAAGGAAACCTTTTGGATCCCTTTTTTTAACTAAATATTTTATAGGAAAATTGAGTTTATAGGAAGCTTCTACTATCCAATTTATGCAGTTAGGTCTGTATTTCAACAAGTCCTTCCTGTAGATTTTTTTTTAAAAACACAAACTTCACAAATGCCACTCTTGAAAATTTCCTTCCATTGACATATATCAGAACTTTCTCTAACAGATATCTAAGAAATGTGTTACATACAACCCATGCTGCCAGCGGCATGGGCAAAATGGCAATTTCTCCTCCATGCTATGAAACTTCATGGTTGTGCTATATTATGTCGAAAATCTGCACGTCTCAATGGGTTTTCCGTGCATTCCAATGTACTTCAGTGACGATGTGGATCATTGCCATAATACATCATGACTGTTCTAATTACGGTTTCATTATGATATACCCTATCAGGGCTGTCGTAATGTCATGTCAGCACATAGTAAGAATAGTTATGCAATTATGTAATATCTAACGTTAGAGTATGCAGTGTACAAAGAGCAGCAATTAATGTAATGAAACTCAGTTTTCTCCTTTAAAAAAGTTTCCAATTTAAAAGTACTTCCTTTGTTTCCCATCTCCCAACCTAAACAAACGCCTTCAGATACATCTGTTTTTGTTTAATTGGATACTGCTATATAGTTTAATGGACTTGTTTTTTAATAAAGCAAAATAAGAAGAGGGAAGTCCTTGACTTCAAGCTGTTCTCTGTATATCACAAAAGAGTATGATTCACCTAATATACACGACAAGAAGTCCAGTAAAAATTTAGGCACTGAGGCTTAATATTATGCAAACTTCAATGTCACATTCTTCTATTTCTCTTCAACTCTTGTGTGGACATAGAATTTTTTGCCTTAGCTCCTAAACCTCAACTGACCAGCTCTGTCTTAAAAAACAAACTATGATAATGAAATGAGATAAAATATTAACATCCATATTTACCTCTCTAAATTATGACCATATATTCACTTGCCTTTAGTTTAGAAGCCAAAATACACCCAAATATATAAAAAAAAATAGAAATCTTGTCATTTGTCTTATAAATTTGAATAATAAACTCTCAAAGCACAAGAGCATGCCTTTTTTGGTCAACCATGGAGTACCTTGAATATATGAGGCCTTCAGAAAGCCCTGAGTCAATGAATAGTTTTTCAAACTAAGTGATACATGAACTGCTTTTTGTTGTTTTAATATACAATCATGGGAGAATTTATATATCAAAGCTATGCCATATCTTTATAGCTGAATTACAGGCCTGTTCAATGCATTCATAATAGAAATGCTGACGAAGCCTAAACCATGGATGCGTACGGTTGTGCAGCAGCAGTCATTTCAAATATAGATATATTTTTAGCATTAGGAGCAACCAAGTTTGTTTAAATATGGACTTTTTTTTTTTACAATTGCAAGTAATGTTAATAGCACACTGTAAATGTTAAGGCTAAGTGTGCAATGTCAAAATAGATTGAATCTCTCTGAAAATTGGAAATTCAGGCTTTTCAAACGTAATCCAGATGTTTGGCTTTTATTCAGATTTCAAGAAAGAGGGAACTAATATGATATAAAATTCATACATGCATATTTCATTAGTGCCTTTTGTATCGCTGAATTAAACATTCTGAAACGTGCTTTTCCCAAATCACATAGAGTCTTAAGCCAAAGCAGTTGCCAAGATGTTGCTCACCTCAAAAATAATGCCAAATTTATTTCATAAGGAAGATACTATATATTTCTTATGTTAACTCTGCAGACAATGTTTCTCCAAAGAGAATATCTTGCTTTCTCTTTGAAGATGATAAGAAAAATGAGAAGTGGAACACTGTAGCCATCATAGTGTATGTATCAAAAAGATATTACTGCCAAATATGGTGACTTTGGAAATCTGGGAAAATCAATGGCCTAAACGAAGGCTGAAAACGCTGTCCCCCATGTTGTCATCATCAAAAGCAATCTTTTCAAGTTTAGTGCAAACAGGCATTCCCTGGGACAGCACTGAGAAGCATGTACAGAACTCACCATGCAGGTGTCAATACAGAGCCAATCAAAGCATTTCCAGGGTTGTCTGTGCCAACGGAAGTGCCACCCTAACTTTATGCATTCACATCATGACTTTTCTTTGGTAGAGTGTTTTTAATTTTTCAAAGGGTTTCAACATCTATAATTGTAATAGCCCCTTAATGCCATGGGATTTTTCTTGGTGACTGCCTGAAAGCGTGTATAATAAAATATTTGATCTCTTAGGCCAGTTTTTGAGAGTACTCTAGGTGTCTTCACATCAGATGAAGATGAATGTTGTATCAGAATTAGAATAAAAGCTCCTGCAATGGAATATATAAAGTCAGCGACCATGTTTTGTTGACCCTTCATCTACTATAACTCTTATCATTATGGCATAGATATAGAAGATAGTTGGAAAATATTTATACATTTGAGTTTGTCCTACATGATCAGGTGAGCCTGTATCAAGCTGTCGAAATATATGCCAGATATAAGTATACAGTACAGAATAATGAGGAGCACGTGATTGCCTTATTTCTCTTTGAACTTTATGCTCAATAAAAACCAAACAAACAAACTTCTTTGGTTAAAGCCTCCTATACAGAAATATTCTCAAATTTTAGAGAAAAACGAAGTTAACTGTTTCCCATGGCCAGGAATGGTTAATGCAAGAAAAGCTTCTATAAAATGTATCAAAGAAAAGAGGAAGGTGACAGCAGCTCTTTAAATATTTAAGGACACCTTTTATGAGTTCAGTGTTTTCTCACAGCAATAATATTTGATCAGAATGCGAGAGGCTGGGTCCAATTTCTAGTTCCAACACTAGTGTGCAACAGAATTAAAAACCTTCCTGTTCTAACCTCTTTTTTGTTTCTTTGGGATATATGTTCATATTTACCACAGAGAGTTTTTAAGAAAATAAACTTTAAAGATTTTAGGCTTTAAGCTTTAAGTGCCATGTCTTGCTTCAGCCTCAAAAAACTTGACTGTCATTTCAATGGATTGTTCTCTTTTTTTGTTCTCCTACGGCAAGCCCAAGGGGAAAGTTAGTCACATCACTTCTGTCTTACGGATTAAAAATTGATATGTAGAAGTTAAGTGACATGCCCAAGGTCAGTAAGATCATGCTAAAACCCAGAAACAGAATTTTCAGAAAGAAAATTTTCATCTTAGTTTGCTAGGCCATTCAGTTATCCTTGAAAATGCATCTTTAGATATCAGTGCAGAAGTATGAGGAAACTGGTGGGCCCTGGGTATTACATTACAGTATAATATAAATAAAGTCAAGAATGCCATTCAAAGTGAGTTTAGAGTAGTCAAAACACAGTTAACAACCCCACTCTTATGGCTTCCACAGCCAGATTTATTTTGGTATAGGCTCATCTTCCAAACCTTCATGCATCTTTAAGAGCATGAGGTTGAGGTTAAAAGGGCAGAGAGTTTTCACCATTAGTCATATCTGTGATCCAGAAGTTCTCAGGCACAGGTAAAAATTCATTAGTGTAAACTAAGACTATAAGCTTCCCTCATAGCTCAGTCGGTAAAGAATCTGCCTGCAATGCAGGAGACCAAGGTTTGATTCCTGGGTTGGGAAGATCCCCTGGAGAAGGAAATGGCAACCCACTCCAGCATTCTTGCTGGAGCATCCCATGGAGAGAGGAGCCTGACAGACTACAGTCCAGGGGGTCACAAGAGTTGGACATGACTTAGCAACATTAGGACTAATGTCCTAAGCAATATCTTAGGATAAGACTACAAAGAGCAGACTTTGGTTGTGACAACTGTTTTTAAGCATTTTTTCCAGTTATGTAAGGGACCCTACCATGAGCCTTCAAATAAGTTCACTAGAATAGCTGTATCAAAGAGAAACACACAGTGTGTGAGTGTATGTATGTTTTCAATCACATAAGTGATAAAAGTCAGGAAGAGGATGGAGAGAAGATCTAGAGACCAAAATGAAGGAAATGCGTAGATGGATGGAAAGAAAGTAATTAGTAAGTAGGGAAAATTACAAAGGTTTAAACAGATGGGGGAAACAATAACTAGTTTACAGAGAATAAACCATAAAAACTATATAAAATAAAAGTACTGCAGAAGAGGAAGGAAATCACTGCTAGAGAAAAGATCTTCAGTAAATGACTTCCTGGAAATAATCAGATGAAAGAATATGATATTGATGGCTTAAAAAACTGTGTAAGGGCTGCAAAAATTCACTAAGAGAAGGAGAGAACAAAAAGAGGCAAGAGTACCAGGATATGGCCATTTAGTACAGCTTACAGCCACAAAAAAAGGATTTAACTTTTCAAGATTAAATGGTAGTTACTAAAACTTGTGATTTTGAGGATTCTCCTGAAGCACCATTGAAAGGGAGCCCCTTCACTGGGCACCATCTTCCCTGAGACTCTTAACTTCTCTCTTTGCTATCCTGGTGGCTTGTTACCTGGTTCAAGAGATGCCATTTCATATTTCCATGTAACATCTCTGCTGTTTAAAAACAGGGACAATAATATACTCACCACTCATCCACCACAAAGATATTTTAAGTAAGTGGGTCATGTTTTTACAAAATTTCAAATCTCTGTGGAAAATGCATCCTTTTTTTTTTAAGAAGTCTCTACTTCTAATATATGTGACTTTTGTAATGTGATTTTTTTGGTCTGTTTCCCATTTGTAAGTCAGAATGCAAATTCCTCATTCATTTTTATTATGTCTTAGAAATAAGGTATTGTAACTACTGTCAATATTAGAGAGTAAAACAAGTCACATCGGAGGGCAGTAATTGAAAAGGCACACACTCTCTCTCTTTATATATATGTATATATGTATAAAGATAGTTCCCATCTTTTAGAAAACATGTCAACAAAGTGTTATTTACTATTTTCCTCTACCCTTAATGAAAGGAGGAGGGAATATCATTAATATTACCCAGTAACACTGCTTCTCAAAATCTTACACACTTGTAACCATTTTATTACTGAGTTCTATAAACACGGAAACTGAAAAGGACCCATACCAAACATTTTAATTTGTGAACCAATGAGTTTCAAAGAGTTAGGCCACAAAAAAAAAAATAAAATAAAATAAAAAAGAGAGAGAAAATACATGCCTAGAATCAGATTGCCCATATTTAAACTTTGTTTGCATTGCTTACTAGCTGTTCAATTCTCTATGCCTTAGTTACTCATTGGGGTTCTCTGAGGATTGAATGTGCTAATATATGCAAAGATCCCTAGACAATTACTGTTACATACTCAGCACTCTAGTCAAGTGTTTGTTGCAACTTGATCCAAATGTTGCATCCTAAGAAAATTCTGAAGGAGATGGGAATACCAGACCACCTGACCTGCCTCTTGAGAAACCTGTATGCAGGTCAGGAAGCAATAGTTAGAACTGGACACGGAACAACAGACTGGTTCCAAATAGGAAAAGGAGTATGCCAAGGCTGTATATTGTCACCCTGCTTATTTAACTTATATGCAGAGTACATCATGAGAAATGCTGGGCTGGAAGAAGCACAAGCTGGAATCAAGATAGCTGGAAGAAATATCAATAACCTCAGATATGCAGATGACACCACCCTTATGGCAGAAAGTGAAGAGGAACTAAAAAGCCTCTTGATGAAAGTGAAAGAGGAGAGTAAAAAAGTTGGTTTAAAGCTCAACATTCAGAAAACTAAGATCATGGCATCTGGTCCCATCACCTCATGGGAAATAGATGGAGAGACAGTGGAAACAGTGTCATACTTTATTTTGGGGGGCTCCAAAATCACTGCAGATGGTGACTGCAGCCATGAAATTAAAAGATGCTTACTCCTTGGGAGGAAAGTTATGACCAACCTAGATAGCATATTAAAAAGCAGAGACATCACTTTGCCAACAAAGGTCCGTCTAGTCAAGGCTATGGTTTTTCCAGTGGTCATGTATGGATGTGAGAGTTGGACTGTGAAGAAAGCTGAGCACTGAAAAATTGTTGCTTTTGAACTGTGATGATGGAGAAGACTCTTAAGAGTCCCTTGGACTGCAAGGAGATCCAATCAGTCCATCCTGAAGGAGATCAGTCCTGGGTGTTCATTGGAAGGACTGATGCTGAAGCTGAAACTCCAATACTTTGGCCACCTCATGCGAAGAGTTGACTCATTGGAAAAGACCCTGATGATGGGAGGGATTGGGGGCAGGAGGAGAAGGGGACGACAGAGGATGAGATGGCTGGATGGCATCACCGACTCAATGGGCATGAGTTTCAGTAAACTCCGGGAGTTTGTGATGGACAGGGAGGCCTGGCGTGCTGCTATTCATGGGGTCGCAAAGAGTCGGACACGACTGAGAGACTGAACTGAAGTGAAGAAAATATGACCTTTGGCATAAACTTTTCTAATCTCTTTTATGACCCTAGTTTTAATATTTATGTACAACTTCCCTTCACTAAATAAAACATTGAACCTAGAAATCAGTAGTCAATAGGAAAAAAAAAACCTTGCTTTTTATTGACTTCCACTGAACATACGGATGAAAGCTATTGCGATCTGCCATTGGTTTGTTATTCTTCCCCATTGTGTCTTCCTGATTTTGGTAAAGGCCTAGAAGCATGTCAAACTAATTCCCGTATCTGAGGGGTCTTCTCATACTGCATTCTTCTGTAATGGACCTATCTCTATCCGACTTACAAAAATTCTGTCTAGCAAGTTCCCTGATGGCTCAGACAGTAAAGAGTCTGCCTGCAGTGTGGGAGACCAGAGTTCAATCCTTGGGTTGGGAAGAGACCCTGGAGAAGGAAATGGCCACCTACTCCAGTATTGTTGCCTGGAAAATCCCAGTGACAGAGGAGCCTGCAGACTACAGTCCATGCGGTCTCAAAGAGTCAGACATGACTGAGCAACTAACACACACACAGCAAGGTCCAGTTCAAATCTCATTTCTTTTACAAACATGTTCTTCTAAGAACATCCTCTTAGAAGACCAGCACTTTTTTTGGTACCACACAAATGTGCTATCTTTGTTATAATTTTATGGTTTTTGGTTTTACTTTTCTAAATGGATTATAAATTACTATGGAAAAGGGCAACCTTCCTTTTTTATTGTTCTCCACAAGATATAGTAATATTTTAGAAAAAGCTTATTGTCTCATCTTCATAGTCACTAATACAAGACAGCATCATTCTTTATTCTTCCTCACTTTTTAAACTAAAGGTAAAATTATTCAACCATTAATTCCTTATATATATATATAAGGACATATGAACATATGTAATTTTAAAAATATATGTGAGAAAAGAGAATTAACGTGAAATATCATTGTGTGTAGGCACACCAAGAGTGATGCAAATTTCATAAATTATTAGTAGGGCTTGATACTAACTAGGGCAGTTTGTAAAGTAGATAAAACTTGAAATCAATTTTTCCCCAAAGTAAATACAATTCTGCCTTTAACCAGAGTGCTACAGAGAAGCTCCAGTAGCAAATTTGGAATTAAGTGTGATTGTCTGTCAAGAGGCCTCCCATGGTTAACTTCAGATTCAAATGTGAGCCTATGCTCTCCCAAATACCTTGGAGACCATTCTGGTCCTTTCTTCACAGACAGCTAAATGCCTTTAGCCATATTTGCAATGACATCCAATGAGACAAACAAAATACAAACCAAAATATGACGTGTGCACACCATACTACAAGCAGAAGGTAAGAACAGGTCGTTCATTTGATGTGAAGTGACCCATTTTCAGAGGAAATATAAACAAATATATCTATCTGATGCTGTCAAGAAGTCTGAGGAGTATTTGATAATTCTGCCGAAAGAAAATGGTAGGAAAATTAAAATACCTGGAAAATAAGACGTCAAAGAGAAACCTGAACTTCCATGACAGTTTACCAAAGGACACTGGCAAGAACCTGAATGAATGGCTATCTAAAAAAGAGTGGTTATATGTATATGTGTAACCGATTCCCTTTGCTTACAGTTGAAATTAACACAATATTGTAAAGCAACTACTTCAATAAAATTAATTTAAAAATAAATAAATAAAATTTTATACTAATCTGCATAAACAAGAAGTTATTTACTACTGAATAAAAGTAAAATGGAAAGGAAAGAGTCCAAGAAGGCTCATAAAATGTGTATTTATGACTACTACCTGAAATGAACCGAAAATAATGTGGCATTTAGAAATTACCACTGTTATGATAGTTTGCAAAAAAATTATATTCATTCTAATATATATTGTTTCCTTAGCTTGGAAACTATTCCTAAAATCCTGATTTTTGCCAGATTGCTTGTAGGCAAAATCAATTACTGATTAGAAAAATCTTTGTTTTTCCACCAGAGAGAGAATATTGAAGTTGGAATGGACCTTGGAGCTACCCAGTCCAGCTCTCTCACTTTAAGATGAGGAAAACAAAACCTGAAAGCAACAGTGTCATCACCTAAGGAGAATCCAGCCTCCTTGTGCTTTATCACACAGCTTTCAAATCTTTTTCTTTCTTACACTGGTCTTATATGAAGCTTACAAATAAGATCAAAAACACTCAAAAGAGGATCTAGGGAATAAAAATAACAAAGAAACTGAGGCACTGAAATGAAGTCCACCCATGCTCAAGAATTTACTGTATGGAGATCTGAGTAACAGTGGTCTTTTCCTTTTCCTAAGGAAGCTTCAAGATCAGTAAATCCTGATAGCATGCACATGAGAGAAGGGCTGAGTCATGGTAAAGCTCTTAGAGTAGTGGCCAAACTTGTTTTTTTAAAACTTCACTTTACTGTATGTGTGTATGTGTGAGTGTGCATTTAAATATTTTTATTTTGGTTTTACTGTTTTAATTCTAACTCTGCTTGATAATTAATTTTCTTAAAAGGTCAATGTAAATTTCTCTTTCAGGACCAAATACAAAACATAGGGTTCATAGAATGATTTGAGAGCAGTCAAGCCACCAGAGAAATATGAATAAAAGCTGAATAACAGCCAAAGTTGAAAGAAGTGTGTTAGATACACTTTCAGCTTCCTTTGGGTCCCACAAGCACAATAGAGTATAGGAGGCCACCTGGTGGTGAAATAAACCAATTAACTATTTAATGCTACACTGGAAAGCAAGCAAAATAGGCAGACTTTGGACTGTCACATGAGAAAAACTAGAACCTTGGGCAAAATAATGATCGTCAACATGTATTAGTGCAATACAACAGAGAGAAAACTGAATTGGAAAATCATTTAAATCTGTAGAGTAACGTGTATTCCTAAAAATGTTGCTGTAATAGTTATTATTTATACCAGGGACTGGCAAACTTTGCCTGTGAAGAGCCAGAGAGTACTGCTGAGTCAAACAAATTGAGAGTTACAGGCACTGACACCCACACAGTCAAAATTCTGAGTATAACTACAGCGGACCCTCCCTGTCTGAGATTCAGCAACTCAGTCAACTGCAGATCATGGACTAGTTGTAGTTCTTGTTTATTGAAAAAAATCCATGCATAAGTGAATCCAGGCAGTTCAAACCCATGTCATTAAAGGGTAAACTGTAAACAGTTAAGGCATATGGGTCATTTGGTCACTGCTGAAACTACTCAACTTGCTATCTTTGTATAATAAATACAGCCACAAACAATTCATAAATGAATGTGCCTGTGTTCCAATAAAACTTTATTTAAAAAAAAAACAGGCTATGGTCTGGGTTTGACCTTCGGGCTGTAGTTTGTCAGCCCTTGATTCCGCACTATGTATTGAGCCCATACTATTTACTAAATAAGCACAAGACTGAACCCCTTACATACATCATTGAATTCTAACAACCTTTCAAGGTGGGTGTTCTTCCCATTTCACAGGTTTAAAAACTGCAGCTTAAAAAGTTTAAATAATTTGGTGTAAAATGTACTCTGCTCCCTCTAACTTAGAAACACTCTATGTAGCCTCCTCCTTTATAGAGCCTCCTTTTTTCCATGATTGCTGATGCCTTTTCTGACCCTCCCTCCCATTCATTAGAAGCTGCTTCTGGTTTCGCTCCATGGTGACTTTGCTCCTGTTTCTCTCTCATGTTTCCTTGAAATGTTGTTTGTCTCTTCCATCTCTTTCTCCATCACTTCTGTTATGTTTAAAAGCTTTATGTCAGTTTTCATAACAACAGATGCAAGCAAGCATAAAAAAAGACAAAGCAATGTATTAAAAATAGATAGCCACATATACAACAATAAGCCAAAGAAACTGTCATACCATATATGTTCCAAATGGAAAGTGAGCCAAAAACAAGATGCTCACTCTTATATAAATAATACATTACACATCCACTGAGAGAAGAAGCAGCTCTGTCCCTAAATAGGAGGAGAATTTTTTTTGGTCTAGTTTTATGTCATTTTCTTTTTCTTTTTAAATTCTTTTTTCCCAAGGTATACACTATAAGTCATCCCATCTCAGACAGACCACATTCCACTTCCAGACCATCCATGAACTATTTTATTAACTATTAATAGGAGAAAGTTGAAAAACCCAATGTAGAAATCCACAGACATCACTAAAGTTCCTCAAATACATAGATTTACCAGCAGTCTCTCCATATTAGCATAATTTCTCCTACCAAAGAGGATGGAGGTGGTTTCAATAAGATGGAGTAAAGACAAACTGAAATAAAAGATTTTTTAACTTAAAAAGAAAACTGCAGAAGATGAGAACAGATATGTGACTACATTAGAAAATAGAAGAGATTTAATTACAGAGCAGGGGTTCCAGCCGATTGGATAATAAATCCTCACAGAAGGGATTTACACTAGATACAGGAAGACTTTCAGGGCAGGGAGAGTTGTTAAACATTTTAATGGAAGGTTGTGAAGTCCCTCTGGAAAGATCTGTAAGGGAGGACAAATTCTCTCCTATCTGGAATGGATAAAAAAAAAAATAATCTCTAAAAGAGAGGAAACGAAATGAAGGTCATTTTGAGGTCACTTGCAGTCCTGAAACTCCAGGTAAAACTCTCACTTCCCATGGGTAAATAACTGTACAAAACCTCTGAAAGATTCACTCTGGAAGATTCAGGAGAAAACACTCGTTAAGCAAGTGATTCAATTCAGAAAATATTTATTCAGTGTCAAATATTACCTAGCTCTGGGGAGACATCCACCCCAGGAGGGCACAGGCCTGAGCAGCAGTGTGGACAGGGAACACAATTATTCACTTCAGTTAATTTTTTTTTTTTTTCAGTTAATTTTTTAAACAAATCTTTGAGCTTCAACCAGCTTTCTGTAACTGTATTTCCTGAACTTGGTGAGCTCAAAAATCCTGCAAGAGCTGGCTGTTACATGGAATTTCTGGCATTATTCATGGTATCCTTGGATCTTTTTGTAAACAGAAAAGACTCTGACAGTGTTTCCATACTTTATTTCCTTTTCAAACCCAAACTTGGACGGATGGAGCCTCTTAAACTATCATCGAAACACTGGTTATAAAATGCTGGCCAAATTTGAGGTCTTGTGCTATACTCCCTTGTTGCAGAGGAAAAATTCAATTAGCTCAACTTTAGTGATTCATTTATATTTAAGTTTTCATGAATGTGAAGATTTTTGTGGCTTATTTATAAGAAAACTAGAGATTCACAGAATTGGTCTTTAGCATCACCAGGCTGAAGAGAGTGAAGAGGCGAGAACAATCATACAGAGAGAAGTGTTCTTCATGCATATTTTCAAATCTTACCATGTCCCAGCTGAGGAAAGCTAAGGAGGAAGGACAAAGTTCAATGGGAAGACAGTAAACCCAAATGATATCAAGGTAGACACGAATGGGGGCAAGAAGTGAATTCATCACACTTTATCAAAATCTAATTTTAAATGGCACATCTTTTAACCTTGGCTTTATTATTTAAAATCATAAAGCTTACAATTAATACCTAAATAAAAAGTATAAATGGCAGTATATGAGAATTATTTTTTAAAATAATGAAGAGTAGAATTTTTTTTTTTAAATACAAGAGTGGGAGAAAGTTTCAAAATTACATTTCAGCTTTCTCTCAATATTATAGCAGTGAAATGTAGTTTTTAAATTTCCTTATTCTGAAATAGCTTGCTATAGCTTTGGAAAGATGAATCAGTCTTTTAGTCTTTCTCCTTTCTTCACCTTCATTATGATGGACTTGGATTAAAGAGCCAGCCCAAGTTCAAATCTCTTATTATTTTTCTCACCCCTTCATGATTACATTTTTAGACACACACTTGTCTGAAGTCAAACCAGATTTTATACAACGAAAGTGTCAGTAAACTCTCCTGCTAACGACAGTACAAGAACAAACTGCTGATATACTTCACATTTCAAATGACTGTTTATGTTCACCTACACCTACTGCTCTATTTTTGGGCTTCACGTTTGCATGGCTCATGTTATCCTCATATGTATGAACAATTATACTGAGATTGTCTACATAATCAAGAATATATCAGTGAATACTATGGTTCAAGGGGTTGGAAACTAGCCATAGAATCCGGGTGATTAATTGTACATTTTTGTACTATTTGTCTCAGACATGGATGTCACTGTCCTTCTTTCCCTCTCTCCCTCTTTTTCTCCCTGATATCAGCCTGGACAAATCTGAGTACTCTTGAGTATTAAGAACTGTCCTTAGTGCACACTGGTTTTTCAAGGAGAGAAAATTTTATTTTTCTATTGGGTTGCCCCAAAAAAATCATATTACAGAAAAACCTGAAAGAAATTTTTGATCGCCTCAATATATAACATAAAGTGTTAGTCATTCGCTTGTGCCCGACTCTTTGTGACTCCACGGACTGCAGCCTGCTGGGCTCCTCTGTCCATGGGACTCTCCAGGCAAGAATACTGGAGTGGGTTGCCATTTCCTTCTCCAATAATATGAAAGGAGGCCATAAAGTTTTGGACTCAACTAACACAACATGAAAATAGGATTGTCTTCTTGAAAAATTAATGAGTTGATAGCATAGCTCTGATCAATAGAATCTAATTAATAGATTATTAAATGCCTTATTGTTAAAATGTTTCTCACCACATATTTATTGGATTTCTATTCTATGCGAGGTACTGTGCTAGGCACTGGAGATATATCAATAAACAACACAGACATGAATCTTGCCCTTGGAGTGTGAAATCTAATAAAAATTATAATCATTCATTCTCAAATTTGGTCCACAAAGTCTAAATCTACCATATTATTTAAAATGTTATTTAATTAATAAAAAGTACTCATGGCTAAATTAATCTCAAGGAGGCCTCTCGCTGGGAGTCACCTGTGAATATTGAAAGGGATAATTCCATTGTAATGAAGGTAGCAAAATTCAGTATGCCAAGATTTATAACACAGAAATGAGCTCCAGACTGAAACTTGGCATATATGAAAGGATTTATATAGTTATTTATATATGCATAATTATAATGTCTTGGGATAGCCAGTATGTCTGGTCAAAGGAATCTGACTTTATCTAATTCAATCCTGATGAAAGATTATTTTAACTCAACAAGTTAATACTTGGTATCTGTGTGCATATGCGTAAACACACATAAATGTACATGCATAACTAGGTGTGTGTGTATCTTTTGCATAGATTTCCTAGTTTTCAATAGCTAAGTTGAGATGACAAGGGGGATATCACAATTTTTTTTATGCAAATATCTAAGAGCATATGGAATCAACCACTTAGACAGCAGTGAAATAGTAAGTTCAGATGAGTTTCAGGGGTGTATAGATATCCTTCTGGAGAAAGGTGAAGCTCTGTGGCCTGAGAAATTTTGGAAGGAAAATTTAAATCAACCCCAAAAGCAGTAAGGATTTTAGTCTGGAAGACTCTTCCCTAGCTTTAGAATAAGAAAATGTGTGTATGTACATTGTGTCTTATGTAAATGATCAAGATTCAGCAGGAAGACCACTCTTTCCTCTTGGCTTAGTCCAGTGTGCCTCATTAGGGACAGAGTGTCACAGAAGTGCCTATTTTAAGAATGTATGAGCTTCACAAATGACCACATTATTAAAAATATGGTTAGGAAAGCCTTTGCATCTGAGAACTGAATTTGCTTCCTTGACAGGATGGGAAGGTAGTTTTTCTGCAAATGATATGCCTCTAGAGCATCTCTCCAAGGGGACACTTCTTCAATGACCTCCCTTTCCAATAATAGGATCCATGAGGTTGAATCTTTCTAGGGTCATGATACCTTTAATCTCTCTCCCACAATGATTTATTTTCAGCCTTAGCTTTCCTGAAACTGACAAAATACAGGAGGCCTCTGTGAGGCTCAACATGGCACCCCTCCCTAGGATGCTGAGGTGTTTAAGAAAGGTTGATGAGTGGCTAAAGAACCAGCCCATTTTCTCTGCAGATATACCATCTAAATACTGAGGACTTTCTTCTATTTTAGCACAAAAAGCTTATAGAGAGGGAGGAAATAATGTTCTTGCAAGAATTTTACCTGTTGTAGAGAAGAGGATATAGGGCAACAGTGGGCAGGCAAGTAGTATATGAAAGAAAGACTATGGGCATTAGAACTGCCCAAATTGGGATCAAATCCTAACTTATTTACTTACTTCTTGTGGTAGTTACTGATGCAGTTCAACAAATATTTCTAGTTTTCTTCCTTCCAGCATATAGTAGGGGTGAATTTCCCCATCCAGTTTGGAATAAGGTGGAGCCATGCAATTAGTTCAAGCCAATGATTGTGAGAGGAAGTGACATGTGTTTCTTTCAAGAAGAAGATTGATACCCAGAGTGAGACCCTCCAGAAGTCTCTTCTCTTTACCACATTGAGGGAATATTTAAGAGGGTGACTAGTCCATTAGTCTGAGTCCTGGAGTTAGTAACAGTATCAAGAATAGCCCATAACTCACTTGTGATGGACACGTAATACATAATGAGAAATTAATCTTTGCAGGTTTAAACCTTTGAGATTTTGGGACTGTTTGTTATTTCAGCAAACCCTAGCCTATCCTGACTAAGAAACTAGTTCTATTATCTTTTAGACCAACCAGCTAACCTCTCTGTATTTCAAGCTCAGAGTACATGAAGTGGGGACAATAATCCAAGATCATCATTAGTATTAAATACAATAATGTGCATAGGGCACTGACACAGTCTAATAGTAAGATTTGACCAATGTTCGGTTTTTGTTTTTTTTTGTTTTTTTGGTCTCACTATCCTATTCCTACCTCCTATCCCAGACACACACACACACACACACACACACACACTTCCCTTCTTATCAAATGGCAAAGTAGATAGCATCTGTCCTTGGTTTCTTTTCCAGATTTCTTCTGTCTACCCACTCTCCACTCTATTTTCCCTTCTCAGTGTCTTTCCATTTAAACTAGATGACAAAATTAGCATTGAGTTCAATAGTATTCTCCCACTGCCCATACACTATCTGCATCCAATAGAGTACATTCTTTTTTATGATAAGGAAATGAGTCTTAACAATGGGCTTTAAGGCAGTGCAGATATTTAGTAATGGAGATAAGACAGTTTGGATTGGGAATACCTAATACTCTAAAAATTATGAAAGTGAAAATGTTAGTCACTCAGTCATGTCTTTATGAGTCAAGTCTTCACTCAGTCATAACTTTTTGCAACCCCATGGACTGTAGCCCACCCAGCTCCTCTGTCCATGGGATTCAGGCAAGAATCCTGGAGTGGGTTGCCATGCCCTTCTTCAGGGATCGTCCCGACCCAGGGATTGAACCCAGGTCTCCTGCATTAAAGGCAGATTCTTTTTCACCTGAGCCACCTGGGAAGCCCTTTTACAACACTGAAGTGGGTTGCCATGCCCTTCTCCAGGGGATCTTCCCCACCCAGGGATCAAACCTGTGTCTCTTCCATCTCCTGCACTGGCAAGCAGGTTCCTTACCACTAGCATTACCTGGGAAGACTTTATACCATAAAGAAATGAATCTCAAGGATGGGATTTAAGGCAGTGTGGATATTTAGTAATGGAGATAAGATAGTTGGGATTGGGAATACCTAAGTCTAAAAATTACATCTCTTGGACAACCACACATCTACTTCTTTCTAAAGTTAGACATGGTAGTAAAATAAGGACAAGAAGGAAGAAGGTTTAAAAAAAAAAAAGGAAGGAAGTTAACAAGTTTATTTGTGAAAGCACTATGGCTGAGCTTTGCCTGCCCCCTGCTCCATCCCCAGCTGGCAATCACCAGTCTATTGTGACAGCTACCAGGACTTCTTTTGAAATAACCAAAACATTATTTAGCTACCCTTCCAGCATGGCTCAGTGGTAAAGAATCTATCTGCACGCAAGAGATGCAGGTTTGATCCCTGGGTCGGGAAGATCCCCTGGAGAAGCAAATGGCTACCCATCCAGTATTCTTCCCTGGGAGATCCCATGGACAGAGGAGCCTGGCAGGGTACAGTCCATGGGGTAGTAAAAACTCAGACATGACTTAGCGACTAAACAACAGCAACAAGAAGCCTCGTCTCCCAGCTTGAGGAATATACACATGAAATCCTAACAAACTGTAAAACTCAGAATGATAATAAAGATGCAATATTTGGCTTTAATAGCATACATATCATATACTTCCTTGTAGTTATGGTTACCATAACCAACGGCTTCTTGATGTAATTATATGGAACATTAACCTAACATTTATCCTTTTTATATTAAGACCCTTTTGCCAATGCCAATAAAAGATGTCAATGTCATAAAATATTAAAAACAATATTTGTTTTTCATGTTTTAATTTTGGCAGTTTTGGAGGGGCAAAATAAATAACCCCCAGTTCTTACCACAGTTGTCTGTAAAGTTTAATCACACAACATACAACTTTTTTTTCTAGCGTCAAACCAGATTAGCCTAAATATGAATAGAACCACTAAAGATAAGCAATTTAAAAATAGGAAATACTAAAAAGTAGGTGAGTGACATTTCCCTTAACTCACTGACTTGAAACATATATTTATATAGTATTGAGCAGTTCAGGAGCCAAAGACAACAGTAAAGCAAACATCTTTTCTTATAAGGAATGTAAATGTTTCTCTTATTCATTTCTATAAAACTAGGAAGAAATCTACAAACATGTAGAGTTAAAGCCAAATCTCTCAGCTTAACAGAGGTGGGGATTCATGTCTAATTAAGTAAAAGTCATTTTTCAAAAGTTAAAGGCTGAAATTTTTGCAATTTAATCCAAAATTTTATTAGCAAACTTTAATGATTATCCTGATTGCAATTAATAAAAAGTTCCCAACAGGTCAATTCATTTAAGTGCTATCTGTAATCATTTGTATTTTAACATGATGGTTATTACTTATTACCCTGAAACCAAGAAGCACAATGAGATATTGATTACTTTTAACCTTTAGAGCCAAGGATTCAGGAAAGGTTAGAGTAGGAGAACATTCTTCCTTTCTTGGCTGGCAATGTATAGCCTTCAGGAGAATTCAAATGATTCCCATTGGCCAAGTAGATCCAAGATTAGTTTATTCCCTGGGCTGACAAGAAATGATGATGCTTTTAAAAATAACACCCAGCAGTATTGGGTAAAATGTTACATTTATATAACCAATGGCCTCAAGATGTGCTTCACATCACAGCAAATCTCAGGTTGTTAACCCTTTACCAAGATTTGTTTGTCCAAGTATTTTGTTGGATATTAAAAGTAATAGTTTTGATTGGAATAAACTCATCTCATTAAACCAAGTTCTCTGGTGGTTTCCAAAAAGCTGAACACAATCACTAGCCACTGCTGGTCACTAGCATTTCTTTTTGTTTTCTTTTTCCATGACAACATTTAAAAATAATTTTCACATTGTGCCACTAAGAAGCAGTGAGTCCTAGGTAGGGTCCAGCAAAATTATGGGCAAGGGAAACATAACTGTTATGTGTTAGATTAATTTGCAGAACACTTGGCATTATTATTGCCAAGTCGTCAAATTGTTCCAAGTTGTTCCGGAAGGTTGTTATTAATAGTATGTTTTCTGAGGAAAGTTCTGTCTACTTTTGGAACTGCATTTCTGTTGCCAAGGAAACTCCTTTAAGCACAGTTTTCTAGGAGCACACTGCTGCTTTTGTTTGCCAGTGTCCTATTCATATCATCTAAGTAAGCGTTTTACATGCTCCAGCCTTTAGTCCCAAATGTTGAAGTTTTAGCCCATTTAAGTTGCTTTTTCAAACATAGCTAATGCTGGCTATGATTGCCCTCTCTCTTCCTCCCCCCTACTCTCTACACCCTCCACCCAAAGCCCCCTCTCCCCTCCTTCTTCCCACTCTCCCTCCAACATGCCCAAATCTTACTATTCAAGGTATATTTTTTTTAAAACAGTTATGTTAAGAAAGATAGTTTTCACAAGTTTTTGATAAATTAACTTCAATTTGAATAATAATTCATAGGTTGTAGCATGAGTCCTTCAAGTGTTAATTATCTTTTCACTCTGAAATTAATGTAGTCATTTCCTACTGACTCCTCTACCCCATTTATTGAAGTGCTGAGGAAAACATGTCATTGAGTCCTGAGCCAGCCCTGTTGTTGTGATTAAGCGTGGTCACATGGCCCATCTCTGCCAAAAGGAGGGCCCTGAGAAAAGGTGACAAAGACAGTGATTTCCTGTCAGCAAAGAGTACGACAGGGCTGTCTAGAAGTGATGCAAATGAGGGGAACTTTCCCCACGGCTTGTTTGATCCACTCTAGGCCAGAGCAGGCCAGGCCAGGGAGAGAGGGAGCAGTACAATACAGCTGAGGCTGCCCGGAGAGCCAACGCACCTTCCGGACAGTAGCTCACCCGCCAGAGACAAAAACTGCTGGCGGGGCTTCCCTTCCTTGCCCCTCTGCACACAGAGCCAGCTATTTCTTGGCATACTATTCTCTCAACATCCTTCTTTTTTTTTCCCCCTTTTAAAAAAGCAATGCAAATAGGTATTATAAGCTCTAGCATAAATAGTGTTTCATATATTGTTCAGAAATCACATTCATCTACTTTTTCTTCTAACGTTTTCAGGATAAGTTTTGCCCTCTCTCAAAAAAGAAAAAAAAAATATGTATATACACATACATATATATACATATACACACACACACACATATATATATATTCATTCAAGTATTCAAAGCAAACACTGATTCATCAAAGCCCAAATTAATATGACAGCAAATCTAAGGACTTTTTGAACTTTAAAAAAAATGGAACAACAAATTCACTTCTAGCCAGCAGTGGAGACAGCCTAGGTTTTTCCATTCTGATTGCTTTAAAAATGATTAGATAATGTTTTTTGGAATATTATAATGATTTTAAGCATATTCTTCTTATCTTAATGGAGTTTTAATCTAACATACAATTAAGCTCTACAATTAATCTACTGGGAAAGAGGTAAAAAATTATCATTAGGTTCTTGTGTCTGATATACTTCGTACATTTTTACCTTGACTGCTTCACTAACTAGTAATTTGCTTCCGTTGAACAATCAAGGTAGAAAATTTGGATATTGAAATTCCAATATAAAGCCTAATTAACAGAATTTAATTTTTTGACATGTACTTCTATTCTGTACACCAACACGTAAGTTTAAAAAAAAAAAAAATTAATGGGCTTTCTTCTATTTTAAGCCTAGTTACCGTGACCTGGACCATGAACCAGCCTGCTGCTGCTGCTGCTTATTCGCTTCAGTCGTGTCCAACTCTGTGCAACCCCATAGACGGCAGCCCACCAGGCTCCCCGGTCCCTGGGCTTCTCCAGGCAAGAACACTTGAGTGGGTTGCCATTTCCTTCTCCAATGCATGAGAGTGAAAAGTGAAAGTGAAGTCGCTGAGTCGTGTCCAACTCTTCACGACCCCATGGACTGTAGCCTACCAGGCTCCTCCATCCATGGGATTTCCCAGGCAAGAGTACTGGGGTGGGTTGCCATTGCCTTCTCCGTGAACCAGCCTGCCATTACATTTTTAAGAGCTCAAGTTCAGGCACAAAGGTCTCAAGCCACATTTAAAATTACACAAATCAATATAATCCAGAACAAAATGAAAGAGAACTATTGTAGAGAGCTGAATTTACAAAATATAGGACTAGCATGATTAATCTGTTTTCTATGATCAGTTCATAGCTATGACAACATCATTTTGGCATCAATAGTTATAAAAACAAAATAAGTCAACTATGTCCCATTTTTCTTCTTTTACACTATATTTCTTATTCCCTAGAATTTCTTATCCCATTCCATACACATGTTTATTCTAAAAGTCACATTGGTTGTCTTATAATACACATCTAAATTCTCTAAAGTAACATTTTCTCCTTTTAAAATTTACCCCTTACTCTTGTCTGGCCTTTTTTTCCCCCCTGAAACAATTCTTTTTTCAGTGTTTTAGTTTTAAAAGCTTGTTTGTATTTGATTTTTAGCATTTTCTTACCTATTCATTTGTCTACCCATGATTGTAATTTACTCCTTTATTCTTTTTTTCCTTTGGTTAACTTTGTATTAACTAATTTCAACTGTTTTTCCATCTCTTCAATGTTTACATTTCTTTCTCATTTTACAAATAACCTCTTCTTTTCCAGTATACAATACTGATGTCCTTTCATTAATTCCATCTGGCCAAACTATCACTGAAAAAAGCCACTTATGGATGAGAGCTGTGCTCAAAGTCTCTAAGCATTACCTGGCAACAGAGTCAGAGGAAACATAACTAACTTACTCGTCAGAAGTATTATGTCTACCTGTAAGAAATAATTGTGGTTAGCCATTTCTCTATTGTACCATTTTAATCCCTTATATTAAAAAAACAAAAAAATCCTAACAGAAGATATTTTCATTTCTAAGTATCAAAATAAACTTAATTTCTTCAAGGAAATATAATTTTTTTTCATGGAAAATGTAAATTTATCATCTGAGCCTATTTCCCTCTTTTTTTTTTTGCCTATCTCCCTCTTTGCTTTCACTACCAGGAAACCCAGAAAAACTTTTAGGATCATCTTTAGTAGTTGTGTAGGACTTTATAGTCTATGTGACTACAAATTAACTCTTCTCACAGAAACAGAATCCAGCCTACATGTATTTTCCCATTTCTGATTTGTACTTATATATTAAACATATTTTTATTATTTTCCTGTGAGGTTTTATGCTATGTTAAGTCACTTCAGTCGTGTCTGACTCTTTGCAATCCTGTGGACTGTAGCCCATCAGGTTCCTCTTTCAATGGGCTCTCTAGGCAAGAACACTGGAGTGGATTGCCATGCCCTCCCTCCTCCAGGTGAATCTTCCTGACCCAGGGATTGAAACCATGTCTCCTGCGGCTGCTACACTGCAGGTGGATTCTTCACTACTGAACCACATGGGAAGCCTGTGAAGTCTTATAAACAACCTCAAACCAATAACAAAATAAAAATGACTATGTTTAGTGAGCACTGTATCATATAGAATGAATGAATTTTCTTTTTTCACACAGGATATATTTTTTATAATACTTACACCAATGGAGAAAGATATAGGACATTGGATTTTTCCCACAAAAGCAGAAAACATGAATAACTAATCTCCTAAATTAAGTATAACACCTTCCATGTAAATTCCCTGAAAGCATATACATCTTGGTTGAAGTGTCAGTATTATATTATTTTTAAGCTAGAAGAGTTATTTTTAACCCCTTAGAAGTAATATAATCTCTTATTGATGTGGAATAGCTAAGGCATTCACTCAAGGTACAAATCTCTAAATGTGGTATTTTAGTGAGCTTCATACTATCTGAGGGCTTCCCTGTTGGTTTAGATGGTAAAGAATCTGCCTGCAATGCGGGAGACCCAGGTTCAAATCCTGAGTCAGGAAAATCCCCCAGAGAAGGGCATGACAACCCACTCCAGTATTCTTGCTGGGAGAATTCCGTGGACAGAGGGGCCTGGTGGGCTAAGTTGGACATGACTGAGCGCCTAACACTTTCACTTTCATATTATCTGAAAACAGCTCTTGTTCAACAATAACTATAGACACCAGCTGTAACTCCTGAATTTGGCTCTTGGAATTAACCCTTTATCTCTGAAACCCTTTCATCTCTGAAACATCCAGCATGATTAGGGTCTCTGTCACCTGTGCTTTGTAGGTGGCAGAGACAGCAGTGCTCTGGGGCCTGGAATGAAGCCCCTGGCAGGGCACAGCCTCACGGCCCTCCAGGACTGGCTGCCTCTGCTGTGGACGGCAGCAACAGGCACAGCTGGCTCCAACTCTCCCATCACGGAGATGCTTCCAGGTCACTCAGTTTATAAAACGTACAGGATGGGGGAGGAGCTGTCCTGAGCTTCTCTGAGCCAAAGAATAATGCCACCTTTGATCTGTAGGAATGGAAAATAAAGCTTTTCCTTGGCAAGTGGGTTTTAAATATTTCTCCATTAATAGTTAATGCACATGCAGACCAGCAGAGTGACAGCTCCCTGTGATTATGAATTCTGGCTTCGTAATGCTAGTCCAAATAGGAGCTGAACTTTCAAAATCACGGTGTTACTTTTGACAAATTAAATTGTCCTACTTAGGAAGGTAGGAGGAATGAAGAGAAAGAAAGTGAGAGAGTGGGAGTAAATTCTCCTTGGAGGTGATTCTCAAATTGAGGAGGAAAGAAACGAGAAAAGACTACCTTTGTGTTTTCTAAGCTGATGATACTGCCAATGTTTATTAGAAAATAGCTTCAGAGGATTCCCATGCTGACGCTGAGCCAGACCAAGAAGGGGGAAGGACAGACATTGGCAGCATGTCTCACTGTCTCCAAACAAAGAAGAAAATATATTTAAGGGAGTGGTTACTTTTTAATAAGAATCAGGTCATTCTTAGGGCCCAGCAATTTAAAACCAATCAGAAAGAAAATGATTTTAAATTTCTAACAATCTGAAAATAACAAGAAATTTTTTAAACAGATAATCCAGCCCATTGTAATATTAAGGGTCTAAATTATGTGAGGTTGCATCAATGTATTCTTTGCCTTTCAAAACTAATTCTTTCCCCTTCAAAGTTCCTTGAGCATTCTGGTGGTTTGGAGTAACCGAGATATTACAACACACGCTCCACTCAGGAGGTCTGCTGAATGAATTGTCTGGTCTTTATCTGAAGTTCCATATCTAGGAGTCACATGATTTTCTAGCAGAGACAAGAATATGAAAGTCAGACAGGTAGTACCTAATGCTGAAAATGCTAATAAAAAAAAAACAAAACCAACTTCATACTCTCTGACTACCATCTTACTAAATTCCTCTAACGTAACACTTACAAACGTGAACTTCAGGAATCAACCTCAGTTCAGTTCAGTTCAGTAGCTCAGTCGTGTCTGACTCTGCGACCCCATGAATCGCAGCACGCCAGGCATATCTGTCCATCACAAACTCCCGGAGTTTACTCAAACTCATGCCCATCGAGTTGGTGATGCCATCTAGCCATCTCATCCTCTGTCATCCCCTTCTCCTCCTGCCCCCAATCCCTCCCAGCATCAGGGTCTTTTCCAATGAGTCAACTCTTCACATCAGGTGGCCAAAGTATTGGAGTTTCAGCTTCAGCATCAGTCCTTCCAATGAACACTCAGGACTTATCTCCTTCAGGATGGACTGGTTGGATCTCCATGCAGTCCAAGGGACTCTCAAGAGTCTTCTCCAATACCACAAGGAATCAACCTAGGACTGAGTAATGCAGAACTGAGGTGTGGGCATGCCTCTCCATGACAGGAAATCAGCTGAGTGATGAAATAGAGAGAGCCCTACTCCTCACCAGGGAGAGGAGGACAAAAGTTTCAAATTCGATGATAACAGGAATAACTGTCCTGATCTACAGTTCCTGGGAATTTACCATAACTCAGTGGAAGTCTCTCTTAAAAGCTATTCACTCTCATTCTTTTCATTAATAGCAGGGATAGTGAACTTCAATGTCATCCTTAATTGTTATAACTCAACAATTATTAGTTCAATATCAACTATGTAAGATGCTTTGCTAAATAACATAAAGTATACCAATGGAAAGCATTTTTCTCACTGTTACACATGCATTTTATCAAATGAACATGACATAGACAAGCTGAGATAGATGAAAATTCTGTGAAAAGAGTTGGGTGTCCTACTGAGTTGTCACGATGACTGGAGGAACACGAATCACAAATACCCTGTAGTGGAAGGAACAGACCTACAAATGAATTTTTTGTCCCAAATGCTGATGGTGCCCCTGGTGAAAAAGGTTGATGACATGTTGGTAATTTTTAGGGCCAACAAATATTAAGATTAAAGATGATTAAGGTAGACTCAAATGGTATCAGAAGCCTAGAAAGGTCTGGGGACTAACTGAAGAGCTTTAGTCCTTTAGGGGTCTCTGTGATCAACTGGCTCCAAATCTCACTTTCCCAAGGCATTAGTTGAATTGATTCCTAGAAAAGCAGATTAGAAAGAGAAATGGGACACTGGAAACGTTGACCTAATCTGAGAATCCCTGGGGATTCTTGACAAAGGCCTGAAATTAATTTTCTGCCATCAGTTTTTCTAACTTAGCAGCCACTCCAAGTTCTAAATGAGTCCTTCATCAATATCCTCAAGACTGTTTTGGAGATTTCTAAATCTCTGGAATAATTTGGGAGCTTATATAAAGAGAGACACTCCACAAATCTGTAGCATTGCCTTTGGTTTCTAACCTAATCTGTAATTTGTTTATAAGTCAAATGCAAAATTAGTCTAGTGAGCTTAGATATACTGACACGAGTCACAAATGAAGAACCCCAGTACAAAAATGTTTGGAAAAGTACTGTACTCCAGAAGTACTGAGTGGGAGGGATAATGGCCTTCAATATGCCAGAATGGAAATTCGCAAGCAGAGCACTTAACAAGGAAACCACAAGCAAAAGAAGACTGCACTTTTTGTTCAGTGATTTCCTATTAATTGTGATGTAAATTATATGAATGCGATTTTGACAAAGAAGAGCACTGTTTCTAAAAAAAATAGTGGTTTATGTGCAAAATACAAAATGCATCAAGAAAAAATGCTCTTTAGCATCATGGATGCAGTAAACTCTGAGATAATGGCTTATGATTAGATAACTTTCATTTTATTATTTTTTTCTTTTTTACCTAGACTTTTAATCCTTAAGTCTTCGGAATAAAGCAAATATTAACAAACAATTAGTATAGATTTACAGGCATTTTTCATACGTAAGTCTTGATCCCAGCATGAAATACAAAATCATCTCACTTTGGTTACATTAGGTTGAAATTGTTATTCTAACAATATGTGCTGTCAAACGATGGTAGCTTTGTGGCTAATGTGGACAGCTATCCATACAGGAAACAGCTAGCAGTCAACAAACTTGATTAAGGTTGGGCAGAATTCTTTAGGGAGTAAAATATCACCGTTTGCTGAGTCCCTAGGGAGTTTATATCTTCCGTTAACTAAGATGATTCCCAGGGGACACAAATTAAAGTCTACCACACCCTTGAAAATAAATGTCTCTTAAGAGGAGGTAAAAGTTAAAATAATATATTAAAGAAAGGTAACTTAAAATGATAAAAAATTGGAGAAGAAAGAAGACAACTTCTATTTGACCTTGAACGTACTTCTTATTCTATAAGAAATTTTAAAAAGCTAGAGGGTAGTTGTTTCTTGTCATTATACTGTTGCTGATTCTGTGGTTAGTTATTAATTTTATTTTTTATGATTCACAATCTGCTCTTTGAAATATGCCATATGCTCAAAGCAATTCAAGGATGACAACTGTCAGAATTACTCCAATAAAAATTGCCTAAATGAGGAAGATTTACTGCAGTCTGATATTTCAGTGGAAAGTCCCTCTACCCTCCCCAACTGCTTTTTCAGACACTGAATATTGCGACCATTTTTTCAAGTCAAAATCACATAACTGTTTTGCAAAAACTTCTAAGACGATTTAAGTAGAATCGGTGAAACACAGTAGGCTAAGGGTGAATTAACAGACATGGAAAACAATATAAATAGTTATTAGATGGATTGCCTGCAATCAATATGTGAGTTCCAAGCCAGTTTTCTTAAATCACATGCAAATGCATTGACTTAATATGACAATGTCTGTGCTATGTAACACTAATAAACATTAAATTGGACAAGCCCTGTACCCTGGAAGCAGCAAGCCAATCGGAAGGCATTTTTTTTTAATCTCTGGAAAGATCTGAGGGGTGGACAGAATCCACCTGAGTGCTCCAATAACAATACATTTTGTTAAATGTTACCAGTCCATTTATCCTTCATTTTGTTTCAGTCTATTTATTAATGCAGTTTCATTTATTGCTATTCATCTTGAAGATAAATCTTTGTCCTTCTATAGAATTACACCAAATAGAATGTGATAAAGGGAACTTTCTTGCAATTATGATGTCGGTGCAGTCTGTCAGCACACAGGGGATGGAAATGAGTTTGGGGACAGGGAAGGGAATTCTAATAGACACCATGATACATACAATGAACGCAAAAGATATCCTGAGAGAGAGAAAGACTTGTCAGGCTAATCAGATCTTCCCCAGCAAGGTAAAGGCAAGAAGGGTAGCTCTAACCTTGTAAAGATGCTGCTGCTGCTCCTCTGACATCATCAGGTCGTGGCTGTCCATCACGAGAGACTCCATGTCAATCAGCCAATCCCAGAGCTCCTGATATTCTGAATCAAAGTCCAGAAGCCTGAAGATAAGGCACAAAATGTATTATGCATAAATACAGTGTAGTTGTTAAAAATCTCATATTAGAATAATATATTCTTGAAAACCTATGATGTTCCTGGGTGATACCTGTAGAAAAAGAAGGAAAAATTCTTGGTGTGGTTACACAGTGGGCCAGATAGGAACTCAAGCTTGTGACATAGCCATTTTCTTAGATTTTGAAAACATAAGATGTAATTCTGATGCTTGTACCTGAGACATATTATGGCTATTTCCATTCGCTCACCCTTACTGAGGATTTGCAGCATTTGAACAAAACGATTTGAACAAAATGGACTATGTCCTTGAAAAAGAGCATTGCTGTATTTAACAGACTGAGACATGGAGGGTCAGTGCCTTGGGAAGGTTACCCAGTCCAGAATCTGGGGTACAAATAGCACTCTCAGCATTCAAACCTCTTTCTCTTTGACTAGATTTTCCATGGATACTGCATGCGTCCTAATATATTCATGATTAAAAATACTAACTCAGCTAATTTCTCTATATGATCACTATTTACTACCATACCCAAAATATTATTTTCACTGGGAAATGACTCAATCATTTATCTGTCCCTCTGCTGTCTATCTGCCTATCTCTGCAAACGTATATCCTACATTTATTGTCATGGATGAGTAGCCAGCATTTCAGTTTAACACTCAGAGATAGGCTTGAGTGACTCTGGTAAGCCAGTGAGAACCAGGGGCAGATCCAGTATTAGACAGGTGTTCCCCACAGACATGTAGGAAACAAAGGTAAGGACAGGAAGTCAAAACAATGAATCTCTGAATAGCCAGCAATCATTAAAATTCAAAGGAGGATCACTATGGTTTTCAACAAAATAAATCATTAGAATAAGGAGCTTAAAAGGATTAATGTGATTCTCTATTGAAAGCCTGGTGAATAAGTAAAGCTCAGATTCTTCTAAAACACTGTGATCAGAAAATGAAAGTGCAGAATGAAAAAAAAACTATGACTTTGTCCTTCTCCCCAAAATCATCCCTCTAAAAGAAATCTTCGAGTCTTGACAAACTCTGAGCAAAACCCTATCAGTACTAATGAAGCAGCAGCCTCAGGTATGAATCTGAACTTATCAAGTGGGCATCTTATTACCTCCTTGTCCCTGTCTCTATACATGAAATGACTGCTTTCCAAAAAAGTGAACATCTGCTTTTCATAACTTACAATTTAATCTTAATAGATCTGTCAAAAAATTAAGGTATATCTGGCGATGAAGGAGCCTAGACCTAGAATCGTCTATTTTATTTTAATTACTTATCCATAATTATAAAGGTTTTTGATTAGAACCATAAGTACCCAGGCCATTGGTTATCATTGGCTAACACGTAGGATGAATTAATAAATGTTTAGTGAATGTCAGTGATGGATATAATCGATGTAGCCAAAACCTTCGGTAAGGCTAAGGTGGTCTAGAGCTGTGCTTTCAGACTTTACTATGCATATGGCATAGCTGAGAATCTTGTTGAAATGCAGATACTGACTCAATACTTTTAGGGTTGGGTCTGAGACTCTGAAGTAAGTGTTGGCAACTGGCAACCCTGCTGCTCCTAGATCACGCTTTGAGTAGTAAAGACTTACAAGCATACATGAAATCTGAAATAGTATCCCATTTCAAAATACTAACGAACAAGCAAAAACCACTGCAAGAGGAACCAATAAACTGTTAGGCTTTTTTTTTTTATTCATTATGTGAGTGATTGATAAGGAATGACTAATAAGCATTTGTTCACACGGCAGGCACAATCACTTAGAAATATCTCCTGAATTATGTTTACTGTTTCTCTCTCCTTGTACCCTCTCAGGGGAAAGACAGGGGAAAGGTGGCATGCCATCCCCCAAATTAGGAGAGTATACTCCTAATACTCATATAGGTGAGAATATCCAGGAGAATATTAAAAGCAAAAGATAAAGGAAGGGAAAGGCTCCCCACTTCCATCTCAGTGGACTTGGAGAATAAGAATGAACTAAAGGCAAGAGGAGCAGGTGCTCCTCTCTCTTGTGGCCCCCTCTCTCTTGGCTTAAGACCTAAAGGGAAAGCCAGGATGCTTTTCCTGCTACGTAGTCTGGGAGATTGCCTTAAACAATGCCCTCCCAATAACCTGAGGTGGGGATGTTGCAGAGAGTTGTGGTCAGGACTCCCTTTGCTACTCTGTTCTCTTCCCCCTTGATGAGACTGTTCTCTCATCCTCCCATGAGGTTTCTGGGAGTTCAGCTGGTGAACTTGACAGAGGCATTACCATGGCAACAGAGACACAATGACCTCTAAGGAGAGCCAGGGGGGTCTCTGAAGTCAGACCTCAGAGAGCTGGCTGGGCCAGTGAAGGCTGAAATGAAGCTTAGTCAGCAGGAAATACCTCCTGAACCAAGCCAAGAGATAACAACACAGCCACAGGCCTCTGTTGGGTGCAACCTCATGATGTAATGGCAGGGCAAGACCCATTTCATGGAACCTAACCAGCCTGCATCCAGGGGCCACATTAAGCCAGAGGGCCTCACTGTACCCCAGAATCACAAGATCACATAAGCCCCTTAAAAGAAGGGAGAGGAATAGGAAATCTGAAAAACAGCATTTATTTCAAGATGTTGTTCCCTAAAGAAAATGTTAATTTTTTAGGAAAGGCTACAATATTGTGTGTAAGAGCCTGAACTCTGATCTTAAAACCAGGTTTTTTCCATTGTTATACCAATGATGTATGTAATTAGAAAGTCTCATAAATTATCAATCAGCAAGTGATAATAAGGAAGCCTGTTTTCTTTTCCATATGTGTATGATTGAAAAAGAAGCTTTGATTATGACTAAACAATTCAAGGGCAAGGATATCTTTGTATCCCTAATGCCCAGAATCAGTTCAGTTCAGTAGCTCAGTTGTGTCTGACTCTTTGCGACCCCACAGACTGCGGCTCACCAGACATCCCTGTCTATCACTAAGTCCCAGAGCTTGCTCAAACTCATGTCCATTGAGTTGATGATGCCATCTAACCATGTCATCCTGTGTCATCCCCTTCTCCTCCCACCTTCAATTTTTCCCAGCATCAGGGTCTTTTCCAAAGAGTTAGTTCTTCGCATCAGGTGGCCAAAGTATTGGAGTTTCAGCTTCAGCATCAGTCCTTCCGATGACTATTCAGGACTGATTTTCTTTAGGATGGACTGGTTGAATCTCCTTGCAGTCCAAGGGACTCTCAAGAGTCTTCTCCAACACCACCAGTTCAAAAGCATCAATTCTTCAGCACTCAGCTTTCTTTATAGTCCAACTCTCACATCCATACATGACTACTGGAAAAACCATAGCTTTGAATCTTTGGACCTTTGTTGGCAAAGTAATGTCTCTGCTTTTTAATATGCTGTCTATGTTGGTCATAGCTTTTCTTCCAAGGAGCAAGCATCTTTTAATTTCAGGGCTATAGTCATCATCAACAGTGATTTTGGAGCCCAAGAAAATAAAGCCTGTCACTATTTCCATTGTTTCCCCATTTTTTGCCATGAAGTGATGGGAACGGATGTCATGATCTTAGTTTTTTGAATGCTGAGTTTTAGGCCAGCTTTTTTACTCTCCTCTTTCACTTTCATCAAGAGGCTCTTCAGTTCCTCTTCACTTTCTGCCAAAAGGGGTGTTGTCTCCATATCTCAGGTTACTGATATTTCTCCCGGCAATCTTGATTCTAGATTGTTCTTCATCCAGTCTGGCATTTTGCATGATGTACTCTGCATCTAAGTTAAATAAACAAGGTAATAATATACAGCCCTGATGTACTCCTTTCCCAATTTGGAACCAGTCTGTTGTTCCATGTCCGATTCTAACTCTTGCTTCTTGACCTGCATACAGATTTCTCAGGAGGCAGGTAAGGTGGTCTGGTATTCCCATCTCTTTAAGAATTTTCCACAGTTTGTTGTGATCTACACAGTCAAAGGCTTTGGCATAATCAATGATCAGGATAATACTTGATAAATGATGATGAATGAATATAGATAATGAAACCAAAAACTTTTAGTAGGGCAAGAATGAATTCAGAAGACCAATACATGATAGAGATAATATTTCATCCTCAAATACCAACTGTGATACAGACAGGTTCCCCATTCATTCTGAAGGTGAGATTTTGCATTCAGTACACAATGGTACATTTGCTTACTTGAAATGATTATATGCAGTATGCTCTCAATTAATGTGAGCTGCCTTCTCATTCCTTTCACACCCTGCTTCTATAGTGAAAATTAAGGGAAATTTATGAATAGATTTTAAATAGATGAAAACTACATACAGGATGATAAAATGTTCAGAATCATGGAATTTTTTTTACTAGCTCTTTACCATGTCTTTACATCCATTGAGCTGTTCCCTCCTGTTATTCTCCCTATCAAAGGACTTAGAACAAAAGCCATTGCTTCTAGTTAAATGTATCTCAGGCTCATCTGAGATGATCTTCACTGGAGACCTGCAAGTCCTGAATGAATCTAACAAAAATATTCACAATTCCTCCAGTCCTGTCTGTTTTCATCCTAGCTGAGAATACTTAAGCTTGAGTTTGTTAGATATGGTAAATGCTTTGGTTCTATATATTGTTTCTTTAGTGTAGAATCAGCACTAGTGTTTTTCAAATGACAAATTCTCATCAGATCCTAATACTGAAAAGTGAAAGTGCTCGTTACTTCAGTAGTGTCTGACTCTTTGGGACCCCGTGGGCTATGGTCCACCAGGCTCCTCTGTCCATGTAATTTCCCAGGTGAAAATACTGGAGAGGCTTGCCATTCCCTTCTCCAGGGATCTTCTCAACCCAGGGATGGAAACTTAATTCTGAAGACAAAAACATATTTTAAGCACTTGTGCCTGATTTCAGATTCTTTGCCATGTGTTAATTCACAGCTTAGGAAAAACCTGACAGTTTTCCAAATTTAAGTGAAATCAAATACATAACTTTGTAACAAATCAGAAATAAATTACTAGAATTTCTTTGTCGTTATTTTTTTAAAACTTCTAAATGACTATAATTTAATGTGCTGATTATAGCAGGAAAATTCTGAGGTAAAGGAAGTAGCTTACTTTCCTCTATTACCTGCAAAGGTATGCTGTAGACTAGTGATTTCATAAGAGACATCTTCTAAGGAAAATGCCAGCTAGCACACAGGAAAACAGAAAAGATCATAGATGAGTGAATTTATCAAGGGTAGCACAGAACTAGTTAGTTCTATAACCCTTTGCAGAATATGCTGATTCCATCTGCTGATTTCAGAACCAGGTACTTTTCCTTGAAGTCCTCGTGACAAATGACCTCTTTTTAAAAGAGAGAGAGAGATGATTGAAATTGTGGCAAATAGTTCAGAACCTTTTAAGGGCTATGAGTACAAGAACTGCTCTTTTGGAAGGATTTTCCTTATAAAATTTTCTTTGTAAATGTGCTTGGGTTCCTGTCAACTGATTGATACAAATATATAATCTCCTAGATGTTAAAAGGTCTCAAAGCATACCTTTTCAGTACTCTATGAATACATTATACTCTATGAAAATATTACAAAGCAGACTTGTACACTATTCTAAGACAGTGTTATAAATCAAACACATCACCAAAGTGCTATTCTTTTGTATATTTTTCCTTTAAATTGCCATATACCTGAAGGTTTCACAATAAAAGAGTTGGACATTCTATTGCAGATATGATATTACCAGTTTTGGAGCTTTATAAGCACAATCATGTTATGAGGAAGAAAAGTCTTCTAAATCAAAGTCAGGTTTTGTCAGATAAATATAGAATTATGTGTTCATTTCAGCGTCTGAAATTCTAATAAAGACAGAGACAAGTCTATGGAAAAAATAAACATGCAATTTTTTTCTTTAGTGGTTTTTTTTTTCTAAATTTGGGCTAACTACTATGATAATTACCAAAAGTACGTCCCAATATCTTGTCCATCATTTTCTCAACTTTTTCAGGTTTTTAAAAAAAAGATTCCAGGATTTTTCACCATGGAAATAAAATACTAACAAGACTGTTTAGTATCAATTTTTGCAGACTGGATAGCAATATATTATTTGTGAGGCTGGCATAGTTTAAGAAATGATCCTTCCTCTAAACCCTGGTGGGAGTTATGTTTGACCAGCTAAGTGTTTGAATACATAAATGCATTCAGCCTTTGGTATTTAAAGTGAGCATCATTAACTCAACATTTCAACTTAAACTTTGCTTAAAAGATAAAGTTTCACCCAAGTGAAATCAATGGAAGGTGTGTGTGAATATATGAGGTTCCAGCTTGGTCCACTAAGGAATTTTGATGAAATCAGACACCAAATGAAGAAATCATCAAAATAGAGCAACCAATAGTTGAAGAAAAGATAATACCAAAAAGGCCTGGAAGCTTTTCTACTAAGGATGAGTAATACATATTTTGGAGCATTTAAGTATCCATCTTTTGTAAACTTAATAGTTCCTTTCACATCAACATATCCAAAAACACAAGATCAGTTCCTGAGATACTAGCTTGTCTATGTTGGAATTTCTGTTAAGTGATCCAATTTTCCTAGCTTCTTTAGCATATTGATTCTTTCCCCAAATATTCACTAAGTGTTCACTGTTCACATTATTTGCTCAAGGAAGTTTGCCTCTGGTTTTCAAAAAAGACACTAAAGGTAATGGTAGCAAAATCTCATAAAAATACAGTTTAATATTATTGAAGTAAAACACTAATAACTGATTAGAATTTCCCATCATCCTCTATGCCATGTGTCATGTAAGCACAGCGGGGAGATACAAGAGTGGCACCTAGTCCAATCACAATATCATTCAAGAATAAAATTTAGCTTTCCAGACATGAAATCAGATATGCACAGTTGCATGTAGAATCCCTTTCCACTCTAAACATATTAAAGTGTGGACACTAATTTACTATTTTAAATGAAAATTCATGAGCCACTTCCTCATGAGAAAAGCCGCCTGCCTTTGCCATTAATAAATAAAAAGGAATATGGAGTTCTTTCCAGTAGTAATTTTCTGAATTCTCATATACACCCATGTACATGTGAAAATGTCTAAGAAAAATAAAATCAACCCTACAGATTTGTTAACGATAGGCCCCACTTTCTCATGGTCTCATGGACTGTTCATAAACTCTTGCTATTAAAATACAATCCATAAAACAAAAAAACTCTAACCTCCAAGATTAGCCACAAAATTAGAAGTATTAATTTAAGTTTCTGGATATATCTAGAGGATTCCGTTAGGCTGTCAGGAAGTCAAAACTCTCTCTAAATTTTCAAATACACTGGACTAAGTTCTAGCCAAAGGACTTGAAAACATTGTGAAGAATTTAGAAATGGTAGTGATTCTAACACAAATGTGAGAACCCCTATATCTGAAGACAAAGCAAGAGATAACGTTGTTTAAAAAAGAGAGAGAGATAAACCTTTCCATGTCATTGTCCATATGTTAGAGGGTCTGGATCCAGACTTGCTTCTGGAATACTGCTGAGGATTAGGCAGCTCAGCCTTTTGTGAAAAGTCTACTCTATCCTATACTTCCCTGGTTTTCAAAGATTTAACAAGCAATAGAGAATATTTGAGGAGGGTATGGCAAACCACTCCAATATTCTTGCCCAGAGAATCCCCATAGACAGAGGAGCCTGGTGGGCTATAGTCCGTGAAGTTGCAAAGGGTCAGACATGATTGAGTGACTAAGCATAGCACAGAGAATATTTACCCTCAAGGTTAGGGCAGGGGATAAAAATGTGTGTGCTCAGTCACTCCAGTTGTGGCCGACTTTGAGACCCCACAGACTACAGCCTGCCAGATTCCTCTGTCCATGGTATTTCCCAGGCAAGAATACTGGAGTGGGTTGCCATTCTCCTCCAGGGGATCCTCCCAACCCAGGGATCAAACTCCTGTCTCCTGCCTCATGTGTCTGCTGCCTTGGCAGGTGGGTGCTTTACCACTGTACCACCTGGGAAGCTCAGGAGGTAAACAACGTAGGAATAACTCTCTGCCACCCAATCTCTAACAAAATCTTTGTGGAAGAATTACTATGGAGATCTCTCCCAATATGACTTCATCTATCCTGTAGATGGGCTCTTAACTGAACTGTGCTTTGACATCACTTCTGCAGCCTACATCAAAAAATTGCCTTGGGAATTTGGTTTCTCTTACGAAAGTATTAGTTGCTCAGTCATGTCCGACTCTTTGCAACTCCATGGACTGTAGCCCGCCAGGCTCCTCTGTCCATGAGATTTCTCAGGCAAGAATACTGGAGTGGGTTGCCATTCCTTTCTCCAGGAGATCCTCCCAACTCAGGGATCAAACTCAGGTCTCCCGCATTGCAGGAAGGTTCTTAACCATCTGAGGCACCAGTGAAGAGATGAAGTATCACAGAGGCCTGTCTTCTCCTGAAAGAACTACCGGAGAAATCCCTCCCAGGACCCAGTGTGTTTCCCTAGATATATATTATTTTTAATCTTAGGATATTATGAATTTTCTGATGGATGAGATTTCACTCTTTTATTTGGATGTGGAAAGCTTAGAGCCAAACCATTGCCCTTCTTGAGGGCATGCACAGAAGATACACTTTTTTGTTTTCTGGTACACATTTTACTTTTACCTAACTGAGTTCAGTCCAATATTTATTCTATTTTATTGTAAATATTTTTGGTAAGTTGACTTAAATCCCTTGTGAAAGTGATGTGGGAATGCATAAAGGAATACATTTTAAAGAAAAGAGTTAAGCTCTGCACATTAAAATGAGGCAGATTAGATTTGTTTTAGACTCTCTCATATCTCTTTCCTTCTTCAATTGATCCCATAAACTTTCCAAAGCAGCACAGAAATTGTTTTAGCATTGTTAAGATGGAAAGGAGTTATATAAATAAATAAATAAATAGTTGACTTTACTGTTAACTTTGAAATAATACTTCCCCAGTAATTATGCCACTACCTCTTTAGTTCATCCTTTGTTGGCTCTTGGTATGGATGGCATTAGATTACTGAAGTGGAAGACTGTCTAGGTCTAAAATTAGTTTAATGTATTTGAACATTAGAAGGATATGATATTATGATCACAAATGAATACATGTATACTGGTGAGATTCTTTTTACAGCCGGTAAGACTTATTTTAATAATCATAGTGTCCAGAATATCAGTTTTTCAGAAGGTATCCAGGCACTTTTTGCTCCTTTGACTACAGGATGCATTGTGATCTTACTATGTGATAACACCAGAACACAACAGAAGGAGCAAAAAGAACCTGAACTGAACACTGATCAGTTGTTCATTAGTTTGAGACAGGGTAAAAATCAGCGGAGGAAGGTAAAAATGCAGGGTGGAAATAAGGTCGCCTTGGATTGTCTAGTGATTTATTTGTGAGAGTATTCCCAATATCAGCACACAGTTTATGACTGTGTGTACCAAAAAGAAAAATTATATTAATATGCAACAATGTTCCAAAAACAACCATTGAGCAGAAATTCAAAATGTTCATTGAGAGAAAGAGAATATGAGTGAACATGAATGTTCACCCAGCAGCACAAGGATGTTTTTGGCCTTTGGCTCAACAGAAAACCAGAAAGATCATCCTAGTGTAGTGAAATCCAGAGGTGATTACAGCCCTTCTCAGGTATTGGAAGTCATTCAGTATATCTTATTGCTGTGGTCAAATAGGAGATGGCAAGAGTGAATGTCGACATTCTAGGAATCAGCGAACTAAAATGAACTGGAATGGGTGAATATAACTCAGATGACCATTATATCTACTACTGTGGGCAGGAATCCCTTAGAAGAAATGGAGTAGCCATCATGGTCAACAAAAGAGTCCAAAATGCAGTACTTGGATGCAATCTCAAAAACGACAGAATGATCTCTGTTCATTTCAAAGGCAAACCATTCAATATCACAGTAATCCAAGCCTATGCCCCAACCAGTAATGCTGAAGAAGCTGAAGTTGAACGGTTTTATGAAGACCTACAAGACCTTTTAGAACTAACACCCAAAAAAGATGTACTTTTCATTATAGGGGACTGGAATGCAAAAGTAGGAAGTCAAGAAACACCTGGAGTAACAGGTAAATTTGGCCTTGGAGTACAGAAAGAAGCAGGGCAAAGGCTAATAGAGTTTTGCCAAGAGAACGCACTGGTCATAGCAAACACCCTCTTCCAACAGCACAAGAGAAGACTCTACACATGGACATCACCAGATGGTCAACACCAAAATCAGACTGATTATATTCGTTTCAGCCAAAGATGGAGAGGCTCTATACAGACAGCAAAAACAAGACCACGAGCTGACTGTGGCTCAGATCATGAACTCCTTATTGCCAAATTCAGACTTAAACTGAAGAGAGTAGGGATAACCACTAGACCATTCAGGTGTGACCTAAACCAAATCCCTTATGACTATACAGTAGAAGTGAGAAATAGATTTAAGGGACTAGATCTGATAGACAGAGAGCCTGATAAACTATGGATGGAGATTCATGACATTGTACAGGAGACAGGGATCAAGACCATCCCCAAGGAAAAGAAATGCATAAAGGCAAAATGGCTGTCTGAGGAGGTCTTACAAATAGCTGTGAAAAGAAGAGAAGCGAAAAGCAAAGGAGAAAAGGAAAGATATTCCCATTACAATGCAGAGTTCCAAAGAATAGCCAGAAGAGATAAGAAAGCCTTCCTCAGCGATCAATGCAAAGAAATAGAGGAAAACAACAGAATGGGAAAGACTAGAGATCTCTTCAAGAAAATTAGAGATATCAAGGGAACATTTCATGCAAAGATGGGTTCGATAAAGGACAGAAATGGTATGGACCTAACAGAAGCAGAAGATATTAAGAAGATGTGGCAAGAATACACAGAAGAACTGTACAAAAAAGATCTTCATGACCCAGATAATCACAATGGTGTGATCACTCACCTAGAGCCAGACATCCTGGAATGTAAAGTCAAGTGGGCCTTAGGAAGCATCACTATGAACAAAGCTAGTGGATATGATGGAATTCCAGTTGAGCTATTTCAAATCCTGAAAGATGATGCTGTTAAAGTGCTGCACTCAATATGCCAGAAAATTTAGAAGACTCAGCAGTGGCCACAGGACTGGAAAAGGTCAGTTTTCATTCCAATCCCTAAGAAAGGCAATCCCACAGAATGCTCAAACTACCGCACAATTGCACTCATCTCACACGCTATTAAAGTAATGCCCAAAATTCTCCAAGCCAGCCTTCAGCAATATGTGAACTGTGAACTTCCAGATGTTCAAGCTGGGTTTAGAAAAGGCAGAGGAACCAGAGATCAAATTGCCAATATCTGCTGGATCATTGAAAAAGCAAGAGAGTTCCAGAAAAACATCTATTTCTGCTTTTTTGACTATACTAAAGCCTTCGACTGTGTGGATCACAATAAACTGTGGAAAATTCTGAAAGAGATGGGGGTACCAGACCACCTGACCTGCCTCTTGAGAAACCTGTATGCAGGTCAGGAAGCAACAGTTAGAACTGGACAGGGGACAACAGACTGGTTCCAAATAGGAAAAGGAGTACGTCAAGGATGTATATTGACACCCTGCTTATTTAACTTATATGCAGAGTACATCATGAGAAATGCTGGGCTGGAAGAAGCACAAGCTGGAATCAAGATAGCCGGGAGAAATATCAATAACCTCAGATATGCAGATGACACCACCCTTATGGCAGAAAGTGAAGAGGAACTAAAAAGCCTCTTGATGAAAGTAAAAGAGAAGAGTGAAAAAGTTGGCTTAAAGCTCAACATTCAGAAAACTAAGATCATGGCATCTGGTCCCATCACCTCATGCGAAATAGATGGGGAGACAGTGGAAACAGTGTCAGACTTTATTTTTGGGGGATCCAAAATCACTGCAGATGGTGACTGCAGCCATGAAATTAAAAGACACTTACTCCTTGGAAGGAAAGTTTTGACGAACCTAGATAGCATAATAAAAGGCAGAGACATTACTTTGCCAACAAAGGTCTGTCTGGTCAAGGCTATGGTTTTTCCATTGGTCATGTATGGATGTGAGAGTTGGACTGTGAAGAAAGCTGAGCACTGAAAAATTGATGCTTTTGAACTGTGGTGTTGGAGAAGACTCCTGAGAGTCCCTTGGACTGCAAGGAGATCCAACCAGTCCATCCTAAAGGAGATCAGTCCTGGGTGTTCATTGGAAGGACTGATGTTGAAGCTGAAACTCCCATACTTTGGCCACCTCACGCGAAGAGTTGACTCATTGGAAGAGACCCTGATGCTTGGAAAGATTGGGGGCAGGAGGAGGAGGGGACGACAGAGTATGAGATGGCTGGATGGCATCACCAACGTGATGGGCATGAGTTTGAGTAAACTCTGGGAGTTGGTGATGGACAGGGAGGCCTGGCGTGCTGTGATTCATGGGGTCGCAAAGAGTCGGACACGACTGAGCGACTGAACTGAACTGAACTGATTACTTATTTGATCTTTAATCAAGTAATGTTTTAAATAGTGATATATTTGTCTTCATCTGCCAACACTATTCCTCTTTGGGAGTGTTTTATATGTATATGTGTGTGTGTGTGTGTGTACATTATCACAGTTATTCAGGAATACTTCATTTCCTAAAGGAAAATGGATTTATTTTTACTGCCAAACTTTTAACCTTTTGTCTAGTTAAAGTTCATTTAATTCAACCTGTTGTGCTTGGAAATAACCTGTGTATACTGTTTGTATTTGAAAGTAAAATTTACTCTTTCAACCTGTTGTGCTTGGAAATATCCTGTGTATACTGTTTGTATTTGAAAGTAAAATTTACTCTAAAACATTACATGATGTGGGATGAATACTTCTACATTCTTACAGAGAACAAACCTGACTACATATCCATCTGTGGACATTACCCAAATTCCCCCTCAGCCAGAGGTTGGCGTATGAGTGAGACTGAAGTATCTTCTAGAACTTTACCACAAGAACAGAAAGCCCTTTGAAATTCCCTCCGGAAGCAGAGTCAGGAAACATCTCCCTACTCTTCTACTCCATATTATTACTTACAGTAACCCTTAATATGTGTGCACAGACATGCATACACATGCACACACATATCCCTACGTGATGTTGTTGTTTAGTCGCTCAGTTGTGTCTGTCCGGCTGTTTGTGACCCCATAGACTATAGCATGCCAGGTTTCCCTGTCCTTCACCATCCCCCAGAGTTTGCTCAAACTCATATCCATTGAGTCAGTGATGCCATCCAACCATCTTGTCCTCTTTCATCCCCTTCTCCTCCTGCCTTCAGTATTTCCCAGCATCAGGGTCTTTTTCAAAGAGTCTGCTCTTCGCATCAGGTGGCCAAAGTATATATCAACTTGAATTCTGTTCTTTAATTTTTAATCCTGTATGCTCTCTCTCTTCCTTTAAGAATTTAGACTAGAGTGAATATATATCCCTAAAACTAATTTTTTTATGTAGTTGGAAGCAATCTGAGCAGACCTAATACATTTTAATAGCTGGAATCAGAAGGTTCCAGCAGCTTGAAGACAGAAAATAATAGTCAACAGTAGTTCTCAATTTCGTGCTAATCAAGATATCACCTTGGAATTTTCAATGCTATGCTTTTGTTTTTGGTTTCCCAGGGGGCACCAGTGGTAAAGAACTCGCCTGCCAATGCAGGTAGACTTAAGAGATGTGGGTTTGATCCCTGGGGTGGGAAGTTCCCCTGGAGAAGGGCACAACAACCCCCTCTAGTATTCTTGCCTGGAGAATCCCATGCACAGTAGAGCCTGTCAGTCCATAACGTCACACAGAGTCAAGATACATCTGAAGTGACTTGGCACACACACAAATTTTATTTTAAAAGACTTGTATAATATAGCCTGAAAGATTCTAGCTGAAATAAAAATGTCTCTATCAGCCATATCTTTTAAAATGAGCGTTCTTAAAGAGACTGCTATGTCTACCTGTGGCAGGTTTTTTGGGGACATGCTACCGCAAGGTAAGCTCCCACCTCCCTCAGCCCCTGCTACCTCATAGTCACCATACTGTCCTTGTTGATGGTTGAGGAGCCCAAGACATCCCTGAGCTTCAGATCTGCTTCCTGGGCATTTCTACTTAGATGTTCTGCAGACCATAAAAAAGAACTTTGTCCCAAACAGTCAGGTCCCCTCAGGCCCCTTGCTCCTCCCCTGCACTGAATACCATGTCCATTTGTGCAAAAGCCTGAAACACGGAGGTCTGTCTTAAACCCCACGTCCCTTAATGCCTGGTCCACTCAGGGACAAGGTTCTGTCTTCAACTTCCTTCCTTCAGTTTCCATTCCTGCTGTTTTCAGGCCAGAACAATTTCTCACTTGGATGACTGGAATAGCTTCTTAACCAAGCACTGTCTAGTCTTGCCCATGCCAGTCCCTTCTCCAGAGTGCGGCCAGAATACTGTTTTAAAATTGCCAACCTATTCTTGCTGGAATCTCTGACGGGTTCCAGCTGTTTGTACACATTGCCTCTGCTGTGGGAAACACTGGCTGTCACCTCTGACCCTGGGCCAGCCTCAACGACACTTCTCCTGGCAGGCGTTCATGATTTACATGCCCTGCCACTCTTTGTGTCCCGCTGCCTCTACAACCCCAGTGCCTAGTAGAGCCTGCTCAACAATCATGAAATGCTGAATGATACAGAAATCATTTGAATCTGAGTCTTCCTGTTTTCTTTCTCTCCCCACATTAGAGTGGCCCTTTTCTCTCTCTTACTTGCCCCATCCAAGGTTTATTGACTCTTTCTGGCTTTAGCCTCCAATCTTGTCTCCACATCTCCCATTAATTTCTAATCTGTTACTGGTCTCCACCTTCAGATTTTCCAATTTAGTACATCTGGAGTGGGACCCAGAATTTGCAATTTCTAGTTGATTCCCAGGAGATACTAATGCTGCTGGTCTAGAGATCATTCTTTGAAAACCACTGGAGCAATGATCTCAACTGGGCAGTTGGGCATCAAGTATAATATATCTTGGTCCACTCTGGCCTCCTGAATCAGAATTTTGAGGGAGGTAAGATGGGCAGGCAGTTTTCAACTTAAAAGTTCCCTAGGAAATCTTGATGCATCCTAGTTAAGAACCATGAACTCAGTGATTAACTCCAGGATCTCAACTTCACTTTCTTCCTAAGCCTTATTTGGCACTACTCCCTCTGACTTTCTACCTTGTTCTCTAGTCATATGGAATAGCAAGCAGCATAATGATTCCACACCTCTGTTCCCTCGAAGCCCTAGATTCATTTTAGTTTTTCATTTATGCACCAGCATTCACTGGGTATCTAGCACACTCCAGGATGCAGTGCATAGTGTGGTGAATGGGACAGACATGGCCCTGCCTCATGGAGTCCACATGTTATTTGCTCTAAGCTTCCCTGGCACCCTCTGCCTCCCCTTCTTCTTCACGATACAGAGAAATACTAGTTTAATGCTGCTCTCTTGATAGACTGTAAATTTCATGAAGGTAGGGACTACGGTCTGACTGTGTTTGTAAGTGCTCAGTATGTGTTTGTTCAGATTAAACTGGAAAATTCTTCCCCTGCCCTAGCCCTCTTCCGAAAATCACCTCTAGAGTCCCGTCTCTCTCTATCATTCCTGACCTGCTCCAATTCTCCCACCACCGTCAGAACTGAGCCCCACCTTCCATGAGCCCTGCTCCCTACTCTAAGCAGATTCCTAACTCACCACTTTGATACTTCACTCTATGTTGTTTATAGATCTGGTTCCTCCTACTAAATAAACTGTGAGCTTCTCAAGGGCAGGGACCATTTCATTTTTGCCTTTTAACCTCTATACTTCATAAAGGACATATTTAATAATATTTGTCAAATTAATGAATTTCATTTTTCACTTAAGCCTGCTTTGCAGTGTTTTGTCCAAACTTCCTTGTGGCTTAAATGAAATTGCCTTAAGACTCTTCTGTCTCTCTATAGTAGGACAATATCATAATTCAAATTTCATATACCATATGGAACATGCATAACATGTGATTTAGGGGGAAAAATGTTTATCAAGGGTCTGAGCTAAATTTTCAGAGAGAGGGCAAAATGCGACTTCATGGACTGTTCACTACATCATGACTCAGGGCTCTGAGGTGAGGTCCTGGACAAGCCAGTCACCCAGCCGTTTTGCCTCCCAGTTCTATTATTTATAAGCTAAACAAAAGACATGCTTTGTAATCTACTCTAAGTCTTGACAGGAAGTAGGATACTACTTACTAAAATAAACAAGATTTTGAAATTCATTATAAAAATGAAATCAGACAACCCCTTAATAGAAAGAGGTGTCAGAAAGACAGATGATTATACTTTACAAAATTTACAAAAGAGTGTTCCTGATGAAATCTGCTCAGAAAATTGTGCCATGCACGTAGTATGCCTTCAGTGAATATTTACAGGATAAGAAACAAACAAGACAATCTACAAGCTTTCATTTAAATCAACAGGAGCCAAAAGCACCAACCTGCTCCCTTTGAGAATCACCAATGACTCAAGCATTGCAGGTCCCTCTAGGAAGCCACGGTTTCCCACTTCGCTACTTAGGAACCAGTGCCCAGTGTCTCCCACAGAGGAACACACTCTGTTACCACAGCTCACGCAGCTTCACATACTGTCAGGGAAATCTTCCCACTGCACATATTCATGACTGTCAAACACACATTTCATGGTGGTACACAAGCTGTGTTAAATCACCTTGATATACACCTTTTCATCAAGCCAGAGAGGTTATAAATTCATTTCTAAACAATATTTTGGTTACACAAAAATCTTAGAAATTTAAGATCTCCATTCAATCTAGCAGCTGAGTCTTCCCTGGAATAACCTTATACATTTTTCAACTACATATTCTCCTTTGCATGGACATAGGCTGGAGGAGGAAATAAAAATATATGGATTGCATCACCAACTTAATGTTCTCTTCAGTGGATTGGATATCTACCTGCCTGTGGAATGAAGATCCTAGAAGACCCACATTATTCCCACAATATCTTATCAAAAACAATGCTCATTCTGTGTAACAAAAGGAACTGTTAATGAAGTTCATGTATCATTGGAGCAGATAATTTTAGAAGGCTGTGTTCTTAAGGTTTCAGAATTACAGATTCAACTGTGGGAGCAAAGCGTCTTAGGAGCAGGACGCCCCAGATAACCTCACCCACGTACATTTCTCAAACAATGGTTTTCTGTATGTAAACAGAAAACAGAAAGGAGTATATGGTTTTTGTCCTTAGTATTAAATAGCTGCCTTTTCTTCAGCACACTCTTAAATTTCCTCACAATGCACAGCCTTCAGCACCCTAAGGAGCGTAAACAAAGGATATCAGGCAAGTTCACCTACTCCCACTTCACAGAACAATGCTTGCTGTTAACTAAGCCATTCCCAGGGCAGATTTATGATTTGTGGAGCCCAGAGTAAATACTCAGGTTGGGCCCTTGGAATCTGAGGTCAGAAGCACGTGGTAACAGCTCAATCCCTAGGGCTTTTAGAAAACATGAAAATGTGACCTAAAGTTTTTGGTGGTGGGTACACCAGGGACTATTTAGGCATTTAGAGAAATTAAACCACATTAAGGCCTCAAAACAGCTTATTGTTCACGCTCGAATATTTAACCTTTTCTTTCTAATTTGCTGTCATGCTTTTCCTCTTGTGAATAAATGTCTTCTGAATCATAGAAGATAAATCAAATACATGCTCACATGTCTATATATAAAAAATATCTTAAAAGAGCAACAAATTGTATAGAGAGGTAAATTTTAAAAGTTAAAAAGCCGTTGCCCATTTCCTAAAAAGAATTACAACTCGAATTCTTTTCTTGCATTCTTAGACCTCGGGTTATATCACAAGACAGAATTTGTAACCTGTGTTGTTAATTTATCCTCAAAATCTGAACGAGAATTTTAAGTCACATCAGAACTATAAGCACGTAAGAGAAAAAAGAAAGCAAATGCATGGAAAGACTTCTTTTCTCTTGCCTTTTGAAGGAATATTTTGGCTAGAGTTACTCCCCATAGGTTTATACTATGCTGTTAACATGTTATGGAACTTGGGGGAACAGTTTCTCTCCCTTGTTGTCTGGCTCAAGTATAAAAGAAAATAGGTTACTCTTTCCATTTTAATGAGTATAATTATTATCAAGTCATTAAAATTATGAAATGATTAAATTTCATTATACTCTTTTACTCTTTAATAATCACCTACTAAATATTAAAATTGAACCAGAAAAGAAATTTTTAAATATATAGTATTTTATAAATCTCATATATGTATTATATATATAATATATATACAGATCTACAATATAATTGTAGATTATACACACACACATACACACACACAGAGAATGTTTGCATAATTTTGAAGTAATTTGGAAATACTTGAATGCATTACTTAACTATTCAGTAGCATGGGTAGTTAGTATAATATAAATACAGCCATAGATCTCAGGCTGAATGAAACTGTTGGTGGGTCATTGAAGTTGCTGGGTCTTTTCATGTAACACAGACAATAAGCACTAGTCCATCATTCCACTTGACTTCATGCGATGCTAACCAGTTAGTCCATAGTCCCTAAACAATTATTAAATATCTGTATTTTCAAAAAATTATGTTCCACCAGTTTCCAGTGAGGTTCTGGTGTTTAAAATTTGCTTAGATAGACTTTAAACTATGAGGTTTAAAGAGAGGGAAATACGCTGAGAAAATTACAGGCACAGTGTAGTGACAGAAACGCTCAGAAAATCACAAGACTGTTTTGAACAAATAATACCAAAGTTAGGAAGTCCTGGGTGAGATGACAGACTGATAAAATCCATAGTCTTCAATTCTAATGGAAAAGGACATAAATACCTTGTCTATCGCACTTCTCTTGCTAGCTTGGGAGGAAATGCCTGCCTAACACCAACCAGTGGAACATCGTTGAAAAAAGTAGAGATTAATGAGAATAAAACAACAAAAAGAATAGCTCCCTACCCATTGCCTCCTCCTGAATGAACTTTTGACATATCAGCAAACTCTTCTTTCCGTTTGCTGCCGCTGGTGTATTGCTCACTGTACAGCTTGAGGGACATCTGCTCAACAGCATCTCTTTGTGCTTCCAGGTAGCATAGTTGAACCTCAGCCTGGAGAGAGAAACAAAGAGGAATGGCTGTTTTAATCTGGAAGGAATGCATTTCAAGTGAGGTGTAACAACACAGAGAACGGGAATTGTTCACATCATTATATCGCTCCTTTTCAGCTTGGATTTAACGGGATCAGCTGGGCATATTACAGAATTATATTGTAGATCTGAATCTTATAAGTTCCTCCTTAAAATATAATCTGAATAAATGAACTCTCAGAAGACTCAGTAAATATCACAAAATATCCCTGAGATCATAATACTGTATGATGAGACTTTATATAAAAGTTCTGTGAAATTCCTTAATAATATCCTTCCTCATACTGCCACATATGTAACATTTTTTTTTTTAAAGAGTCCCCTTCCAACCCATACATTTGCATGGACACATACTCTGGATGCTTCTCATTAGCTTCACCCTGAGGAGAATAAAAAAGCCTAGGACTAATTCAATATCTCTTCAATAGGGATAAGACTTCCTACATTACTTTTTTTTGGTTCTCTGTATTTTGTCTTAATAATTTTAAAATAGAAAGAACAGTGATTTTGCTTACATGCAGGCTTGAATTGTTAAATTTTTCATAGATACTTGGGGCTCACTGTACTAAAAGGAGAGGTAGTAAGTTCACCATGCTGTTTTCTATCAAACCAAGGCCAAAAGAATGCTGAATAACATTTGGCAAGGAAATGTATTGAAGAGATGCTTTATTTATTGCAGCTGTTGAGATCCCTGTGGCTTTAGAGTTCCCCAGAGCACCAGATAAAACGGGGAATGAAGTCTTCTCAGTGGCATGCTTGCCTGTGGTGAAGGAAAAAGGCCAGTGCTGAGTACATGTGTACTGTGGACCAAAGGAGCTCTTAAGGTCTTTTTGTGTGCTTCACTAAATCCCACATGCCTGTTAACATTTCTCAACAGCCTTAAAATTTCTACTTCTTTATTATTTAATTATATATTCTCCTACAGAAAGACCAAGTCTGGGTCAGTTGCTGGGTATTTGCCAGATTTCCATAACATGTAGGAAAAGCAGAGTCAGAGATGACCTTCTACTCTTCATGTCCATGGCCAGCTGAGGCCTCTTGCACACTCTCTGGTTTTATAGGCACAATTGTGGGGGGGGAAAAAAAGAGTGTAATAAAGTAGAAGCTACTTAAAAGGGCGAATCAGGACTCTGTAAAGGAAATGGGTAGCTTATGAAATGGAAGATCTCAAATCATTCTAGAATTTGTATTTTGTTCTTTTCCACAGGAGCTAATTATGAATGCTCTAGATATTGAGGAGGAACTTAAAAAATACTAAAATTACTATATTCATGTAATTGAAGTTTCTGCAATCTATGTATTGGTTCATGTAACCTTTTTTCGCCCAAACTAATTGACTTGCACAAGGATTAAGAATTACGTCAAACACTATAAACTAAGGATAATGTTACATGGAGTATTTTCAGTATGGGAAGAAAGGGTGTGGCTAGGGGAAAGCACAAAGGAAATACTAAATCTAGTGTTAGTCAGCCTATTTATTAATAGATGGAGAAAAAGAAGGCATGGAGCATATTAATGACAACATAGAAGAGTGCCAACTCAGAGGTTTGCAGGTATCACAGAATTTGAAGAAATATCTAGAGACCTAAGAATATTCTTTAATGGTTGCGGGGAAGAAAATGAAACTGAATATAGGGAGTCAATGATTAGAAAAAAACAACAGGCAATAGAAATGTATTGGTTCTATATCTTTCAATAAAGTATACAATATTCCCAAGCAACTAAATATGAGATCATTGAGAGATACTGAACAGTAGTCAAAGAACTTAATACAGCTAGAGATTATCATACTAAGTGAAGTCATAAAGTGAAAGACAAATACCATATGATATCACTAAAGTATGAACAAATGAACCTATCTACAAAACAGAAACAGATTCATAAACATAGAAAACAGACTTGTGGTTGCCAAGGAGGAGGGGGGAAAGAGAGGAATGGACTGGGAGTCTGGGGTTGGCAGATGCAAAATATTACATTTAAAATGGATAAACAACAAGGTCTTAGTGTTTAGCACAGAGACCTGTATTCAATATCCTGTGATAAACCATAATGGAAAAGAATATAAAAAAAGAATGTCTATAAGTAAATAACCGAGTCACCTTGCTGTACCGCAGAAATTGGCACAACGTTGTAAATCAACTATACTTCAATAAAAAGTAGTGATAAAATACTTTTTAAAAGATAACTTAAAAACAAAAATCTTTCCAAATGCTATCCCCACTCCTCCCCTTCTCAACACTATGGGGATAATGAGGAGACATCCCACACAAATTATTCTTTTGGAAATCCTATTAAAATAATGAATCTGCACCATTAGATGCCAAAGCTGCACGTCTGATCCATAGAGGTCCCTGTTAGTTTTTAACCACCCTAAGGTAGCAAACTAGACCACTGCTTGTTTTTGGTAAAGATCTCACAAATGTGAGCCACTGGTCACAAAAAGCAACGTAAAGAGGGAGGCCAACTTCACATAGACTCATCACTACCATGGAAAAATAATTGAAGCTCAGCCCTTTGAGATCCTCGGCCATCTCTGTGCACAAGGGTAGCACCTCTTGTGTGACACGGATTCCCGGAAAGGAATTCAGAGAACAATGCTGAGAGCAACTGGAGAAACAATTAGTCACCTTACAAAAATGATTGAAATGCTATGATCTAAGACTTTTATTGCACAATATCTCATAGGCATTTGACATAGGAAACTTCCCTGTGCTAAAAAGGAGATGAATTAGATGGCCCAGCTTTTCCTATCCATCTGTATTTCTATCTCTGCTTTCAGTGATTCATTTCAAAACGTGATGATAAAAATAGAACCAAAGTTTCTTCGGCTAAGGTTGAATGACTTTGCCAGTCTAAATCTCTCTGCGAGCTGCCTTAACTTTTTCTCATACTGTATTTTACTCCACAGATAAATTTTTAGGAGAAAGATTTGGAGAAACTATAGTTCTTAAAAAAAAATAGTCACACTGGATCTTTGATTAAAATAATTTCATTTATTGAAGCAATAGTTAGAACCGGACATGAAACAATGAACTGGCTTAAAATTGGGAAAGGAGTACATCAAGGCTGTATAGTCTCACCCTGCTTATTTAACTTGTATGCAGACTACATCATGCGAAATGCTGGGCTGGATGAAGCACAAGCTGGAATCCAGATTGCCAGGAGAAATACCAATAACCTCAGATACGCAGATGACACCACTCTTATGGCAGAAAGCAAAGAACTAAACAGCCTCTTGATGAAAGTCAAAGAGGAGAGTTAAAAAGCTGGTGTAAAACTCAACATTCAAAAAACTAAGATCATGGCCATCCAGTCCTATCCCTTAATGGTAAATAGATGGGGAAACAGTGGAGACAGTCACAGGCTTTCTTTTCTCAGGCTCCAAAATCACTGCAGATGGTGACTGCAGCCATGAAATTAAAAGACGCTTACTCCCTGGAAGAAAAGCCATGACAAACCTAGAGAGCTAAAAAGTACTAGTTACAGTAATAGTAGTTAAAAAGTAGAGACATTGCTGACAGAAGTCTGTCTAGTCAGAGCTATGGTTTTTCCAGTAGTCATGTATGGATGTGAGATTAGGACCATAAAGAAGGCTGAGCACTGAAAAACTGATGCTTTCAAACTGTGTTGCTGTAGAAGACTCTTGAGAGTCCCTGGGACAGCAAGGAGAAAAAAAACAGTTAATCATAAAGGAAATTAACCCTGAATATTTATTGAAAGGACTGATGCTGAAGCTTGAATACTTTGGCCATCTGATAGGGAGAGCCAACTCATTGGAAAAGACCCTGATGTTGGGAAAGATTGAGGGCAGGGGAAGGAGGCAACAGAGAATGAGAAGGCTGGATGGCCTTATCGATTCAAAGGACATGAGTTTGAGCCAACTCCAGGAGATAGTGAAGAACAAGGAAGCCTGGCATGCTGCAGTCCATGGGGTCGCAAAGAGTGGACATGACTGAGCGACTGAATAACAACGAGAACAATGACAATTGTAGATACTTTAAAAGTGACTATATTTTACAAATAGAAACATAGACTATAGTATATTAAATAATATTACTGATGTGTAATCAACAAGATTTGATAACTTATTCATTAAGAAAAATGAAAAGGAACAAGAAGGAACAGACTCACTGACAGATCTACCTCTCACTTCCAGTGTCATCAATGGGAATATAAAATGAGTAGCATAGACAAAGGGAACAAATGAGCTAAAACAGAGACTTTTGCTTTGAGGTACTAGTGTGATTCCCAAAATGAAATGTTCAGCAAGCAAGAGGAAATATTAGGACTGAAATATAAACCCAGAGGCAAAGGCTGACACTAGGAGATGAAATGAGAATGCCATGGGAGACTGTGTATGATGAGAAGAGAAAAAGGATCAGCTCTTTCTTATTCTAATTGAGGCCTGCTTAAGACCTCAGCTGACCTAAAGTGATGGATTCTCAAATACTCTACCTCCCTCTCTGCCAGCCCCAAATCTATTTTATAGATAGTTCCTTGATCTTTTTGATTCACATCTAGGATCACTGGTTCTTGTTGTTTCAGGGCTTAATTCTGGACCTCTTTATTTAAACTCTTTTCCATGGCTTTCAATGCTACCTATGTAGTAACAGCTCCCTATTCTCTCCTCTGAGTGCCATACTTATACATACAATCAACCACTGCTAACTGAATTTACTTTAAGCATAGCTGTTGAAAACACTCTCCATTCTCATCCTTACTGCATGCCTCCAAACTTTCTGTTCTTAGTACCCTCCCTTTAAATAAATGGCACCATGTGTTGCTTAGGTCAGAAACCTGAGAATCATCCATGACTCCTCTTCATCATTTCCTACAACCAGTTACTCCCTAAATTCTGTTGATTCTTCTTTCAAAATGTCTCTCCAGTCTGTCTTCCCAGTCTGCATTGCTGCCAGCCTGGTCCAAACCTTTATCAACTCTCCCCTGTAGTATAGCAATTATCTTCTAATGTGTATCTCCCCTTGCCCATTCCTGCCTCTCCCATCTCTTCCATTACAATGTCCAAGTGGTCTCTATAAAACATAAGTTGGTTTCATACTGCATTTAGATCTAAAACACAAACTTAGAATATAGCTCATTAGATTTGCTTCCTGCCTACCTTAGACCTCATTCCCTACTTCTCTCTTTCTTGATCACTATGCCCCTTGTCATGCTTTCCTTCTTCCTTCTTTAAATAGCTCTTTCCTCTCTAAGGACCTTTGCACATACTGTTCCCTTTCTCTAGAACATTCTCTTGCCAATGACTTCTCATTCCTTAGCTCTCAGCTGACATGTTACTTCTCAGGGAGGCCTCTCTGTCCACCTTATCAAAAGTAGACCCACTCTATTTTTCTCCATTTCAGAACAGTGTTAATTTCCTTTACAGCACATATCTCAATTTAGAATTCTTAGATTTGCTGGCTTATAATTTCTCTGTCTCTGTCTCCAGACTCTAAGCTCCATACAGGGATGGTGTTTCTCTGTCTGCTTGGCCATTCTGTATTCCCAGCACCTAGGCAGTATCTTGAATGTGATAGACGCTCAGTAAATAATTTATTGCTCATATAGTCACTAAGCCTTTATCATGTGTCAGGAACTACACCAAGAACTATGGGTACAAAGAAGAACAAAATATTGTCCCTTTTCTCAAGGGATTACAGTGTAGTGGAGGAAAGAGCCATGGCAACAAGTAGATAAGTGCGCTGAGTAAAATGATGGTGGGGGTGGATGGGAAATAAAACATTGCGTGAAGGTGAGGAATGGGCAGTAAAAGCCAGGTAGAGGTAACATTTGAGCCAGATCTGGGAGTATGGGTATATCTTTGTCAGGTAAAGAAGCAGATGAATATCTTTACAGGTAGAAGTCTTCATTTGTTCAGAGGCCCAGACTTACAAAAGGATATGGCATGTTCAGAGAATGGTGGCTGCAGCTTTGGGGGCATTTAGACAAAGAGGCTAAAGTAGAAGGGGATAGGCTAGGGAGAATGTCACTTTAGGGAATCTGAGCTCTTTAATGACCTACCAAGAAGATGTCACTGTTTCTGTGATGGCCTTAATCTACTATCTGCCTTCTTCTGTCATGAGATGGGTTAGTCCAGATATACTCATAAAGTTCCTACCTCCTGATGTCGCATTGAGAAGAGAATCAACAGTTTCCAAGGGGACAGAAGCCCAGCAATCCAACAGAGAGAATGCCTACCTAAGAGATTCTATTAATTCACTTCTCTCTAGTAAACTTTTAAAATAATGTTATGGGTTTATTTCACATAATGTGTCCTCTTCAAATTGTATGTTGAAGCCTTAAACCTAAATGTGACTGTAATTGGGGACAGGGTCTTTAAAAAGACAATTAAGGTTAAATAGATCACAAGGGTGTGGCCCTAATCCAACAGGACTGGTGTCTTTATAAAATGATGAAGAGTGGTCCCACAGAGAAAAGGCCATGTGAGGATGCAGTAAGAAGGCAGTTGGTCATCCACAAGCAAGGGGAGAGGCCTCCTATAGAAACCAAACCTGTCAACTACTTGATCTGGGACTTCCAGCCTCCAGAACTGTAAGAAATAAATTTCTATTGTTTAAGCCACCCAGTCTGTGTATTTTTTATTGCCACCCTAGTAGACTAACTAAGATTATGGCATCCAGTCCCATCACTTCATGGCAAATAGATGGGGAAACAGTGGAAACAGTGGCTGATTTTATTTGGGGGGGCTCCAAAATCACTGCAGATGGTGACTGCAGCCATGAAATTAAAAGACATTTACTCCTTGGAAGGAAAGTTATGACCAACCTAGACAGCATATTAAAAATCAGAGACATTACTTTGTCAACAAAGGTCTGTCTAGTCAAGGCTATGGTTTTTCCAGTGGTCATGTATGGATGTGAGAGTTGGACTATAAAGAAAGCTGAGCACAGAAGAATTGATGCTTCTGAACTGTGGTGTTGGAGAAGACTCTTGAGAGACCCTTGGACTGCAAGGAGATCCAACCAGTCCATCATAAAGGAAATCAGTCCTGGGTGTTCATTGGAAGGACTGATGTTGAAGCTGAAACTCCAATATTTTGGCCAGCTGATGTGAATATCTGACTCATTTGAAAAGACCCTGATATTGGGAAAGATTGAAGGCAGGAGGAGAAGGGGATGACAGAGAATGAGATGGCTGGATGGCATCACTGACTCAATGGACATGAGTTTGGATAAACTCCAGGAGTTGGTGATGGACAGGGAGGCCTGGTGTGCTGCGGATCATGGGGTCACAAAGATTTGGACACGACTGAGCAACTGAACTGAGCTGAACTGAAGAAGACTAATACACATAATAAAGTTAGAATCACTGCCTTATCAGAGGTTTAATACAACTGCTTTGCTACTTATCATTGTTAGTATGTTTTCCCCTTTTATTTCCCAGGTGGCGCTAGTGGTAAAGAACCTGCCTGCCAACGCAGGAGACATGAGAGACTCGGGTTCAATCCTTGGGTCAGGAAGATCCCCTGGAGAAGGAAATGGCAATCCACTCCAGTATTCTTGCCTGGAGAATCCCAAGAACAGAGGAGCCTGGTGGGGCTACAGTCCATATGGTTTCAAAGCATTGGACACAACTGAAGCAACTTAGCATGCACAATTTACAATGTAGGCAGATTTAGTTGCTAAGTCATGTTCGACTCTTTGCAACCCCATGGACTGTAGCCCGCCATTCTCCTCTGTCCATGGGATAGAATCCCTTGGACAGAGAAGCCTGGTGGCTACAGTCCATGGGGTCATGAAGAGTTGGACATGATTAAAGTGACTTAGCATGAATAGCCTAAATAATTAGAGACACTCCTCTTCAAATTTAGACTACATATTAATAATTTAGTCAGAACACAAGATAGTGTTCTAAAATATTCTATTTAAATTTGGCTTGGTATGTGGTGATTCAAATTCAGTGATATTCTCCTGAGCCCAAATAATCAACCATATACTTCCCTCTTGATGAGGGTGAAAGAGGAGAGTGAAAAAGCTGACTTAAAAGTCAATATTAAAAAAACTAAGATAATGGCATCTGGTCCCATCACTTTATGGTGAAAAGATGAGGAAAAAATGGAAACAGTGACAGATTTCCTCTTTTGGGGCTCTAAAATCACTGTGGATGGTGACTGCAGTCAGGAAATTAGAAGATGATTACTTCTTGCAGGAAAGCTATAACAAACCTAGACAGTGTATTAAAAAGCAAAGACATCACCTTGCCAACAAAGGTCCATATAAACAAGCCTACGGTTTTTCCAGTAATGTATGGATTTGAGAGCTGGACCATAAAGAAGGCTAAGTGCCGAAGAATTGATGCTTTTGAATTGTGGGGCTGGAGAAGTCCTTTGGACAGCAAGGAGATAAAACCAGCCAATCCCAAAGGAAACCAACCCTGAATACTCATTGGAAGGACTGATTCTGAAGCTCTAATATTTGGCCACCTGATGTGAAGAACCGACTCATTGGAAAAGACTCTCATGCTGGGAAAGATTGAAGGCAGGAGGATAAGAGGGCAACAGAGGATGAGATGGTTGGATGGCATCACCAAGTCAATGGACATGAACTTGGCAAACTCTGGCAGATGGTGAGGGACAGGGAGGCCTGGCACGCTGCAGTCCATGGGGTCGCAAAGAGTCGGACAGGACTTGACTGAACAACAGCAGCAGCAGCAGCAACAACATACTTCCTTCTGATAATGTGTCTAACAACAAAGTAGTTATTTAGCCCATTGTAAATTTGGTGGTGAGGGCGGTAAATTTCAGTTATTCTAACAATCTTGAAGGATTAAACCCACACTTACTTTTATAATCACATACAGATACATGCCTTGTCCTTGCCCTAAAAAGCACTGATTTAGTTGAGAAATATCAATTATTTCATTGTCACTGCTTATCCCTCGGGTTAAGTATCCTGAGAATGTTAGAAAATTAATTTTACTCTTTCTTAACTCATGCCATTGTAGGTCTACCTGCTCACTTCATAGCTTCCCACCACATCTACCCAGCCACTTGCATCTGGTTCCACATCCTCTGCTTTCTCTCCTGTTTCTGTGAAATACGTCCATATTTCTACCCAAGACCAATTCCCTCCACTTAGACACAAAGACCCCCTCTTATCTATGCAAAGATTATCACCCCAGGAGCAAATCACCCATCTCTTCTTCCTCAAGTTTTTTCCTCTCCTCTCCACTATATTATTCTCATTAGCACATTCCCCACCCCACCCCCCAAATGCTGTGTTTCTCCCATGGTAAAATAAATAAAGAGCTTCTCAGGTGGTGCAGTGGTAAAGACTCTGCCTGCCGATGCAGGAAAAAAAAGAGACGCAGGTTCCCTGGGTCTGGAAGATCCCCCAGAGGAGGAATGACAACTGACTCCTGTAATCTTGCCTGGGAAATTCCAGGGATAGAGGAGCCTGGCAGGCTACAGTCCATGGGGTCGCATGGGGTCCGACATGACAGAGAGACTGAGCACAACCATACAAAATAAATAAATATAAAGGAAAAATACTCTTTTGACATCAATTGATACCAATCTATTCTTGGCTTAAGCCCCATTTCTCTGTTCTTCATTACAGCAAAATCACTTTTATCCACATTATCTATACTCACTATGCCCAATTCCTCTCCTATTTTCTCTTGAATGTACTCCAACTAGGCTTTTATCCACATGCCACAGTTGAGTCCTCAACCTATCCTGACCCGCTTCAGCGGGGCCAGTGGGCTTGTTCCAGGGCTCTAGGGGTACTGTGACCTTGTTTGCATGACAGCTCCATCCCTAACCTCCCTTAAGTCTTTGCTAAAATGTCATCTTCTTATTCAGGTCTTTTTTGATCTTCTACTTAATACTTCAACTGACTCCTGCCTCCTACTCCCCACCCCCCATCCCCCTACCCACCAATCCTTACTGTCCTTCATATATATTTACCTTGTGTAGCCAAAATAGGTAACTTATTTTATATTGTCTATCTTCCAATTGTGGACTGGAAGCTGTGAGTGGACAGGGGCTTTTATCTATGTATCCATTGCTATATTTTATCCATGTATTCATTGCTTTTATCTATGTATTCATCACCATATCCCCAGCACCCAGCACAGCACAGTACATGGTATGTGAGAGGCAATCTATATAAATTAGCTGAATACATTTTACAGATTTTGAAAATTTTAAATGGTTTAAAATGTACAAAGAAATAAGACAGTTTAAGGTTGTAGCCTCAGTTTAAATTTGAAAATAGTTGGCTTTATTCTCTCTTAAAAAGGAGACTATTTTTTTCTTTGACCAAAAATTATTGAAATATATAACTTGTTTCCTTTTATCTAGAGAAAAGGAAGAAGAAAACCTTCTTTATTTTGAGTCATTTTGTAATATTTTATTCAGTTAATAGAGTGCTCTTATATGTCACATATCATATTAAAAGCTAACCACAATGGTCTCACGCTTATAGAATGAAAATTTCACCTATTGTCATAATGGAGTAAGCTACACAATACATTTCAAAATGAAGTTTGAAGTCTTCCGGGTAAGAATGTGTTGAAGCTTAATAAAACCTGATTTCCCATTTAAAATTAAAAAACAGTCATTTGAGCTTATGGAAGGGACATCAGCATTTGGAAGAATCTGCACCAGCTCAGGAAGACCATGGCAATCCATCAATACAATGGAGGGGAACTGTACATTTTCTGACAATAATTTTGTTATTTGGGAATATTTTCCTACTTTTACTAGTCTTTTTTCTTTACCTTTGATGCACTGTCTCTAAGCACACACCTTTTCCCCTTATGCCTTATACAAATATGCCTCCCCTCTAACCTTCCTGTAGAATTCATCTCTTGCAACTGACCCAAATCACTTCATTCTTCTGGAAACACCTTCAGGTCCCTAAACCCCCAAAGACTCTGACAAGGACTTTCAGGATTGATTAGAATCTCCATTTGGAAATCTCCATGCTTTTGTTTGGCAGAATTCCTCATATTCACTCCAGGATTGAGAGTTGTCACATCTATAGTGGTTTTTTTGTTTCCTAAGATCCTAAAATGAACTCTCGGAAGACATTTATCACACATCCATGATTAGCCACGTTCTGCTGCTACTGCTAAATCACTTCAGTTGTGTCCGACTCTGTGTGACCCCATAGACATCAGCCCACCAGGCTCCTCCGTCCCTGGGATTCTCCAGGCAAGAACACTGGAGTGGGTTGCCATTTCCTTCTCCAATGCATGAAAGTGAAAAGTAAAAGTGAAGTCTAATTAAGTACAAATATTATTTGGTGATACAAAGGAGGAGTCCTGTGTATAGGACTGAGTTAGAACACCAAAGTTTCCTTCTCCTAAGAGTTGGAGCAGAGACTAAGGACTACAGAGCAATGCATCTCTCTTTAGAATAAAGTTGATTAAAGGTCTTCACTTCTTCATTTGACAAATATATTTTGAGAGTCTCTTTATGTGTAAGACATTGTAGAAGATACAAATCTGGGTCAGACATGGTGCTTGTCCTTAGGGAACCTATAACCTAGAATTATAAAAATTATATCACACATAACAGGAGCTAAAATATTTATTCAAGGATATGACCAATACACTTTGAAAATACTGTCAAAGAAACAATTACTCAGTTGGTTAGGATATTCTTTTTATCAATGGATAAAAAACTTTTAAAAGTATTTAAATATTTCTCATTAAAAATAAAATACATATCAAAATTTAGGAAGATGCTTAAAGCTATTTCAATATCATACTCAGCAAGTAAGTGAGTGAAAGTTGCTCAGTCGTGTCCAACTCTTTGTGATCCCATGGACTGAATACTGGAGTGGGTAGTCTATCCCATCTCCAGCAGATCTTCCCAACACAGGAATCGAATCAGGTTCCCCTGAATTGCAGGCAGATTCTTTACCAACTAAGCTATGAGATTATTACAAATACTAATCTTTGTACTTTAGGCTATAAAATTTCTCTGACCATAGTGGCATTGCCAGAAAATCTAGACTTATATTCCCAAGGTTTATTTACACATATTCATGGATAATAATGTCAAGACAACTGCAAAAGATAACTGATTTAAATAAAAATATTGTATTTCTATACTTAAAAGGTCATCTTTCTGTCCACTGACTTGGTGCTAGTGGTAAACCATTAAAACCATTCACTGTAATGTTTAAGAAATCCAATTTTAAAGCTATATACTTAATGGTATTTGTTAAATGGGAAGCATTTAAACAAAGCAGAAAAATTAACATGAATGCTATTTTCATTATTTCTTCTGCATTTGTATGTAAAGAAAAATGTCATCTTCCTCCATGTTAATGAGAGAAGAGATGCCTATATTAAAAACAACAATAACACCTCCACTTAAACATAAAGAACAAATATATCACACAATCACATTTGTGGATAGCCTCATCCACCACTACTCTTCTGTTCTTTGTAATGGAAGTAATTAAAGTCATTAAAAATTCAGCATTTTATGTCACGAGCTAGGGTGGGAAGGGAGCGTGATTACACTGTGTGGACTGGAGGGGATGATTAGAATTTCTATGTTTCTCCATTACTGTTTCCTTAGCAAATCTCTGCACAATGACACAGGCGTCAAATCTTGTGTTTATATTCTTCAGCAGTGTTCTTATTCCCAACTTCCAAATACCACTACCACAAGTCCTTATGTACTTTCTGGCAAAAAAAAATAAAGACATATAATGTCAAGATACAGTCTTAGCTTCTCTTGCCCTGCAGGACTGGCAGTTCCTTCCCGAGTACAATTATGTTGGCAAATGCTGCTATTAACTCTATGACTACAATGTGCACTCCAGTTCCCTTGAAATTCTATAAAATAGTTGTCCTTAGATGGTGATAGAAAGGAAGGAATGAAGCAGGAACAACAAGAATTACTTTACATACTAATAATAACAATTTAGCTATCAAAACAGAACTGAACAAGTGTGCCTTTATACATTCTTTTAAAAATGTAGCCTCCTAGGGTCCTAATAATCAGAGCCTATGGTTCAGGAATGCACGGTAGCACTCAGCTCAGTGCCTGTATCCTCATTTCAAAGAGAATCATTCAAACCGACATCCACCCTGTCAAGAGTCTTGACTTTGAGCTGCTAATGTAGAATAAAAATCAATATAAATTTTGATCATTTGATGAATATTTACTTCTTTCTTTAGTGTTTAGGGATTTAGAATTGAAAAGTGCTGAATCAAGTCATTTTATTTTTCTGTGTTTGTGCCAACACCAATTTACTACCCTCCAGAAAGTTCCTGAACAAGATGTCTCAGGTGGTGTGCATGTTGGTTTTTCCTGTCAATCATAACAGTATGTCAGTAGGGAACCATAATCATTTCCCTTTCATACTCTTAGTGTTCCAAAGAGGAATATTTTGATTACATCCCTGGAAAAGGTAAACTTTCTCATTTAGACACACTATTGTAAGCCGGGGTGTCTGTTGGTTTTGGCATTCAATTGAGCCTCAGTTGATACAATCTATTAAAAGTTAAACATTTTATCTTAGGCTCCAAGGATTTTGCACTATAAACAGAGCTACAAATGGGTTCCTCTATAAGCAACATTCAGCGACACCCCCAAGACAAAGAGCTTTTACAGATGTTGCCATCTTTTTCATGCATTTTTTGGAAGAATGGCAAGAACATATCAACTGACTGCTCTAATCAACAGACTGACTTCACAATAAAAAAATTACACTTTCATCATAAATGAAAAGAAATGCATTACAGACAAATAAATCTTTTAAAAACTTAACAATTAAAATGTGATTCCAATGTAAGTCTAGTTGTGAGTAGAATAGCATGCCACCAATTTTACTATGATACCTTGATATATATAACAAAAGCTTACTATTTTTGCAGTTTCCATAGTGATTATTCAAAGAATGGTCTTTCCTAATTTGAAAGAGGCTAATTGCAAATACCAAAAAGGTAAGCTATTCTCATTTAAAAAAAAAAAAAAAACTCACATACACAGAGTGCCAGAAGATTCAATATTAAGGAGACATTTTTGGTGGTTCCTTATAAATTAAATAAAAATGGCAGCAGCTGCTTTTCCCAAGAATGATACAGCCCTGGACAATCACTAGATATTATGTAGACAGATGTTTTAAATAAAATAAGTATTTAGATTGCTAGATACCTTGCTAGATATGAAGGCAATTATAGGATGTCTTTGTTAAATTACATTTTTCATTTTTGTGAGGGAAAAAAAGGAATTGTCCTGGAAACAGTACCGACAGGAAATGATCCTATATCTAAAACAGCTGGAGACTGTAACTAATATAAATTTACTTGAAAATAAAAATGCTGTGTGCCTCTGGAGACATGCAGTAACATGCCATAAAAACAGATGAGAATATAAAAGTATTTAAAAGGAGAGAAAATACATTTTATCTAGATTATACTGAGATATGATTCACTAATAAATGAGAAATATTTGAAGATGAAGAAAACAAAGAAAATCAGAAGTCATTTAGAAACTTACAACAGATATTTTACTTAAAAAAATCTGCAGGAAACATAAAAATAATTTTCCAGGAAAAACATTTTGCTTTACAATATATTGATTATTAATCAATTAACTAGAGTCATATAAAAAGGTAAAGGCAGATAATGGTGTTTAATTAGAAAATTCTAATGAAAGCAGAGGATGCTTACTATGAGAAAGGAAAGGACCCCAAATACTGCCTAAGAATACCGGAGTAAATCTTAAAGTGATATGTAAGAGCCTCTATACACAACTCTCACTACCTTTGTCCACGCTATCCCCATCTTTATTCCTGCTAGCTGTTGAATCAGAAAGATATGCGATGTACTAATTCATACACCAAATATTTATAGGCATTAACATTAACAAGGGACCCATCTCTAAGTTCATGAATTCAATATTCTTCAATTAAAGACTGAAATGTGTTAATCTACAAGATAATTTTAAGGAAGGCTAATGGATGGAAACCTTTTTTCACAGCAGCAGTGAGGAGGGTCTGCAAAGACTTCTAAGTCTCGAGTGTCCACCTCCCTCATCTCTCTCTAAGGCTCGTCCTGGCTGTGCTAACGGGGTCTGGATATCAGGCAGGAGGAGATCACATGAAGCTGGATTTCCTCTGGGGCTCTAGTTTGCACAGCCAGAAAACACCCAGAGCCTCAGAAGTTAGCTCATCTTGTCAAGAGAAAAGGACACCCAACAAGAGGAAGATAGGATGAGGAGAACAAGGGCAAGTGGAAGAGCAAGGAGAAAAAGCAAGTATGTATGATGAGTGTAAAGAATGGTTGTTACAAACCCCAAATAAAATGTTCTTAAATAAAATCTTGACTTAAAATTCTTCGATAGGTTGCAATTGTAACATGCTCAAAAATGAAAGTCTAGAACCAAAACTAAAACTCAAAACACATCTGTTACAGACTAAATGTTTGTAACAAAAAAGAAGTGACACTTTTGAACTGTGGTGTTGGAGAAGACTTTTGAATGTCTCTTGGACTGCAAGCAGATCAAACCAGTCAAACCTAAAGGAAATCAACCCTGAAAATTCAGGACTGATTGCTGAAGTTGAAGCTCCAAAACTTTAGCCACCTGTTGTGAAGAGCTGACTCATTATAAAGACACTGATGCTGGGAAAGATTAGAAGGCAGGAAGAGAAGGGAACAACAGAGGACAAGATGATTGGATGGCATCACCGACTCAATCGACATGAGTTTGAGCAAGCTCCGGGAGATGGTGAAGGACAGGGAAGCCTGTCATACTGCAGTCAATAGGGTCAAGAGTGGGATGTGACTGAGCGACTGAACAAGAACAAATGTTTGTGTGCCACCCCCCTCCCAATTCATATGTTGAAACCTACCCTCAACGTGATGGTATTAGGAGGTTGGGCCTTTGGTAGGTGATTGGGTCATGAGGGTGGAGCCCTAATGAATGGGATTAGTATTCTTATGAAAAGAAACCCCGGGAAGCTGTTTCTCCCTTCTGACCTGTGAGGACACAGTGAAGCAGGAAAAGGGCCCTCGTCAGACCCTGAATCTGCCAGCACCTTGATCTCGGACTTTCCAGCCTCCAAAACTGTGAGAAATAAACGTCTGGGGTTTGCAAACCACCCAGTCTATGGTATTCTGTTATAGAAACCTAAACAGGCTTAGTCTTCTTTATGGTCCAACTCTCATATCCATACATGACTACTGGAAAAACCATAGATTTGACTAGATGAATCTTTTTTTTTTAATTTATTTTTATTAGTTGGAGGCTAATTACTTTACAATATTGTAGTGGTTTTTGCCATACATTGACTTGAATTAGCCATGGAGTTACATGTATTCCCCATCCCGATCCCCCCTCCCACCTCCCTGTCTACCCGATCCCTCTGGGTCTTCCCAGTGCACCAGGCCTGAGCACTTGTCTCATGCATCCAACCTGGGCTGGTGATCTGTTTCACCCTAGATAATATACATGTTTCGATGCTGTTCTCTTGAAACATCCCACCCTCGCCTTCTCCCACAGAGTCCAAAAGTCTGTTCTGTACATCTGTGACTCTTTTTCTGTTTTGCATATAGGGTTATCGTTACCATCTTTCTAAATTTCATATATATGCGTTAGTATACTGTATTGGTCTTTATCTTTCTGGCTTACTTCACTCTGTATAATGGGCTCCAGTCTCATCCATCTCATTAGAATCAATTCAAATGAATTCTTTTTAATGGCTGAGTAATATTCCATTGTGTATATGTACCACAGCTTCCTCATCCATTCGTCTGCTGAAGGGCATCTAGGTTGCTTCCATGTCCTGGCTATTATAAACAGTGCTGCGATGAACATTGGGGTGCACGTGTCTCTTTCAGATCTGGTTTCCTCAGTGTGTATGCCCAGAAGTGGGATTGCTGGGTCATATGGCAGTTCTATTTCCAGTTTTTTAAGAAATCTCCACACTGTTTTCCATAGCGGCTGTACTAGTTTGCATTCCCACCAACAGTGTAAGAGGGTTCCCTTTTCTCCACACCCTCTCCAGCATTTATTGCTTGTAGACTTTTGGATAGCAGCCATCCTGACTGGCATGTAATGGTACCTCATTGTGGTTTTGATTTGCATTTCTCTGATAATGAGTGATGTTGAGCATCTTTTCATGTGTTTGTTAGCCATCTGTATGTCTTCTTTGGAGAAATGTCTGTTTAGTTCTTTGGCCCATTTTTTGATTGGGTCATTTATTTTTCTGGAATTGAGCTTCAGGAGTTGCTTGTATATTTTTGAGATTAATCCTTTGTCTGTTGCTTCGTTTGCTATTATTTTCTCCCAATCTGAGGGCTGTCTTTTCACCTTGCTTATAGTTTCCTTTGTTGTGCAAAAGCTTTTAAGTTTCATTAGGTCCCATTTGTTTATTTTTGCTTTTGTTTCTAATATTCTGGAATGTGGGTCATAGAGGATCTTGCTGTGATTTATGTCGGAGAGTGTTTTGCCTATGTTCTCCTCTAGGAGTTTTATAGTTTCTGGTCTTACATTTAGATCTTTAATCCATTTTGAGTTTATTTTTGTGTATGGTGTTAGAAAGTGTTCTAGTTTCATTCTTTTACAAGTGGTTGACCAGTTTTCCCAGTACCACTTGTTAAAGAGGTTGTCTTTTTTCCATTGTATATCCTTGCCTCCTTTGTCGAAGATAAGGTGTCCATAGGTTCGTGGATTCATCTCTGGGCTTTCTATTCTGTTCCACTGATCTATATTTCTGTTGACTAGATGAATCTTTATCGGCAAAGTGATGTCTCTGTTTTTTAATATGCTGTCTAGGTTTGCCATAGCCTGTCTCCTAAGGAGCAAGTGTCTTTTAAATTCATGGCTACAGTCACTATTCACAGTGATTTTGGAGCTCAAGATAAAAAAGTCAAGATAATAAACTGTTTTCACTGTTTCCCCATCTATTTGCCATGAAGTGATGGGACCAGATGCCATGATCTTAGTTTTCTGAATGTTGAGTTTTAAACCAGCTTTTTCATTCTCCTCTTTCACCTTCTACAAGTTACCAAGTTTTAAAAAGAGCTACTGGGGTTATTTTCTGGTAAATCTGTAACAGAACCACTCACACACAGATGTACACACACATGCACACAGACACATGCTCACATGCATGCATGCATGCACACACACACACACATATTTGCACAAACTATTCTAACAGTAATTCCCACCCACTTACATCATCTTGATTACTATAAAGATTGATCATCACCACTTCTTAGAGCTTATAAAGGTGAGCTTGTAGTTTAGTTGTTCTTGAAAATGCTCACTAGCTCATTGATATTATATCTGAAAGAGACTAAAAAAATTTATAAATACACATTTTTTTCCTCTTTGGAGGCTTGATTCCTACCCATCAGACATACTCTTATTCTAAGTAATGGATAAATTAAACAAATTATGTCCTTCTTCCTCACTTTTCTTTTTTTTTTTTCTTCACTTTCGTTAACTCTTTTTTTCTGATCTTTGTTTTAGGACCACAGTCATCGATTCAATGGACGTAAGTCTGAGCAAATTCCAGGAGATAGTGAAGGACAGGGAAGCCTGGTGTGCTGCAGTCCATGGGGTCACAAAGAATCAGACACAACTGAGTGACTGAACAAGAGTGAAAAAAAATGGACTATTGCTATCTCCTAAGTCAACAGACTCATGAAAAGAATTTAACATTGCTGTATCCAAAGCAGTCAAATTTCAACATACTGTTCCATTATTATTTTTTATTTCCATTATTCTATTAATATATTTCCCCCCTTGTAGTCAAGATGGATGGAGAAGGCAATGACAGCCTACTCTAGTACTCTCGCCTGGAGAACCCCATGGACAGAGGAGCCTGGTAGGCTGCAGTCTATGGGGTTGAGAAGAGTCGGACACGACTGAGAGACTTCACTTTCACTTTTCACTTTCACACATTGGAGAAGGAAATGGCAACCCACTCCAGTGTTCTTGCCTGGAGAATCCCAGGCACGGAGGAGCCTGGTGGGCTGCCATCTATGGGGTCGCACAGAGTCAGATACGACTGAGGAGACTTGGCAGTAGCAGCAGCAGTCAAGATGGCAGAGTAGAAAGATGCGCACTCATCTTCTCCTGCAAGAACACCAAAATCTCAACTAACTGCTGAACAACCATCAACAGGAGAATGTTGGATCCCACCAAAAAAAGATACCTGCATCCAAGGGCAAAGGAAAAGCCCAACAAGACAGTAGGAGGGGCACAATCGCATTTAGAATCAAACCTCATACCCTCCAGAGATGCTTGGAGGGCACAAGCAAAACCTTGTGTGCACCAGGACCCAGGAAACGGAGTAGTGACCTCCACAAGACACTGGGTCAGACCTGCCTTTGAGGATTTGAATGTCTCCTGCAGAGGCATGGGTCAGCAGTGGCCTGCTGTGGAGACAGGGGCTCTGGCTGCAGCAGACCTGGGAGCTGTGGTGTGCTGGTGTAAGTCCTTTTGAAGGAAGTCAGGGATTCCCTCATGGCTCAGAGGATAAAGTGTCTACCTGCAATGCTGGAGACCAGGGTTTGATCCCTGGGTTGGGAAGATCCCCTGGAGAAGAAAATGGCAACCCACTCCAGTAGTCTTGTCTAGAAAATTCCATGGAAGGAGAAGCCTGGTTGGCTACAGTCTATGGGGTCACCAAGAGTCAGACATGACTGAATGACTTCACTTCACTTCACCATTACCATCATTACCACTACTATAGTTCGGCCTCAGGCCAAACTACAGGAAAGGAATACAGCCCCACCCATCAGCAGAAAATTGGATTAAAGATTTACTAGAGCAAGACCCTGTTTTCCCCACAGCCAATCCCTCCCATCAGGAAGCTTCCACAAGCCTCTAATCCTCATCCATCAGAGGGCAGACAGAATGAAAATCACAATCACAGAAAACTAACCAAACTGATCACATGGACCACAGCCTTGTTTAACTCAATGAAACTATGCACAGGGCTGTGTAGGGCCACCAACACAGACAGATCATGGTAGAGAGTTCTGACAAAATGTGGTCCACTGGAGAAGAGATTGGCAAACCACTTCAGCATTCTTGCCTTGAGAACCCCACGAAGAGTATAAACAGGCAAAAAAATATGACACTGAAAAATATTAGATACTATGCTCCAAGTCTATTCAAAGGAATGATCTGACCTCGGCCTCAACCAGTGTGGTGCAGAGGCACCTCCCCTTGAGTACCAGAATGCTCAGGGGTCTGCCGTGGCTGTCCTTCACTGTCTATCACTCCTCCCAAGCTGCTCTCACTCTTGCCCACACACCCCAGGTATTATAGACTTCTTTCAGTTCCTTGAACAAACCTAGCTCCTTCCCATACTGGCCCCTCTGCCTAGAATTTTTCCTTCCTTCTTCATATGACTATCATCTTTATATCCTATAGCGGTCAGTTTAAGTATTACTTCCTTCCCTGATCATCTCACCAAAGATAGGTATACTCTATTATTTTCTTTCTCAGGTCCTATTTATTTTATTCCTAATATTTACTGCATCTTAAAATTAGTTATTGCACTTAGTGATTTTTTTTTGCTTATTTGCATCTTTGCTTTTTCTGATTCTTATCTCACTGATATGCAAATTCTATAACGGCAGAGACCTCATCTTTCTAGTTGTATCCCCTAGTTGTATCATAATTGTATCCCCGATGTCAGAAAATTGTGTGTTGATTGAATGAATGAATAAATGGGTTGTTGAGTGAAGACTCACAAACAATTCTTCAAGGAAGCCTGAAGGAGAGGCAATGTCCTAAAGCGAAGATCCTTGGACCGTGGTGACAAACACTTCAGGTTGCCAAATGGAGTGCTAAGATATAAATGGTGGCATTCAAAAGACTCCCAGAGCTGTAACAGGATCAATTCCCTTTAAAGGGCTGCTTTGACCAAAGTCTCCTGAGATTCCTTCAGTTTAAAATAGACTGAGAATAGTCTAAGAATTGCAAACAAGAAAACTCCTGGTGGCAATTAAGCCTCTATGTTATACATTTTCATTTAAAGTGTTGATGCTTAATTTTAGCTGGTCTGTATGATGCTTTAACCCTGGAGATAAAATAATTAGTTGAGCTAAGACATGGAGAAAATATATTACATACCAAGCCACGGTAGAAGCGGGATTCTCAAAGTGACAGTTAGGAAGTACAGTTGAACAACATACAACAGGATGGGAAAGTTCACGTCACAAGGAACCAAAGAGAATAAAAATGATTAATACATGGGAACCTCCTTAAGATGAGTTCAGAGAGACTCCAAAACTTATCTCATTAGGCTGTCAATTATCAAAGGGGAGAGGGATGGGGCAATTTACCTGTTGAAGTCCCAGAATATTTTTCTTTGAGCTTCATTTCTTCCATTTAGAATGGAAGTCTAAGATATTTCATATCCTTAAACAGAATCTGTTCTGTGTATAACTGTCGAGATAGAAACACCAATTATGATGTGGTTATACCTGCAGGTACTGTTGGAGCTATTTTCTTCACTTAGAATAGCTTAAGCACAGTGATTTTGGAGTTATTGTTTCTGATTGTTGTTAAACTTATGCTTTCTGTCACATATAGGTTAGAAGAGTTATTCCTTGCTGTCCTTGATGTCACAGCATATAGTTCATTTCATCTTTTAGATATGTTAAATTAAGCTGGGAAACTAGGTAATGCAAGTTGTAATAAGTATAAAAACAAAAGTAGCTTCAAAGTAAGAGCCTAAGAAGTCTCATTTCAGTTTGAATTTTCAGCAGCATTTTGGTTGTTCACATCATTTTACTTATTGCTGTAGCTTACATAATTGAAGTAGACTATATAAGTTAATATCTGGAGATATAACTCTATCAAATTTTGGAGAAAGAACCAAGAAGGAAGGAGTTCTGTGTTTGGGAGAAAGATATCTGGGCTTCAAAGAGCTTCTCATGCATGGGTGCATCCTGAGTTGCTACGTCATGTCCAACTCTTTGCAACCCCAGGCTCCTCTGTCCACGGCATTGCCTAGGCAAGAATACTGGAGTGGGTTGCCATTTCCTTCTCCAAGGGGATCTTCTGACACAGGGATCAAATCCATGTCCCCTGCATTGACAGTTAGATTCTTTACCAATGAGCCACCAGAGAAGCCCAGAGTTTCTCATAGTTATGAGCAATTGAACCAACCCTCATCATGAAGTAACATTAAAACATCTTGGTGATCTGCTATTGCACATAAGACACAAATCACAGGATTAGCTAAAGCCCTCACATTAGAGTCAGTACACCCACTACTAGACAACTTGTTCAACAAATAACCTACTGGCAATGTGGTTACATTTCCCCTTAAGATGGCCCACGTATGAACAGACCTATCTGTGAGGATTAATGGGTTTCCCTGGTGGCTCAGACAGTAAACAATCTGCCTGCAATGTAGGAGACCCGGGTTCAATCCTGGGTCAGGAAGATCCCCTGGAGAGGGAAATGGCAACCCACTCCAGTATTCTTGCCTGGAGAATCCCATGGACAGAGGAGCCTGGTGAGCTACAGTCCATGGGGTCACAAAGAATTGGACACAACTAAGTGACTCTTTCTCACACACACACACACACACACACGAGATTTAATGTAGCATATCTTCAGTTACATCACTGTTCTGATTTAAAAATCAAATAACAACAACAATGAACAAAGGTCTTCCAGTGGTTGCCACTTTCTTTAGAATAAAATTCAAATGTCTTAGCACAATATTTAAACACCACTCATGACTGGATCCCAGTCCACCTTCCCCGAATCCTCTTTAACTTCATTTTCTGACAAATAGCAAACACCATTGATATTCACTTCAGAGTAAACCAAGTCCTCCCAGGTGTATAGCCTTTCCATCTGTTTCCCAACCACTTCTCCATTTCTGAAGCTCCACACCCCATACATTCCTCCATGCTCAATAACCACTCACCACACCTGAATTCCTGGACTCACAACTTACACCTATATTATAAAATATGCATTTCTTCCCACCTTATAGGTATTCATGATTGCTCTATCCTATCAGATTTTAAGTTCTCCAAGAACAGGATATGAACCAGACTTATTTTGATATTTCAGGTTCCTGACACATAGTAGACAGTCAACAAATACTTGCTAAATGAATGAATGAGTCAAAGAGATGGTCTGGTGAAGCTTCTATATTAATAGAGCTGATTATTTTAAAAACTATTTAAAAGCTTGGGGCAGAAAAAGAATAAAGTAAGCCTGGGACATTTTTTTCTACCAGAAAGCAAAGAAGCATCCATTGACTAATGGGAATATCCAAACAATACAAAAGCCATCATGAGGAGGCTCCCTTTTGGCAAATTTTAGACAATCTGAACATCAAAAAAGAAGAGTTGTAAGTAAAAAACAATCAACATATAATTATACTCAAAAGAGAGGAAAACAAGTATCACTAATTAAGATGACTAGCACCCCAAAGTTGGTAAGTAAAAAGAAAAAATTAGGCATTTCACTTGCTTCTTAAAAGAGAAACTATTGTTTATCTTAGGTTGATATGAGGAAACTCTATAGGAAAAAATGCCAGTTAAAATATGGAAGAAATAGAAAACTACCATTTCACAATCCCCAAGGAAATCATTGATTCCAGCAAGAATCATCAATGGATTCTAAAACCATTAAACAAAGCTTTGAAGGAGAACTAAATATTCACATGATGTCAAGGCACTGTCCTACAGATTACTACTAAGGAAAATCTCATCTCTACAAAGAAGATATTTGGCTGCCACCAATTTAGCATCACAAAGAGTGGACAACACAACTTGATGAGATGCCATATGAAGTATGCATACCAAAAACATCTAACTTGAATCCAAGGAAGCCTCTGGACCAAATTTACAGGTTATAGGAAACAGGGAGTAGAGGAAAAAGCTACAAGACACCATGAGGAAGCAATCAGACAAATCTAGAACATAAAACATTTTGCATAATGATTCACCTGTTTCTTCAAATTGGTATTTAAGGGCTTCTGGGACTTCAGTTTGAGTGGAGTTTTCCCCCAGTTTTATTGAGAAATAATTGACTTTCATTACAGTATAAGTTTAAGGAGTATAACATGATGGTTTGATTTACATACATTCTGTGGAACAGTTATCTCAATTTCAGTCAACATCTATCATCTCATATAGATACAATAAAAATGAAAGAAAGAAGAAAAGAAATAAAGAAAAAATTTTCCTTGTGATGAGAACTCTCAGGAGTCACTCTCTTAACAACTTTCCTATGTATTATACGGTAGTGTTAATCATAGTTGTCATGTTGTACATTACAGCCCTGGTTCTTATTTATCTTAAAACTGAAAATTTGTACCTTTTTTTTTTTTTTTTTACAACCTTCCTCCAATCCCCCTCCCGCACCCTCTGCCTCTGGTACCACATGTCTGATTATTTTTTTGAGTTGTTTTCTTTAGATTACACATGCAAGATCATATAGTATTTGTCTTTCTCTCTCTGACATATTTCACCGAACACAATGTCTTTAATGTCTATCCATTTTGTCACAGATAATAGAATTTCCTCATTTTTATGGCTAAATAATATTTTATTTTGTAGAACTTCTTTATCCATTCATCTGTTAATGGACACTTAGGACACTTCTATGTTTTGACTATTGAAAATTATGTTGCTATGAATACGGGGGTGCAGATACCTTTTCAAGTTAGTGTTTTCATTTCTTCTGGACATATTCCCAGAAATGGAATTGCTAGATCATATGACAGTTCTATATTTAATTTTTTGAGGCTCCTCCATACTGTTTTACCTAGTGGCCGTACCAATTTACAATTTCACCAACAGTACACAAGAGTTCCCTTTTCTCTACATCCACGCCAGCACTTATTATCTTGTCTTTCTGATGATGGCCATTCTAACAGAATGAGGTGATACCTCATTGTGGTTTTAATATGCATTTCTCTAGTAAATGACTAGTGGTGTTCACCATCTTTTCTTGTGCCTGTTGGCCTTTCATGTGTCATCTTTGGGAAAGTGTCTGACAGGTCCTTTGCCCAATTTTTAATTGTGTTATTTGTGGTTGTTTTTTCTTTTTCTCTTTTTGCTATTGAGTTGTATAAGTTCTTTATAGATATAAAATAATAACAACCTAATTATATATATGGTTTTCAAATATTTTTGTAGGGTTCTGAAATAGAAACATGTTGAAATAAAAGATGACAGTGAGGAACAAAATCATTTTATATTAGCATTAAATGCACTGTTATCTTCAATATGCTACTTTGAAGCCTGAGAGCCAGCACTAAGAGAGAACTATATTTCCTAATGACAAACATTTTACTTTTAGTCAGAATACCATACCCATAATGAAACTTTCTACTATTTATTGGATATTTAAAAAGAAATATAAAGTTTTATATTATATATAATAATTCATTTTTTATAGTTCCATCCCAAATAATCTATTCTCCTATGAAACAAATATTGATTTTGTCCTGTTACTTGAGCCAGTATACAAATTAACAGGTTTATTACATGTGGTAAAAACCTGGATTTACTATCTCTCACCTATATCAGTTCACTATTCACTGGGTACCTAGACAAATGCTCAAATCATCATTGAGAATAATGTTGTGCTCGATCAGGAATCACTTGCTAATAGGATATTGATACTCTGATAATAAATTACATTTAAACTTTCATGGTTATGTGATTACACATACATTTCTTCATTTGACAATTATAACAATCTTGTGCCATGCTCAGGTAGATCAGGTATTATTATCCCCACTGAACAAATGCAGAGACCGGAGATCAAATAAATTTATCCAAAATCAAAGACCTAACAAGAGGAAGAGCCAGGGGGTTCTGGCTCCAAGTCTAGTGTTTCTTTAAATAACCATCCCAAGTATCTTCTCAAGCCAGCAGTTCTGCAACCAAGATTTTCAATCCCTAACCACTCTCAGAAAAGGCAACTAAAACAGACGGGGAGTGGCACGAAATCCCTGGGTAAGGTACGCACATCAGGCACTTTCTGCGAGGCTCAATGTACCTTGTCCTGTGACTCCTGGACTCACTCAAAACTCTCTGCCCCTTTACCTCCAGCAGTGATACCGATTAGTGGCAGAGCACCACCACAGTGTCCACACAACGACCTGGTACACTCAGCCACCTTGTCGCTCCTTCCCTTCACACACCCTGCATCTGGTGGGCAACCTGGCCTCGCTGCAGGGATCTTTTTCTTGCCAGTTCTGATTACTGATCCCCAACCAGTAACAACCTGTTATCCTTATGATAGGATTCATAGGGGTCCTGGGATAACTTAGAAATTTAGGGCCAGGGTTACAGCGCATGTTGAGCTCTTGACTTTCCTATATTTATCTTGTCACCCTGTTACTCCTTTATGGAGGCATTATCCCTATTCCTTTCTGATCTCTTGCTTCTTGCTGGTCACAGATCCTCTGGCACCTACTCAGACTCTTGTTTCCATCCCAACACATGGAGGCTTGCACATTCCAATACCAGCATCATGGAGCAACTAAGGACTTACCTGGTAACCTGCAAGACAATCTGTCCCAGTCTTATAGCAGGCAGCAGTGACCTTTGCCTTCTAATTCTACCTATCAGCCCCCTAGGGCATGTGGTCCTTACTGTGCCTATTCTTTAGAAAATACTAAGTTCCCCAAATGAAACATTACTCTCTGTGGTGAGTCTTGAAAGCTAGAGATTATGAAAAGTCAGGTGATCCTTGTGAGAAAGTGGGAGAATAAGCACTGAGATCCAGACAGTCAAGGACAAAAGGCTAGAATGAGGGGAAAAAAAAGAAGAAATACAGTGACAGAAATAGCCCAAAAGCCTTTTTATATTTCATGTAGGTTCTAGAAAAATCATGAGATAGTAAATTAAGAAAGAGGAATAGTGACTTGAGTCATTAAATAGCCCACCTTCCTCACTCCAGTTTAATTAGTGTTTCCATATTCTCTGTGAACACATAACCTTTTCATATACCCTTAAAATCGTATGTTTTAAATATCATTCACAAGGTGGTGATGAATCAACTATCTTCTTAAAGTGGATTCCAGGTCCATGTAAGCCTTACTGACATCTTTAAAAAGTGTGTTATTTAGCACTTGAGAAAAAGCAAGTTAATTTTCTATAATCTTTTTTTTCCCCCTGTAATCTTTTCACCAGACTCTAAAATCACTTATTTTCAGAATTCTCTCAAATCCCTGAGCTGGAATGTAGTGTTCCAGCCAGCTCCTTCCTCCCACCACCAAAACATCGACGTTTCTTTCCAGGCTTTTTGAGCGATTGCCCCACAATTAGGAAAAGCCCAGTACACCCTTTAGGTTGTCACTTCCTACCAGATGTTTTCCAGCTGTTCCCAATGTCTTTCTGCTAATGCTCTGCCATCTGCCACCTTAATGGTGGCCCAATGGAGAATGGATGCTTTGGTGACATAGCTCTCAGACTTGTAAAGACCTGGCCCATTGCCTCATCCTGGGAAATCTGATCTGCATGTTTGTCACATTTCTCCAAATAACTGTTGCATTTATTCTACCTAATAACTAAGCAACCAACATTGAGCCAATTATGACATGAAGTGATAGTGTCATATCACTACACCTCTACACCTCTACACCTGTATCACTCTTCATTAACAGGCACATTCACATCTCATTTCCAGCAATCATATGTCCTGCCACCTAGATGACAACTGACATCTTGCCTAAACAGTATCATTACTTTTTCTCTTAAAATCTTTTTTAATCAGTATGCCAAGTACAGCAGGACAGTGAGGAGTTATGTGCCTTTTTGTCACCTTGCTGGTTATATCAGTACTTCACACATGGAAATCTTGTGTTCATTTGATATTCTATACAGCTGAATGAAGACAAATCCTGGTCCTCTGAGATCCACAGTCAGTTAGAGTCAAAGTCTGCCAAGGAACAGCGGTAACTGGCGCTTATTTCCGGAGTCTGTAAATCAGTGTGGGATCTATTTGTGTATATTTATTGAAATTATTGCTCCCTTCAATTATGTAGAGTAATGGAAACTATTTTTCTGAAACCACAATTATACTAGATGTCAAAAAGGTTAGCACCATTAGCTCATAATGTTTTCCCAAACCCAATGGGAATGGTTGTTATTGGGACTCCAGCAAACACAACAGCAAGTTCCAGAAAAATGACATGCATACTAATTATAATATATCTGTCTATAGGCATCTATCTATATTTTGAATGTGTTAACTTAAAATTTGGGCCCACCACATGATAACATGTTATCTTCCAAGATAAAGCAAGCCCACTATGGCGCTCTTCAATAAATAGTTTACCAAAAGTATTTGTGCTTATGGGGTCACAAGCCGGATCTGTATGCAAAATCATCAGATTATAAACCTGAGACTGAGAAAGAGTGTTCACATCATCCCTGCCAGCATAAACACAAGTTCTCTCATCTCATTGTTGTTATTTAGGTGCTAAGTCGTGTCTGACTCTTTTGTGATCCCATGGACTGTAGCCCACCAGGCTCCTCTGTCCATGGGATTTTCCAGGCAAGAATACTGGAGTGGGTTGCCATTTCCTTCTCCAGGGGATCTTCCTGACCTAGGGATCAAACCCTAGGGTCTCGCATTGGCAGGCAGGTTCTTTACTGCTGAGCAACCAGGGAAATCCTCTGATCTCATAACACTATTTTACATTGAACAAGCAGCGTCTACCCATTTCAGCTCATATTTAACTGAAATTAACAACATCCATCTTTTATTTGACAAAGCAATAAGATCCCAAATAGCAACTTCATGCTTAACTTGAAGCAGTTATAAATGTAGCAACAGTGCAATGGTCTTGCGCTGAAAGTTAAAAATTCACTCATTTCTGCCTCAGTCAATAAATGTATTTAGTTGTTTTGTAAACACTTAGAGTGTCTTCAATTTAGAAAACATCCTATCATCTAATAACTGTGCTGGGCCTTGTAAAGGAGGGAGATAAGGCCTGTAAGGAGCTTCTAGTTAGCAAAAGACACAGACTGTAACAGGTAATTATAAAGCAAGGCAGAGTGGCATAAAAGAAGTAAGAACAACAAAAAGGAGCTAATAATATATTGAAAATATATGTAAGAAATGGTATTTTCACTGAGTCCTAGTGGATGAACAGAATTTTGACCAGCAGATAAGGAATAAATACAGCTAGGCTGAAAAGAGCCTTTAGAGATGAACCTACCAAACTACTGCACTTCATATAATCACTGATATTTTGCACCCCTAAGAGTGTTATTTAAGTTTTCAATGCAGTTAATTGAAACCCTACTAGATGCAAATCAAAAGTTTCAGCCTTAATTGAGATATTTTGAAAATTGAACCCATTGCTTCAGGCAGGTGCTACATGAGATTCCATTAATATAGGTAATTAACATTAGCCTCTGCTTTAATTAACATGCACACTTTAATTAGCAAAGCATTAACCAACATTAAAAAATCTGATCTTCATGCATCACAAAAACTACAAAGTTATGACTACTATGTTATTTTTCTCCAAGGTTGTAAATCACAAAACAACGATCACTTTTGAAGTACACACCAAATTTGAAATATTAAACAGGGAGATATACACAATATGAGTGATAACTCTATCAAAATGAAAAAGTATGTTCTTTACAAAATATAGAGCCAAGAGCTTTCACATTTTAAATATGAATTACATTATAATCCTTCAGTGATCATTTGGAGGGCAGAAGACTTTGACTTAAATGAATCCCCATAGACTGCTAGCTTCTTTATAAGAAATAAACAAATGACTATAATAGAGTTGACAATGTGACTATCTACCACCTAACCTCTTCTTATCCTTTCCAGGGACCAAAGAAAATAGTAGTTTCAATGTCATTTAGTACCTAAGGTTCCAAACTAGCAAAACTTTCACTTTTAAAACAACCTATGTTGCCTTGTTTCATCTTAAAGATCCACAGGCAATGGAATAGTTCTTTACTGTAGACCTACCATGTATTGAGCCACCAATAATTACCTATTTTTATAAAACACAAAATTGACTTTCATGTTATTTCTTTACAATGATCAATCAAGATGTGCCAATTTTTAAGTTCTAGTAATATTCCATATTATCTATTTTTATCATTTTAATGAAAAAAAGCTACATCTTTATATGGAATAAATGGTACCCATGTGGCATACCATTGTATTCTTTTGTCCCAAGATATACTAAAATTACAGTAAAAAACATCACAAGCCTTTTAAAACTCACATTTATAGAAAAAGCAAACATACCCTGATTAAAAATTACAAAAAAAATACATTCAAAATATTGCACAAAATTAAAACAACGAAGTCCCCACTGATCTCCTACAATGTGTAAGGCAGTACTTTAGACAAAGAGAAACCCAAGTGACCAGGACAAAAAGTGTCCATCTTGAGCTTATATTCACATCCAAAACTGAAAATGTCAGAAAGCACAGCCATTGCAGTAAATTTTGGTACAATGAGAGAAAAACAGCAGTGGGCGTGATATTAAATTTGTAGGCTCATTTGCTGTCTTAAGCAGTTACTAATCCTGCTCATTCCCAGTGACTTCAAAGAAAGTTGGGTCTGTTCCCACCATTGACCACTTCACCACAGCCTACCACAGGGTAAGCAGGAGCCCATATTTTCACCCTTCACTCTCTGAGCTCTTTTTCAGCTAACAAGTTGGGCAGTGAAGGTTTCCTGGGTTTTACAAAGCTGTTTTCCAGCTGTTACAGTGAATTCCTTGGCCCTCCCTCCTATGGCAAATCAGGACCTGGGCTACCAGGAGACCATGCGGGAGACAGGCGTCCTTCTTGGATCACTGCCGAGGGCAGTGCCCTAGAAACAGGTGCAAGGGCACCTCTCAATTCTGTTTAAATGAAGTTGAAAAGTCTTTATCAAATTCTTCCTCTACTCTGGAGATATTATTATGACAAATTCCTTATATAAAGCTTGAAAGAAAGTTTTAGTCACTCAGTCGAGTCCAACTCTCTGAGACCACATGGACTGTAGTCCACCAGGCTCCTCTGTCCGTGGAATTCTCCAAGCAAGAATACTGGAGTGGTTAGTGATTCCCTTCTCCAGGGGATCTTCCCAACTCAGGGATGGAACCTGTTCCTCCTGCATTGCAGGCAGCTTCTTTACTGTCTGAGCTACCAGAGAAGCCCACTTCCTTACGTAGGGAGGCCATGTATCAGTGTTACCTGTGCTCTGCCCATTAAAGTCATCTGGGCTTTCATGCAGAAGATACAAGCAGGAGAGACAGAGCATAGAACCCTGATTCAGAAGTGTGTGACTAATTCAAGATCTAAGGACTTTCATAGAGAAGTCCACCAGTTTAAGTTCCCCTCCTGGTTTAAGTTCTGAAGACATTTATAGAGAATTCCTCCAGTTATTCAAGAGTGGACCCACTGCATCAATGAGCCATTTGTTTAACTGCATATAAATTAAGACAAAGGCCTAATTGTGAGAATTCTACTCTCCACTAAATTGATTCTTTCTCTTCACTCTGAAGTAATGAAGTAATGAAACCACCAGTTTCAAAATCAGCCTGTGGATGCACTAAAATGCAGATTCTGAGGCCCAGTTAGGAGGAAATGAACCCCAGTTTCTGGGGAGTGGGTCACGTTTAACCAGGACATCTAAGCAATGCTTACTCAGAGTAAATCTGGAGAAACTCTGAGAGAAACTACAGTACCCAACTTATCATATTACAGAAGATGGTCCTGAAAATAAGCAAAATAGTCCATATCCATTCAGAACCTTGCCTTACACACCAGAGTTACCTGAAAGCTTGATATCAACATTTTGAAAGATTAACTCCTGGAAATTCAATGTAAAACATGACATCTATAGTTAACAATACTGTACTGTATGCTAAAGGTGTAGAACTTAAACACTATTATCACACGAAAAAAGTTTTATAACCACATAAGTTGATGGATGCTAATTAATATTATGGTGGTGATCATTTTGCAATATGTACATATGTGAAAACATTACGCTATACACCTTAAACTTAAATAATTTTGCATGTCAGTTATATCTGAATAAATTTAGCAAAAGAAAGAATACCTTAAAATCAAATAAATAAATAATACAAAGATTTATTAAAACGTTCAATAATAAATCATTCAAACTGTATAGAATTTATCCTTTAATTTGATGTACAATTAACATTTTCAACTGGAATCATATGAGAACCAGATATAGATTCATAGTTCACAGGTGTCACCAAGGTAGAAGAGTAGTAATGGAATGTTAGGTAAGCAGTGAGGTGAAAGAAGTTAAATTAGCAGCATCATAGGCTGGTACAGTTAGAATTGACTTCAATTTTTTTAGAATATTCTATTTCTAAAAAATAGTTTCAGAATAATAATTACTATTAAGGAAAACTACCCAAAAATGTAAAAGTGCTCAACCATCTACCCCTAACTCTGAGCAATAATGATGTTTTCATTGTGTTGGGGAGGCAAATTTTTCCCTTCTCTCCTTTGGTTGGCCTGATAATTAAATTGACATAAGACAGATTAATAGGAGGAAAACAAATTTAATTATGTAATACAGAATCCTCATGAAAACCTGAGACTCAAAGGTAGTCAGGCATCGAGGCTTAAGTACCATCTTGAGGTAAGGAGAAGGGAGTAAAGACTTAGGACTTCAAAAGAGAAGAAAATTCAAAGGAAAGTAAGATTAGATGTTTGGCTAACAAATGTTTACCCTGTCATGTACATCAGTCTTTCTGATATAAAGTTATCCCTGGTAATAGCTAGCTCTCTATTACTGGTCTCCTAAATTCTTTCGGGCAGAGAAGGGAGAAGTAAGAATTCTTTTCTGAGGCTATTGGGTCTTAATAGCCTTCTGCTTAAACCATCCACATGCTAAAGTAGCACGCTTTGGGGTGGCATACTGTGCTCCCCCTCAGTTGCAATCTGTAGTATCTTACTGAGTACAAGGTATACAGATATACAGTTATATTTAATCCTCAAAGTGTCAACTCTATCTACCATTCCTTAAAAGTAACCTAGAAATACCAATAACGTCTAAGTTGAAAGACAAACAGGAAAGACAGTAAAAATACAAACTTCGATTATTTATGACATCCATCCATATGGCATAAATTAACATAGCAGCATCAACTGGGCTTTTTGTATTTTATCTCCCAATTATTTCTGAATGATAGACACTTTAGGGAACAATTTTTAGTTTTACTGACTGTTTTACTTTTTTTCCTTTCCCTTGTCTTTCTTCTTCTCTACCATCTTTTCCCTTTCCTCTCAGATATGAAAAATACGAAGGAATAAGGGTTACCACTGAATTGAATAGTATCACCAGGGTAAAAGGTAACTGATGAGAAAAAAGTGATCACCCAATTATAACTGAAACAGGAGGGAAGGGAGTAGAATATAACCTTTAAAAGAATGACATAGCCATAGGACATAACAAAAACTGTTTAGAACCAACTAGGTCCAAGATGCCAGAAGATCTGACTTCCAGTGGACCTTGAGTCTCATTATATGCTTGTAGTATATTAGCATATGCTAAGTGGCACACCCACCAGCACCATGACAGTTCCATGGTCAACCATCAAAGGTCAGAAAATGGGTGGTGGCTCAATTCCTGGAAATCTCTGCCTCTTCTCCAAAATAGTTGGAATAATCCTCCCACTCATTAGCCGATGAAATTACTGAGTCCATAAAAACTAACCACCTCATATTTCAGGGCCTTCTGAGATGGCCCACCTTCTCTGGAGTGAAGTTCTCTCTAAATAAATCCATTTCTTACTGATCACTTTGTCTTTCACTGGATTCTTTCTGCCACAAGACATCAAGAACCTGAACTTTATTAAGTCTTGAGACCAGGTGTGTGCTCTTAAGAGCACTGTGAAATTTTCCACCAGTTAGAAACAAATTAAAAATTAAAAAAAAGACTGTGGTTAAAGTCCCAATCTGAGTTGCTCAGTTTCATAAGCACTAACTCTCTAACTCTCCCTCCTCTCCTCCCCTTTCTCTCTCCTAAAAGAATGAATCTAATATCATTCAGATTCAGAGTTTGTGACTCTGTGATAAAACATGGCAGAATCAGTGGGATATTTTGTCCCTTCAAGGAATTTTCAGGGATCTCCTAAAAATCAAGAAGAATCATAGGTGATTCTATATTTTACAATATAGAAAATACATTGAAACTTGAATTCTGTTCTTAATTGAACATTAAAAGTGAGCTTTACTGTAAAGTGAAAGTGAAAGTCACGTCTGACTCTTTGCAGCCCCATGCAATCCATGGAATTCTCCAGGCCAGAATACTGGAGTGGGTAGCCTTTTCCTTCTCCACGAGATCTTCCTAACCCAGGGATCGAACCCAGGTCTCCCACATTGCAGGCAGATTGTTTGCCAGCTGAACCACAAGGGAAACCCAAGAACAGTAGAGTGGGTAGCCTATCCCTTTCTCTAGGGGATCTTCCTGACCCAGGAATCCACATTGCGGGTGGATTCTTTACCAACTGAGCTATCAGGGAAGCCAAGCTTTACTGTAAAACCATAGTGATTTTGAAGCTTATCAATTTATAAAATATTTTATTACAAAAATCAACTTTATATCATAATTCAAATTACTCACAGAAAACATTTTCTGATGAGATAGTAATCTGTGCCACAATCAACTGTTTCTTAATCTTCTGCATATTCATGTTTTTCTTGATAGTTATTTCTATTTCCATTATCAATTTTACTCACTGATACAGTATTTCTATTGATGCATGTGTGTGTGTCAGTTGTTCAGTTATGTCTGACTCTGAGACCCCATGGACTGTAGCCCACCAGGTTCCTCTGTCCATGGGATTGTCTAGGCAAGAATGCTGGAGTGCGTTGCCAGTTCCTTCTCCAGAGGATCTTCCCAATCCAGGGATCAAACCGGGTCTCCCGCATCACAGGCAGAGTTTTAACCTTCTGAGCCACCAGGGAAGCCCATTTCTATTGATGAATTTTTCTAAATTGAACTCTTTTGCTTATATAACATTTCATCATCAAAATATTTTACAACCAAAATTTAAGTAATAAATCAGATTGAAGCTGTAAGTCCAACATATGTTATTTTGTTCATTTATAGAAGTACTTAGAATATAATCTTCTTGTATCCTTTTTTAATGTATAAAGTAGATATTTAATATTTCCAACTGTGTACAAGGCATCTTCCTAAAATTCTAGGGTGTGATATATCTCACTCTTAAGTAATAAGTCCACAGAATTATGTGCTTTGTTTTGATTTAATTGGTTTGTTGCATTTGTGATTGGGTTCTTTCTAATTCACTTTCTCATAGAGGAGAAAATTCTCATTTTAGTCAAAGACATTTCATTCCATGACAGAACATCCCCTAGGGGAGCCCTTAGGGTATGAAAAATATGCTGTAGGACAGTGTCAGCAAAACAGACCCAGGATGTCAGTGTGCAGGCTTCAGAGTCTAGCTCTTGTGAAACTAGAGTTTGTAATGGCCTCACAAAGTCCCCTAGCCACTTGCAAATGACATACCAGTATTAAATTGAGCATGACATTTTTTAAAAGAGGAAATTACACAGCAGATATATAGCTGCTAAAAATTATGGCATTTTATAGGGTAAAATCTGATTTTTAATAATGGTCTAAAATAATGACTTTAAGTTTGAGCAATTAGTAAGAGTTTAAGGTACAATGGTTTGCAATTAGACTTGTGCACATGGCAGAAGAACCCAAATGGCCCAAGACATGGGTCTTCTAATTTGCTACTGTGAGTCTGCACAGGTTTTTAATGGTCAGAAACCTGAAAATTCCCACTCATTCACCTTGCATGAACATGAAATGATAGAAATCAATTATTGCATTTTTCTGTTGAACATATCAATTCACGGCCACAAACAAACAAACGAGGCAATCTTTCATTTGGTCTAGCTTTCTTAACACAGAGACCAGAGAGAGCAAATGAACAAACATTTGTTACTGAATACTCAACAATTTCCTTATGTTCTTGAAGACAAATGTTATCATTACAATTATATAGATAAAGAAATTGATTGACACAGAAGCGATATTTATAGATCAACAAAAGAAAGAAGAGGTAAAAAATGGCCAAACATGGTAACTATGCTTTCAATGGTAGAATACCTAAATTCAGGCCAAACATGTACCAATTAATAGAGTGACTCTTCTGTGCTTTAAATGTCAAGGTACGCAAAGTTGCACAGGCATAAATCAATGATGGATTTAAAAGTTTAAAAGTCGTGCATTCAGAAAGAGGAATGGGGAGAAAAGATCAAGGGAGGAGAAAGGTGAGCAAGCTCAGAGGAGAGTGGTAGAGTTGTAGTTTGAATGCAGAGTAGTTTTCTTGACTGGAAATGAAAATTTATTTTGATGTAGTGGATGAAAGTATCTTTTTAAAATAGGCAAAATATCCTGGACTTAATCCAATTGGGAATGATGACCATGCATGGAATTTCCTTTTAGAAAAATATTTTGTGGTCTTATAAGGATTAGAAGGCAGAATAATACTTAAAAATAATCCAGCTCCATGATATTCCGGGTTTCTAAAATAGGGAAGACAATCAGGTAAGACTGATGGACTAATTTAGACATAAATTCATTAAGGCCTATGCAACAGTGGCAGCTGGAGAAATAGAAAAGCATGACTCCAAAGGGCTTGTCAAGGAAGATTCAGCAGGATTTGGTGGCTGACGGTCCTCGTTTGGGAAATAAATGAGAGAAGAACAGTGAAAGTTGCTTCTGGTGTCTGTTGCTGAGGATCCTAGCCGGTAATGACAGGAAAAGTAGAAAAGGAAAAAGAGATACAGTTATATTATTATGGACAGATTCAGGTATCAACACATCTAAAACTGGTAACCTTCTACAGGCCACCGAAGACAGAACTGTAGAACGCCAAGTGGGAGAAGATCAAACTGAAGACGTAGGTTTGAGCACCACTGCTTGTGATCGTAGTTGAAACCATCCTAAATGATAAGACCCCCAAGGAATCTGTACACAGAAAGGAGATCTAGAATGGACTTCGAAGGCAATAAAAAAGTGGGAGGAAAAAGAACAGTCAATAAAAAATTTAGTCCAAGAGGTAAGAGGACCAAAAAAAAAAAAAAAAAAAAATCACAGGATTTGTTGTTAATAATCTCTATAGGAAGCAGATCTTCCACAGCACACAGGGCAGCAATTGATCCCACATAGCAGTGACCAGACTACCTGCAACAAATTAGATACCAATTCACCACCATGAAGACAAAGAGTCACTGAAACAACTTAGAAAGAGTGATGAATCTGTTAAACCCATAATCCTCTGCTTCTGTGACACACACAATAGACATGAGCACCCTGCTTAAAGAACAGAAAGTGGTTGAGAATGTGGAGGAGTGGACAAGTCTGCAGAGTTATAAGTGTGGGCACTGGGTACCAACGTGGGAGCCATTAAAACATGTTAAAGGGTGAAGAGGGGCTACAAGGCAAATTCCTATGACTGATCAGTATAAAAAGCATCAAATAACCCGTACAAGCTCCAATAACCTCTAAAATTTTTCTTTGTGTCTCACAGGGCCACCCCTAGTTGTTTCTATATTCCACCAATCAAAGTTGAAATAATTAGATATCATGCAGTATTTTGCCCTTTATATGTTTTATAGTTTAGAACAAAAAAATTTTAAATCCCCTTTGTAAGTAAAAAAAACTACATTTTGAAGAGTAGAAAATAGAAAAAAGAGAGTTCTCAGAACTATCCAGCTTAAACCAGGCTTCCTATTAGTTTTTGCTATTTTCTCAAAGAATTAAAAATCAATGCACAGTCTAGGTGAATACAAAACAGGGCTAATAATGCTGCTTTTATTATTATTGCGACTTCATGGGGAACCCTGGTCTGATTAAAACACATTTGAGCTGGTAACTGATAAATTTTTCTTTTTTAGGTGACACGGGTTTTTGTAAATTAATTGTACTTAACATTTAGAAGTTGGAGTACATCACCGATATGTCCTTAAAAGGCAAATTACTCTAAGTTATGTGGAACTTCTTGCACAGTACACATCTAGGCTGTCTTAGGATGAAATACCGCAGAGTAAACTGCTTATGGGCTTCCCAGGTGGCTCAGTGGGTAAACAATCTGCCTGCAATGCAGGAGACACAGACAGACGTGGGTTTGATCGCTGCGTCAGGAAGATCCCCTGGAGGAGGGCAGGGCAACCCACCCCAGAATTCTTGCCTGGAGAATTCCATGGACAGGGGAGCCTGGTGGGCTACAATTGATAGGGTCACAAAGAGCTGGACATGACTAAAGTGACTGAGCATGCATGTACAAACTGCTTATATTTGTTTGCACTGCACATGATTTTAACTGGAGCAAAGAAGAATGAGACAGTAATAATGAGATATCTTTTTAAACTCTAACTGAAATTTATGACTATGAGACAAAATCAGATCTACAAAATTAAAATAAAATCCCAAATCTTAGATAATTAGTTCAACATCTATGATAAACTAAGAAACAAGAGCCCTTCTTGAGGCCTATTCTTAAAAGTGATCTATATAAAATGTGAGCACTGTGTGCTGCTTAGAGAAACTCTGTGTCTCCATGGAAATCAGAAACTTTTCTCTACAACATACTTTCCACCTTCTCTTCATTAGTTAAACCAGCTGAAAATCATTTACCAAACCATTCTGTAAACCTAGCTGAGTGACCAGCTAGCTCTCATTAATACTTTTTTATATCATTCTTATGAAATCCAGGTCACTTCAGAAAGGATTTGTATAAAATTGATCATAAACTACTTAAAGTGATATGTTTACTATTGCATGTTTGTTTTATATTTGCATCCTAAATTTTCAGACTTCTAAAAGTTATATATAATTGACTCATATTTATAAAAAAAGTATAAATAATGCCTGATTTACAACAAGGAGAAAAACAAACGTCTCTAACTTTAGAATTGATAAGTAACAAAACAAAAGTAAAATTACAGTGGAATCTATTGTAGCCCTTCAGTTCATGTCTTAGAAATATGAAGATATTTGTAGAAATTTAATGAAAACTTTGCAGCACAATTAAATATGAAATAAGTTTTAACATGCATTTCTCCTGCCAATTGGCATACATAATGGAAAAATAGTAGAGAATAGGTTAAACAGTCTAAAAGGATTTTAACCTTAAATTTGACAGAAGTTAAATGGCTGTGACATTGGGTTCTTCTGCTTTATTCCAGCTAGTAATCCACCCTCAAAGTTCCTGTCAGGTAAATGACCTTGTATTTCATTAACTGATAATTAAATGGATTTATTCCACTAACGGTTTTAATTAAAATGCTAGAAATATTGATTACCCCTCTCATCCTTATTCCCCCAGATGAAAAAAAGGTTTTAGGAATGTTTATTTAGAGAAGACAGAGAATTAAATTAGATTGAATCTCTATGAGACCCGAAGACTGGTTCTTTCATTTCTGCTGCTCAAGCAGAAAAAGGTTTCAATTTTTTGATGTTTGATTAATTATTTTGCAATCCATTTATGCTTACCTTGGTGTTTAATTAAAAATGTCATTTTTAGCATAATTAAATTGGCTATCTGTGGAAGACTAACTTCAAACTTATATTTTAAAAATGCAATGCCTTTTTATTTTATTTTATTTTTTTTGGTAAAAGAAACTTTTTAGTTATTTGCTTTTTTGGTAGTGATACTGCCTCATGAATGAAAAACTAAGGAGAGCTGGAGCTTAATTGGATTTCCTACATTTGAATATTAGGCCACATATGCTTATGACTAGTCTAGGTTTATTTGGCTGTGCTCTTTAATCTATTAGTGATTCATTCATTCTAACAAATACAGAATATGCTCTTCCAAATGTGCTGGATTTCATAGTGTTTACACTGACAAAATGTACCTCATAAAAGCTGTCTTCAGCATGCCTGGGTGCTTTTCTACAGCACTGATTCAAGTTAAGATACAGTTTCTGCTGTCAGTTCTGTCAAAGCACATCCAGGCAACTGGAAACCTTTTTCTGCTAAACATCAGACCTAATGATGACAAAGTGGGAAGTGTAATAAACAGGAAAGGAAGACCCAATCCTTCTTGCTTTAAGGCACATGACCAAAAGGAAATGTTCTCCTACGTGCTCCTCGAAAAGGCAATTCTAAAAATGATCACTATTATTATTTATGAAGCAGTGCTAAAAAACTAATTTCTACTTTGGCGAGTAGTAATTCATGAGAAAAGTACAACCAAAGAAGTAACTAATGGAAATCAAATCTTACTCAAGACTGAGATATTTTGTTGTAGCTTTTCAACCAAAATCAGCTCAAATCAACATATTTTCTAAAATGTTGGCTTTTTAAACAACTCCTCCTAAATTCTACTCTAGCTATAATAAGTTTGGGCCTTAATGCATAGTCCTGGCTTGCTGAAGTCACAGAAATGAGAAGACATGCAGTTCTCATGTTCATGACTGATAGGGTTTCAAGAACTGAAGTGACCATTTAACATTATTTTAAATAGAAAGACAGTAAAGGGGGAAATAGTGATATAAAGACTTTAGATGAATCCTCATTTTGGTACACTTTCATATTTCACTATTTGGGTCCTTCTTTATTGATTTTGTAGCTTACAGGTACATCCTTCCAGGGCATAGTTGCATAGTTTCTCTTTTGATGAAGAAAAGCAAGTATAGTCATACTGATAAAATAATTATTTAAATTCTTCAATTAATTCCAGAAGGGTTTTTGAATATGATTGTGCTCTGAATAAAAAGGCATATTTCATACAGCTAGGCAGAGTAGATGGTGGTGGCTAATGCTCCACTGACATGAAGTTCAGAGCTTGAATTTTTAAAAAGAATAGTAACTTTTAGCACTCATGTACCTTAATTACATTAGTGATCCCAATATCTATTAACGGGATTTTAGCAGTCTAATTTAAACAATGTGGATTTTCTCAAAGATTGTTACAAATCATTGATATATCATCATTCGGTCTTATTATCAGAATAAAATCTTGGCTAAAGCTTTTACCAGACAGCTTCATTCAACCGACTGAATGGGAGAAAATATTTACAAATGATATGACTGATAAGGGGTTAATATCCAACATACATAAATAGCTCATACAACTCAACATCACAAAAGCAAACAACTCAATTTAAAAAATGGGCAGAAGAACTGAATAGTCATTTTTCCAAAGAGCAAATGCAAATGGCCACCTTTTTGTATTAAGGACACAAAAAGATGTTCAACATCCCTAATTACCAGGGAAATGCAAACCAAAACCACCTGGAGATATTATATCACAACTGTCAGAATGGTTACTATCAAAAAAGAACACAAATAGCAAATGTTGGTGAGGATTTGGAAAAAAGGGAACCCCCATTCACTATCGGCAGGAAAGTAAATTGGTATAGCCACTGTGGAAAACAGTAGAAGGTTTCTGAAAAACGTAAAAATAGAACTACCATATGGCCCAGCAATTTACATTCACCACAGTGTTCATGACAGCATTATTTACAATAGCCAAGACATGGAAGAAATCTAAGTGTTCATCAACAGATAAATGTATAAAGAAGATGTGGTATATATATATAATGGAATACTATTCAGCCAAGAAAAGAATGAAATCTTGTCACTTGCAGTAACATGGATTGACCTGGAGGGCATTAATTTAAGTGAAATAAGTCATACAGAGAAAGACAAATATAGTATGATGTCACATGTGGAATCTGACAAATATAATAAACTAGTGAATATAACCAAAAAAGAAACAGATTTACAGATACAGGGAACAAGCTAGTGGTTACCAGTAGAGAGGGGCAATATCAGAGCAGGGGATTAAGAGGTACATACTATTATGTACAAAATAAGCTACAAGGATAGATTGTACAACACAGGAAATATAGCCAAAATGTTACAATAACTATAAACAAAGTATACCTTTAAAAATTGTGAATCACCCTATTGTACACCTGTAGCTTATATAATATTATATAGCACATATACTTCAATAAAATAATAAATTTTTTAAACTGAGGATGATATTTAAAGCCTGCTCAGGCTTCCAAATGGGCTTCCCAGGTAGCTAAGTGGTAAAGAATCTTCCTATTAAGTAGGAGACCCAGGCTTGATCCCTGGAGAAGGAAATGGCAACCCACTCAAGTATTCTTGCCTGGGATGAATCCAGGCTCCCTGGACAGAGCCTCATAGGCTACAGTCCATGGAGTTGCAAAGAATTGGGCACAACTTAGTGACTAAACAACAACAGCCTTCCCAAGCAAAAGAGAAGAGGAAAAGGGTATACATTTTCACTGGCAAAAAGAGGACCAGAAAAAGTGAAAGTGAGCAGGACTCCAAGAGCCTATTTTTCTCACTAGTAAAAGGAAATATATTTGGTCTTATACCTCAGTTTTCTCTTTTAGCAAATGGGAATGATGGATGCCTACGGAAAAGGATCATGGGCATCTTTGCTGTTGCTAGTTCAGCTATTAGAATTTCTGAAAACCCTGCATCTGTGGATGTAAAGACTAATGAATACCATTTGTAAAATGATAACTATATCAGTGGTTCAAATTTGCATAGAAGAACAAAGACAGAAAGATAAGGGAAGGTGGCCTGAGTTGCTATACTTGAAAAATGACATGTTTCATTTTCATAATAATAGGAGCAGGGTTTTTCATACACCTACCACTTCTGGTATTTAAACAATAACCATTTGTCAAGACTACTGATAATCCTGGCACATATACCTACTTCTTTGACTATTGTTTTGGGAGAGGGTGACTTGGTATGCCCTCAAGATACATACAGAAATATTTTCAAGTTGCCAATATAGTTTAGTGCCTTTCCCATGAACTTTAAGAACTAGCCAAGATGAATAACTTTATTTTTATCATTGATATGACATATTTTAATCTGTCTACATACAAAAGTAGTGCTGTTAACAATTGCAACTTTCTTCAAGTATGCTATGAATCACTGTATTCCTTTTCCCTTTTTTCATGCACCATTGCCACTATCTTACCTTCAGCGGTTTTGCTAGATTTCAATGAAAATGGAACTAGAGGGCACACATTAGAATTTTATATCAGTTCAAGAAGGGGAGAGAAGAAAGACATATGAAACCAGAATGACATTCATTGAAGGTTCCCTAGGGAAGATAACACATGTTTTTGTCTCTCACCTGCTAGGCATGCTAAATCAGTGCAATGATAAGCTAATTTATGAAATATATTTCATTGAAGCCTGGACATCTTTACTGTTGCTGGTTCAGTCAGTAGAAGTTTAGAAATAATGGCAGCCTAATTTTTTAAAAGTAGAGGACTTGAATTTTCTGAAATAATGCTTGTAGTAGATTTTGTATGCAGCTTCAGGTTTCTAACTAAAATAAATGCTACGACGCAGCTGGTTAGCCTAAACCCAGAACCTCTATTGAAGTCTCTCTGGAATCTATCATACTAGCCCTGGATGTGTCATTATTGACACATTGCAGAGTCAGAGTGATTGGGTTTTGGGAAATCCTTATATATATTAATACGTCTAATATATGTGTTCTCAGATGTACAACTGTCTTTAGCTCTTTATGATCCTTTACAATGCTTTATAATTCAAATGTCCAAACTTGGCTTTTTTCAGACACACCTTGACCCGTTTTCTTTTAGAACTGTGACTTTAACAAAACTATCAGGCCATCTTAACCAGAAGAGTGGTCTAGGGATGAAAGAGTGAGTCCTAAGGAGTGTGCATCAATGTTTCCACGTGGGCACCATTAAAATACAATGCCACTGTGGTAGCCCCTAAAACCAATCCTGTTTCGTTAGTAATAGAGCAGACAGCTTCTTATATTATATAATCAATGCCTTCTCTAAGGAATGGCAAATTAAATGTGGATCAAATTAAAAGCATCTGAGCATAAAATTAGAGTCAAAACAAGAATTTCCCATTAAAAAGTGCTATTCAGCCTTGTGTGATATTTTTGAAGACTCCTTTTCCCTGCCTTGCTCTGATCCTCCTGCCAGGTTCCCCAGAATTGTATATAAATAGAGTGCTTCCCTTACCGTCCTCCTGTATCTCTTGCCAGATTTACTTGAATCCAACACATCCCTGTTTGAGGCTTGGGAGCTCATCAACACAGGAGTGAACTTTGTCACCTGCATAGACAGTGCCATCAAGAAGCAGATAAGGTAGGAGGAGACCAGTTAAAACCTCTTACCCACAAATATATTAGCAATCTGCCATGATGGGACAGGAAATGCAGCAAACACTTGTGATAGCCAAATGGCATCCAAATAAACTACTAAAGGTTGAAGAATTCCTCAGTGCTACCTTGCTCTTTTAAGGGTGCACCTTTCAGAATGAAATAATTTTCTCTGAAACTAAACATATAAATAAGTAAGTGGGATTTTATTTAATTACTTAATTTTTCTATGCACAGAGTCAGAACTTGAGTAGAGCCTAACCTTTTGAGATTAGATCATGACCAAATACAAGATAGTCATTGTCTTTAGCTCGATAATAGCACTGTCCTAAGCAATGTACTGAAGCATGTTTTACAGCAAAGATGATAACAAAAGATTTAGGTTTGTCACAGAAATAAGCCCGTAAGTGAGAGGTGACTGGTTTGTAACTTTTGTGCATGAATGATCCATTGATTACAGTAAACACACCTGTTAGTCTGTCAAAGACCAGAAGCATTATGACAGGACAGCTTTGTTTTTTTTAAAGCAGGCCTCTCATGACAAAAACAAAAGGGAATTTTATTGGGTTATCATATGAAGAACTCCTGTTACTCTTTGTGGAAGAAATTGGAGAGATTAAGTTAAAAGGTTAAGAAATAATTTATATATTTACATAATAATAATTTATATATAGGGAAACACAAATGTTTCAGTACGTGAGAGTTGGTGAGTTGAAAGAATGGAGAAAAGGAAACAGAGGCAGAAAGAAGCTGTGGGATTAAAAAATTTGGGTTCCCTAAATACAAAAGGGAACTAAAAAGCAATCCAAGGCTTTGTTATACAGACTTTCTGTCACTTTATAGAAAAGTAGAAAAAATTTTGAGTATTTAAAACCCTTTTTACTTCCTAGGTCAGTAGAACTCTTGGGAACACCCTGGAAACAAAACCCCTTGGGCAGTATTTACAGAGAGATCAAATGAATGTCTAGTTTCTTTACTCCAAGGTCACCAGATAAAACTCAGCCAGGTTAGAAATTACTGACAGCTTTCCTCTGTGATGTTGGCTTGGAAACACTTGATAGGAGGAAGAAATGACCTTCACAGAGAAAGCCACTTCTCTGGACATTATTTGACAGGCTTTGGAGGGCAGTAGCTTCCCATTCATACCACCATGCGTGTTTGCCAAATCACTTCAGTCATGTCCGACTCTGCAACCCCATGGACTTTGTTCTACCAGGCTCCTCTGTCCATGGGATTCTCCAGGCAAGAATACTGGAGTGGGTTGCCATGCCCTACTCCAGGGTATCTACCCAACCCAGGGATCGAACCCATGTCTCTTATGTCTCCTGCATTGGCAGGCAGGTTCTTTACCACTAGCGCCACTTGGGAAGCCCTCATACCACCATACCACCTCTTCAAATTCCTGAAGTACAATCCCAACTCCATCCACAGTAAGATCTACGGATGTTGGGCTTACAATCCCTCTGTTTCCTTCTGTGACAAATAGATCACCAAACTAAACTGGACCATTGAACATCAAATGATCTGTTGGAAATGGCCTGTTCAGCAAATGTCACATCCTCAAGGGTCTGCAAATGAGTAGCTTGCATAAGTCAAAATTTGTGCTTTCTATAGATGTGTACAGACAGGGGAATGGCAGTCCACTCCAGTATTCTTGCCTGGAGAATTCCATGGTCAGAGAAGCCTAGCGGGCTACAGTCCATGGGGTCACAAAGAGTCGAACATGACTGAGTGACTAACATACACGCACACTCACATAGATGTGTACATATACGAGCATCTATTAATGTAAGGTTCATTAACATTTCAGTATGTCAGGTGAATATATCTATGGGAAACAGAGGAAAGAGGCAAATAACCAAAGTCAGCATTATGAGTATATTTAAGCCTATATAGTGAATCCTAACAAAAGATGAGGAAACATGCATTTTTTCATTTCTACTTCAGATGACTCTGGTCTGGGCAGAAAATCAAGACTACCAAGTCTATTTTACCTCAAATGTCCATTTACTTAAAGGATGTGTCTCTTGCCTTTATATTTTCTCCTGATGACACACAACTGGCAAAAGACAACACTGTTGTTACATTTCTTCAACAGAAAAAAAATGTTTTTTAGAAAAGGGAAACCATTTTCATGCTCATAAATCTGGAGGAGAAAAAAGAAGGAGGGGAAGAAGAAATGCAGGAGGTCAAAAGTGAAAGGAAGAAAGAAAGAAAATGAAGAAAAAGAGAAGAGAGGAGGGAGGCAAGCAGGACATACCTTTTTAAACATAATATCCATCCTTGTAGATGAGTTTCACCATTGGTTCCTAATTTCTCCTTTCAGAGTTAGAATATTTGAAACATTCATTAGGGTAACATTGGTAAGACAATTCTTTTCTAGATATCCAGAGCATTAATCTTCCTTATTCTATGTTTTTAAGAGTTATACTGAAATGTACACATTGGTTCTAGTTGTACTAGTAAGTCTCAATTTATCCTCTTTCATATTATCATAAAAAGGGCTTCTCTGTTGACTCAGACCATAAAGAATCTGCCTGCAATGCAGGAGACTGGGTTTGTTTCCTGGGTTGGAAAGATCCCCTGGAGAAGGGAATGGCAACCCACTCCAGTATTCTTGCCTGAGAAATCCCAAGGACAGTGGAATCTGGTGGGCTACAGTCCTCAGGGTTGCAAAGAGTCAGACATGACTGAGCAACTAACACACACACACACACACACACACACACACACACACTGTTATAAAAACTTTATCTTAGTGAAAAAATTCTAATGCTATGTGAACTTTAATTGTATTGCCAATTTCCTCGTCATATTGTATTCCCATGGCACAGTATTAACACTGATACACTTTAACTACGCTTCATGTATAAATTTATACACACAGAGGCATATGAAATTTTTAATGGGATTTACCTGAGTAATGCTAATAGGGAGCCACACATGTAAATCCTTGAGCATCAAAATGAAAATATATCTCTACACATTCTCAAATAAGGTTTCTTGGGGGTTCATTTAATGTTTGTGGGGAATTCATTTATATTTGTAACCAAATCTCATCATATGAAGGTCACAGTATTTGGAGTATTTCCTAAATGCTTCTTTCTATGGTGAATGAGTAGAATAGACTATGTTCAAATGTGCTGCTTTCCTCAAAGCCCACTGAAAAATGAGATGCCTAATATTTTAAGGATAGTTTCCCTCTATTTAAAAAAAAATAAATCAACTTTGTGAAAGAAAAAATGTATAGCTGCCAAGTATATATAAGTTCAAAAGTTTTTCTATTGCCTGAAATAGAGATGCAAGAAATTACATTAAAGTTTTAAACAGAAACAGAAGTTTTCAGTCAATGCAGATAAAAATCTATTAGAGATAAAATTGTTTTGACAAAAACTGTGTAAATACAATGCCACTGGCTGCAAGCCTATTATTGAATGCAAGTGGAAAATAAGAATAGCACTCCTGAAGGGGCATTGCTAAAGTGACACAAAATAAACAGAGCCATTTCAGTATAATTTTTCACATTAATTACGTTCTTTTATCGTAGATGTATAACTAGCCAAGTATAACAATAATAACAAGATAGCACCGAAGTTATTTTGCAAACAGGAAGAGGCAAATAAAATAATACTGATATGCTAGTTATTAGATTACCAGCCTTTTATCTTGTGGAATAGCTTCCCTGAACAAAAAGACTATATTAATCATTTCTGTTCCTCTCAGTAAATGATACTGCATTTCTGGAAAAATAATGTTAACAGTCTTTCTCCTTAAAAATACCTTCATTTATTTGCTGATTTGCCATCTTCAAATCTCCAATTACTAAGAACATTTCCAAAAACAATTTTCAGCATAAGAACATTGGCTTTATTTTCTCTCTTGCCAGGTTAAAATATAATGCCCTAAAAGCACAAGTTTTCCCCACTTTCTTTAATGGACCTCTTGCAACCTGTTATTTACAATTTTATCAAGTAGGTACCTATAGATTATACCATTTTTAGTCTCCTCAAATAAATTTCCCTTTACTCAAGTTCTAATTGTAGCTCTCCATTATTTCTTACAGACTGAAATTTACGAACCACCCTGAATTTAACCAGTCTCCATCAGGAGTCTTTGAGGTTTGTCCCTGGAGGCCATATTTTTTGTCCATTAATCTTAGAAATAACCCCAAAGTTCAAGTCCAACAGGCTTGGTTAACATAAGTCCTTTAGTTTTTCACCTAGAAGACAGAAGTTCTCTTTCTCTTTTTCTGAACATCCTAGAGCTCAGATTTTCTTTATTGTAGGGTATATCATTGTACCTTCCACTTCCTCCATTTATATAATTTGCATTCTTCTCTTGCACTCAGACCTACCCTTTTGTACACGGAGCATGCCAGACTTAATCGAATGCACACCTGATTACTCATTACCATCACAGAGAGGAGATGGGCATATTTTTCTTTATTAGTCTCAAAATATTATTCTTAGTGAAGGACAAATTCAAAAGAACCTCCCAGGGAGTAGAAGAGCAGTAATTTATTTCTTCTGCACCCTCACTGAAAATGGTTATCTGCAACATGCCTTAAAAGAAATCTCTGGGTCTTAAAAGAGTCTCCGGGTAGAATATCAGTGGCAATAGTTTATGGCAACACACCATCAAAAGGTCACGAAGGGAAAATGGCAGCAGCTAATGATTGCTTGTTATTTCACCTCTTTGGATTTTTGTTTGTACATTTCAGTTTGTTTCTACATTTTCACGTGCATACTTTTGTTTCAACATTTTTTTGTTTGTATATGTCTGTAACAAAGAGTCCCATGACATTACTACATAGATTCTCTGAGGCAGTATTTCTGTGTTGTTTCTAAACCACATTCTTTGAAGCTTAGCATTCACGTTTCAGAACTCTGATCTCTTTGGGGAATGATAGGATATTTAGAATATACCACTAGATGTGTTTAAGACTCTGAATCAATCGAAGGTTGTCTGTGAGGGCTAATGTGAGCACAGGTAAGAGAGAGCTGCCCTCTATCCACAGTGTGAGGCATGCTGAATATTATAAGGACTGATTAGAACAGATGTTTATATTTGCATTTTATTTATGCAGACATTTATGAATTGTTACAAAAGAAAATTATTATTTTTTTCATCTCCCTAGATTAGATATGAGGATAATAAAGAAGAAATGTTGAGCAGAAAACTGGAAGATCATAGACCCCAAAAATAAATAAGAGGGCTCACTCCTCCCTAAGGCCTAAATCAAAGCTCTGGAGTGATTTTAAAATGTTTTTTTAAAAATGATTTAATATAGTGAGTTGAGATACATTACATTAGATATAATTAGACCTAGACAGGAAAGGTGGTTCTGAGGAGCTAATGAAATATCATTAAGGTTGAATATAAGATTGTTGATTAGGATAAAGCTAATCCTGATTAGGATAAACAAGATAGGAGCTAGAGATCTTATTTTTTCTCTTATTTATATATTTATTTTGAGTGGAGAAGATGTATGCTATCTTGTCTTTACTGGAAAGAAAAAATAAAGACTACTACTGTCTTTACATTTCATTGAAATATTCTATCATGACAATTGTCTTTACTTCATTCTTAGAAAAAACATTTGCCTTTCCTATATTAAGGTAAATGATATGAATAAAATTAAATTTACTTGCTGTATATTTTGGCTTCACAGTAAAGAACTACAAGGCCTTGAGCAGTCTCCCTGCTCCTTCCCTCCTAAAGCCACACCGCTCATGCCTCCCACACCATGGCCGTCCTTGTACTCTCGAGGCACTATGCAGCATAATAACCAATACTCTCTCAGCAAGAAAAGATTTTCTCCCTCATTCCTCCCCACCTTTACCTATTTAGTATATAATCATTATTTAGATCCCCACTCCATTTTGCTTTCTTAGTGAACACATGTCCAACCTCCCTGACTAGATCAAGCCAAATGCAATTTCTCCTAATACTCTGGACTTCTTTGCAGCATTTTTTCACAGGTGCAATTTTATCTTTATCTGTGCAAACATTTGACTACAACCCTTCTTCCTCAAGCCTCAGTTCAGTTCAGCCCAGTCACTCAGTTGTGTCCGACTCTTTGCGACGCCATGAACCACAGCACGCCAGGCCTCCCTGTCCATCACCAACTCCCAGAGTCCACCCAAACCCATGTCCATTGAGTCAGTGATGCCATCCAACCATCTCATCCTCTGTTGTCCCCTTCTCCTCCTGCCCCCAATCGTTCCCAGCGTCAGGGTCTTTTCCAATGAGTCGGCTCTTCAAATCAGGTGGCCAAACTATTGGAGTTTCAACTTCAACATCAGTCCTTCCAATGAACACCCAGGACTGATCTCCTTTAGGGTGGACTGGTTGGATCTTCTTGCAGTCCAAGGGACTCTCAAGAGTCTTCTCCAACACCACAATTCAAAAGCATCAATTCTTCTGCACTCAGCTTTCTTTATAGTCCAACTCTCACATCCATACATGACCACTGGAAAAACCATAGCCTTGACTAGACAGACCTTTGTTGGCAAAGTAATGTCTCTGCTTTTTAATATGCTATCTAGGTTGGCTATAACTTTCCTTCCAGGGAGGAAGCATCTTTTAATTTCAAGGCTGCAATCATCATCTGCAGTGATTTTGGAGCCCATAAAAATAAAGTCTGATACTGTTTCCACTTTTCCCCCATCTATTTGCCATGAAGTGATGGGAATGGAAGCCATGATCTTAGTTTTCTTAATGTTGAGCTTTAAGCCAACTTTTTCACTCTCCTCTTTCACTTTCATCAAGAGGCTCTTTAATTCTTTTTCACTTTCTGCCATAAGGGTGGTGTCATCTGCATATCTGAGGTTGTTGATGTTTCTTCGAGCAATCTTGATTCCAGCTTGTGCTTCTTCCAGCCCAGCATTTCTCATGATGTACTCTACATAAAAGTTAAATAAGTAGGGTGACAATATACAGCCTTGACATACTCCTTTCCCAATTTGGAACCAGTCTGTTGTTCCATGTCCAGTTCTAACTGTTGCTTCCTGACCTGCATACAGGTTTCTCAAGAGACAGGTCAGGTGGTCTGGTATCCCCATCTCTTTCAGAATTTTCCACAGTTTATTGTGATCCACACAGTCAAAAGCTTTGGCATAGTCAATAAAGCAGAAATAGATGATTTCTGGCGCTCTCTTGCTTTTTTGATGATCCATTGGATGTTGGCAATTTGATGTCTGGTTCCTCTGCCTTTTCTAAATCCAGCTTGAACATCTGGATGTTCACAGTTCACGTATTGCTGAAGCCTGGCTTGGAGAATTTTAAGCATTACTTTACTAGTGTGTGAGATGAGTGCAATTGTGCAGTAGTTTGAGCATTCTTTGGCATTGCCTTTCTTTGGGATTGGAATGAAACCTGACCTTTTCCTGTCCTGTGACCACTGCTGAGTTTTCCAAATTTGCTGCCATATTGAGTGCAGCACTTTCACAGCATCATCTTTTAGGATTTGAAATAGCTCAACTGGAATTCCATCACACCCACTAGCTTTGTTCGTAGTGATGCTTCCTAAGGCCCACTTGACCTCACATTCCAGGATGTCTGGCTCTAGGTGAGTGATCACACCATCATGATTATCCAGGTCATGAAGATCGTTTTTGTACAGTTCTTCTGTGTATTCTTGCCACCTCTTTTTAATGTCTTCTGCTTCTGTTAGGTCCATACCATTTCTGTCCTTTATTGAGCCCATCTTTGCATAAAATGTTCCCTTGGTATCTCTAATTTTCTTGAAGAGATCTCTAGTCTTTCCCATTCTGTTGTTTCCTCTATTTCTTTGCATTGATCACTAAGGAAGCCTTTCTCATCTCTCCTTGCTATTCTTTGGAACTCTGCATTCAAATGGGAATATCTTTCCTCTTCTCCTTTGCTTTTCGCTTCCCTTCTTTTCACCGCTATTTGTAAGGCCTCCTCAGACAGCCATTTTGCTTTTTTGCATTTCTTTTTCTTGGGGATGGTCTTGATTCCTGTCTGCTGTACAATTTCATGAACCTCTGTCCTTAGTTCATCAGGCACTCTGTCTATGAGATCTAGTCCCTTAAATCTATTTCTCACTTCCACTGTATAGTCATAAGGGATTTGGTTTAGGTCATACCTGAATGGTCTAGTGGTTTTCTCCACTTTCTTTAATTTCAGTCTGAATTTGGCAATAAGGAGTTCATGATCTGAGTCACAGTCAGCTCCTGGTCTTGTTTTTGCTGACTGTATAGAGCTTCTCCATTTGGCTGCAAAGAATATAATCAACCTGATTTCAGTGTCAACCATCTGGTGATGTCCATGTGTAGAGCCCTCTCTTGTGTTGTTGGAAGAGAGTGTTTGCCATGACCAATGCGTTCTCCTAGCAGAACTCTATTAGCCTTTGCCCTGCTTCATTCTGTACTCCAAGGCCAAATTTGCCTGTTACTCCAGATGTTTCCTGACTTCCTACTTTAGCCTCAGGAGGGGACAAATCCTATCTGGTTTGGCTCACTAGCATTTCCCCCAAAACTTATTAGTGTGATTCTTAGCATGTGAAAGGCACTCAATGAATATCTGACAAGTAAATAAATGAATGATTTTCATTTTTTACTGGGATGATTGTGGTTTTATAGACACAACTAATTATCAGTTCTAATCTTGAGATAAGTAAAGATGGATACAGCATCCTCTCTAAAAATTTGATATCTAGCTGAAACCTTTTCCTCCAAGAGTAAATATCTCTGTTCTATGAACACAAAAATAATCGGTCACAAGTCATAAGATCATGTACACTCATGCAAAAACAACTTAGATACTTCTGGATCACTTACAATTCCTTTAATCATCTTCAGGGCTTATTGGTAAGCATCAGTGAATCATAACATTAATTTATTTTGAACCATTCAATAGAGATAGCATTTATATATTACATATTGCATGCATATCAGTTATTCATGCTAATGGCAAAGAATCAAAGTAAATCATACATATATGAAACCATCTAGACTTTGAAATTTACAGTGTGTTACTGCTGTATCAGGACTAAAATTCCCACTGAGGCATGAAAATTTATAAGTATTTCATATTCTTTATTGCTCTTTTCTCTATACTTCCATAAGACACCATGTACTATCTCATTTTCATCCATATTTTTGCTGGTATTATAGTCATGACCGTGTATATTCAGTCTTTTTCCTTACCTATAATAGCCTTAGGAGTAGAAATCAAATTCTGTTTATTGTATACCACCTCCAGCACTTTATCCAACCAACAACCATGTACAATGCTTTGGTAGTTAAAACATAATACATATGTTTTAAATAGAAGGGAGGAGAAAAAAACTAAAGTGAAAAAGAGAAAGAGAAGAGGAAAGAGATGGGGGGAAAGAGGAGATGGATAAAAAAGTGGTCTTTCCATTGATGCTACCATTTTGCTTGGACCAGGCTACTAGACAATATCAACTACTTGCAGCAGTTATGTCACAAAAACTCAACAATGGTTAAGGTTTCACCACAATATGCCATCATCTGTGATTAGATTTTCATTCCTTCTCACCATCTCTCTCCCTCAATTACCTGGCTAAAACATTAACACACGGTTAAACAGTCAACACGATGGATGCAGAAGAGAAAAGTAAACAAAGCAGAGGCATGTGAGACACAGAGGTGAACACATGGTCTGTTCGGCCACAGGCAGCTGCCCGCCTCCAGGGCTGCCCGCCTGTGTCAGGACAGAAGTCTGGGACAAGTGGATCCCACCATGCTTCTCATCCTTGCCATTCTTCACTCCAAAGAGAAAACCCTTTGCTGTCTTTTCATTTACTCTTACCCTGCTCTGCTCCCATCTCATTTTCCTCTTGACTTTCCCACCAGCCTTTTGCTCAGAAGTAGGGGCTGCTCGGTTTCCCCTTTCCACTAACCATGAAGTGCACAAGACAGTCTTCACGTCCCCACTGCCCTTCCCAGACTGCTGCTCCTTTCCTCTAATTTAAAAACATCCCTGGGACTCATCCTGACTCTGTGTGGCTCCTTACTTGTGGATTTCTCCCACTCTATGGTTGAGGACTGTGGCACCAGGCTCAGGATCTATCTCCTCACCATCCCCAACTGCTTTGGTCAATTTCAACATATGTAAAAGTAACTCTTCCCATAGGCCAGTTCCTTGGCTTTTTTGATTCTAATAAACAGCAGTCCACTCCCATAACCATATTCTTGCCGTATCTAGGATGTGAATATAAACACCCATAACTTTGATCACTTAGCTGTACACCACTCTCTGACCACAATCTCTCTGATTCTCCCAGTGCTTTCTCTCTCCTCTCCCATCCCCACTCACCCTCAACTGTTAACGCATTTACTCTTTCCAGACATGTCTTGAACAATTCTAATCCCTGACCATACATCAGCTCTCTTTCAGCTTCCTGTTTTTTTCCAACATAATCTCAGGGTTTATTATTCCAGTCACCCCCTGCCACTGTTTTCTGACTCAACTCAATTGGACATATTTGTACATATGCTACAAATAACCCCCCAAGAAACACAACACAACAAAAGAAATCTTTATATAACATTTCCCTTTGGCTATGATCTTGTTTTTTTTTCCCCCTACCTGTCCCAATATCTTGTTAGAATAGTCTATTCTACATTTTCCCCTTGGATTTATTCTTGAATCCAGTGTAATCTGGTTTCTGTCCTTCAGAATCTGTCTCTCCTCCACAATTATCTATCTCAGAATACACTGCTGTTCACCCAGTGCCTCCTCAAAAGCCAGCAACTGCTTATGTTCTCCCTCCTCTCCCACTGGTTACCAAATGATGGTGTCATGAGCTAACATTCACTGAACTTATGCTATGTATAAGGGTCTGTGTTAAGTTCTTTACATTTATTCCTCTCAAGAATGCTACAGAGTACACAGTACTATCATTATTCCCATTTTACAGAGATAGAAAGTGTAACTAGAGATGACAGGCTAGGCCAACAACCTTCTACTTCTGTAACAGCCTCTGGACCCATTCTTTCCTCTCCTTTCCCATGAATACTGCCTTGTTCCAGCTCATCAAGAGGTGCCCCACCTCACTACTTACCCTGGCTGCCTTTTGTATCTTCCACCCATGCTCCCTACTGCTGTCAAAGACTCCTCTAAATTTCGCAGCTGATTATATCATCCTTTGCTTTTTTTTCAAAAATTTTTATTTTATATTGGAGTATAGTTGATTAACAATGCTATATTGAATTCAGGTATACAGCAAAGTGATTCAAAGTTATACATACACATGTGTCTATTCTTTTTCAAATCCTTTCCGCATTTAGCTTATTATAAAGGGTTGAGCAGAGTTCTCATGCTATACAGGAGGTTTGTTGGTTGTCTATTAATATTTTAAATGTAACAATGTATTTCCTTGCTTAAATACCTCCATAGCTGCCCCTTAATGGTCGGACTGAAGCTCAGTGGGCACACTTATCACACAGGTCTGCTCACTGTCTGCCCCTTGCTGGTCTCCCTGGCATTCTACTCATGCCCCTGCCTCCTCCTTCCACACTCAAGTGGAATTACTTACTGTTCCCTGACACTGTCATGCCGTGTTCACTCCCAAAAGTACACTTGCATCGGATTAATTTTTATTCATTCTTTAAAACTCAGTTCCAGCACAGTCCACCCAACAAGTCTTTGTGATGCCTGGGGTAGGTGCCCTTCCCCACCACTGTGACTTACTGTCCTGCTCCCACCACACAGTTACATGCTCACCCCTCGCACTCAACTATCACCACCTACAAGGTGACCAGGACTGTAATTTTCTCAACTTTGAACCACCAGTGCCACTCACACTGCCTATCAATACAGCGGGACTCAGACATTTACTTCTCCGTCTCTTCTCTCTAATTTAGCTGTCCTGATCTGAACTCAAACATCAAAGGAGGTTTTCCAAAATCTGTCATACACCTAAGGAAATTTTTTTTATCATTCTCCAAGTGCAATGGATGATGTTTTGATAAATTAACCCTCCTAATGAAGACAGCATGGATGAATTTAGAGTAAAACAGGCATCATTTGCTTGTTTTGATGGGTAAGTCATTTGATTGCCAGCAATTATGTTATATGTGTGTAGATATTTCAGCGCATGTACCATTTACTACATTTCAAAGTCTGTTATTTTTAAAGGTATATAGATTTTTGGTTTAAAATGTCTAATAACTACTGGGACACCTTTAAGTAATAAAAATAAGTGCAAAGTCCCTTCAAACACTAGTCCATACGTGTATAACTGAGCTAGAAAACCACTTAGTCAGTTCAGTCGCTCAGTCATGTCCAACTCTTTGCGACCCCATGGAGAAGAAGACCATTATTTGCATATAAATCAGTAAGCTTAGTAGTAGATTTCAGGTTTCTTGAGAACCAACATTAAGCAAAGAATAAATTGAATAGTACCATATTGTTTTCACAAAAGCTAATAAACATGGCTTTGTAACACCCTGTTCTTTGAAGTAATCTCCTTTCCTACCATTATTTGGCTTAACATATATATTCCTACAACCTTCACGTATGTATCCATACTTCAAAAAAATTAATTACTCAATAATTAATTACCCATGCTCAACATTCTTTGTGTGTTTAGTAAAATATGTACAATGAAACAAAATCACTTTCCCATAAAAAGGTTGACATTCATTTTTTTCCCCCAGCGTAAGTATCAGTATGGTGAATGTAATTGCTGTCTGTTTCTACCAGTGTCCTTCAACCCCAATCTGTTCTAATTCATTCATCTAGCCTAGCCACAACACTAGCTCCCAGCTTCAAGACAGCTTCTTAGCCACAGCTAAATTAATAATAGAGTTGAAGGTAGTACTTTCTAAAATTACTTTCAATTTAATAATTGGAGATGGATAGTGGATATGCTTGCTTTTTGTGATTTTTCTGCAGTGAATGATACAAATTAAAGTGGACAATAAAACATCCAAACACAGAGCCCCAGCTACTTATTTCTGTATATAACTTATACATATGTTAAGCCCTAAAGCAAAGACTTTTACTCTGATCATGACTCATACAGCAAGTGTTCCATAATTCCTTGTTCTTTACAGTTGTATGAGAATTGGCAAGCTACTTTTCCATGCCCCTATTCCCTCAGTAAAATAAATTGACTTCTGGAGTTTCCTGGAAAGGCTGTAACTTGATTTTTGAATCTGAAAACAATTAATAAAGCACTCAGCAAAAGTCCCAAATAATATTAGCACAAGACAACTTAACCTTGGCAGAACATACACTTCATTGAACTAGAAATGATCTTCCCTTTCAAAACTCCCCTGATTAAACTCAGTAGTACTGAGGTCACTAGAGCTCTACACTGAAAACTAAACTGAATGCCTGGGCTTCATTTCCTTTATCTCTGAATTCTTATGTTCAGAAGGGAAGCAGTCCTGCCCAGGGGTCTCAGAGGTTTTGTTATTCATGTTTTTATCTCAACACCAAACCCTACTGTTATATAGCTACCTGACTCTTTCAAGTTTGGGTGTATTTAGGATGAGAACTGGATGACATGCCAGATGTTAACCATTTTCAGAATGGTCTGAAAGTAGCATTGTATTAAATCTATGGCCATTGCTATGCTGACTCTACCCCCTACCCAAGTAATCAGCTGTCAAAATGAATAACCTCAAGATAATTACTATCAATCAATTAAATTGAAAGCCACGATGTCCTCAGCCTATAGAAAGATTCAAGGTAGGTTTAACTCACTGCTATTTTCAAAAAGCTTAAAACCAGAAGAAGCAGTAATGAGCAAGTAAAAGTACCATAAAAATTTGTCAGGGAAGACTTACTAGAAAAACTAGGCTTTGAACTCAAACTTGAAGCTTGGTTAGAAGTGATTGAGATAAATGAAGAAAAGGAAGAAAAGAATTCCAGGTGAAGGCAACAATGTAATACCAAGTAACAATTAATAAGCATCTACTGTGAGACAGAGATCACACTGAGCACTTTAAATGCCTAACATCAGCTATTTCTACAGCCCTGGGATTTGGTTTCTTTTATCATCCCCATTTTGTAGATAAGGAAGTTGAAACTTAGGTAGCCTGAGTATCTTATTCAAATTCACCCAGCTAGGCAGTGGCAGGTGCCTCAAACTCTAATGCCTTAAACATACAGGTGGAGCTTGGAGGACAATGAAAAAACTAACCCAACTAGTGATGGAGGCTATGTGGAGTAAAAACAGAAAGTGTTTGATGTATAAATTAGATTGCAGAATGCTTTAGAAATAGAAAAGGTTTGAATTTGAAATAAGAGCCAGGGAAGGTCTGTAAACAAGAAAGCAGTGTTGGTGGAAGACTCAGAGTTGCAGAGACATGCAGATTGGTTTGATGGGGATGGAGGTACACTTGACTGTGCTCAGTCGCGTCAGCCATGCCCAACTCTTTGTAACCCTATGGGCGGTAGCCCACCAGGCTCCTCCATCCATGGGATTCTGCAGGCAAGAATACTGGAGTGGGTTGCCATGCCCTTCTCCAGGGGATCTTCCCAACCCAGGGATTGAACCCATGTCTCTTGTAGTCCTTTGGTAATTGTACTTGGTAAACTTTGCTTTAGAAGTGATTTAGAACTAAACCACCAAATGTTAGGGGCTTACAAAACCAAATGTTTACTTCTCACTTATGCTACATGTCTGCTAAGGATGGCTGTGAGTGAGTTGTGAGTTTTTTCCATCTGTCTTCATTCCTAGATCCAGGCTCCAGGATGAAAGAGCAGTGCCTATTTGGACATGCTATTCTTGTGGCAAAGGAAAAGAGCCAGAGAGACAAGAAAGACAGGCAATGGCTCTTAAAATATCTGCTCACTTACTGTTGTCAAAGGCAAGTCACACAGCCAAGCTCAAGCTCAGGGTCAACAGGGCAGGTTTGCATACCCCTCCACAGGAGGCCTGCAAGTCCCACAGTAGAAGCAGGGGTGTATAATCCTCTTACAGGAAAGGGGAGTGAATAGTGGGAACAATAATACAATCTACCAGAGGAAGCCTGTGCTCTTTACAGATGCTGTCACTGTAAATTACAGCAACAGATCGAAATGATAAACTTCATAGAAGGGGGTAAAATGTCTTGTTCTCCCCAGAAAGAGGGCTCCATCCTAAGGAGAACAACTGCTATTCTATTTCCATATTTCCTGGTAAAAGTCTTATGCTCTATAATTTTATTGTCCTGTGCCTAAAATCTGTCAGAGCCTAAGAAATGAAACAAAGACAGTTTATATGAATTGATGGGGATATGAATCCTTTATACTATTTCATTACAATTAGAATCAAATTAAATTAGAAAAGTAAATGGAGAAAGGACCCAGTTAACATGTGTGTACATTGTCTTGATTTTCTATCCTAGGTGGTATTATAATTAAGATGATTTTACCTACTGACTCTCTGTGGCTGCTGACCAATAAAATATTCTAATTGTATACAAAACACATGTGATACAAAGAGTGATAGTTAAAAACAAACTGACCTAAATATATTTGGGGGCTGTTAAAAAGGAGACAGCAGGCCTAAAATGGAGTTGTTTGTGCTATACCCCACGTCAGCAAAACAATACTTAATATCTAACCTAACTGGTCTTAATTCCCCCCAGAATTGTAACCTTTAACTAGTCAAGCTGGAATTATCTGGTCAGCACTAGTGGGGTAATCCACCCCATAGACCTTGCTATATCCCTTAGAAGGGCAAACTTCTCTGCGACCTTTGCTAAAATTTCCTTTTTCTGTCCCTTCCCTACTTTTAAAGATCTTTCCTCTTCTACACCTTGGTGGAGTTCCTTTCTATTTTCTAGACAGGATGCTGCCCAATTTATTAAATGAATCATTTAATTTAATCAATTTGACATTTACTCAGTTGAACTTTTACCTAACTGTGCTAAACAAGTCACTCACAAATATGCAGATCATTAAATAAATAAAAATGATGTCATGATATCCTCAGGGTGAGTCATTTCCAAGCCTTTCTTTAGAATTTTTTAACCTATAAAACTAAAGTCTGAACCTTAGCTTCACACTGTTTGGTTTTATCACTCAAGTCTCTTGTCCCCACTGATCATTTATAGCTTCCAAGGTCATTCCAAAAGGTCACTATTTAACTGGTCCAAAGCCTGGTTCTTTGATCCCCTTCCCAGCTCCACATCAAGCTTTCCTGTTTGAATTCTTAAACAGAGATGCAAATCTCTGCAAATTCACAACTTCATCTGAGCACAAAGTTTGGTGATACTAGAACATTCCGATTAAAGATCAGTTTTGCCTGACATTCCATTAGAAAATGATCTCTTTCCTTTCTTGCAATCCTACCAAAGCTTTCAAGGAGAGTCTAAGTTTTTCCAGAAAACACAACTTGAAAGTCTAAGGAAGACAACATATTGAGATGTATGGTAGGTATGAAGCACTTAATAAATATTTGTAAATGGATAAATAAATTGATTCATCATTCTAGCAGTTAAGCCCCTCCTACTTAGCAAAAGCTCCTAAATTTTTACTTAAAAGCATATAAAAAATTAAATATTTTTTTTTATAAGATGGTCAATAATTATTTGTCATTGCTTACCAGAGCAAGGAGAAAAAAGTATAGTCAATGGTTCATAGCAAAACAGATGTCCCACTTCCCATCCTCACCCACTTTTCTTAAACAAATGTTTTTAAGTTCTGGACACGCAGGTCAGGGGGAAGGGGAGAATGAATATAATACTGAAAATTCTAACATTAGAAAGAGAAAGTTGTCTCACTCCCAGTCATCTAAAATGCCATTTCCTAAATACCATAGAATGTTGTTAGAATTCATCAAGGTCTAAGAAGCTTTCTTTTGCATTATAATGATCTACTACATGTAATCATGTTTATAGAAGAACATTGACAACTCTCAGCATAACCACATCTAGGGTATATTGTATTTGCTTTCTAAAGATCTTTACCTAAATTGACAATCAAAATGCTGCTGTAAATTTTTAAATCATTTGAAATATCTCATTTATGTGGCAACTTCTATGGTGTATTCAAAAGGCTACTTTCCATACAGTAGCTCAAATAGACTTATGAGTTGCAACTTATTGGTGAAATGCTGGAATGCTGGCTTAATCATAGCTACGAACTTTGATGCACTGGAAGAATGTGAATAGAATCCCATCTCTTCATGCTGCAATTACTGCTCTCATGAGATCAATAAATGTATTTCTCCTAGGTTTGTACAACTGCATAACTGTAATATATAGTGTTTACTAACTCTGTTTTGCTATATTTGTAAAACCTATTTAAAATCTAACCAATCTCAATCTTAAAAAATCATAGACTATTCAATCATGAAATCCAATCATGAAATCATAAACTATCTAAGAAAGCATTCTGAAAAGTGGAAAATTAGTAAATATAAAACCTGTCATTTTAACATCATGAGTTCATTTGCATAACAACATACATACAGTGCTCAAAGAATAATTTTCTAAAAATAACATGGTAAACAATAGATGGGATATTTCAAGCACAATGTGAGGTTTTAAACATGAGAACAAATCTCTCAAACAAATGAAATGCCATTTGTGGAAAATGAGTCATGGAAAGCATGTTTCTTAATATGAAGTATACTATATAATCTGTGAAATTTTAAAAATTCACCAAAGTTTTTGGAAATAGAAAAAAGACTAGAAGGAAATAATATACATAAAAATGTTTAGCCATCCTTACAATTCAATGATAATGTAGTTATGACTTTATTTCTTTTTTATTGTTTACTGTGTAATTTCCAGTTTTCTTTAATGAACATCCATTACTGTTAATAAAAGAAGGAAGACTAAATTGTCTAGAACATTGAAAGAACTAACCCCTTTGAATCAAGAAACTGTTACACAAACTTTATACATTCTATATGGAAGGGCTTACCTTTTAAATTTGAAAGAATATTGGAGGTATACGTTATCAGGTTATAATTTCACTTCGATTGGGGTTAATGCTTGCATCTAAGTCCTAGCAACCCACTCCAGTGTTCTTGCCTGGAGAATCCCAGGGACAAGGGAGCCTGGGGGGCTGCCGTCTATGGGGTCGCACAGAGTCGGACACGACTGAAGCGACTTAGCAGCAGCAGCAGCAGCAAGTCCTAGCAGGTGACATTCACTTTCATTAAAATATTTTTTCTCTGGTCCAAAACCATCTTGCTTTCTTCCCTGAACTAAATTATTACAAATAAGTCTTGGAAAATAAAACTAGTGCTGATACCCAACTCCATTGCATTTACAGGTTTTTCATCAAATTCTGCAAGTACTGCATCATATTGCTTTCTTTTCCCATAACATTAACATGAGGTAATTTCCATTATATCCTTTTTATAGTTGAAAAAAAATCTTTCATTTCCTAAATGTTGAACAATGCAAAAAGCTGCTTGCTTACATTTTCATCTGGAATCTTCTTTCTAATTTCAGTTTAAAGATGGCCTGAAGTAAATTAAATGGGCCTATTAAATAAGATCTTCTAAAAACCCAAGTTTAAAATGAGATGAGATCTTCTATTTTAAAATTAACTTGTTAAATTTTGACAACTTTATTTAATGCCAACAGGAAGAGGCAGTTGAAAAATATAGCCTTGGTTTACACACAGAAGAGAAATTGATATATTAGAGTAATAAATTTCCAGGAATCACAATGAAATGATCATGATCACCTAGCTATTGGGAAGCAGTTTTTTTTTTCTCTCATGTAGAGGTCCCAAATTAATACTTTGGTTAGTCAATGTAATATGGCAGAGTATTACCATTCTTAAAAAGACATAATTTCAAGTCATTGAAGTTTGGGATCTAGTCCTTCCAGCTAGCTTCCTGATAAATGAATGCTTACAGGCAGCTATCTGCACTGGAACAGGTAGGAACCTTACATGAATGTTCTCTGATTAGAAAAAAAGCTTAAGGTTGTTTTCTACTACTTACTAAAGAAACCCAATTACACCTAGGCATCCAGAGACATGGGACTAGGTTAAGAGCTTACTTCTACTGGCTCCTGGGCAAAAAATATGCTGTATGATTTTCACATTGAAAATTTCCATATTTTATATATAAGATATATAAATGTAATAAATATAAATATATAAATGCCTTCCTTTTTCATTTATTTCTCTCTTTTTTTCCCCCAAGAAACTAGCACTTCAGCAAATCACATAGTTATGCTGTGTTATGATGCACGATGTTTTCATAGAAATGTGACATGTCTAAATGACAAAACACTGGCTATATACCAAAAATGCAAAGCAGTTTACATCCTTTCCCAAGGAAGAAAAGACTATTATCAATTCCTTTAGCAAATTTCTTTGCTGTAAAATGGCAGCCAAACAACTTAATACCAAATCTTCACAAAGTTTATGATTACACCAAAACAAAAGGTTTTAGGTATGGATGACTTTGTTTGTGAGATTGTTCACTACCCATAGCTCTTCCCCTCTTGGCTCAAAGAGGTAAAATTATGAACCTTGAAATTGCCATCTCTCTCTTTTGTTCCTAGAAAAGGAGTAATAGAAGATTTCCTCCCCAAACTGCACAACCCTCCCATTTCTCCAAGAGACCTGAACTGCAGGTAGTTAAAGTTTTTATTTAGAAGACAGCTTACTTATAAATCATGGATGGTAAAGTTCTGGTATTAATTCTCACTTTTGTTTGCTCAACTTAAATATTTTAATAAACTATTCATTTTATTTTGACTTTTCACAAGTACTGCTACCCTGTTAGAACACACAGCTGTATGGAATTCTTAAGAGAAATGCGCTATTAATATTTGGGGAAAAAAAAATGCCTTTGGGGGATGTTACTCTTTAGTTGGAGATAAAGGGAAAAACAGAAGAAAGATAGGAGAGAAGGGAGATGTCTATTGTGTTACATTAAAGGCTTGGCAAATGCATCTAAACCTAGCCGTATAAATAAATCCTTTCACTTTAAAAAAAGAAAAAAAGGCAAAAACAAACAAAAAATTTCCTTCCTTTTATTACTCCCTCCTTTTTGTTTCCTTTTTGTGGTCCAGGTTGAAATTATTTCCTGGAATCAATCAGCCAGCCCTAATTCTAATAGAAGACTTTAGAGAGGTTTGCGTCTAATAACAGCTCTGTGGAGGCCCTTGAAACTCTAATAAAGACCCATCAACCCATCAGAAGAACATGTAATTTTATGTTCATTACTTGTGGTGCCTGGCTGTAGAATTTGGATGGTTGCACCTCAATTAAAAGTTGAATTGAAGTTAATATCATTTAAATAAAAACTTCAATAAAAAGTTAAAGTTCTATTCTTAATGGCATTAATACCCTCTTAATGACCGCTATGGTCATTACCACCAGATAACTGACCTCCTTGACCCTTTCCTCAGTGAGACACCTTCCTGTAACACAGTCAATGATTTAGCAGTAATGAGCACTCTCTGGGAGCTTATCATGTAACCAAGCACCTTGACTTACCATTCCCTTATCTTCATCCTTCAACAAATTTTGTGTTTTTCCATTACAGGTTTTTCTTCTTCTAAAAGAGAAAAGTGCTCAGGCTCCACACCAAACTGTCTACCTCCCTTTGCCCTGCACAGGTTCACCATATAATTGGTAAAAACCTCAAATGTAATTAAAACAGTGTAAATTAGAGGCAGTCTACTATTTGTGAGCAGTGACTGCTGCCTGTTAAGAACCTTAATCTCTATGATTTGAGACCACTCTAAAGAAGGAAAAAAAAAAAGAAAGAAAGCTTAGAAAGGAGTTAAATGTGGCTTTCTAAGTCTCTTTCCAACTGGGCTTTGCAAATGGTGTTAAACTGGAAAATGTGGGAGACAAAAAAGAAGAAAAGTCCAAAAGGGTGATTTTAACAAGAGAGACTTCCACAAATCCTTTAAGAACTTCATTTCCTGTTTTCCTTTTTCCAGAGACTGCCATTAACTCGGGGTTGTGCCAAAGAAGAAAAGAGAAGGGACACTAACCCAATTTTCTGTTAAAATAATGTCCTAGTAGGTTCAGCAACTAAGATGACTGAGAAATTCTCATTTCATACTGTAAGTTATTTTGGGGGCACTGTTTAAGGAAAAATAATATGCTCCTTATAATGCTCTGAAACTTTATACCTTAATTAAGAATGGATCAAATTGGTAGAAAATAAATCCAATTTTTGTGGGAACTCAAACTCACAAACTAAAAAACTAAAATAATATCAAACACTGATTACTAAACAATTAATTTTATTACAAGTCAAATTGGTCCTCATATTGAGGTTAAGCGGTGCTGATAAGATACCCTTAGTTCAAAGTTCATTTATTTTGCTTCTCTGATTTTCACATTAAATTTTTACCATAGCAGGAGATTATTCAAAGAATAAAGACCAGATCATCTTTGATTCCTCAGAGGACAGATACAAGATGAAGGAAGTATCTGATGGTACTTTCAGATATAAACAAAAGAATTTATTAACAAGGATTTTTCTACTAACATACGGTGTTGCTCTGAAGAGATATTTAATTCCTTTTTTTGCATAATTCTGTATATATATATATATATAAGGTCTATTTTCATGTTCATAAAATGTGAACAAAGGCAGGGAGATTGAACAAAACTTCAGCTGATATCAGTCTAATAGTTTAGTGATTCCCAATTAGTTCAAGATTTAAAAAAAAAGGAAGGAAAAGAAAAAAAGGAATATTGTTCATCTATTCACCAACAAAGCATTACTTATTATATACTGTGCAAGAAAACAAAGATGGTAGGAAAACAAAGATGAAAAAGCTATAGTTCCTGCCCTTGAGGAGTTTACAGTCTAATGAACAATAATAAGATAGAATGGAATATATGAGAAATGACACAGAAGTAACATGTTGAAGGAATGTAGTTGATAGGATTAATTTTGACTGAAGGAGAATTGTTTAGTCACCAGGTTGTATCCGATTCTTTTGCAACCCCATGGAATGTAGCCTGCCAGGCTCCTTTGTCCATGGGATTTCCCAGGCAAGAATACTTGAGTGGGTTGCCATTTCCTTCTCCAGGGGATCTTCCTGACCCAAGGACTGAACCCACATCTCCTGCGTCGGCAGGTGGATTCTTTACCTGAGCCACCAGGGAAGCCCCGAGAGAGAATTAGGAAGAGCCTAATGGATGAAGCAGTATTTGAGCTGAACTTTGGAGAAATAGCCTTGGACCTATAGTTGAGTGTGGTGCTGGAAAAGCAGGACAGAGGTATGGCCAAAGCAACAGAACTAAGGGCCAAGAAGCCTGGAAAAGTGACTTGGGGCTGAACTGTGCTGTGTGCTATGCTTAATCGCTCAGTTGTGTCCGACTGTTTGTGATCCCATGGACTGCAGCCTGCCAGGCCCCTCTGTCCATGGGGATTCTCCAGGCAAGAATACTGGAGTGGATTGCCATGCCCTCCTCCAGTGGATTTGGGCTGTGTCACAGATAATTCTGAACACCTTGTTAAGGAGTTCAGGTTTACATGTGGCAAGGCTTTTGAGCTGAAGTTTGATGTGATCCAACATGTGTATTTTATAACGATGACAAAGGAAGCAGAGTGACTGGTACATAGAAGTAAAATTGAGACTGAGAGTTCATTAAAAGCCAATTATATTGCTCATCTCCAACACTGGGTAGGGAGACTTGGAGTAGGGTGGGTACCACCAACATTAATTATAAGAATTATAGGCAAGCAAGTCAGGATATCCTTATGGCCTCATATGTAAAATACAAATTACCTGCAATTCACTGATTCAGTCTGTGGGAAATTAGATTTCAAGACCAGTTTGGTTGTACAAGGAGGCCCAGGCCAAGGATAGTAACTAGATATAAAAAGGAGATGGGATATAACAGAAAAGCATCTCTATGGCTCAACCAAATGTGAGTGTGTCCACTGATTTGTAAATAAACACTCCTTGATCCAAGTGAAAAACACACCTGGCTGGTATTGTAATGGACTTTCCAGTTCGTCCCTACTGATCTCTGTACATATTAGACCAAAGTCAGGACCATTTAGGGCCAGGCCCACTACATAATACCTGGAATGACCCCTGAAGGGCTGCTGAAATATCATCCCTTTGGTTGAAACAGGACTCAACTTGTGTCTTTCCAGCAGATGCCAGGATCAAGAGGAGTAATGGTCTATATTCTGCATGAAGCGGGGGCTCGGGTATGACCACATGGGAGGCTTCCACAGACCAACGAGAAAAACTATCAAGGAAACATTTTTACTACACTGAAAGAAAATGGAGCAAGAAGGGTTATTTATTTTTTTTTTTTCCGTAAAATATATTGTTCTTCCAGGCTGCAGTGAAATAGTTTCTATTTAATTGCACAGAAATCCTAAGAAGGTTACAGCAGTGAAACATTAAAATTCTAAGGGCAACTAATAACATTAAAACTTTATAGCCCCAGATAGAATAATTTAGACAAAAACAACATGAACATATGTTTTGTGTAATAATAACAAACATTTATAGCTGTCAAGAGAGAAAAACACAGGTTTATGCACACCTTAATGGTGTGCATGGGTGAGCATGAGTATATTTAAAACATAATATATTACGAAAGTGACAGCAGGCATGGCTCTTCTGGGTACTATGTTAAATCAATGAATAAATTACCAAAAGTGAGCTGTGGCTGTTTGGATGTGTAATTGAGCTTAACGTATGTAGTGTTATTTCAAAAGAAACTGTTCAAGGAGTTTCGAGCCCAATCCACTCTGCATCTATCCTAGGTAGTTTACAAATAGCAATAAATGAAACTGTTTCACAGTAGGAAGGAAGTTTAGTTATATACATTACTTAAATGGAGGAAAAGTTAATTTTAATATGCTTTGCAGGAATTGAAAACAAACTTATAACAATTTTCTTATGTTCACCAAATTGGAAATTGAAATGTAATATCTGAATTTAAATTTATTTTAATTATTCACTGTATGACTCACAAAATCACTAGAAATTATCTGTTCAATGTAAAACAAATACATATACAACCCTTCATAAATATATGTTTATTATTCTACTTGTTTTAATTACACCATTTGAATGCCACACTTTTTCAAAAAAATTATTAGACTACAGAATGTGAAATAAATTTTAAGCTTGTTTGTGCCAACAAGTTAATGGCAATTGGTAATAACGGTGCTGCAGACAAAGCCATTAATGTGATTTTTAGAATAAAAATAACTTCTCATAATTTTCTTTCTAATTATAAGGCTGTTTGTCTTACTTAGTACTCTACTACAGTTTTATGAAACTGAGAAACAGGTATGTTCTCTTATTTTTCCCTGCTTGTTTTTTTCCTGGACTTACCCATCTCATATTTTTTGTAATATATACAATGCTGTGACCCTTTCACATAGAAAAAGTGAAACAAAATTCCTTAAGAATTAAGTCCTGAACTATTTGAATTACAGATCTTGCCAAGTAGCCAAAAGGGCCATGCTATAACTGTAATTTCTTTTGTAGGAACAGCAACTTTAAGCAATTTAAAATGTTATGATGGGTTTAGGCAACAAGCATGCTGACTCATTTTTCATTTCTTTTCTGTTAATAGGGTCCTTATATTACGGCAGATGCAGGATGCAGGAATGTCATGTGTATTATGAAAAGGAGCCTCTTTTTCTTGAACAGCATATTTTCATCTGTCCTGTTAGACCTGTGCTCTGTCGCCATTTATGGCCTAAACCTAACCACCTAACAGAAGTATCTTCCAATGCTCTCTGCAACTGTATGGGCCCCTGGACTCAGAAACCCAAAGACTTGCTTTTCATTTGCACTAGGTGAAACAGCTGCTTAATAGCATTGAAAAGAACTAAAATGAGCTTGTACTTAAACATAGTTTTATTGAAAATCACAATACAACTATTTATGTCAACTACACCTCAATTTATAAAAGGGACATTATCACTAGGTAGGAGTTTGTCGCTTGGCACTTTCAACACCACTTCTTCTCACGTTGCCACAGTTAAGTCATTTTGCCACTCTACTCTCTTCTCCCAAGTTTGCACAAACCAACCAATTTACTGACTCCGCCAGGCACTAATCCCCCCAGGGTTTCCATGCTTCTAAGAGCAGATGCTGATTAACACAGTCAGGGCAGTCAGATGTAGACAGACAGTGAAGCCCACTTACTGCTCCCTGCTTGTTAGGAGACCAAGATACGGAAATTACTAGGACAGGAAATACTGTTTTATGAGTTGGGAGTTTAAAGACCAGGCCATATATGCTGAACTAGGTAAAGCTATTTGAAAAAAGCTTCCTTAAATTACCCTCTTTCAAGTCATCTCTGTCTGTAACTGTGGTCAGAGTTCTCTCATCTTCAGGGACTAAATCTCACTGAGACAAGGCTGGTAGTTAAAGCAACAAGAATCAAATACTTTGCAGAAACAAATTTACTGAGGCTCCTAAGAGCAAGACCATAAGAGCCAGAGCCTTTCCCTGACTGCACTCATTTTTAAGTAAGCCATTTTCCTTTCCTGATTTAAACTGAGTCCTACAAAATTAATGGGCAAAGAGTCAGGGGATGTGGGAAGGGAAAAAGAGATCGGCAGCTAAATTAGCGCTCAATGCCAACTGGTATGTTTTAAATGTTTCCCTATGAATACTAGACCTACCAAGAGTAAGTAATGAATGTAAGTCACAGAAACAATTTACTATAGAGGTCTAAATATATACTAATAAAATCTTAACCTCAAAGACCCTTGAAAAAATATCATACTAGTTATTCCCAATAATAACAAACATGATAAGACCATAATTCAGGAGTTCAGATCCTAAATCACTAAACTCAGGATCTAGCCACCTAAGGGTATAATGCTACAGTTCAAAAAGTATGAAGATATCACACATTGAGCCTGTGGGGTTTATAGGGCCCGTGTTTTTGCACTGAAGAGAAATTCCAGGAACCACAGGATGGTGTGTGGAAGGCATGGCTGTGCTAGGGCTGATTTTTCTGGCACCTTAATAGGTCCTGCTGCCACTACCTACCTCTGGTACCACCCAGGGTCCCTACTGTGAAGCATCTGGCTCTGAGGATTGGTGCCTCAAAGTGGCTATTTTCAGATTAGAATTACTGTTTTTCCTTTTCACATCCATTTCTTCTGACTCCAGTTGTGGCTTCAGTCCTTGCTTTAGACTGTGTCCTTGGTTCTCATGTTCGACTTCTCCCTGAATGAGGTGATTCCCCTCCATTCCGTGTCCCACTCACGGCTCCTCATTGTAACCCAGTGAGGTCCCAGCCCCCACACACCCACCATTGCAAGAGAAAAGGGAGTTAGACACCTACCCTGGCTAAACTATAAGAGATTGGGAATGCACAAAATATCTCTGCTCTTAGCTACCATGTATGAACTGGTCAACCAGCCAACTCTGACAGTACTTCCGTGTCTATCATCTGACCACATCAACAACCCTGGGAGGGAGGGAGGCAGCATTATTACACCTCCTGGGCAGATGGTCACACAGGTGCAGAGAAGGGATTCTCTGACTTATGATCCCTGGGGACAGCACCTCCCATTTGTCTATGGTGTGTGGATATACAGACTTATGTTAAGCCTCAGATTTCTAATTCTGAAATATATCTATTTGTCTCCATCATTATTTCTAGTCTCAATGTCAGTTCTTCTCTGGTTATGAAAATAATTGATAGATTAGTCTCAGGAAAAAAATACCTACTAAATTTATTTGGGCTTTTCCCCTCCAAAGCATATTAATCATTATATTATCACTACTGTAACATGGGATATACTCTTAATACAGTTTGCTTGAAATATAAACTTTACCAAATCATCATACCTTTTCTTCATCCAAAACTAAAGGTATTAATAAAATTATGAAGCACTAAATAACTAAAATGAAGTAACAGAAAGTAAATAGCTTAACAGTATAGAACATCCTCTCCTTCACCAACTTTTGTAACTCAAATTAATTAAACTTAATTGAATTCTCAAACATCCTCTAGAAAGGAATGATAATCTTATAGAAATTATAAGAAACAGAAAAATAAATACAAAAAGAGGTATACTTTACTGAAATTACACGTTTCATTGTCCTCCCTGGGAGCAAAATAACAATTATTTAAATGAAAATCTAAAATTACAGTATTATTATAGCTGCCATATTTATTAATATATAGTTGGTATGTATAGGATGTCAGTGAGCTAGCTAACTCATAAATAACTGTTTAAAATGTCAAGAAAAGGCAAATTTCCAAACACAGACATAGGTTGCTTTGTTTTTCCTTTTTTTAAAATTATAAAATGCAGCTATAAAATATTATGCATTAAAAAGATACTTCACTTTAGTTTTATATAACTGGCCTAGATTCTATCATATCAATTAAATTTAATCTACATAACCTCAGAGAATATAAATAAGTTTACAAAACTGGTACAAATATTTAAGGCACTAACAAACAATCTAAAGAATAACCACGTAATTGAAGGATTTTGATTTCTCTTTTAAGTTTTTTGTTCATTAACAAGCATTTTTAAGAGTAATTTTTAAGAGACATAGGCTGAGTACCACAGTGTACAGAACAATGAATGAGAAATAGTTCCCCACCTGCAGAGAGCAAACAGCCTGAGGAACATCTTTAATACAAAACTCAAAGACAGAATGTGATATGTACTATAATTGAGGTACAAATGCTATGGGAACATGCAGAAAATTGAGTCATTTGACTAAGATAGGTATTGGGTGGGAGTGGAAAGGATTGAGCAGGTAGAGATGGGAAAGATATAAGAAGCAGAAGGAGAAGAGCACAGAAAAAAGGAGAAACTGAGCAGTTCTGGAGACTAGAAGTAACCTGGTGTAACTAGCAAAGGAAGACAGGCTCACAGGAACAACGCTGAAAGGATAGAACTTCACAGGCAGCGACGGAAAACCACAGAAGCATCCTGGATAGGACAGTCACGGTGCAAACAGAAAAACAGCACTGACAAGAAATTCAAATCAAGAGGCTAGTTTCAGAACCTTGTCCAGTGGAAGCTGTGAGCTCTGCAGAGGTTGGGGACAGTGAGGGCTATACAAGGTCTAGATGGTTAGCAAGCATGGGCCAGAGCCTCCGGGTTCTGAGTCAATCAAGAAATTTCACTTGGTTTTATGTTTTCTATGTGATTATGAATAACATTTAGTTTGAAATTTTTTCCATTAAAAAAACCCGCTAATTAAGATCAAAGGTTCTATTTATAAATTAGGGAACTGAGACTCAGAGACTGTTTTATTTGATAACCAAAATCATAAGTGAATACCAGTGAGCCTTATTTCAATAGAGTGACTATTGCTAAAGTTATCACGGAGCAAAGAGTTAAGAAGTAAGAGGTTAAAAAAAAGATGATAGTTTAACAGTATCAGAAGAAGTAAAAGGGAAGTAAAAGAAAGTATTTTGAGAAGTAATAGGTAGAGAAAGATTCAAACTGTATAATAAAACAGTAGTCTATAATTATTCATTTAAACAGTGAATTTGTTGTCTAGGGTGCTTGTGTTCCCAATAAGAGAAAATTCCAACTCCACTAACAGAAGAAGGCTAGACAAAAAGGGAAATATTAAAAATGCTGAAGGTAGGATGGTTCCAGGGTTAGTTAACGCAGCTGTTCAGTGATATAAGGAATCCATCTTTCCCCTCTGTCATCCTTGGCACATAAGTCTGTCCTCAGATAACTCTATTCCCAGTGACAAAACTATACAGGTCAGCTTTTTGTCCTTTTGAAAGCATTCAGAACTGTTAAAGGGAATCGTTTCCTCCTGTTTGTCTCTTTCCATAAGGAAGAAAACCGAGGCAGAGATTTCTCTTCATATCTTACCGGTCAGAAGGGCATAAATTGACTGCCTGAACCAATCATTACCATGGCAAGGGTGGCCCTTGTGGTTATCTGGTGACTCATCATGGTTAATTGCCTGAGCTGGAGAATGAGGTCCACTGGAGAAGCAAATGGCAACCCACTCTAGTATGCTTGCCTGGAGAATTCCATGGACAGAGGAGCCTGGCGGGCTACAGTCCACAGGGTTGCAAAGAGTTGGACTGAGTGATGAATACTTTAACTGTCACTTTTTCACCTCAGCCACCTAGTATGGAAGAAGGTGGGTATGTAGACAAAATATGTTATTCTGTTAGGAAACAAGATGAGGAAAATGGCTGTTGGTTAGGCAGTCCACATGCCTACAAATGAAGCTTAAGAACCATTGTTTGATACTATTGTTAGTACAATATCCCCAAACCATTTCCCTTTTAGAAGGAGATGTGTGCCCATACTTCCTAATATCCAATTTCACCATTTATAGGAAGAAAGAGAGAGAACTATTGATTGCCTAGGAAAAGTACACACAACAGGAGCTTCTATTTCAAAGTATTCATTGAAAGAGGATGTTGTAAGACAACAAATGCTTAAAATGCAAGATTTCCAAAGAAATTTTATCCTCAAACTCTTTCACCTGATTTCCCTTTTGTGTATTAGCCAAAGGAGAATAGTCATTAAGCTTTTTGTGTACAACTAAGACTAAAAGAATCTGCAGATAATGACAGAAGATGCTATTTGTCAAAGGTGTGAAGCAGGAATACAACTGAAAACTACTTCACAGTTAGATAAAACACAGAAGTAATTACAAAGGAAGAAAAAACACTCAGTACACCAAATTTACCTTTATCCACTGATATTTTGTTCACATCACTGTTCTCTTTGTTCTATACTACACAGTTAATAATTCTTAACCTTCACCCCCCAAAAATGGGGGAAATTTTTCAATTACTGATAACAGTAACAGTTATAAAATTCTCAGTTATTAGGAAATGAGATGATTTACTTTCATCCTAAAATGCCACATTAGCACTATTTAATGACAATTTGAAAAATACATTTTATTTTCTGTTGTCACGTTAATCTAATTTACTTGGAAGAAAAACTTGTGACACAAGAATTTCATTCATGAGGACTGGTAGTGCGGTCCAGAAAGCTGCTAATTTATAAATATGTAATTCTTAGAAGAGTTTGTGAAGAGGAGAAACAATGCATGATCAAAAAGGGGGTTCAGTATAAAACCCTTGCCAAGTACACAAGAGGTCAAGTTCTGGAACCTCTGAAGTCTTGGGTAATGGGGTACATCCCAATACATTAAACTGTTTGGCATCATCCTACAAAAGTCAATATCACTGATACTACTGAGCTCGCTCAGCATTAGAATCATGAGTTTATATCATGTAGTTGTTGCTTTTAGATAGGAAACCACTTCAATATTCTTGCCTCGAGAACCCCATGATCCCGGAAAATGAACCCAACAGGTTGGCAGATGTCCAATATTCTACTGGGGAAGAGTGGAGAAACAGCTCCAGAAAGAATGAAGCAGCTGGGCCAAAGTAGAAACAACGCTCAGTTATGGATGTGTCTGATGGTGAAGGTAACGTCCAAAGCTGTAAAGAATAATATTGCATGGCAACGGGTAATGTTAGGTCTATGAATCAAGATATTTAAGGTCAAAGACTAACAGAGTTTTGCCAAGAAAACACACTGGTCATAGCAAACACAACAATGCAAGAGATGATGCAAGAGATGAATCTTCCAACAACACAAGAGATAATTCTACACATAGACATCACAAGATGGTCAACACCAAAATCAGATGGATTATATTCTTTGCAGTCGAAGATGGAGTTCCATACTGTTAACAAAAACAAGACCAGGAGCTGACTGTGGCTCAGATCATAAACTCCTTATTGCTAAATTCAGATTTGAATTGAAGAAAATAGGGAAAACAGTTAGGCCATTCGGGTATGACCTAAATCAAACCCCTTACGATTACACAATGGAAGTGACAAATAGAGTCAAGGGATTAGATCTGATAGAGTGCCTGAAGAACCATGGATGGAGGTTCATAACATTGTACAGAAGGCAGTGATCAAAACCATTCCCAAGAAAAAGAAATGCAAAAAGGCAAAATGGTTGTCTGAAGAGGCTTTACAAATAGCTGAGAAAAAAAGAGAAGAAAAAGGCAAAGGAGGAAGGGAAAGATATACCCATCTGAATGCAGAGTTCCAAAGAATAGCAAGGAGAGATAAGAAAGCCTTCTTAAGTGAACAATGCAAAGAAATGGAAGAAAACAATAGAATGGGAAAGAGTGGAGATCTCAAGAAAATTAGAGATATCAAAGGAACATTTCATGCAAAGATTGGCACAATAAAGGAAGAGATGGTAAAGATATAACAGAAGCAGAAGAGATTAAGAAGAGGTGGCAAGAACACACAGAAGAACTATACAAAAAAGTTCTTAATGACCTGGATAATCATGATGGCGTGGTCACTCACATAGAGCAAGACATTCTAGGGTGTGAAGTCAAGGGGGCTTTAGGAAGCATTACTAAGAACAATGGCAATCCACTCCAGTATTCTTGTCTGGAAAATCCCATGGACAGAGGAGCCTGGTAGGCTACATAAAGTCCATGGGATTGCAAAAAGTCAGACATGACTGAGCGACTTCACTCGCTCACTCACTCACTAAGAACAAAGCTAGTGGAGGTGATGGAAATCCAGTTGAGCTATTTCAAATCCTAAAAGATGATGCTGTTAAAGCACTGTACTCAATGTGCCAGCAAATTTGGGAAACTCAGCAGTGACCACAAAACTGGAAAAGGTCAGTTTTCATTCCAATCCCAAAGAAGGACAATGCTGAGCTATTTCTTTGTCTCAGATCTGGTTTCACAAATGGACCAAAAACTCCCATATGAAATTATTGGTTTTAGTAGCTTGAGGCAGCTAGAACTATCCAGTGAAATTTGGTATGTCCCCCTATCTTTCTAATGGCTGCCAGAAGAAGCACCAAATGAAATGACAGTAGGGAAACAAATGTGACCAAGCTGTTCTGAAAAAATGTACATATAGCTTCTGTTCCAGAGAAGTGATCTGGGTCATTTTACAAGGCAGAGCTCCCCAACCCTATATTTCCTACAAAGGTCTAGAAGGGTATAAAAGAATATAATAAAGTGCATTATGTTAGCTAAACCTCATTCATCATTTACTAGAAGGATGTGTATGGACACAGATTATGGTGCACCAAATATAACATGTTGAAGATTAGACTTTGTTAGAGATCCAAACAGTATCATGATCTAGTTCTGCTCTTTGAGTTTATGTCAGTTTAGAAACCTTTACCTTCTCAGTTCAATCTCACCTAATCTTGTTAGAGAACTTTAGAGCAAAGACTACAAATTACATCAACCAGTGTGCTGGTCAGCTGCTAAGCCATAATAGATGCTTTTAGTCTTTTTCAAAGCAACTCAGAATGTATTTTTTCAGAAAGTCTGTTCAAATAGAGATCAACCTTCCCCCCCACCGAAAAAAAACTAACAATCTATTAAAATAATTAAGTGACTCTAGGAAATACAAAAAAACATTAAAAAAATCACACTTTTTTATTCTTTATCATAGAAATTACTAGTTATTTGGGGAGAAATAGGTGAAATGGCTCTTTTAAAGATTTTTTTATTTACAGTAAAAGCCAAGAGGCAAAGGAAATGGGAGAGAACTTTAGAAAGGAAGATCAAATGGTAAGATAAGATTGTGCCATTACACAGTAAAGAGAAAAAGAATATCATAAAAGATGAGAAGATAGAGTTCTGCCTTTAATAATAATATGATATATCAACCAATTTAAAATTTTAAAATTTTTTTTTAGTTTAAATAATGTTTAAAGTCAGCAAAACAAAGAAGTTTAGGATGTAGTTGCTGCACTGAGGAGTCTTCAGTCATGAAGTACATATTGCCTGAAAAGTAAACTAACAAAAGATATAAATGAGAGCTCAAGACAACAATGGAAATGGTGTCACAGGCTGTGTGTGTTTAGTTACCAAATGTGTGGTACAAATAGTAAATGCAATGTAGTTTAGAAGAAATAGCAATCACTTAGGGCTGGAAAGTTGCAGGAAATCTCCACTGAGAAGGAGAGATTTGAATCCCATTCTTGTTCTCCAGTTCCTCCTCACTCTCAACCCTCTCTCTATTCAAGTAATTTCCCCATTGACTAATCCCATGGAATTTGCCTTCATTCTAAATTCTTTGGTTTCCTGTTCTCTTTACTATTGCTTACCACTCAATATTCTTTCTTTCTCTTCTTTTTCATAAGACATATCCTCCCTTCCTTCAATTCATAGCTCCACCTGATTTACTTCCTCTCCATCATCTGAATCATTATGCCAATTCATCTTCTTTCTTATCCTTCTTGAAACTATCTTCTTCAACCATCCATTTTTAACTAGTCCTATTCTGTAGTCTATAAATGTACTAAGGTCACCCTTACTCCATGAAAAGTTCCTTTGACCTATACCCCTAGTATCCCTTGTTACCAGTATTCTGGAAGGCAAGAGCTGGGAGTTTCACTATTGAGCATGCAGATTCTCACTTAATCCCCAGATTAATATGACATCTTTGCTCTCAGTTACCCTAGACATCCCCCAAAGTTCTATCACACTGCTCCATTCTCACACAATAGGCTTTTCTTGTCAATATCAACTTCAAAGGCTAAAGCTATTAAATCTATGTATAGACTTCCCTAGCAAATTACCAATGGCAATTTTTCACAGAATTAGAACCAAAAAAAATCTTGCAAATAGCCAAAGCAATCTTGAAAAAGAAAAATGGAGCTGGAGGCCTCAGGCTCCCTGACTTTAGACTTATACTACAAAGTTACAGTCAACAAAAAAGCATGGTACTGGAACAAAAACAGAAATACAGATCAATGGAACAAGATAGAAAGTCCAGAGATAGACTCACGCACATATGGGCACCTTATTCTTGACAAAGGAGGCAAGGATACACAATAGAGAAAAGACAGTCTCTTCAGTAAGAGGTGCTGGGAAAACTAGACAGCTATATGTAAAAGAATGTAATTAAAACACTCCTTAACACCATACACAAAAATAAACAAAGTGGATTAAAGACTTAAACATAAGGCCAGATTCTGTAAAACTCATAGAGGAAAATATAAACAGAACACTTTTGACACAAATCATAACAAGATCTTTTTTGATCCATCTCCTAGAGTAATGAAAATAAACACAAAAATAAACAAGTGGGACATAATTAAACTTACAAGTTTTTGCACAGCAAAGGAAGCCATAAATATTTGCAAACAAAGTGACCAACAAGGGATTAATCTCCAAATTATACAAACTGCTCATGCAGCTCAATATAAAAAAAATTTTTTTAATGTGCAGGAGATCTAAATAGATATTTCTCCAAAGACATACAAACGGCCAAAAAGAATATGAAAAGATGCTCAACATCACTGATTATTAGAGAAATGCAAATTAAAGCTACAAAAGGTATCATCTCACACTGGTCTGAAAAAAAATCTGGCCATCATCAAAAAATCTACAAACAACAAATGCTGTGTGTGGAGAAAAGGGGCTCTTCCTATACCCTTGGTGGGGATGTAAGTTGGTACTGCCACTATGGAGAAAAGTATGGAGGTTCCTTTAAAAACTAAAAATAGAACTACCATATGACCCAGCAATCCCATGCCTAGGCAGACTCCTGGAGAAATCCACAATTTGCAAAGATACATGCACCCCAATGTTCACTGCAGCACTATTTACAATAGCCAGGGCATGGAACCAACCTAAACGTCCATCAACAGAGGAATGGATAAAGAAGATACGGTACATATATATAATGGAATATAGTTGTTAAGATGTTAAGACTATTTGCAACCCTATGAACTGTAGCCCACCAGGCTCCTTTGTCCAGGGGATTCTCGAGGCAAGAATACTGAAGTGGGTCACCATTATCTCCTTCTGAGTAATGGAATATTACTGGAATATTACTCAGTCATAAAAGAGAACAAAAAAATGCCATTTGCAGCCACATGGATGGACCTCAAGTTTGTCATACTGAGTGAAATATGTCAGAGAAAGATAAGTATCACATAACGTTGCTTATATGTGGAATCTAAAATGTGGTACAAATGAATCTATTTATAAAATAGAAGTAGGGCTACAAATGTTGGAAATAAGCTTAAGGTTACCAGGTGGTAAAGTGGAGGAGGAATAAAGCTTTTCAGGCTTTATTTTCTATTAGGTCCTCATCCCTTCCCATAAATATGTGGATACTCTATGTTCAAAAGAGTCAAACCATTCACTGTTCACCACTCTCTAAATGTCCCTCATATTTTCCATATCATGATATTTCCTCTACCTAGCATGCCCTCCTTCTAATATTTTCCTACTAACAATTTGTCAGAATAATAGAGCTCTCCACAAAATACAAATTCTCTTAGAGGAAAGAGCTTTCCCAGGCACCATGAGATTGAAATAATGTCTCCTCCACAAAATTTCTCTATTTCTTATGTCTCTACTCTCATTATAGTATTCATCACACAGTCTACCTTAATTTATAATGATATGTGTGTGTGTGTGTCTACTGTTGGGAAGTGACCATGGAGATGAATAGGGTCCTGTCCAGAGCTATGACATCATAATGTAGTTATGTATTCAATATTTATTGATTTTAAGGATGGATAAGAGCAGTGTAAGTAGACAGAATAGGAAAAGTCCTAGGCAAAAGCAAAGAGAAAAGAAGGGAAAAGACATTTGGAAGATGGTGAATTAATCAGAACATTAATGAAATGAAACAGTGACATGAATCTTGACTAAGCAGGTGGAGTCAAGTGACAGGGTAAGGAATTTGGTCTTTATGCTGTCACATACAAATTTTAAAAAACTTTGAATAAGCCTGAGTACCTAATATGAGTTTGGAGCCTACATTATCTATCAGTAAAGTAAAAATGATAATAGAAGCTACAACTGCTATATTGTTGGGAAGAATGAATGAAGGACTTCCCTGGTAGTCCAGGGGCTAAGATCCATATTCCCGATGCAGAGGGCTCAGATTCAATCCTGATTGGGGAACTAGATCCCACATGCTGCAGCTAAGAACCTGCACACTGCAACTAAGACCATTGCAGCCAAATAAATAAATAAAAATAAATATTAACAAAAAAAAAGAATGAATGAGATAATCCAGACATAAACCTAGACCACAGTAAGCCTGATAACTATGCTAACTCCATTAATACAACATGTTACACACACATACACACACACACATACATTATGTGATAATATCCATGATGTCAAAAATAAAGACAGTTTTTCAGGCTTTGACTTCCAGACTAGAGAAAGGAAAGAAAAAGACAGAGGGAGTAAAAGGAGAACATTAATGTCCATGAAGTGACTTAGGCAGATGAGCTTCCCTAGATGCATACTTCCTTCTTTTATCTTTCTATTCTTTCTCTTGTCTTAGCCTCCTGCTTTAGACTTCCTTTTTTCCTCTTCCTTCTCTCACACAGCAAGATCCATGACCCTGCTTAGCCCTACACAGAGCCAGTGCTGGCCTCTGCGGGCCAAATTAAGTACAAAGAAGCCACTGCCCACTCCTAGCACAAAGTGGCCTGGAAGCTGCAGTGAGATGGGTCCCTGGACTCTAGCTCAGCAAGACCTCAATTGAGCTAATGTCCCCTGAGAAACATTAACCTTCATTTTGATATAGTGGGAGGTAAGACTGGGGATGTTCTGTGGGCCTGGTGGCAAAGAGCACTATAGTACACTGAAAAAATCTCTCTGTCTCTGTTAGCATCAGAACCATATAAATGGCTATATTCCAACAGACTTCCAAGGAAAAGGAAAAACCAGTATGTGGACATCTCTGTGCTTTCTGACCTCACTGGGTGGAAGAGCTACTCCAGGTGTGAGAACAGTTAAACGAGCATTTGGAGTATTCAGGGTGTTGAGCGCAGGTGTGTGTACGTTTGAAAGCTGCTGTTTTACAAGAAGTCCTAGGTGACTCAATAAACACAAGAGCCAGAGCAACGTAAATCCCTTTAGCAGGGCTCTCCCCAGCTCAGATGCTCCCCTGCCAGAAACAACACATTTGGGGTTGGGAGGAGGGTGGCGCGAAGTGTAAATCACACACTGAGGTAATTGTTTCACACTTTCAAATAATTTACTTATTAGTTTTAAAGTGGTTTTTAGAAGCAATTCTGTATCTTGCCTTCCAGTTTTGTTTTGCGTAAATACTTCTAGATTAAAAAAAAAAAAATGCTGACCCCCACTGTATATCAAAAAGTACCTCAAATATGTTTACTATCTTCAAAATAGATCAGGCTGAGTTAAGAAATGTTAGTTCTGCCCATAAAAGAGGGCTGCTTTCCATAGAATGTAACTTTGTATCTAATACCATGCATCTCTGCAACTCTAGGTGTTATAGATTCACAGATTAGGTACTCTTTGACTAAAAAGGAAAAAAATAGACTACCTACTCTTGTCAATGACATTTCCCTGTGCTGACTAGAGACCAAAGAATTTCACTCCCCAAATCACCCAGCACTGGAAGTATAGTGCGAAAAATCAAGATAAGGTATGGTTTTCTACATCACGTAGACCATGACAGGGCTGACCATTAGCTATCCTTTGGCCTAATATATATTATATCGTCTCCATCATTTTTTTCAATCACCTAGTTAGAATGGCAGACTTCTTTAAAAAAAAAAATCTCATCTTGGGCCCACCCACACATCTGATAATATGCAAATTTAAATGCTTCAAGGAGATTAGAAGAACTATCTTTTATTCAATTCCATCACAAATTTAGTAACCACAACTGATCTTCAAAGAAATAACTCACTTTTGTTTCTGTCTTTCAAAAACACTTTTGAAGAAAAGTTGCCCTTCTGTTAACAAAAAAAAAAAAAAAGAACTACTGACGAATCCACGGTAGAAGAAAGAGCTCTCCCTAGGTACTACATTTCAGGACTGTTTATACAGTTCACCAGGAAAGGAACTGGATACTGGCTTTTAGGAAGAATTCTGTAAGGAAGAGGTGGAATTGCTAATGCATTTACTACTCATTTGCTTGCATCAAGAACCCTATTGCATTTCAGGCTGCCAACATCCTAATTAAGATGATCTAAATCTGAGGTGATCTATTACTCTAGATCTAAGATAGCTCAATCTACATTAGACAAGATGTAACAGTGTGTGCTTACAATGAGATGATAAGACCACTGAGCAGGAAAGCATGTCTTCCCTCATGTCTAACCCAGCACGGGGCAGAGCTCTCTGTCAGGGCTCAGTAAATAATGGCCAGGCCTTTGCCTGTTGTTTTTGTTTCTACTAATTCAGTCATATGATATCATTTCTGGTTCCTCTGACAACACATAACTGTGCTCTTGTTTTGAAAGAAGAAAAGAGTAAATTATCTCAAGTAATTCTTCATATACGTCAGTGCCACATACAAGTGTATGTGGGACTGACCGCATATAAATGCAATTCCTGTTCAATATCTTAAGGCTGTTTCTGAAGTTCTATATTAAAGAATATGCAACTACATAAGCATTTGAGCCAGAAAGAAAAGAATGCAGAGACAATGCTTTGTCTCACCAATGCTTTAGAAGAATCTGGATCAAATTCTGTTCCAGGATAATAATATCCAGCTGCACTATTACCCAAGAGGTACTATATAATACAGAGACAAGATCATAAAAAGGGCCTTCCCTAATCAGCCTCTTTCTCTTCCTTCAGTTAAAGAAAGTTACCCATAGTTATTTGCATAAATACTAGGTAAAGACTCGAGTGTCTGGTAAACAAACAGAAAGTATGTGTTACTGTTAAGACTTGCCCTCTCTTGACATCTAACAAAAGGCTAGGTGGTTAGCAACATACCCAAGTCAGAGTACACACAGACACCACTTTCTCAGCCAGTACCTGAAACTGTCATTTGTAGGGCTGAGCAAACATATTTAAGAAATGTCCTTAAGCTTGCTCTTGTGCTATTGTTGAACAGATAACATTGATGACCTTCACAGTCTGATATCCATTTCCAAAGGGATGACAACTTCAATCTACAAACCTCAAAAGAAACCAGATAAAATAAGCACAACCCTAGAGTTCAAAGCAGCTAACCCTCTGCCTCCTTTCACTAAGTAAGTGAAGATCTTGGTTGGAACCCAGGAGAGGTCACCCTTTCTATTTGCTATAAAGTTTACTGAATTTACATTAAAATCTTCAAATAGTCTTTGTTTTGGGAATGTATATGTTTCTTTAAAGAGGACAAAGGAACCATTGCTGTGTGCTTTCAGGGATGCAAAGTTTGAGATGTCAGGCGGGGAAATCCCGGCCTTGATTCTAAGACATCCGTAATGATGGCAAGCTCTATGGGTAAAAAATAAAAACAGGGATAAGAATGTTTTAAAGGAGGCAATGTGCAAAATTTAAGAATGCCTTTTTGCTTTCAGGATTTTTGTTTTTTTGCCTTGAGATGTCAAAAAAAAAAAAAAAAAAAAAGAAGAAGAAGAAGGAATGTAGCCTTTGTTTGGAGTTAGACACTCACTGTGTTTTGAAATCCCTCCAGCTATACACCACACAGAATTTTAACATACTAAAAAAGCTTACTTCAAAATGATAAACTTTCACCAATCTATCTTAAAATAAAATATATAATTACAAGCATACATTCAATTCTTGGATTTTGTGTGCCAAAGCTCTATTTCTAGAATTGGTGGATTTTGTTCTCTATTTCCATGTATAAAAGATCTCACAGTCCTGGGAAAATACTTTTTTTAAAAAATGAAATACAACAAATAAGGTATGCTGCCGAGTCCTGGGGGAGAAGTTTCCCAGAGTCTTTGAATTTCCTCCTATCCTCCTTCTTTACAAGATTTCTAAGACCAAGCCCTTTTCTACAGTCTCTCAAACAAGGTAAAAAGAAAAATACCCCCTAGATATATTCCTTAGATTTTCTATTATGCTTCTCAAGTTCCCATAGCTTCTGATGTAAACCTAAGATGAATTCTAGAGTTATTTTTTTATTATGTTTTAATTTTAGTTCCTCTTTTAGGTCTAAGATGAAATAGATGATCATAACTGCTATGCTTGGAGATATACTTCAAGGCACAATTTGTACATGACCTGTGCAAGGTCATGTCACAGAAAGAGGGCCTACATGATAGACAGAGAGTGAAATTCAGCTTTTAGTCTTGCAGAACTCCAGGGTTTAAGCTTGTTCCATGTGTGCAATACGGCAATATGTCTGTTTAAACAGGACATTTCAGATACTTTCTGTATAGGGACCTCACTCTGACTTGAATAGTGTCAATTAGAGACATATGAGGAATTATTGCTCAAGTCACTGATCACTAAGGGTCATTTTTTGTCACATGAACCTGGGTGTGGCAAGCTGGCCTAATCTCGTCCAAAAGGTTGCAAGTTCTCTGCCCATTAATTTCACTTGGGCAAAAATCCTTCCCCATTTAAAACATCAACTGCCCTCTAGGTCTTTCCTTGAGACCCCCACTTGGGGTTAGTTAATTCCTCCTCTGTTTACTCACAGAACCTTGTACACCCCTCCAGTATTCTTGTCTGGAGAATTCCATGAAAAGAGGAGCCTGGTGGGCTACAGTCCATGGGGTCGCAAAGAGTCAGACACGACTGAGCAACTAACACTTTCACTTTTTCACTTTCTACTAGAGTAATTGTTAGATTCTATTACAATTATTTGTTTGTTGTCTCCACCACTAGATTATGCAGTCTGGCATATTTACCCACATCTCGGACTTCCTATGGGCCCAGTGCTGTAAGCATTTCAGATATGCCAACTCTTTAATCTATATCACAGTCCCTTGAGGTGGATGTTACCATTGCCTCCATAGTACAAATGAGGGATCTGAGGCAGAGAATTTCAGTCATTTTCTGAAGGACACATTGCTAGTAAGTGTCAAGTTGAACACAGACAGTCTGCCTTCTGAGTCTGAGCTTCTCTTATCATTGCTCATGCTTGCCCACAGGACTGAGGAAGGAGTTCATCAACATTAAGCAAATAGAAAGAATGAGCATTCTGGTTTTGCCTCAGTTTCCTAAGTTTAAATTTAGAAATGGATTTTCTTTATCTTAAGTCGAGTTTACCTTCACCCTTGACTATGGATGAGTTCATTTGTCTAGAGAAAATTCAACCCAAACTGAGGAAGAGAGAACTGACTGGGAGGCAAAGGCCTGGGGTATGGCCCTCTCTGCCAGGTCAAAGTCTTAACTCTCACGCCTCCCCCAGGTTCACATCCTGAGATGCCTACAGAAGCCTCTCCTTTAGCTGCTTTCAGATGCACCACACTGTGCACATAGTATGACAGGAAATGTTTTGAACAGAAATACTGTTAACAGGAAAGCCCACTCATGTTATTCTTTGTAAAGAGATGTGACTTGAGAAAGGCATCTTCACTTAGGAGATGATTCAAATACAGAGGATTTTTGTTGTTGTTGTTTTGTTTGGAACTGAGACATCCAAGTTCCAAACTTGGGTGACTGGTGACGGAAGTAAAGTCTGATGCTATAAAGAGCAATACTGCATGCGAACCTGGAATTTAGGTCCATGAATCAAGGCAAATTGGAAGTGGTCAAATTGGAGATTTCAAGAATGAACGCCAACATATTAGGAATCGGCAAACTAAAATGAACTGGAATGGATGAATTTAACTCAGATGACCATTATATCTACTACTGTGGGCAAGAATCCCTTAGAAGAAATGGAGTAGCCATCATAGTCAACAAGAGTCTGAAATGCAATACTTGGATGCAATCTCAAAAATGACAGAATGATCTCTGTTCGTTTCCAAAGCAAACCATTCAATATCACAGTAATTCAAGTCTATGCCCTGACCAGTAATGCTAAAGAAGCTGAAGTTGAATGGTTCTATGAAGACCTGAAAGACCTTCTAGAACTAACACCCAAAAAAGATGTCCTTCTCATTATAGCGGACTGGAGTGCAAAAGTACGAAGTCAAGAAATAGCTGGAGTAATGGGAAAATTTGGCCTTGGAGTACAGAATGAAGCAGTGCAAAGGCTAATAGAGTTCTGCCAAGAGAATGCACTGGTCATAGCAAACACCCTCTTCCAACAACACAAGAGATGACTCTACACATGGACGTCACCAGATGGTCAATACCGAAATCAGATTGATTATATTCTTTGCAGCCAAACATGGAGAAGCTCTATAAAGTCAGCAAAAACAAGACCAGGAGCTGACTGCGGCTCAGATCATGAACTCCTTATTACCAAATTCAGACTTAATTTGAAGAAAGTAGGGAAAACCACTAGACCATTCAAGTATGACCTAAACCAAATCCTTGATGATTATACAGTGGAAGTAACAAATAGATTCAAATAATTAGATCTGATACACAGAGTGCCTGAAGAACTTTGGACGGAGGTTCGTGACATTGTACAGGAGGCAGGGATCAAGACCATCTCCTAGAAAAATAAATGCAAAAGGGCAAAATGGTTGTCTGAGGAGACCTTACAAATAGCTGTGAAAAGAAGAGAAGCAAAAGGCAAAGGAAAAAAGGAAAGATATACCCATTTGAATGCATAGTTCCAAAGAATAGCAAGGAAAGATAAGAAAGCCTTCCTCAGTGATCAATGCAAAGAAATAGAGGAAAACAATAGAATGAGAAAGACTAGAGATTTCTTCATGAAAATTAGAGATACCAAGAGAACTTTTCATGCAAAGATGGGCACAATAAAGGGCAGAAACCTAACAGAAGCAGCAGATATTAAGAAGAGATGGCAAGAATACACAGAAGAACTGTACAAAAAAGATCTTCATGACCCAGATAATCACAATGATGTGATCACTCACCTAGAGCCAGACATCCTGGAATGCGAAGTCAAGTGGGTCTCAGGAAGCATCACTACAAACAAAACTAGTGGAGGTGATGGAATTCCAGTTGAGCTAATTTCAAATCCTAAAAGATGATGCTGTGAAAGTGTTGCACTCAATATGCCAGCAAATTTGGAAAACTCAACAGTGGCCACAGGACTGGAAAAGGTCAGGTTTCATTCCAATCCCAAAGAAAGGCAATGCCAAAGAATGCTCAAACTACTGCACAATTGCACTCATCTTACACGCTAGTAAAGTAATGCTTAAAATTCTCCAAGCCAGGCTTCAACAGTACGTGAACTGTGAACTTCCAGATGTTCAAGCTGGATTTAGAAAAGGCAGAGGAACCAGAGATCAAATTGCCAACATCTGTTAGATGATTGACAAAGCAAGAGAGTTCCAGAAAAATATCTACTTCTACTTTATTCACTATGCCAACGCCATTGATTGTATGGACCACAACAAATGTGGAAAATTCTTCAAGGGATGGGAATACTAGACCACTTGACCTGCCTTCCAAGAAATCTGTATGCAGGTCCAGAAGCAAGTGTTGGAATCAGACATGGAACAACAGACTGGTTCCAAATTGGGAAAGGAGTACCTACAGGCTGTATATTGTCACCCTGCTTATTTAACTTATATGCAGAGTACATCATGAGAAACGCTGGGCTGGATGAAGCACAAGCTGGAATCAAGATTGCAGGGAGAAATATCAATAACCTCAGATATGCAGATGACACCACCCTTATGGCAGAAAGTGAAGAAATAAAGAGCCTCTTGATGAAATTGAAAGAGGAGAGTGAAAAAGTTGGCTTAAAACTCAGTATTCAGAAAACTAAGATAATGACATCTGGTCCCATCACTTCGTGGCAAATAGATGGGGAAACAGTGGAAACAGTGACAGACTTTATTTTTGTGGGCTCCAAAATCACTGCAGATGGTGACTGCAGCCTTGAAATTAAAAGACCCTTGCTCCTTGGAAGAAAAATTATGACTAACCTAGACAGCATATTAAAAAGCAAAGACATTACTTTGCCAACAAAGGGCCATCTAGTCAAAGCTATGGTTTTTCCAGTAGTCATGTATGGATATGACAGTTGGACTATAAAGAAAGCTGAGCACTGAAGAACTGATGCTTTTGAACTGTGGTGTTAGAGAAGACTCCTGACAGTCCCTTGGAGTGCAAGCAGATTCAACCAATCAATCCTAAAGTAAATCAGTCCTGAATATTCATTGCAAGGACTGATATTGAAGCTGAAACTCCAAAACTTTGGCCACCTGATGCAAAGAACTGACTAATTTGAAAAGACCCTGATTCTGGGAAAGATTGAAGGTGGGAGGAGAAGGGGACGACAGAGGATGAGATGGTTGGATGGCATCACCAGCTCAATGGATGTGAGTTTGAGTAAACTCCAGGAGTCGATGATGGCCTGGAGTACTGTAGTCCATGGGGTCGCAAAGAGTTGGACATGACTGAGCGACTGGACTGAACTGAGACGTCCAAATCAGTAAGAGTCAGATATATTTATTTTTCCTCCTAATATTTAAATTCACATCTCAAGTCCCTTCAGATCAATGTCAAGTATGTCACCTTTTAATCACTTTTTAATTCTGCATTTTACATATATTTATTTTTTGGATTCAAATAATTCTTACTCATTGTAGATACTTAGAAAATTCAAAGGTATTTTTAAATATATAATTGCATATTATAGGCCTCTTCAAATGTTTGAAAATTCTCTTCCAAAACACTTGTTTTAAATGGTTATGTAATCTTTCACTGGGATAAGATGTAGCATAGTTTAATTAAACAGCCCCTGTTTCTGAACATTTTTAAAGTGTGAAAGTGTTAGTCACTCAGTCGTGTCCAACTCTTTGCAACACTATGGATTGTAGCCCACCAGGCTGCTCTGTCCATAGGGAATTTCCAGGCAAGGATACTGTAGTGGGTTGCCATGCCCTCCTCCAGGGGAGCTTTGTGACCCAGGGATTGAACCCAGGTCTCCTGCATCACAGACAGATTATTTACCGTCTGAGCCACCAGATAACAATGGTTTGGTATTGGAAGTAACAAGAAGACAGATATCCATTCACACTGTTTTGAGGATCCCAGTTATGTGAGGATCATACGGCCCCGTAGGAAGAGGTTTTCTGGGAGCTGTGGAATGCAGATTCTGGGGCCCTACTCAGGTGACTGATTCATTTGAGGTGGGGCCTGAGGAAGGCGGTCCTATTTTTGAGAAATGATAACATTGCCTCTCTTTTCATAATACCTTCTCCTCATTGTGTTTAGCTCTCTTCTTTATTTCATCTGTCTCCCACAGAATGAGCAATAGTGTCCAATTCAAGCTGGCCCTGGTGAAAAGAGCCACAGGGCCTTATGAATGCAGGTGACTGCACTATCTCTGCTCAACCACCTTGTACCTCTCCACCTTCACCCCGACTCACCCCACTTACCCATCCATGCTCCACACCAAAGCCAAGGACGGGTCTTGATTCTATGAGTCAATGATGTCATTTCCTTGCTCACTCCCAAACCCTCCCCTTCACCCCCACAGCCACACAGCTTCCCTTGCATACTCCCCGCCCCTCAATAGCTGCAACAGCCTGTTCACAGAACGTCACTTCCTCAAGGAAGTGCTCCCCCATACTTGGATCCCGATCACTTCTCCCAGCCCAGCGTCTGGCTGCTTCCTTTGCTTTTCTTTCACAGTCCATCGTGGTTTATAAAAGCATGATTATGAGATTTAAGTCTGTCACCCCACTTCACCGCAAGCTCCGTGAGACAGGTACCGAAGCTGATTGTTCATCACTGCGTCCTACCCTGAGCGGTGCCAGTAACAAGCAGTGCTTTAGGCGGTGTTGAAAATGGGCTCTGGGGCCAAAGGGCTCAGATTCACATCCCAGCTCTGCTACCTAACACCTATGTGACCTTAAGCCAGTTACTTAACTTCTCTGTGCCTCCATTTTTTTCCATTAGGAATTATAATAGTACTGCCTTAAGGTGTATATAGTTTGTTGTGAGAATTAAATGAGAGAGTACACAAAAGATAATGTACAACACAGTAGCTGGCATGTAGAATGCATTCAACACAGGGTAGCTTTTAAAAAAGTAATCACTCAGTATATTTTTGTTCAATAAATAAAACACAAAAGAGTTTTCAGGCGTGTTCTTTCTCATCATCACTGCCCCCTACTCCAACCAAAGCATCAGCCCAATCAACTTCCACTACAGTCTGCTCCTTGAAAGAACAGCATTTCTGCCCCGAGAAGTCTGCTGAAGACACTCCCTGTTCCCCGTTATTAGTTCCAGCTCTGATTCTTTCATCATGTCACTTCCTAAAATATGTGCTCATGTGCCAAGCCACCTCTCTTCCTTCCTTTAAGTATTTCCTGAAATGTGACCTCCTCCATGGAGGCTTCTTTAAATGGAACTGAGCTCATCATTCCATCCTCTGTTTCCAACAAATAAGGTAAAGTTTGTTGTTTAAGATTCCAAAGCTATAAACTACCTGAGCTTTTCAACTAGCTGCATGGCCTCACCACTGCAGAGCAGGTTGGGTTTCTCCTTGCCTGAACTTAAGAATGTGAGGCTCAGAGGGCAGAGGATTTGTTTAACTTGCTCTGTATACATGTAGCCCAATGACAATCCACATGGAGGCTGAATAAATGTGACTTGATGATGATTTAATTACTTTGTCCATGCCAGGAATAGAAGCCATGAACTCTTAAATCTGTTTCCCCCATTTTATAGTATGTTTCCATACTGAGCTATTATGAGACCTGTTTCCTGCATTAACTTTCACAAAAGAACAAATACAAAAGGAAAGAGAGATTGAATGAAAATATCAAATTAATAAAATTATCTTCCACATCATGAGTCCAAAGATACCTCTAGAACCTTGGCACACTGTATTAAAAGGTGCCTCATTTAAAATTCAAGTTCATATGCTTTACAGATTATTTTGTAAATCTAAAATAGATAACCAAAACAAGTCAATATTCATTTTTAAAGTACTTGTTGTATTTGGTGCATGCACCATTATGGAGAACTTACACTCAGAGCAAAAAGATTTGTAGCAAAGCATATGACCTTCTTCCCACTACAATGACCATCCCCTAATTAGGCAATGCATCTGATAGTCATTAACAGGAATGAGATAATGAATCACTTTCTCTCTTCTTTGTTAATTTGCTGTAACCAAGCGGCTAATGGATGTCAGAGCTGAGTGATTGCACTGATTATAGTGATTTATAGTTGCAACAAAACAATTTAAAACCATTCTGATTATTCATGTTAAAGATGCTTTATGTTTTGTTTACTAAATGTTTTATGTCCCCCTTTCTTCTACCCTTAAAGTACTGTCCCCCTCCCACTCTGCCACTTTTCACAGAAAGACCCTGGAAAACTTGAAAGTTGTAGGAGGCATTTTTTATTGTTTTAAACTAAGCCATTTCATTTTGTTTATACATACCTATACATAGAGAGAGAGAGATAAAGTTTACTCAGTAGAAATGAAAAGCCTTAGGGGTAGAAAGAAAACTTCAGTGGTGCCTAGTTCAAAAGAAGACAGAAATAAGAGGAAATAAGGCAAACTTCAAGCCACTTACCTTGGGGCTTCCAGTCCCTTCCTCGCCCTCCACAGACACATCAGTAGCCAGAATCTCGGCTTTGATGGTATCCAGAGCCCGGAGAATCCAGCTGTGTTGCCGTTTGATTTGCCTCTGCAGCTCCTTCCATTGACTTGCAATCATCCGCAGCATGTCCTTCAGTCCTTCTCCAAAGGAGGGGGAAAGCACACGTTAGCAACTCGGCTGTGTTTTTACCCAGTATTGTTTTTCATTTAAGATTAGATGGATATTTCCAACAATAAACATAATTTTAAGCAACCATTACCATCACCTGCCTCTCAGAACCAAGACTGGGGGCTTTTGACTTGACAGAAGGCATAAGGACACAAAAATGGGAAAACCCCATAGATGCATGGTTTAGAATTGACTTAGATTTAACACATGGACTAAAAAAATCAAAATCAAAATCACGATACATAAAAATTATTAACACTCTAGCCTCACATTCCAAATAAAAGGCCCTGTGTATATCTTTTTGTGGAGACTTTACGATGATCAGAAAATGTATAGAAATAAGTAAAGGTAATTCGACTTGAAATACAGTAAATGGGCCAAATTTAAGACAGCAATCTTTAGCGTTAGCACATCAGATTAAAGCTGCTCTTTTCTTATTGGGCTGTGGTAAGCTCAAAACAAGTGGCAAACTAATTCATCCTGTCTTACAGTCTTTGACTACCAGGATAAGTATAACCAAATGACAAAACTATTTTTTATTTACAATCCGTTTCTCATAAATACACTAATACTGGGGTAAGAACTGGTCTCAGGCTAAAACTCTGCTAATGCAATGACCAGCAGAGAACATGCAAAACGGTCATATGTGTGAATTGGCAGGGAAATAATCAGGTGTCTCTAGACTGCCTGCCTTATATCTGTAATGATACCTGCAAGTACCCGGATGCATATGCATTGTAACTAAATGCACAATTCTCATTCATTATCTTAATGTTATTTCCAGAGCACCTACATCAAAAAGCATGTCAATGTGAAGTTCTCAGGAATGTGATTTCAAATGAAACTCGGGCGAACAGCAAGCCCCAAATAAAATGAACAGACCATTTGGAGGCAGTATTTCATCTTACAAGTATCACAGCATTGTATGCAGTATATGAAACATTTATAAATCTTGAAGGTCAATCTGATAATGTAAATATTAATAATACATAAGGAAGTGAATATATGCAGTAATTTACAGCAATGCTTCTTCATTCTTAATAGTCTGGAGACATAAAGACTTGCAATATTTCACGAGGATTTACCTGCTTTGTGAGATGCAATAAGCTCAAGAAGTTGGTGTCCTTCCTCCTCCACAGCTTCCTTGAGTGCACAATGACTGTCTACATTCAACTTAAAACTCTGCAAGGAAAAATATGAGCATCAAACCCTGGCAAGGCCATTAAACATAAAACATCCATATAAAATTACTTGCTACTTTTTATCAAGAGCCACACAGTTCAATTTACCCAATAGACAAACTAATTTGCAATACTAAAAGCTATTGATATTTGGGATCTGGGCTCAAAATGTTTCCATTAGATTAGCAGAGTGCATCTGTTTGGAAACAGCTGACATATCTAGAAATTCATTAGGTTTTTATGAAAAGTCACATCCCGTAGGCTATATCAAGAGTAGCAGTGTTCTACAATATATACTGAAATTCTATCAGCACATATGAGGTCTTTTCTTCACCTTTTAGAAACATTAGTGCTAGCACTATTTATGAAACCATAAAAATTGGCAACATAAATTATGTGCACATATATAAATCCATTAATATAGTAGGGTTTGATTCAGCTGTTTTTCAGATATCACACAAACTATGGAATACTGAGGTCAATTTAGGTGCTGTAGAGAGGAGTCAAATGTTTTTCAAATGTTTGAATTTTAAGCTTATTCCTTACAATGTGACATTGCTTTATAAATAAATACATCAAGCACATGAGGGGCATTTTTCACTTATGATAGTTACCCAAAAGATAAAAACTGTTCTTACTGGTGAATTTCAACTCATAGAAATTTCTTGCAGGAAGCTTTCCATAATGTCTTTCATAGAATTAATTACTCCCCTCTCTCAGCTTCCTCTGTTCCTTATATCTGCTTCTGTTGAAGAATTTATCATACTGAATTCTGCTTTATTCCTATATTTGGCTACCAAATTATTACAATCAAAGACTTGCCAGTTTCACATTTATTTCCAACTCATGTCACATACAAGGTGTTCAATAAATGTTTGCAGGAATAGTGGATATCTGCTGAACTGGATCAATAGGACTCTCTGAAGGGGAAAGTTTCCATTTTAATATTTCAAGAAACAGGGATGGTTTTTCCAAAGATTTTTTTTCCATCTCTGGAATGTTATAAGGTGTTCCAAACACAGGAGGTCTGATGGAGACTAATCATAGTAACCAATATGTTGAATCAATGGTTAGTCTTCAGAGTGAAAATCCAGCCCTTGACTTGATTAATCTGAAAAAGTATGGATTTTGAAAGACTATGTGCCAATTTCTGGCTTCTCTATAACAGGACTCCAAAATACATGATATATTTTGCTCTCACTAAACACTTGTTGAGCAATGGCTCTATGTACTTACACTGAATTTAGTATTAAGAATAATTGACAAGTTTGAGATGCTAACAGTGTCATCTGGAATATAATTCAGGTGAAAGAGGTTAAACAGTCATAAGCTATGAAATCAGGTATTAATTTTTCCCATTCTTTCACTCATTCAGAAACCATATTGTGCCTCTTCTGTACACTGAAGAGGGTAAGAGCAATTTAAGGGGTATACGGCATGGCCCTGCACATCAAAAGGCACCTGAACCATCTTAGAGGTTCAGGGTGAATCTTTTTCTTAGTGGGAAAAAAGGGGCCTTTTAAAGATCAGAAGAAAAGGCAGAACAATCAAAGCAAGCTGAAAATGAAGGAGGTAGGAACATAATCAGAACTTGGAGTATAAAGATAAGAATTTTTATTGTTTTAAAAATGACTCCAAAATGATGAATCATTTCATCTTACTAGAGGCATAAGAAACAGTATAATTGCAGCACCATATGACAGAAAGGAACATTAGATTTCCCTGAGGGTTGTTCACTATTTCTTGTATTGTCCTCTTTCAACTACAGGTATTTGATCGAATAACATTAAGTATGGCAATGTATCAGAAGCCTGATGCTTCTGGTCAATATACTAGTTATTAAAAATTAAATTATTATGATTTTATAGCCAAAACATGGGTGTTATTTACTTTCTGCCACGACAGTGGAGATCCTCAGCTCTGAAGTAATGCAGATTGAGGTACGTTTGTGTGTTTCAGGGAGAAGGGACACAGAAAAGAAAAATACTTGCGATCAGCCCAAGAACACCAACACTTAGGAAGAAATCTAGGAAGAAATCTATTCTATAGGTGATTTCCTCGTAATTGTAAATTTATCCCAGTGCTCTCTTTGATTCTGTTTACCTAAAACAGACAAGTGTTGAATGTTGGTAATCATGAGCTTCTGAAGGCATGCATCAGACCTACGTCTCAACAAAAGAGAACCTTAGGACCTGTGAGTAGGTTGCATAATTTGACATAATTGAGGCCAATAGTACAGGATAGAAGCAGTTGGATCTGGTTGTGCCTCAAGATGATGTGGAAGGATTTGATTAGGACATTGAAAAAAATGGTGTTCATTACTAAGAAAAAGATAAGCTGACAAGCTTTATGCTACAGAAAAGAACCACTTAATATAACTATAACCCACATGATATTGCTTGGTTTTCAGGTTCATCCATTAACGATTAATAACATCAAGTAAGGAATGCACAATGGGCCTCTGAGAAGGCAGACAAGCCAGCACATGAACAAAATTGTCAATGAAATTTCTGGCTGCTAAAGAATTCTGTAATAAACTCACCTGATTCTGTGCCCACCTCTTCCCTAGGGAAGGAAGCTTAAGCAAAAGACTTTTTTGTTGTTGTTGTTTCACTTGACACTTAAGACACATTTCCATTCCTGTGCTACTAACATGTTTCCTCAGCAATGCCTTATGACATATGGTCCCTCTGCAGCATCCATAGCACTCCCTGAAAATGCAGGGCATTCTCTGGAGGTTTAATTTATGGCAACAACAAGGCCATAGGCAGGTACCACAGATCTACATCACTAACGATGATGTGAAATTCCATAACTATGAGTAATCTGGGGCTTATGAGATACTACATCTTTTTTTAGTGTTTTAAAGCAGCATAGAACTGAACATCCAGAAGAGAATAACTAAGGACATGAAAGATACAGTGGCTGAGACAAAGGACCAGATGATCAAAAAGATGATACATCAGAGGTTGACCAGTGGGTATTCCCCTTAGCTCAACCTTCAGCCTCACCAGCTGTATATATATGGGTGCCTTACTCCTTGTCAGGATCGAAGTTCAGGTAAGGCACAATGACTGTACTTTGATCATGATAACACTTTACTAAGTAGATAAAGTACTACATCTTTATCCATACTATCCCATCCAAATTTCTGCAGATCTCAGTTTGATGGAAATATGGAGATCACAAGGATATGAAATGAAATCATGGAAATGTATGCCTTGATACACAAAACTATGACAAATGTGAAGAATGTTATTCATGAAGGATCATAAGAATTGATACAAATCTCCTGGTATTCGAAATAGTGGGAAAGACCATAAGCACATTCAGAGGCTTCAAGATTCAAAATGTCTGTTTTAGCAGAATCATATCATGAACACAGACCTTCCACTCTCCCCATGGAATATTGTTAATGTGGGCCAGGTCCATTGAGGTCCATGAATTTTATGTTTGTGAACAGAGAGGCCAAAAAGAATTACTGCATCTTTCCTGACATAATTTTAGTTTTCTTTTTAATAAAGCATATGTTTAACTCAATAGTTATTTATTGAGTAGTCTCTACCAGACCTATAGATACAAAAGTTAACAGTACACAATACACATGCAACAGATAGTCTGTTGGGTAAAAGAGATCAAAAGCAAATAGCTATATATGGCCCAGTAAAGAATAAATATGTAATCAGGGCTTGATGGATAACAGAGAATGGCAGGGCCTTCAACTGAACAGCGATACGCCATGTTCAATGAGATTTAGCTTTTTTTTTTTTTAATTAGTTGGAGGCTAATTACTTTACAACATTTCAGTGGAGATTTAGCTTTTTTAAAGTACCATGCTGGCCAAATAAAAATAAGACTGTGGGTTATATTCTGTATGAGCATGACAGTGCTTGATAGGTACTGAGGGAGCTCAACTGGGAGTCAGGTTCTGCAGAGCCCAGTGGGGAGCTCATGGAGAAAGGACTGGATTTCTACGTGGGGTTGGAGACACCTTGTCTTGCAGCAGGAAGCTGGGAGGCAGAAGCAGCTTGGTGTGACTAAGACAAGGTGGAAGAAGGAGAGCTGGGAGCTGTGGCTACACGTGATATTTAACTCTAAGAGCCACAGAAGAAGTGGAAGAAGATGTTGACAACATGAGAGAGTGACTGGTAGAATTCTGTGTTCTAGAAACATCTTTCTAGCTGTTATGTAGAGTTGATTTTAAAAGGGCGGACGAGGAGACCATTTAGGAGGCTGCTATGGTAATAGAGGCCAGATGTTTCTGCATGCTCATATTTTTTTTAATTAAAAAAAGGTATGCTTTTTCTTCTAAATGAATGGAAGAAGGAAGAATGGAGACAATCTTCTGCCTTTTTAAGTTTTTCTCAGTGCGTGAGAATAGCATGTGCCAGAATTTAGTTCTTTGGCTGTTCTGATGATAAATACCAGAGTTTTATTAGTCAGGAGTCTCCAAATGTGAAAGACATATTGAACTGATGAACTTTTACTCCCACTGTCATTTTAAAGAGATGGTATATATGCTGATGAATAAGACACCTGATGACACTTTTTCTTCACACAAAAGATTTTTACTACCCTAAGAAAATGAAAACTTGCTTTTTCACAAGGACAGGAGGTAGAATGTGTGTTCAGTCAGAGAAGCAGAGACTTGAAAAGTCACCTGCTACCTGTCTCAGGCCATCTCTACCCGGGCTCTATTCTAAGCTGTGCCTAGTACTGTCCTGAGTCCCCCGAAGGGCTCTTGGTGGGAAAGAAAGCCATGATCCCCTGTGGAGAGCCTGGCAGTTTCTCTCCTGCTCGTTCCAATGCCATCCATAGAGGATGGTCATATGGTCCTCAAAATATAATATATACCTTCCAAATGCCATATGTGCCAAAAATCAAAAGATTTTTATGAGTAAATATTTATTTAAGAACCTCCTAAAAACTTGATAAGACACTACACAGTCATTAAAATGAAGACTATGAATTGACGTGAAAAACAGAACACATTACAAGTCAAAAAATGAAAGTTCAGCATTGGTGGTATAGTGGTGAGCACAGCTGCCTTCCAAAAAAAAAAAACGAAAGTTCAAAATTGTATCTATGACACAATGGACAGACCCAGTGTGTCGAATAAGAAGATAGTAGGGAAATGCAACTAAGGTAAACAGAGACTGTGCAGTTAGGACTTGGAGTGAACTTAGTCTGGTCTTATGGAACGAGTTCTTGGGGCTTTAGCTTTCCGAAACATAAAATGTAATATTATCTAACTTCAAGTTGTTGTGAGAATTAGTGGCAATGACTGGAAAGCACTGAAGCAGTGTCTGGCAATGAGTGGGGCTAAAGAAAAACCATTATAGACTTTCAAACTCATTGTCTCTGTTTTCCAAATGTTCTGTGCAGTAGGTGGTACTTCACGGCATTTTTAGGTGAAAAGTGGCACTTCCTGTTGAGGCTGCCTGCACTCCTCAAGCACTGATGCCAGGTTCTCTTTGCTTCTGGGCTAGCACCCAGCACAGGCCTGCCAGAGAAGACATGGAACACAGATGCTGCTCGCTGGGAGTCCAGGGAGTGGGGGACTGACAGACCAGTGGTCTGGGTCTTCATTTTGCCTCAGGTGTGTGCCCTTGCACAAGTCATCTAACCCTTCTGGGCTTCTGTTTCCTTATCTACAATCCAGGCATTTGGACTCAATATTTTCCAGTTCTTAGACACTTTGATTTTATCTTTAAGCCAGACAGTTAAGGACAGATGGTTCAGGAGAATTTTTATTTATTCTAAACTAGAAAATTTTCAAAGGGGGAAGAATCCCAAAGGCCATCTAACCATTCATCTACCCTAGGGCAGCTCTGTCCCTCTACCATTCCATGCAGATGTGTTCATTCTATTTTTAACTATCTTCAGGAAACTTTCTTCTAACTTCTCATCCTGAGTCCGCAACATTTCATCTCAGGAATGTGAGAGCTTTGTGAAGAGCAGCATGAGCTTCCCTCCGCTTTAGATTGTTTTGCCAAGTCATCTCTCCAGTGTAGGAGCTAGAGATCAGAAATACTGTGAGGATATGCCAACAAAATCCACATGTCCAATCAATCACCAAGTTCTGCCAGTTTATTTCTCATCCTCACCACTCTGTATCGACTAATTCAGGCCCACATTGCCATCCCTTGACAGGCTGACTTCAACAGCCTCCAGTCATGACCCCCTAAAAACTACATTTTTTTCTTTATTTGTGGCATGCCTATGAAGGTGCAGGCATCATCTTAAGCTTGAGGGATGTGGCTGTGAGCAAGATAAATATAGTTCCTGGCCTCACAGCACCCACAGCCTAGAAGTAGAGATAGGAGGTGGAGGAGTGTGCAACTTAAAAACAAGGAGTTACACTTGATTATATCAAGGGGACTGTGACACAGTGCGAGTGCTGGGGACAAGCATGGGATTTGGAGCTGGACAGGCCTGGGTTCAAATCCTGGCTCCTCCACCACCCCCTCCATAGCTTTGGGCACTCTCCATGTTCTCAGTTTCTTCATCCGTAAAATGAGGACATGTCAGTGCCTGCCTTATGGGGTTGCTATGAGGATGAGACGCCCTGATATCTGTAGAACAGAGCCTGACAAATCGTAATAGCCCAATACAAGTATTTTATTACATGGAGTGGTCCAACTCTGAGAAAGATGCTTGTTAAAATCTCCCAGTGCATCCCCAGGTTGCAGGATAAGGTCTGGCCTGTGAGATCTCCATCAAGTCGGCTTCTTGGGCACCAGGTCTGCCTTGAAATGTGCCTGAACTGCTTAGAATTGCCAGCTCACACCAGCCATTTACTCATCTAAGATTCTGCTCTTGCAGGCACCTCTGCCTGGAAGGTCCTTTCCCCCTCCCCTAACTCAGTCCTGCTTGTTCTTTATAATTCATCTCAGGTGTCACCCTTTCTAGAAAGCTTTCCCTGACTATCTTCCACCCTCCTGGCTTCCCCTCCTCAGCACCCACAGTACCTATGCAGAGCTCAGACCTCCACTTATCACACTGCTGGGTAACCACTGATGGTCTGCTTCCCAACCATGAGTTCTGTGAGAGGAGGACGTAACTTTTTACTTGTGTGAGTATTCTCACTGCCTAGGACAGTGCCTGGCACACACCTAATAAATGTTGAGGGAGCAAATGAACGCAGAGTCATACCAGAAACCTTCCACGATGCTTTTGAATCACCTCTACAGCATTTTGGGCAATACTGGTGCAATCACTTCACTTGGAAGTGGTTGATAAATGTTCCCAAATTTTATTCATTGAACACCATGTAAATGAGCTGTCATGTTCCTTCGCTTACAAAATTACTTGCCAATTACACTGAGATGATCCTGGTGTAATTGCCATGTAAACTGTATCCTGGCTGAGATAGCCCAAATCATCAATTTAACTTTACCCTCTCATCATATGGTACTTACCACATAATTAAATAAATGGTCAGCTACCACCACAATTATATATCTCCCCAACAAAATGAGGTGGCTACATTTGTCACTGATTTATTAGTTATGACAATATGCAACACACCACCACATATAATATCAGAAGCTTCATAAAATGAAAAGCACTATGTGCTCTTGAGAAGGATGCTCTAAGTTTATGAACAAAGAAATAAGCATTATAAAAACTTTGTTTTTTTTTTTTAAAGGGCATTAGGATATAAAGACAAAAATCCTGTTCTTTCTGAAGAAACTTTTTTCCCCTGAAATCTCAGATAATAAAAACATCTAGCATTTGAAAGTGAATTTAGCTCCTCAAACAAATTACAACTTCTTTCAAACAGTTGCATTTTTTTGTGGAAGGTATATGTACTTTACTAAGGCTGGCATTTGTTTTTGATAGACTTGCTAATATCCAATGCAAGGATTAGAGAAGTTGGAGAGATTCTGAACATTGATGGTGCCTCTTGGTGACAAAATTTTCATGTTTTTCTGGATGCTGCCTCCACACCTGGCACAGGTAATCATATTGACTTCCCAGCACGGCCACATTAGGCCAAATAGATTCACAGAGGTTCTGTCTAAAGGGACCATTTGACTTCCAGAACACACTGCTTCTGAGGCCCTAATTGAAAAAAGAGGTCAATGCTAGCCCAAATATCTCTCTACCCCCCGCGGTGGAATAATTGATGTGCAGCAGCCTCTACAGATGTGGAGTCACTAAGGTGATGGATGGATATAAGTATATTATTCACACGTACATCTGCTAATATACAGGTCCCAGTGCAAACACCAAGACCTAAGAATATTATGTGGATTTAGGACAATCCCTGAAGGACTCCAGTTCCATTAAAAATTTGTTTGGCAGCCTGGGGCAGATCTATTCCAACTCCCACATGCTTCATGCATTTGAGAGGGGGAACCAAACTGCTTCAGAAATAAATTTAATAAATTTTGTAATGTCAAGTCATTAACATCCTGTCTAGTCATATAGTCTTCATCTTTTGAAATGGTAATGTTAACCTGTGGAATTTTTTTTAACCTTTCTAATATCTGACTTAACATTTTAATTTTCCTTGTGTTTTCTGCCAAAAGGGATGAATTACATCCTGAAAGCAGAAGAAAAATATCCTATTTTTTCTCTCTATAGGCATTTTTCTTGTCACAAATATACCAGACAATACCCGGAAAGTCTAACCAGGGTCCATTTTGATTTGGAAATTGTGCAGGAAATTCCCGCAGACATTCATGGTTTATAATCTTAGTTACAATTCGCTGCTGTAATGATTGTAACACTGCTTCTACAAATGTTCATTTATTCATCTGGCAGATTTGTTTAGTACTCATTAAGCATGTGTAGGACAGGGTGTCAGAGGAGACACCAAAAAGACACAAGCCATCTCTCAAGTCAGAGGCGAATCATTCAGGCAGGGAAGCTAGGGAGAAATTCAACCTCTCTAGGGACACCTGAGCAACTCACACCTGTTCTCAGGTCTCCAAAGGGTGTGCATGACAGTCCTGAAATGCAAACAACAGGCTTATGTGATCTTCACAACGCCTTCAGGAGACATGACAGGCATTTTTCTGGCTAAAGATCTATTCAGGCCTGAAACTTTTATCTTAATATCATTTATGCCAGGTGAATTGTTTCAAGATTCCAAAATTCCATGTGACACAGTAGGTAAGTAAGATCTGCACACAGGTCTACATAGGGAGACAGATGGTGGGTGACAGCACCCTGGCTTAAATGAGTTAGGTCACCCACTGGCTCTTCTCCATACAGAGATCTTCAGTCCACGCAGAAACCCTCATAGTACAATGCAGTCTGCAAACTTTCTTTCAACGTTTAGCATACCGCCACCCTAAACAACAAGCGCTCAATAAATCCAGTTATTCTCTGTCATTCTATTTTAAAATAGTCATCACATCTGAAAAAAAAAGAATAAAGTAATAAATCAGGAAAATGTGTAAGTGACAGCAATTTTCAAAATGATGGGAACAAGAGTCCTTAAACTGAGTCAGGCAAAAAGTACATCCCCAGGTACTTTGAACAATTCAAAGGGAAGACAAGACCATTTGTCTCCCAGATGCACAGAATTAGTTATATGAGCAAAAGGATGTGGTCCAGGACTCTCACACGAGCCTCCTGTCCCCACGCATCAACCTCAAAATGCCTGCGTGCTATAAATCCCCGACAGATCTTTCTTCTACAAGCTACCAAAGGAAGAAACTCAAGGCTGTAAGTTGAGTACCTCAAACCCCCCAAAGAGAAGTGATGCTACTAAACTCTCAGCTACTCACCTTAAACCTTAAACTGAAAGGAATCAAGGGGGACAAGCATATAGAACTTCAAAGCTCCTACAAGGCCACCAGCCCTGCTCCGTGAGGCTGAGTGGGGTGGCAGCCAAACTCACACAGCTCAGGCTTTTGAAGTCTGTCGACGGTCTCTTATTAACTGAAGAGGACAGGCATGTGGTAGCTGCTGGTCTTGTGAAGCTCAACTTTTTTGGGCCAGAGCTGCCTATCATCTCAGCAGAGGAGGGTAGGCAGGGAGAGGCGGGCACCAGGAAGTGAGAAATGGAAAGCCTGTCATTCCTTAACTTCAAACAATGAAAAGTGGAACACAGGTGGACATGGAAGAGCAAGCTAAAGAAAAACAGTTGAATGTATTTTGGGAAATTTTCTGGCATGACTAAAAGCCCTGTGAGAAGTATGATGTTTTTCTTATGATACAAATAAAAAATATGATTTAATTTAAAATGATATAACATAAAGACCTAAATATAAATGGTAAGTGCATGAAAACATCTGTATTGAGGTTTTGTTAGCTGGTCACATTATTAGTTTGATTCAATCTGCTTTTGTAAGTGCTTAGGGTAATGACACAATAAGGATTAAGGGAAAGTTTTCAGACCATTCTGCACCAATACAAAAATACTATCTGCAGGCTTTTGGTGTGTCTGTGCCCCCTTGAGGAAGACGCTTCAAATTGCAAGGACCACTTCTAAAATGAACAAGGTTCTGGAAAGGGAGCTTTAAAAACTACCCCCTACAAACGCAAATTCAAAGCTACACACACACAAACAGGGCCCTATTGACTTTTTAGGAACTGGAGCAAAAGCTTTTCCGAAAACATGGTAGACTCTCATTACGCGGGACCCTGAACGGCTGCTGCTGTTGCTATCTGTCTGTAGCAGCAACTCAGGTAGACAGCAGCTCTGCCGCAGACAGACGAGGGGACAGGGAGGAAGCGCTCGGCTGGCCTCACAACAACGTGAATGCGCACTGCAGTATCATCCAAAGCGTCAACAAAGGGGCAGCAGAAACAGCCATAATTACAGGAGTGGTTAAGAGAAGTGTAGTGAATCCACACAAATACTAAGGAGCAGCTAAAATGTGCAGATTTTTGTGTTCTGACAGAAGGATGTCTGAGATATATTGAGATACAAAAACAATCAGTGAACAGTATGCACAATGAGAGAAAAATCTTTAAAATGTCTGCACTTTTATGTAAAAAGGTCCAGAAAGATATAGAATAAACTGTTTGTGTTGGTTATCCAGAAAGTGTAAGGCTTTCTACTTTTAAGTTCATGGTCTTTACATAGGTTAAATTTTTCCAGTGAGTATAACTTAATGTTTTCCTGTAACTTGAGTTCCATAATTACAACAGCTGGATGAAAGACAGTTTCCTCCGCCTTAAGCAAATGCCCCCAGTAATTGCTGAGTTCTAGTAATGTCCCCTCTTTTTCCATGTGAATACTTCTGGTAATGTTCACATTCCCTGATTTCACAAACCCCTAGAATAGCCCTGGAGCTTCAATCCCACCCCATACACAGAGAAGCTTTCAATCAGTTTCCAGACCCTTCAATACACTGAAGTCTTGGTCAGATTTCTGTCTGCCGTGGGGCAGCAGACCTTCCTGTGCTAATCCCAAGGGCATTGGTAGCATCAGGGGAGACTACAGAAGACAAACCAGATGCTGGTAATAAGACTTCTGACCAGACAACAGCATCAAAAAGTGAAGAGATATTTTTCTGCTGACATCTCTTTCTAATTCACCCCCTTTCTAATCTATCCCCTCTATTCTTATCCATCTCCTGCCTAACCCTGTCCACTTCCTCTCCATTCCTCTCATTGCTCAGACCTCGTTTAATCCTCTCACTCAACAACAGCCTCCCTAATCTTAGGCTTGTTCCATCCATGACTAAGGAAGCAAAGTCTCTAGCACATACTGGCCTTTTCAGTGCTGGAAACCAAACACGCTTTTGCCAGGGTTAGAGAGCTTTTACATACTTATCAGCCTGGCCTTCAGTCCTGCCTAACTGTGGATTCCTCAAACGGCTGAGATATCCATGTTCTTTTAGAACAGAACCCCCAAAATAGTTTCTTTTAAAAACATTTTCTTTCATGTCAAAAACAAGGGACTCATTTCCTTAATATACACAAAGCTCTCACAAATTCCAAAGCAAAAGGCCAATGACCCAGCAGAAAAGTACATTAAGAATATGAGCATACAGTTCTCAGAAAAGAAATACAAATGACTTCTAAAAATAAAAAGCGGTACTCAACACTACCTAAATACAAGAAATAAAAACTAAAATACAATGAGATGACATTTATCAAAGGAACAAAGATCAACCTATCTGATAACATGGTCTAATAGTAAAGATGTGCAGAAATAGGCTTTCTCATGCATTGCTGAGTATAAACTGGCACTATCTCTGTCAAGGACAATTTTACAATACATGAAAAATTTAAATATGTATAACCTTTGACCCAGAAGTTTCACATGAAAGGTATTTATTTTAAAGATAAGCCAATACTATGCAAGATAATGAGTATCCAAGGATACTCACTGAAGTGCTGTTTATAATAGAAAAAGACTGCAAACAACTTACGCTTTCATCAATAAGCGATGGCATATTCATAAATGGAACACTGTGCACCGATTCAAAAGGATGCAGTAGATATATATTTACTGATTTTGAATTATTGCTAATATAAATTAAAAGGACAAAGTTAATTATACATATGCCTTTGTTTTCAAATACCAGGAATAACTCTGAAAGAATACAAAGAAACAAGGTCACCTCAGGAAGAGAACTGGTAGAGGTGGTGGCTGAGGGGCACAGGAGTGGACATAGGTGGAAGGCATGCCTTTTTACTTCCTTCCTTTATTTACCTTTAGAATTCTGTGTTCTATCCATGTATTAGTTACTCAAAAAAAAAAAAAAAAACTTACATTTAAAAAAATCTGATACCAGGGTGCCAGTACTAGCACATCCTTCAAATGCTACATGTGTGTGAGTTAGTCACTCAGTCATGGTACGACTCTTTGCGACCCCATGGACTGTAGCCCGTCAGGGTTCTCTGTCCACAGAACTCTCCAGGCAAGAATACTGGAGTGGGCAGCTTTCCCTCCTCCAGGGAATCTTCCTGACCCAGGGATCAAACCCAGGTCTCCTGCATTGCAAGCAGATTCTTTACCACCTGAGTTACCAGGGAAGACCCTCAAATGCTATACTCAAATTCACTTTCCATTATGTCCATTGTTATTCTCTCATTTAATCCATCGACTTATCCAGTTAATTCATGGCAAGCAGAGACTTTCCCCATGGAATTTACAGTTGATTCTTGTCACTCTCCTGCTTTAAAATAAAATCAAACCTTCTTTGAATTGCCCACAGAAAAAAGTATCCAGTGAATATCCTTGGATACCCATTGCCCACAGAAAAAAGTTCAATCCACTCAAAGGACATTTAATCTCTTTTACCACCCAGCCCTAACCTGCAAGACACAACCTAGCCTCAGTCACATCAAATAGCTCACCCTACCTCCCTTCAGTTCAGTTCAGTTCAGTCACTCAGTCGTGTCCGACTCTTTGTGACCCCATGAATCACAGCACACCAGGCCTCCCTGTCCATCACCAACTCCCGGAGCTTACTCAAACTCATGTCCATTGAGTCAGCGATGCCATCCAACCATCTCATCCTCCATTGTCCCCTTCTCCTCCTGCCCCCAATCCCTCCCAGCATCAGGGTCTTTTCCAATGAGTCAACTCTTCGCATGAGGTGGCCAAAGTACTGGAGTTTCAACTTCAACATCAGTCCTTCCAATGAACACCCAGGACTGATCTTCAGGATGGACTGGTTGGATCTCCTTGCAGGCCAAGGGACTCTCAAGAGTCTTCTCCAACACCATAGTCCAAAAGCATCAATTTTTTGGCACTCAGCTTTCTTCATAGTCCAGCTCTCACATCCATACATGACCACTGCTTGCCCATAAAATTTACCCCCATCTCCTCACCTCCCCTCTTTATCCAAGAAATTATATATGGCCTGTGAGGACTACATCAAATTACATCTCTGAGCCTTCCCTACTCTGAGGAAGAGCAATAAAACTTCACACTATGCTCTGAACAGTACTTGGCTTATCTCACAAGAAGTTTACTGCTCAAAATTATATTACATTCATCATTTATGGGTCTATAGATGACTACATTTAATCTATGGTCATCTCCCTTAGATTACAAATCCCTGGAAGAAAGATGTGAAACTCATTCATCATGTATTCCTAACATGTAAATAACTGCCTGGCACTCATAGGTGCTTAATACATATGGACTCATCATCATCGTCCCCCCCCCGCCATGTTTTCTCATTTATCAAAATGAATTAAGAATGTTGTTTTTCCAAGGCTTTTTCTATGTGGTTGGTTAATGTTTGCCCAAGCTGACACAGCACTGCCTGTGCAAATTTATCTCCCAAGTTTAAACCAGGCCTTTGGGCTTGGCTCTTTTTCCTAATTACTGTACAGATGTCTGGTGTCAGTTTGACTTTGCCTTCTCCTACTGGATACTCTGGCTACAGGTTTAAAAAAACAAAAACCAATTTCTGCTTTGTTTTCCTGCAATTGATTGCATATGATGGGGTGCCATTTGGTGAGTTAGGCATGGATAAACACTATTTAGGAAATGAAAGTTGTCTTTTCAGCAAATGGACATGGACTGTAATCTCTGAGGAAAAAATTACTGTCCTGCTCTCCTGTTTTGCTTCTCAGTAGTCTAACTGAAGATAATAAAAATCCTTTTGAAGGGAAAAATTATTTATGATGCTTCTTCTTAAACGTAGGGTGACTTTTGCTTCTTTAGACAATAAAAATGGTAGTGAGGGAAATGACCTAAGTGTCTGCCATCAGGTGAATGGATAAACAAATTGTATTATATCTACACAAAGGAATATCATTCAGCAATAAAAACGAACAATTGTGTATGACAAAACCCACTGAAATGTTGTGAAGTAATTAGCCTCCAACTAATAAAAAAAAAAAAAACGAACAGTTGAAACATACAAAATCAAAGTAAGTACGCTGGGTGAAAGAAACCAGACCAAAAAAGGAAAAAAAGAGAGAGAGAGAACATATAGCTTGATTGCACTTGTGCAAAATCTGGAAAGTACAAACTAAACTAAAGGCTCATGACTACTTAGGGATGAAGAAAAGTCTGCGAGGGCAGGGAGGGAGCAATTACAAAGGGGCAGGAGGAAGCTTTTGGAGGTGATAGATATGTTGCCTGTCTTGATTGTAGTGACAGTTTCATGGGTGAATACATTTGTCAATTTGTCAAAACTTGTAAAAATGTTTGAATATATGCAATTTAGGATGTCAAAATTATACCTCAATGAAGCTGTTTAAAAAAGTGGACAGAGGTGAAGAAGGAAATCCATTCAAGAACACATGTATACAGTGCCACTGTAAAAGTAGTTTTTAAAAAGGGTCATCCAATGTGCTCAATATTTGCAAAATACCTTTCCAGACTGACATTTTCCTGAAAATGTCATTTTCTAAAAAGACATGAATTGTATTTTTGAAGGAACAGCCAGGTTGCAAGCAGATGATTAATTATCATGGAAAATCATTGATGTATCATTGCAATTTCACAGTATTTCTTACAGTTAGAATAAAGCTCCTTCATATCTCTCATAAAGGTATTGTGAAGCTTTAATTGATTTGTGTTGGTAAAAACCCTTGGTTACTGTCATGGAAAATAATTGAATTAAGTATCAAAATATAAATGTACAACTTTTGTTATTGTTTATTTGCTTTTCTTTATAATAAACGTTGCAGGGTGCCAACAATTCTATCACATTATTAAATCAGGGAAGACATGGGACCCAGAGGCTTTCACATCCGTTGGTTTAACATTGAATTATAGACTCTATAGAGATGTTCATCATGTAGCTAACTCCACATACTAGATACTCTTGAAAATACCTCTTGCCCACTCACTAAGAAGCAGCAAAGACTTATATAGGGTGAACTAAGAAATATAAATCTCTAGATTTAATTGTATACTTTCTTTATGGAAAGGTAGATTTTTTTTTCACCTACTTTTGAGAATAATAATAATATTAACTCAGCACTATAGTAAAAAAAAGTACAATAAAAAATATAAATGACAATATTGCTCAGGAGCTATGTAGGTAGACATTGTGCCCAGAAAGACAGAGTAACACAGAGTTTGCATGAAAGATGTTTAAATGACAGGCTGTATCTAGATTCACAAACACAGCATGCAGTAAAAGAGTGACTCAATAACTCAATAACTCAATGTCTTAGCATCACTCAATGGCAATCCATACACACTAGGTCTTCAGTAACTGTTAAAACAAAATTACTCCTAATTTCAGTTCCTAAGATTGTGATTTAACAACAGGAACAAATCTGAGATTATAGTCCCTCACTATTTGCAAAGGTGATGATGATGTTCCTATGTTATCTCTTGCAACTAATACAGACATGATAGTGGAAAAAATCATTCAAAAAAGTGTTGATCGTCAGGTGGAAACAAGGTTATTCTTTAAGAGATAGACAGACATTTTAAGAAGGACTGTTTGCTGTAGAATCCATAGCAAAGAGAAATAGTTTCTATATTTTAGGCGGGAATGTCATTTTGAAGCCGGTACTGGATACCTGCAAGTTATTATGGTCTATAAAGAGCTCTGCAATTTACAAGACCAGAATCCAGTGGACACAGGCCACATGTGGCAATTTAAAATCAAATGTAAGTTCATTAGAATTAACAATTCATTTCCTCAGTTACTCTGGCCACATTTCAAGCGCTCAGTAGATAGGTGTGGTTACTGGCTCCCACAATGGAAGTGCAGTATAGAATGTTCCATCATCACAGAAAGTTCTAGTGGATGGTGTTGGGCTAGAATGAGACAGAGGCCAACACAGGGGTGCTAAGTGAATAATTCTGCAATATGGATTTGAGAAGAGGAGTACATACTGCTTAAAAAGAGGTCAGGTCATTCAGCTCCCAAAGAGAGGAGAGACCTTGGTTCATATTTTCCTTGCCTGGCTTTCAATAAATAACCTAGAGTTAAAGTGCCCCTTGTGTCCTCATGCCCTCTGGGACCTCAAAAATGAAATCTGTGTTTTCCATAAAATATTAAATCAAGAGAAATTAAGACAGCACATTTAATGTGAAATAAAGTTCATATACTCCTGTTTAAACACAGATTAGAATTTCTGTCAGAACAATGCCAGTGAAAAGTTGACATCCTAATTAATACAATTTACATTATAAAGCAGTGAATATCTTTATCTTGCTATTATGAAATGCCCTCTTTAAAAAAAAAAAAAAGCAAGGCTCTACTCAACAGGGATTTGAATACTAAGGGTAGTATTTAAAAACCCATGTACAAGAGAGGTAGTTAGGGTCAGTGGCATTTTTACACATCATCAACCCAGGTCTCTAAAAATGGAAACAATATACTCAGCCTCTACCACATAGTTTTGTGAGTTTTTAAAAAAATCATCCACAGGATATTTACCTGTAGCAATAGGATTTTGAGGCTGTTCTTCCTGCTTTTCTTGCAATGATATAAAACACACTGCAAAACACAAACACTAAAGAACTAAAACACCCCTGCTCTCTCTCCCCTCTTCTTTCCTTCTCTCTCCCTTCTCTCTCTCCTCCATGCACTTAGTATCACAGGGAGTGGTTCCGGAACCCCGTGAACTCACATACATGCAGGACTCCCACACAATGTGTATTCAATCCAAATTCTGAGTGTGTGAGAGGGGCAGAGAATCAGCCCCACAGCTGGGTACCCAAGAATTCGTGTTCATTGCCTTTGTCAATTTTATGCTATCGGTGAAAGGAATAAAGATGAGATCCTGAAAGCTTGAATTTTCATTTCCTCTGACAACGTGCTTTTTCTTCATGCTTTATCACACTCCGCTACTTGGTTTCCACCCCTTCATAATTGATATCGGCCATTTGAAGCATTCAGTAAAAACCTCATGAGGTTCATCAAATGTCCCCCAGTCTATAATTCTTGCTTCTAACATATTCAGAAGCATATTCATCCAAGTGTTTTCTACTTTCTCTCCATGGCTTTCCGTGTGCACAGGGACAAGAGAAATGACAGTTGTATTAATTATATGCTGAAAAACCCACATAGCAGCAAAAATGATGGAGATCATCATTTTAAATATTTTATTAAAATAACCCAGTGTAGAACAGATAAAGTAGACCCTCTTGATAATGAGAGGTTCATTAATTTTACAAGAATTCTAGAAAGCTTAGAATGGTCATCAAAATGACCTTTCATTTATTTTTTTAAGAAGAAGAAAAACTTCAGTCATCACTTTAGAGAGCAAGGGTCTAGTAAAATTTTCTAAGATATTTTTTAAAATAATTACTTACCTTTCTGGGAAAAGTTTTGAAAAAACAGCTTGAAATACGGAGGATTTAGATTTCATAGTATTACTTGAAATGCCTGTAAATTTTCAGCTTCTGTAATTTACCCCATTAAAATTTGGCTTATTGGCATATAATGACTTCTGATAAGTAAAATCGACATTCTCCATAAACAAACAAGGACCACATTAAAATTCTTCCCTAACTAACATTAAGAGCAACACAGTCTGGCTTACCAAGTGTGTCTCCAGGTACAGTTTTAGGCCATCCGTCTCTGCTTTAGGAGGTGTCCAATTTTCAGTGGTTTCCATGGCTTCATTTAACCATTGAATAAATTCATCCAGTTTGTTTACAAACCCCTTGTGACAGAAAAGGAGGGGGGGCGGAGAACAAGAAAAGCATGTTAATAGGTTATTTTTTAAGTCAATCTTAAAAATTCCATACCTTATCGATGGTAAAACTGATACCACTGCAGTCCCATTCTATGTCCACACTGTACAACAAAATTCCCACCATTCCTGCCACTGAAATCTATTAAAATGGAAAGAAACTGTTCATGATACCACTAGTGTCTTTTCCCTAGGAAAGATTTTGCTTTTTTTTTTTTTTTTGAGGAATTTAGATTGGACTGCAGTGTGTCATTGGAAAGGTGACCCTCAAATCATCAAAACATTTCTGGGTGTCTGACAAGTGCCCCCTCACCAAAAAATCAGGTCAAGTCTGCTAGGAACCTGGCTTTGGGGGATAAAGTAAAGATGGTGTTCTTTACTTAGAAGCCCAAGGAGTTGAGGTGCCTTAACTGAAGGAGAAATCTATTTTTAAATTACCTAAGTGTTTAAAGGGACTTGGATGATTTCTACTGGCAGCTCAAATGTCTGTGATTGAGTCTGGGTTCTAAAAAACTAAAAAAGGTACAGGACCAAGGAGCAAATGTAAAGGCCTAACTTTGGGTGTGTCCTGGACATTAAAAAAAAAAAAAAAAAAATTCTTAGCTAAGAAGCACAATTCACAATAATCTTGCAAATTTTCAAACAGTGGTTACAAAAATTTATTGGCCATTTAAAAGAACACATCTGTGGAAACGGAAAATATTTTGAAAAAATGAAAGCCCAACTCTGAATCTTAAGGGAAGGAAATGGGGCTGTCCACCGCCTTGCCATGGCTGGGTAAACAGCACCACCTGGAGGTCAAAAGGAGGAATGACAGGCTTCTGTATTTGAACTCACTGAGATGGCTTGGGATGCTAGTTCTCTATTGAACTTAACCTGTTCTTCAGAGTTACCTTTTGATTATCTTTGATTAATATTTTAATACTTAACTTGCTTTAATAGTTAACTTGAAATAAAAATCTAAGCACTCCTCCTTACCAGGGGGAATTTTAGCTTTCCACCTTCCCTCCTACTTATGTGTAGCCATAAGAATATAAACAGAAACTATGAAGGTAAGTGATACTAAAGTCCATCTGATTTCTGAGACTTTTGTCACCTGTTATTTCTCCACCTCTCTCAGCCTGTTTCTGTGTGGTGTGTCAACCAGTGTTCTGTGAAGTGGACAGTTCTATTCTCATATCATGAGAGGATATTCTTAGAGAAACCAAATAGGCTCCACTCTATACACTGAGCTATGCAACATGCAAGAGAATTCACATTTGGATACAGAAAAACTAATATTTGATGTTCATCTTCAGAAGCTCTGCTAGAGTCTTCGTGGTGTGAATGAAGGAAAATTAGGCTGACATAAGTAACAACATGAGAAAATGAGGGGAAAATGCCAAATTTTACTTATTTTGTAATATAAATCAAATCCTAGTAAAATAGATACTGGTCTTTCATTCATTCTTTTTAAACTTTCATGTATTTATTTCTGTCTGTGCTGGGTCTTCACTGCTGCTGCATAGGCTTTCTCTAGCTGTGGCCAGAAGGGGCTACTCTCTGGTTGTGGGGCATGAACTTCTCATTGCAGTAGCTTCTCTTGTTACAGAGTGCAGGCTCAGTAGCTGCGAAGCACAGGCTTAGCTGCTCCACGGCATGTGGCATCTTCCTGGACTAGGGATTGAACATGTGTCCCCTACACTGGCAGGAGGCTTCTTAGTCACTGGATCACCAGGGAAGTCCCTTATTCATTCTTTTAACAAATATTTATTAAGCAGCTGCTTTGTGTGAAGCACACTGCTGGACATTACTGGGAACAAAAAGATAAATATCAGTGAAGCAAACATATCAGCAGAACATAAAGCCTGTCTAAGCACTGGCTTACTGAATTCTGGTAATTTCAATCAGTAGGAAAAGTTAAACCTTCAATAGAGTTGAGACATGTACCTGAACTTTTTTGTGAAACTTATTCTGTCTGTATCAGAATTCTGTCTGTACCTAAGTTTGTTTCTGTTCTTAGTATTTTACCTGCCTGTTTCTCTAATACTCTGAGTTTACGCATATTTACCTGGAGAGTCAAAGACGACTATAAAAATCAGATTTTCTTCATAACACAATTCAATGCTGCACTACACAAAAAGCACATTTTACACGTTTGCCTCGCTGCTACAGACTGAATTACAAGCCTTTGAAAGGCCACACTTTAGTTTTCCTCATTCATACTCCTGTATCTCATCTATTCCATCCCTCTTGTCATTTTCTACCACCAGTTTCCTGATTTTTCCTTTTTGCCCCTTCTTCCATTATTTTTCTCTGCCTCCCTGCCAAGCACGCCAGAGGCACACTGAGGGTGACCCAGTCCACAGGCACCAGTCCTCCTGGGCCCCCCCCTTAACTGTCTCCTTATGGGTGTGTTCCTGGATATACTCATGTTTGACACATGTTCTAAGAGTCTGATAACTGGAGCCAAGCCAGGATTCCACCTGCAGCAGAAACCTTGGTCACTCAGCTTGGGAGGAAATGGAACAGCCGTTAGCCTGTTGTCACCAGTAACAGCGCACTTCCCACTTTCAGATCATCTGCTGGAGGAATCAAACCATCTACATTTTGAAAGTTCCTTAATGAGATGCTTTTAAAGAATCTTACTTTGAAACTTTCTAAAGCATGAGTCTTTTTAAAGGCTAAGAAGCACAGTGAAAGTATATAAAAATGTACACTTACAAGTTTGTGTAAAATAATTTGCTAAAGCCCTCAGTTGGTTAACATACATTTGAAGATTATATTTGCAAGGAAAATATAAGGTTGAGTCTTGCAAACAGCTACACTCATGACAGGTTAAAAATACCCATTATTAATCCTCCTATACTGCTGGTGGGTAAACAGGTACAGCCACTATGGAAAGCAGTGTCGAGGTTACCTTTAAAATCTAAAAAGAGAACTACCATATGATCCAGCAATCCCACTTCCAGGCATATATCCATGAAAAAAGAAAACTCTAATTTGAAAAGATGCATGCACCCCAATGTTCATAGCAGCTCTGTTTATAATAGCCAAGACGTGGAAGCAACCTAAGTATCCATTGACAGATGAATGGATAAAGAAGAAGTAGTGTATGTATATATATAATGGAATATTACTCGGCCACAAAAAGTATGGCATATTGCCATTTACAGCAACATGGATAAACCTAGAGATGATCATAGTAAGTGAAGTAAAGCAGACAAAGAAATAGTATATAATATCACTTACACATGAAATCTGAAAAATCACACAAATGAGTCTATTTACAAAACAGAAACAGATTCACAGACATAGGAACCTAATTTATGGTCACCGAAGAGGAAAGTGGGGAGGGATAAAGTGGGGAAGGAGGGAGAAATTATGAGTACAGGATTAACAAATGCACGCTACCACATATAAGACAGATAAACAATAAGGATTTTCTGTATAGCACAAGAAACTATATTCAACATCCTATAATATCGTATAACAAAAAATATTCTGGAAAAAATATACATCTGAATCACTTTGTTATAAACCTAGAACTAACACAATATGGTAAATCAACTATATTCCGATTTTTTAAAGAGTACTCACTATTTCTTTTATTTTCCTATCTATTTCTCTTCTGTGGCAAATCTAGTCTGGTTAACTAGGAACTGTGGGGGTGATTCCTGTTGCCCTTTGACAAAACTGCTGTGTGCAGCTAGGACAGAAACAGAGTTTCCCTTGCATCAGACATGGGCCAGGAAATAGCAACACAGTAGAAAACGAGGCATGGTCCCCTTGCCTTGTGTTGTTAAAAGTCTAGGGGTAGTTTTTTTAATAGAATTACATGCTTTTTAGAATAAACTGAAGTTGAAAACTATTTCGGTAAAAGGCGAAAGGGGTATAAAATAGGAAGCAGACACTTGTGTTGTCAACACAAATCTGTGAAGTGGTGCTGATTATGGCCATTTTACAGATGAGGAAACTGAGGGTCAAAGAAGGTGGGTGCCTAGCCTATAGGCAGAGCTGGAATCTGAATCCACATCCCATTCCAGAGTCTGTTCCACTCACGGTACCACAGCGCCCTCTAGAAACAATGCTCCGAGAGACATATTACCAGACCCAGATGAAGGAGAAGAAACATTTGTTCCCACTCTCACCTTCTTAGCACTGAGATTAAAACTCTCAAAAGAGTTCCTCCCCCTCACATTCAGTATTTTCTATTAATTTTTCTGAAAGGGGATCTCTGATGAGAACAGGGACTTTAAAAAAAAATCTTTTTTTTCTTAGCAAGCAAAAATCACCATAAGTTTTATTTTTAATTTACAGAAAATTTAAACCAAAATTTTATTTCTAATTTATAGAAAATTTAAACCAAACTTTTTAGGCAGCATATGCTTAAGCAAGCCTATCCTATCAGTGCCTTAATTACAGATGAGTTTGACTCAGTTCAATCACAGAGGAGATAGCCCTTAGTCCTCAGGAGGTAGTTTAGCCAGTGAGCTGAAATGCTAATGTCCTCTTGGTGTTTACTGTTTGACTATGTGTGAACATGTGTGTGTTCATCCCGAGAAGGATGCACATTTCTTGGTGGACACAGAAATCAAGTGTGTTGTCTGACCTAGCCCAGATCAAGTTAACTGCCTTCAGAGAGGGACATGCTGAAGAGCATCAGAAAGTGAAATATTTTCATTGCATTTTTGAAACTAGCAAAGGCCAGCCTCTGCTGTTAAAACTTTTTAAAGCATTCAAAAGTATTTACCCCTTTCTAAGTATTCCAAGATTAAAGGATTCCATGAATGACCTTATCTGAACAATGCTAGCTGAAACAATAAGTAATCCTCACATAGCACTCACTAAGCCTGGCACGCTACAGTCCATGGGGTTGCGAAGGGTCAGACACAGCTTGGCTTCTGAACAACAACAACCATGCCAGGACCATTTAAAAGCAATATACAATAGATCATCAAGCCAGGCTTTAAAACATATTTTCTCTTGAAATCTTCACATAAACCCCTAATGGATGCCCCCATTCCTATCTTATCAATGCAGAAACTGAATTTCAGAGGCACCAAGTAGGGTCATAAAGACCCTGTGAGGTGGGTACTACTGTGGCCCCCATTTTACAAATGAGAAGACTGAGGCCCTGAGAAGTAAGGAGACATGCCCAATGCCACGTGGCTAGAAGGTGGTGGGCTCAGAACCTGAATCCAGACAGCCCAGCTGGCACCATGTGAAATCATGAAAGGCCAGCTGATCTAACGATTTGCCTAAGTCCCTGGCAGAAATTAGAACTTGAAAAACATTTAAATGAGGATTAATCATGATGACAGGAGAAGGTATATTAAAAGGCGGGGGAGGGGGACCATGCTGATCATGAACCAGTGCAGATAATATTAAGAGAACAGCTATTACAACCAGACAAAACTGAACTTGATTCCAGGCTCCATCCGTCTCTTACTAACAGTATAAACTAAACGAGCCACTTGGTGCCTCTGAAATTCAGTTTCTTCATTGGTAAGATAGGAATGGGGATATCCATTGGGGGTTTATGTGAAGATTTCAAGAGAAATATATATTTTAAAGTCTGGCTTGATCAACAGTTTTTAAAAACCATTTCTAATGAACAGGTTCCAATTTGATCTTTTATGTCATTCACTCAAAACATTTTGGTTATTCACTAAGCATACAGCATTTTGCTGGGTGTCACAGGGAAGATGGAGAGAAAAGTCCCCCCACAGTCATAATATGAGAGGTGGAACCGACTGCTCTGGGCATGCAGAGGGGGTCATAACTTGTCTCAGGTCATCACATGAGGGGATGTGGCGGCGGCAGCATCTGAATCTGCAGGTGAGCAAAGATTTCCCTACTTCTTATCCCACCTGCAGGTCCTGAAAAGGGGTCATGCTTCTCACTTTAAGGATAATCTGGCTTCATTTTTCAAACCAGGACAAATGCTTTGGAGCCAGTCTTTACATTAATAATGAGTACCAGTGAGTAATTGCAATCCACTTCCCCTACCCAAAAGGAAGCTTTATTTAGGTTCTGGCAACTGGTAAAATTAGAACTCCACTTATAAGCAAAATTATGCATTGAGATTTAATATGTGTATCGACCAACATATGGGACTTCCCTGGTAGCTCAAGCTGGTAAAGAACCCTCCTACAATGCAGGAGGGACGATCCCCTGGAGAAAGGATAGGCTACCCAGTATTCTTGGGCTTCCCTAGGGCTCAGACTATAAAGAATCTTCCCACGATGCGGGAGACCTGGGTTATATCCCTGGTTGGGAAGATCCTCTGGAGGAGGGTATGGCTACCCACTCCAGTATTCTTGCCTGGAGAGTCCTCATGGACAGAGAAGCCTGGAGGGCTGCAGTCCATGGAGTCGCAAAGAGTCGGACACGACTGAGTGACGAAGCACAGCACCAAGATCTTGGCTTCCCAGGTGGCGCTCGTGGTAAAGAACCCACCTGCCAATGCAGGAGACATGAGAGATGCAGGTTTGACCCCTGGATCAGGAAGATCCCCTGGAGGAGGGCATGGCAACCCACCTCAGCATTCTTGCCTGGAGAATCCCATGGACAGAAGAGTCTGACAGGCTACAGTCCACAGGGTCACAAAGAGTCGGACACAACTGAAGCAACTTAGCACACACGCAACCAACATATATATTTAACCTTCCATTTTTGCTTATATACCTAACTCTTATATGAAATGACTAATTTAGCTTTTCACACAATAGCTTTCAAATGCAATTCACCTTTCCCAACCACATGTCTGTGTATGTGACGTGCTACCAAGACACTGAGGCTCAAGATCAAATGAAAGGGAATTAAAAGTGATACTTTGAACTCTACCAACTTACACATTTACCCACATTCCTACCTATCAAATCCAACACAGTACAAGTAATTGACAGAAGGGAGGATATGGTGTGCGCTTTTAGAAGAAAGATTGAAGAGAAAATGAAATGCTTTAAGGCAGTTTTAACTCTGTTGCCATAAGAAAACTCAAATACTGAAATGTTTTATGAAATATTTAGCTTCTCTTCTAAAGGTTGAATGAAATGTCTTTAGAATTTGAAAATATTCCTAATATAACTATCCCAGAATAAAGGCTGTCAGTTGGAAAGAGAATAAAAAGGGCAAAGAATGGTATTATTTTAAACTGGCCGGGCGAGATGTCTTATTCTGAACTCAGTATCATGTGAGTATAATAAACTGAGCTGAATCTCTAATTCCTTCAAATACTAATGACAGTGGTTTCAACGGGGAAGAAAAGAGTCCAGAAAGATCCCTGACTCTCATAATGGGAAAGGCTTTCCTTCAACATCCAAAGGCTTTGACTTCAGTTACTCCCTGCTGTTTAGTTGCTAAGAATGTCTGACTGCGACCCCATGGGCTGCAGCCCACCAGGCTCCTCTGTCCATGGGATATTCCAAGCAAGAATACTGGAATGGGTCAGTTACTCCTTACTTATTTACAAAAAGAAATAGTCAACAATGTTAAGGGCAAAACAAGTTTGGAATGCATATCATCAAAGTCTAATAAACATGGGAATGAGTAAAAGAAATAGGAATAAACTGGAACTCATAATAAGTTAATATTAACTGAGTACCTATTATGTGCCAGGCACTTATGTATTATACTTGCAACTACTCTAGGCTATAAGGGTCCCCACACTCTCCATTTTACAGAGAACACTGACGCACAGACAAGCTCAAATGCTTACAACTGTCAGGAGTGAAGCTGGGGACCCTCCCACGGAGCTGTGCTCACTGACTCTGTGTGACACATTGTCTCCAGCACCCCCAGTGTTCCAGAGGCACTGGATCAGCAGATCAGGTCATCTTTATCTGCCTCTGAATCCCAAACAAGAACCTAAGATGCTCTCACTTTAGAATTCAGGATTATGATTGTTTAATGGTTCACTTGTAGGCTTTTTATATCCAGTGTTATAAATAACAGTACTTAACATTTGGGTGCTGACTATCTACCAACTATTCTTCTGATAACTTGTGTAGTCACTTAATCTTCACAAATGTCTCTATTGTACAGATGAAGAGGCTGAAGCATAGAGGAGTTATGTAATTTATTCAAGGTCATAAAGCCATTAAATAGCTATTAAGTAGTTTTGTTCCAGGGCCCAAGCTCTAAACCACTAAGCCACAGTCTTTGTAAGCAGACTTACCCTCATGGGGTTCACAGAGAGAAAAATAAAGGACAGAAATATTCACTGTTGTCCATTCTTACTTCTCAAGCCTCTGTGAGAACCACAGTCCGTGCCACAAGACTTAAACGTTCCCATCACCGCCGCCTGTGTTTTAGATAATTCTCCCTTCTCTACACTATTTTCTGTCCTCCTTTGCTCCTTTTTCTTTAAGAAAGGGCTAATCTCTTATTGACATTAGATGAACATTTACTATTAAGTAGAATCTTACAAAGATTACTTGGAAATATATAACAAAAATATAGGCATTATATAGACATGTTATATAGACAAGAGCTCCCATATAAACTTTCTATAGAAAATATATAAACATTATATAGAAAAGGGACAATATTTTATTGAGATTAGATGAATATTTTACTTTGCAAGTATTTTTGTTAATTTTTATTGGAGTATAGCTGCTTTAGTTATACCAAAGCAGGTATAACTAAAGCTATGACTTTAGAATGACCAACCTAGACAACATATTAAAAAGCAGAGACATTACTTTGTCAACAAAGGTCCGTCTAGTCGAGGCTATGGTTTTACCAGTGGTCATGTATGGATGTGAGAGTTGGACTATAAAGAAAGCTGAGCGCAGAAGAGTTGGTGCCTTTGAACTGTGGTTTTGAAGAAGACTCTTGAGAGTCCCTTGGACTGCAAGGAGATCCAACCAGTCCATCCTAAAGGAAATCAGTTCTGGGTGTTCACTGGAAGGACTGATGTTGAAGCTGAAACTCCAATATTTTTGCCACCTGATGCGAAGAGTTGACTCATTTGAAAAGACCCTGATGTTGGGAAAGATTGAAGGCAGGAGGAGAAGGGGACAAGAGAGGATGAGATGGTTATATGGCATCACCGACTCGATGAACATGGGTTTGGGTGGACTCCGGGAGTTGGTGATGGACAGGGAGGCCTGGCGTGCTACGGTTCATGCGGTCACAAATTATCGGACATGACTGAGTGACTGAACTGAACTGATAGCTGCTTTATGATGTTGACGACTATTTCTCTTTTGCCTTTTCCTTCTCTTTCCTCTAGGACCCTTCCCTCTCGTTCTTCATTTTTCTCTCCCTTTTTCGCTCTTCTCTTCATTCCTCTCCTCCTCCTTCTTCCTTGTCATTCCTGCTCTTTTCTTCTGCAGCTCAAAGTCTCCCCCAACCATGTTGTGGCTAATCAATCACTTTTAATAAACATTTCCCCATATGTACATACAATTTTAAAGAAAAGGGCAGTTTCCCTGACACTGAAGTACAGAGCTGAAATGACATAATCCTATGTTTAGATGTAAATACTTTCCTGAATAGTAAAACCTCCTTGCAAATCTAATAACTGGAACAAGAATGCATATAGCTAGATGGGAGTGCTTTTAGATGTTAAAATTTTTCAAAAGATTATCTATGATTGTTTAAATAGCCTAAATTTTCTCTAAAGAACATACAGTTCTTTAGTAATAACAAAGTTACTGCTTTAGAAAAAAATGGAATTTAGTGTAGAGAGTTTATCACACTGGATGAGCAATAAAACAGCCAACTTTCTACCAGAGAATTTCAGAGTAGCGAGTCAGTAAAGGGTAACAATGCAGCCACTGTACTATCATTGGAGCCAAGAAGATAGAAAATAGCATTATCTAAATACATCTGCTTGCAAAGGACAAGAGTTCCCATGCACATTAGAAGCACAGACCCAGTGTTCAAAAGTCCCTCAGATCCCAGGTAGTTCAATGCCTTACAGGTAAGGAAACTGAAGCTCAAAAAGGTCAACTACTTGACTGGTAACAGACCAGTAGGCAGCTGAGGCAGAAGAACTCAGGTGTTGTGTCTTCAAGTACAGAGCTCTATTATTGTCCATTTTTAAGTTTTCATGAATGTCTTTTGGGGGGAGGAATTCTAGAATTAAAACAAAGACAGAATTAGAGTTTTAAAGAATAATGTAAATCCATGGCTGATTCATGTCAATGTATGGCAAAAACCACTACAATATTGTAAAGTAATTAGCCTCCAACTAATAAAAATAAATGGAAAAAAATAATTTGAAAAAAAAAGAATAATGTAAAATTCCAGAGCTCTGTTGGCTTAGCTAATTGGGTATGCTATCTAGATTGGGTGGCATTAGGCCAGAGGAAAAACAATAGAGGGCACCGAGAGGAACCCAGAACACTCTTGGCAGATCAAATCCAATAGAGAACAACTCATTGTAAGAAATCTAAGTGGCTGAGCATGGCCAATGTTCTGGAGGCAAACAGGGAAACTGAGAGGTAAGGTTGAAGAGTCTAGGCCAAGAGCCGGGCACATACACCGCGCTCTCAAGTTGGGACTTGATCCTAGGAACAGTGATGGTGTCAATGCAGTTCTGCAGCAGAAGAGAGAGAATCTGATCAGCATCTTAGAAGACTCGCTCTGACTGCAGTGTGGAGAGCGGACTGGCAGGTGTTAGGCTGAGATCAGAAAAGCCAGTTGAAAGGCTACTACCTTAATTCCTGTGAGGGCTAGACTGAGGCAGAAGCAGTGGGCATGGAGGGAACATGCAAGATTGCAGAGAGACATTAACACGGACAGGAACATTTGAATGTGATGGAGAAAACATTTGGGAAATCTGTTAGAATCTGATATGACTTCTAGATTTCAATTTTGGTTGGAGGCACTATTCTCCGAAAGAAGCAGTAAGATATTCAGAAGGAAGAAGTCATTTGCAGGCATATGATACACATGGTCTTAGATAGCATATGAGGGGTAAGGAACAAGATCTAGGTTAAATAGAGCAACATACAGGTGGTACTGGAGACCACGGGCAGGATGAGAAGCCAGGAACAGTGTGGAGAGGTAGATCTACTGGGCGTCTTCTACACACTGAGGCCCCACAGTGCAATGCTCTCAATTTTATCCACCCCAGCCCCTCATTCTGTGTCTGTCTCAGTGGTTCTTGACACTGGCTGTGTCTCCAAATCAACTGTAAAATACACCAGATTCAGAGAAGGGAAATCTTCCTCAAAGTCCATTAAGGCTACAAAGATAAAGAGCCAACAGCTGAGAGGCACTCGGAACATACTCATGTTGACCTTGGTGGGAGAAAAAGTACTCACTGCCCTTTTGTGACAAGCCAGCAAAATCTGGTATTAACTAGAAAACAGGATGTGCTAATAGGAAGCACCAGACCACCTCACCTGCCTCCTGAGAAATCTATATGCAGGTCAAGAAGCAACAGTTAGAACTGGACATCAAACAACAGACTGGTTCCAAATCAGGAAAGGAGTACGTCAAGGCTGTACATTGTCACCCTGCTTATTTAACTTATATGCAGAGTATATCACAAGAAATGCTGGACTGGAGGAAGCACAAGGTGGAATCAAGATTGCCTGGAGAAACGTCAATAACCTCAGATATGCAGATGACACCACACTTATGGCAGAAATCGAAAAACAACTAAAGAGCCTCTTGATGAAAGTGAAAGAGGAGAGTGAAAAAATTGGCTTAAAACTCAACATTTAGAAAACTAAGATCATGGCATCTGGTCCCATCACTTCATGGCAAATAGATGGGGAAACAGTGGAAATAGTGACAGACTTTATTTAGGGGAGCTACAAAATCACTGCAGATGGTGACTGCAGTCATGAAATAAAAGATGCTTGCTCCTTGGAAGAAAAATTATGGCCAAACTAGAGAGCATATTAAAAAGTAGAGACGTTACTTTGCCAACAGAAGCCCATCTAGTCAAAGCTATGGTTTTTCCAGTAGTCATGTATGGATGTGAGAGTTGGACTATAAAGAAAGCTGAGCGCAGAAAAATTGATGCTTTTGAACTGTGGTGTTGGAGAAGACTCTTGAGAGTCCCTTGGACTGCAAGGAGATCCAACCAGTCCATCCTAAAGTAATTCAGTCCTAAATATTCATTGGAAGGACTGATGCTGAAGCTAAAACTCCAATACTTTGGCCACCTGATACAAAGAGCTGACTCATTTGAAAAGACCCTGATGCTGGGCAAGACTGAAGGCGGGAAGAGAAGGGGACGACAGACGATGAGACGATTGGATGGCATCACTGACTCAATGGACATGAGTCTGAGTAAGCTCCAGGAGTTGGTGATGGACAGGGAAGCCTGGCGTGCTGCATTCCATGGGGTCGCAAAGGGTCAGAAATAACTGAGCGACTGAACTGAACTGAACTGAACTGAATAGGAAGTACTCCTGGGAGAGGCATGTTCCAGTTGTAAAATAAGGGAAATGAGTTGGATAACTTCTCATGCCTTTCTGACTGTTACCATCTCTGCTTCTTGCATACAGAGCCTCTTTCAAAGCCAGGGATGCGCGCATGAGTTCCCTGTTCTCTTCTGGTTGAACAGGGAACTTGTTCTTCGGTGACTTTCGCACACCTTCCCAATGTCTTCTACTCCTCTCTCCAGATCTGTCCTTTAAGATTCAGCTTCAAGGTTCTTTTCCCAGCAAATCGTCCCAACCTAGCACTATCTTTCCAACATGCTTTCTTAATTTTTCCATCTTTTGCAGTCAGGGTTCTGACGGACAATTCTAAACCTCCTTGAGATCCTCCCTTTTTCTTCCCATAAATCGTAATGACCTTCCCCTGGCTAAAGAGTGCTGTGGGAATTATTATTTGTAAGTACAAAATTATAAATACACATTATAAATATGTATAAATACAAATTACACATAAGTAAGTACATTTTATTTATAAGGTTGTTTGTGGCAATATTATAAACTAGAAGTTTGTATTTATCTGAACACATATTCACAGCATAAATTCCTCTACATAAACTTCCTAAGGTGTCAGAGAAGTGCATTAACTAAAATTATTGGGCCAATTAGAGGAGAATTATCTCTAATGCAATATAAGAATCATTTGTCAAGGCAGGAGGCTCAGAGTCTCACAGAGAAGAGGGGTGCAGGAATCTAGGGTGACTGTCACAGGTCCCAGGAAGGAGGAGGGGTGGCCTGAACCACAGTGGGTGGGTCCAGAGTAGGAGGTTGAGGCTTCATAATGACCAACAGGGCTGAAGGTAGGAGGAGAAAATAGGGTGGTGGCATCCGATCCCAAAAGGCCAGAGCCACCTACATACAAACAGCTACTGAGGCCTCAGCCCTCCCCTCTCATAATAGTAATAGTAACAATAAAAACCACAGGAGGGAACATTTATTAAATGTTTACTACATGCCAGGTACTATTCTGAGCTCTTTACACATTTTAACACATTTAATCATTAAAAAAAAAAAAACAACCCTATGTGGAAGATACATTTTTAACTTATTTTGCAAGGAAAAAAACTGGGGGGAGAGAGATCAAGTCACTGGCTCAAGATACACAGAACCACATCAACCTGAAAAATTCAGAGTACCTGGGCCTGAACTTACAAGCAGCACCTTTCCTGGGTAAAGCTGCTTATTCACCATGAACATCACAGGCCAATCATCTTTATATGATGAGATCAATAGCCTGACATAGTCTGACAACATGTGTGACCTTGACATGGAACCCACACTCTTGGAATCATCTGCCCCCACACTGTCTAATTAAAATTTTAAAAGTTAATTTTAAGACATCACAACAGCAAACTTGTCAAGATTAATGTTTCCAATCTGCTTCATTTAACCGAACTTACTTATTATAAATCAGTCTAATTCATATCTAATTCTTACTTGTTTACTGTCACCACTGTCCCTAGCCTCTTGGCATCTTAGAAACTCTAGCCAGGCCCTAGATTCCTCTAGGATGTCTGGTTCTTCTCACTTTACAGTGCTGGAAATGCAGCATGCATAGTTTCATACCACCAGGCTCATTAATGTCACAGCCCCACACTCACTTACCATTAGGGTCTTCTAAAGAGAATTCACCCAGGATTCCATGGAACAGAAAGAAATTTCATCTTGAAGTGATATATTCTAGCAAATATTTTACAGAGAAATGGCTGCATCTCTTACTTATGCCTCTCACTCTCATAACATTTCAGAACTGAGAGGCATCTTAGAGGTCGGCCAATTCCATTTCTCTACTAATGTTTATTTTTTGAAACTGAGGCTTGAGGGCTAAAGTTTCCAAGGTTACAATGCCTACAGAATTGATATTCTTATTCTAAAATTAAGATTATTCTTTCTATTATTGTGGATGCTAATTCCTTGAATTCACAGGAAAGGTCACAATCATAAGACTAGTATTCATGTAGCTGTCAGAGTTTACAATGAACTGGTGCTCTTTGTAATTTCATACAATAATCTGTGCAGTGACAAACATAATTAATATCCCATTTTAGAGACTAAGAGATTTAAACAGCAAACTGTGAGTGATGTATTCAAGTTTTGATAATTAAACAATGTGGGGCTATGAACTGAGCCCGAAGTTCCTGCCTTTCAGTCTGTACACTTGAGTAAATTACTAACTTCTCTATGTATCTCTGCCCTCATTGGTAAAATGGGGATAAAATAAGAGTGTCTTCATCAAAGAGGTATTTTTCTCTTGAGAATTAATGTGATGATGTGTTAAATGAATAAAACTCTTAGCATCTTGCCTGATGTGGGAAGTGGACAATAAATGTCAAGGCTTTGTTTTTTTTTAAATCACTATCTTTCTCAAACATCATACTGTTAACACAGAGTAATTACTTTAGGCTTAAGGATAAAGAAGGGTTCACTAATGCCCTAATAATTATTGTAATTGAATTAAAAATGCAACACTGAGTTTATTCCTCTTTTGATTTTCATCATCATAGAAATACTTGCTGTCAAATGAGGTTAGGAACTTTTATCATCCTGACACAACAAAAACCAATTTAATCATAGCTTTTTTACACCAAGAAAAGAACAAAGAACTATTTTCATCTTAACATTTAAAACTGCAAACAAAAAAGCGCACCTTCCTTATACATTTCACAAGTTAAAAATCAGATGCACTGACTGGATACAGCCTCATGGTGGTGCTAAATCACCATGGATAAAGCCTGGAGCCCCAGCTAAGGCTCTGCAGAAACGAAACTGACACAGGACGGAAACATTCCTACTGAGTTAACCAGGAAGGTATTTGCTTTGAATTCCCACAGGTCTTCTCCACAGACCTTGAGCAATGACCTTGACATATTGTCCCAACAAATCCATTAGTAAAGTTAATTCAGTTTTTTCCCCTGGCATTGTAGCAAATAACATATACACACATATATAATACTAGCCATAAAAACATCTGTGTAGCTTTATTTTTTAATCTTGTATTAATTGAGATTCTCAACGTGGATTTGGCCACAGCATCTGCATACAAGATAACATTTACCTCTGCCCCGTTCATCTACTGCAGATCTTAATTTCATATGTCCCTTGGAACCACTTATTAAAGTTCTTATATCTCTCAGCCCCCAAATCTTAGATTGAAATCTCAACTCTTGACCTTCTTCCTCCACTATCTCATTTTTTAAAAGCCACAAAACAAGACTGATTTGCCCTTCATAGCATAACCCACCTCTCTTCATTTTCCTTAACTGACTTCCAAAACCATAGTTCAGACCCTTTTATCATACATGCAAGTTATTGCAACAACCTTCAAAATTAGCCTTAGAGCATTAGCTCCCAACCTTGACTGCACATCAGAACCACATGAAGGAGCTTTAAAAAATACCCATCCCTTGGGAATCTGCTTTAATAGGTTCGAGTGGAGCCTGAAGTTGGAATTTTCTTTTCAAAGCTCCCAGTCATTATAATGTGCAGTCACAATCAAGAACCACTTCACCAGGTGTATCTAGCACACCATGGCCATGTTAACCTTAAACTATAAACTATCTGGGCCAAACATTTGAGTAATTTCTCCTCATCAGAAAGATTGCAAATAAGTGACTTGAAGGCCAAGCTGGATTTAGAAAAGGCAGAGGAACCAGAGATCACATTGCCAACATCCACTGGATCACAGAAAAAGCAAGAGAGTTCCAGAAAAACATGTACTTCTGCTTTATTGACTATGCCAAAGCTTTTGATTGTGTGGATCACAACATATTACGGAAAATTCTTCAAGACATGGAAATACCAGACCACCTGACCTGCCTCCTGAGAAATTTGTAGGCAGGTCAAGAAGCAAGAGTCAGAACCAGACATGGAACAACAGACTGGTTCCAAGTTGGGAAAGGAGTATGTCAAGGCTGTATATTGTCATCCTGCTTATTTAATTTATATGCAGAGTACATCATGCAAAATGCCGGGCTGGATGAAGCACAAGCTGGAATCAAGATTGCCAGGAGAAATATCAATAACCTCAGATACGCAGATGACACCACCCTTATGGCAGAAAGTAAAGGGGGACTAAAGAGCCTCTTGATGAAAGTGAAAGAGGAGAGTGAAAAAGCTGACTTAAAACACAACATTCAAAACACTAAGATCATGGCATCCAGTTCCATCACTTCATGGCAGATAGAGGGGAATCAATGGAAACAGTGAGAGATTTTATTTTGGGGGGCTCCAAAATCACTGCAGATGGGGATTGCAGCCATGAAATTAAAAGATGCTTACTCCTTGGAAGGAAAGTTATGACCAACTTAGACATCATATTAAAAAGCAGAGACATTACTTTGCCAACAAAGGTCCATCTAATCAAGGCTATGGTTTTTCCAGTGGTCATGTATGGATGTGAGAGTTGGACTGTGAGGAAAGCTGAGCGCTGAAAAATTGATCCTTTTGAACTGTGGTGTTGGAGAAGACTCTTGACGGTCCCTTGGACTGCAACATCAAACCAGTTAATCCTAAAGGAAATCAGTCCTGAACATTCTTTGGGAGGGCCGATGCTGTGGCTGAAACTCCAATACTTTGGCCACCTGATGTGAGAAGTGACTCATTGGAAATGACCCAGATGCTGGGAAAGATTGAAACCAGGATGAGAAGGGGACGACAGAGGATGAGATGGTTGGATGGTGTCACCGACTCAAGGGACATGAGTTTGAGCAAGCTCTGGGAGTTGGTGATAGACAGTGAAGCCTGGTGTGCTGCAGTCCATGGGGTTGCAAACAGTCAGACACAACTGAGCAACTGAACTGAACTGACTTGAAGGCCAAACCCATCCGATGGATATATCTTATTTGGCCTATTATTAAATTGTTCAGACTAAAGATTTAAAAAATTGGGAGATGTCACCTAAAATCCAGATTTCCTATTTCTTTTTTAAAACTGCAAGGTCTGGCCAGACAGGGCCCACAACCCCGAGCAACCATCATATGGCTGCCTCCCGCTAGGCATGGCAGTGACCCCTCAGCCATTCAGGTTCCTTCCCTCCTTACTTATACCCGCCTGTGTGACTCATTCACACTGTGTGTCTCCCACTCTTAAGAGTCATTTCAGTTTGCAACTCCTAGTCTAGAGGAAAAAGTTCAAACTGAATGATACATTTTCTCACCCACTTATTGGCTTCTTCAAGCATCCATTAGACAGGTATTTATTTTGTGTCTGTGCTGGGCAAGCACTTGGAATACAAAGTTCCGTATATTTTGGTCTTTTCTTTCTAACTTTACATACTGTTTTCATTCAAGTAACGCTATTCTAACCAACAGTTGGTTTAAGAGACATCTCTCTCCTAATGTTCATAGCCTAGAGGCTAAATTTCCAAATCCTTTGCAGTTAGTTGAGGCTATAAAGACAAAGTCTGGACCAGCTGGGTGTGAACAGAAGTGACGTGTTCAACTTCCAAGTCCCATCTGTGAGAGTAAAGTTGGGTGCTCTCCATGTTCCCCTTCTGGTGAGATGGAACATTAAGCAGAGCACCAGAGTCCCCTGGGACAAGAGCAGCAGGGAGAAAGCACCCGGGTCCCTAGACGGCCTCTGTCTTCCCTGGATTGATTGCCTACCTCTTGTTATGTGAGAGACCAACAGCCTTCCATCTTATTATATTTCAGAATCTCTTTGTCTACAGCAGTTTATCCTACACCCTTTACTATTTCCCAAATACACCTTAAATACTCTTGCCCTCAACCTTAGCTTATGCCAAAGCCTTTGTCACTAATATCCTGCCTTCTCACCTCTACTAAACTTGGCTCATCATTCAAGGCCCAGCTCAAGTAGTCTATCTTCTGTGATGCTTGTTATCTTCCTTTCTCTGTTCCCCCATTGTTCGACTTTCTACTTGATGAGACTTATCAAATATTATCATATTTAGTAAACAGGGCCTAGAATTATGTTGTCATAGCTCTCTCAAATTCCAGGCCCAGAATTTAAATCAAAATTTGAGATTTTACATACTATAAATACAGAAGAATATTCAGAGCCCAGTATTCTGTTACTAATGCCTCTTGTGGAAAAATAATCTGCACTATCAATTCATGTTCAGTTTGTTATCTTTTAGCACTCTTGAATCTTTAGATTTGGGTTACAAAGCTAAGCCTTTCCAAGTCTTTAAAATTATGGCTTTTTCCTTGATATTTAAGCTAAATTCCTTATTCTTGCATCTAAACAAATTTGTCAACCCACTGCATATATATTTCTAAGGATAAGAAATGCATTGAGAAGATCAAGGGTTCAAGCTTAAATGGTGATGAAGAGTCATCTTGTAGTCCTCTCACACTTGGAATATGAGAATCTCCAGGACAACATTAGAGGACGAAAGCAGAAGATGCACTTGGGGAAGGAAATTAATAGGGAAAATAGGTGCTAGGGAGTGAAAACTATATATTCCAGAAGAATAGTAAATAAAAAGGAAAAAGAAAGAAATAAGGAAGATAATTCAGATACAGGAGAAAGGTGAGACTAGCAACTATGAGGGAAAAGGTTAGCATAAGGGAAAGGCATGTACAAAATGAAATGCCAGTGAAGAAGAGTTGAATCCAATAACCTCAAAACGCTTCCTATCTGATCGAATACTCTTAAGAGATCATCATAAACACTGAAGTGCAGACCAACTTTAGGAAAACCGCTATGTGATTGGTACGAAAGAAACAGCAAAGGGAGGTGAAAATTAAATTTACAGCAGATCTCAATGAAGTTACTAAGTTACTCTGGGGCAAATAAAAACAATATAGCTGTGTTTCAAATCAAGTAAAGAATGGCGGACAGGGCTTTTTAAAAACACCCAAGTGGTTTTTGTTATCATTGTTTTTTTATTTTTTAAGACAAATCTTGGCTCTTGAAGTTTTGTCCTATCACACAAACAACCTAGAGGTGAGAGGTGAGATCTTTAAAGCATAAAAGGTAATCATCCTGAGATAAAAGGTAATCACACTAAGATAAGATAAAAAAAATAACTCAAAGATTTAAACCTAAGTCTTAAACTATAAAACACCTAAAAGAAAACATAAAAGCCTCATGACATTGGTCTTGGCAAAGATTTCTTGGCTATGACACCAAAAGCACAGACAAGAAAAGCAAAAATAGACAGATGGGTCCACAGCACACTTTGAAAATTCTGAGTATCAAAGGGCCCAGTGAAAAGGCTACCTAAAGAATGGGAGAAAATGTTAGAAAATCAAAAATATAATAAGATCCAGAATATAAAGAACTCCTACAACTCAACAACAAAACATCAAATAACCCAATTTATAAAATGGGCAAAGGACCTCAATAGACATTCCTCCAAAGAGGATATACAAATGGCCAACAAACATATGAAAAGATGCGCAACACACTACTTATCATCAGAGAAGTGCAAATCAATATCCTAATGAGACATTACCTCACACCCATTAGAATGGCTACTATGATTTAAAAAAAAAAAAACAAATGCTGGTGAGGCTATGGCGATACGGAGAAACTGAAACTCTTAAGCACTGTTGCTGGGATTGTAAAATGGAGCAACCACTATGGAAAAATGGTATGGTGATTCCTCAAAAAATTAAAAGCACAACTACCATATGATCCAGCAGCAGTCCAATCCAATTTCTAAGAATATATCCATGGAATTGAAAGTAGGGTCTTGAAGAAGTATTTGCATGCCTACCTTCATAGCAGCATTATTCACAATAGCCAAGAAGTGGAAGCAAGCCAAGTATCCCTCCACAGATGAATGGGTAAACAAAATGTGGTATATATATATATACAATGGAATACCATTCACTGTTTAAAAAGAAGGAAATACTGCCATATGCTACAACATGGATGAACCTTGAGGACATTATGCTAAGTGAAATAAACCTGTCACAAAAAGACAAATACTGTATAATTCCACTTAAATGAGGCATCTAAAAGGCTTCCCAGGTGGCGCAGTGGTAAAGAATCCACCTGTCAATGCAGGAGACTCAAGAGACGCAGGTTCGATCCCTAGGTAGGGAAGAACCCCTGGAGTAGGAAATGGCAACCTGCTCCAGTATTCTTGCCTGGAAAATTCCATGGAAAGAGGAGCCAGAGGAGCCTGGTGGACTACAGTCCATGAGGTCACAAAGAGCTAGACATGACTGAGCACACACACAAAGGAGTCAAATTCATAGAAACTCAAAGTAGAATGGTGGTTCCCAAGAGGGGATAAGGGCATCATTGGTATAGTTTCAGATTTGAAAGATGAAAAACTTCTGGAGATCTGTTTCACAATAATAAGAAGATACTTAATACTACTGAACTGTACACTTAAAAATGGTTAGGAAGGCAAATTCTATGGTTTTTTTTTTTTTCTTTTACCACAATGGGAAAAAAGGAGAAGAAAAAGAGAACACAGGACAGCGTGATATTTCTTTAATCAGTGCCACCATCAGTGTGGCATCAGTGATGTATCAACATATGGTCAAAACGAGGATGAAAAATAGGAAGGGTCCTATCTGCACCATCTTATCTCCGGGATAAAGAAATGCAGAAATCAGTGACAAGTTAATCCCAAGACCACACCTCTTCTATATTCCCATTACTCGTACTCAGGAATTACTGACCAATTCCCGTCTCTATCTCTAGGTGGCGGCAATGGTGACTGCCTTTGCTACCACAGACTACACTGCGATTCTATATAGCCTAGTTACAAAAAGCAAGCACTCAAATATCTGTTGCACTCAATCAGAAATTACTTATGTGCAAAGACATTCTTAGCTGATACCAAAATTGGATTATAGATGTCTCTGAGATAAAATGCTGACAACAGCTGAGTCATTGAACTATAGCTGAGACACTATAGTTGAGCATTTGAAGACATTTATATCTCAGGGGGGAAAAGGAATCAGCTATGTCATGCATCCATTAACTTGGTACCAATAAATTCAACCTAATGGAGTCATGTCTTCCAGGGTGAGTTCTGAGAATTTAGAGTGAGCAGAAAGCCTGTGATGTGAGAAGTGAACCTGCCACTTATCCCAAAGGACAGATCTCCTGAAATGCTTTATTTGTCACTCAGTCGTGTCTGTGGGGAAGGCAATGGCAACCCACTCCAGTATTCTTGCCTGGAAAATCCCATGGATGGAGGAGCCTGGTAGGCTGCAGTCCAAGGGGTTGCGAAGAATCGGACACGACTGAGCAACTTCACTTTCACTTTACACTTTCATGCATTGGAGAAGGAAATGGCAACCCACTCCAGTGTTCTTGCCTGGAGAATCCCAGGGACGGGGGAGCCTGGTGGGCTGCTGTCTATGGGGTCGCACAGAGTCGGACACGACTGAAGCGACTTAGCAGCAGCAGCAGCAGCAGTCGTGTCTGACTTTTTGAGACCCCATGGACTGGAGGTCCTCTGTCCATGGATTTTTCCCAGCAATAATACTGGAGTGGGTTGCCATTTCCTTCTCCAGGAGATCTTCCCAGTCCAGGGATCGAACCCAGATCTCCTGCATCGCAGGTGGATTCTTTACCATCTAAGCCACCAAGGAAGCCCTGCTGGTATCACACCACACTGCAATTTTCCAGCTCCATAAGAATCACAACTGCTAAACTAGCATCAGTAATCACCCACACTGGACTAGTGGTTACTTACCAGCTATGGCTATGAGAAAGAAGTCACACTATTCATTTGTTAATCTAGTAGTGGTCTGTGGGCTTTATAAATAGATTTGATCTGCCTATGTGATTACTGCCTAAGTTCCTTGGCATTTGAATACATCTCTAGGAGGAAAGCAAGTCAGTTCTGGCATCTCAGTTGAAATCCCAGCTCCCATACTTAGCAACAGGATGACCCTGGGCAAGTCATTAGCATTGGAGCTTTAGATGTGTCATCTGTAAAAACAGGACCAATAATAGCTCTTCCCTGGGGATGTTACATAAATTAAATGAAGGAATCTACTCAGAATGTGGCATATAGTGGATGCTCAGTAGACATTATTTGCCTAGCTTCTTCCTCACTTTCAAGCAAAGGTCAGCAAATGTTTTCCATCAAGGACCCTACAGTAAACATTCCAGGCTTTGCAAGCCATTGGTCTGTGTCACAACCACTCAATTTTGTCACTGCAGGACAAAAGGAGCCATAAATGATGAGCACAGCTATGTTCCAATAAAATATTATTTTAAAAATTAGGCCTTGGGCCAGTTTTGGCCCACAAGCTATAGCTGCCATTCCTTAACACTTAAACCACATATGTCCAGACATCAGACTAAGCTAATTTTTCATTATTCTGTTGGATTTTGCCTGCTCCAGACATGTCCTTGCCCCTTTTCTCTTCGTTGCTTTTATTTCTTGAATGTATCGAGCAAATAAGTCTAGTTCAATGGACTGACTCATTTCTCCACTTTTAATTTTAGGCCTTGAGAAGCCCCTTGGGGGTAAGCACTCAGACCTGGGATGCCCCATTACCTTATCCACACAAGAGGTTCTGGGGGAAATCAGAACATTTGAGGAAGATTCCTTCAACTTGCACAGAGAGACTGGAAGGGGGACCATCACTTAAGAACTCACTGAACTAACTGAGGAGCTTTCATTAATGGGGAAGGATGGGTTGCAACTTATTTCCCAGGTTTTAAAATACTGCATAACCAATATATTTGCATTCATTTGTGTATGTATAAAGCACTTCTTAAAGGACATAAGAACTGAAAACATCAATGATCACTGGCGAGGTGGGAACTCAAATTGAGGGACAAGGATGGGAGAGAGAGTTAACTGAATATTTTTTAAATGTCTTTAATAGCTTTGTTTATTTTTATTGATGTACAGTTGACTTGCAATGTTCTGTTAGCTTCTGGTATACAGCCAAGTGACTCAGTTATACATATATAAACACATTCCTTTTCATATTCTTTTCTATTATGGTTTATTACAGGATACTGAATATAGTTCCCTATGCTATACAGTAGGACCTTGTTGCTTATCTATTTTATATATAGTGGTGTATATCTGCTAATCCCAAACTCCCACCTTTTTCTTCTTTGGTAACCATAATTTTTTTTTTCTATGTCTGTGAGTCTGTTTCTTAAGCATAAGTTTTTAAACCATGTGAAAACATACAATTTATTCAAAGAAATTAATTTTTCTGATGAATTAAAAATTCAAACTGAAAACAAATCTTTCACATTCACAAAACCAGCCTAGTAAGAGAAATACATACATGTGAGAGGTGAAAAATGACAAGAACATAAAGCATCTAAGACTCTCACATGTCTCATGACTCCCAAGTGTCCCCAGGGGTTCTATGACAGCCCATAGTTTTAGATCAGGCCACAGTTCCTCCCATGGAGTCCCACATGCCACAGCGGGATGCTTTCCAGCACCTCCATCTCTCTTGCTGCTGACTCTTTTATTCCTGCCTTCAAATAAGCTTTAACTTTTTTAATAGAAACTTTTATCTGACCTCACTTTACACCACCAAACTTTCTCTCATATGGCTTTCACAGCTCAGTTCCGGGAACCATTAGGAATGACTCTCTCTCACTTCTTAACCATCTATAACCCAGCTTCGACCTCTGCTTGTCCATGAGGTCCCTTTTTCTCTAAGGCCCTCACTGACTCTTTAAAACAAATCTAAAGGTTGGTTTTTCTCCTTTGTCCTTACTGTTCTTGAACTCCATTTTGCAAAGAACAAAGTTGATGTTCACCTTACTAAACATCTCTTCTCCCTTCATCTACTTAGTATGACAGAATTCTGTTCCTTCCTCAACCCCACTCTGGGCCTCTTTCATATTCCTGCCTCGTAACTGGGCTAAAACTTGAGACATCCTTTTCTCTTCTCCATCTATCCTCAATCTCTCAGGGAATTCTTCCCTTCCCAAGACTTTATCTAGTGGGAAGAGAAGGCAGACGGGGCTTGAAGCATGGCTCTATGACTTATTAGCTGTGCAGGTTAAGGGAAGTAATTTCATCTCTCTGAACTCATTTCCTCCACTCTAAAACAGGGATTCACTCACTCTTTCATTCAACAGTCTTCAGTGAGCACCTACTATGTAGCAGACAATGTTCTGGGTACATGAGATTCACTAGCAAACTAAACAGATAAGTATTTCTACCCTCACAGAGCTCCCAGTCTAGTAGGAGGAGATAAAAAAAAATAACAATAATATACATGCTAAATAAGAGAATTATATAAAATGTCAAAATAAAGTAAGAACTGAAGACAAGAAATAGAGGTCAGGATCCACCTTTTAAAAGGTAATCAGGGTAAGCTACCCTGTGTGCATGTTTAGTTGTGTCCAACTCTTTGCAACCCTATGGACTGTAGTCTGCCAGGTTCCTCCGTCCATGGGGATTCTCCAGGCAAGAATACTGGAGTGGGTTGCCATGCCCTCCTCCAGGGGATCTTCCTGATCCAGGGATCAAACCTGCATCTCTTATGTCTCCTGCATTGGCAGGTGGGTCCTTTCCCACTAGCACCAGCTGGGAAGCCCAAGCTTCCCTAAGAAGCTAATATTTGAGCAATCACTCAGAAGAGAAGGAAGAATTTAAAAACTGACAGAGAAGGTACAGCCAGAGGGAGTTGACAAAGGTCTGAAAGGCAGAAGTGTGCCTAGCTTATTCTAGGGACAGCAAAGGGGCCAAAGTGGGAACGGAGTGAAGTAAGCACAGGAAAGAACAGTTGGAAATGAGTCAGAGAGGAGACTGGGGGCGGGGGGTGGCAATCCGTGTAGGGCCTCTGAATGCCACAGGTGCTGTTGTGGGGTTTTGAGCAGAGGGGTGACATGATCTTTGCAGGGTTTTGAGCAGAGGGGTGACATAATCTGATTTATTTTATAAGGATCACTCTGGCTGCTCTGTTGGGAACAGACTTTAGGGGGAGCAGGGTGGAAGCAGAGAAACCAGCAAGGAGGCTACTGCAGTAATCCAGGCAGGAGGTGATGGTAGCTAGGACCAGAGTGGGTGCACTGGAGAAGAAGTGGTCAATTTAAGATAAGAAAAAACAAACAAACAAACCCTGTAGGGTTGTTATGAGAATCTTATGAGAGCATGACTGCAAGTAAAGTGCCTAGTATGTGCCTGATAACAGGAAGATGTTAACTTCCTAGGTGGCTTAGTGGTTTTAAAAAAAGGAAAAAATCTGCCCGCCAACACAGGTGACTCAGGAGATGAGAAAAGGGTTCAGTCCCTGGTGGGGAAGATCCCCTGGAGTAGGAAACAGCAACCTATTCCAGAATCCCTGCCTAGAGAATCCCATGGACAGAGGAGCCTGGCGGGCTATAGTCCATGTGGTTGCAAAGAGTTGGATACAACTGAGCACGCATGCCTGCATACTTACTATATTTTTCTGGTCAAATATGGGTCACCATATGGAAGAGATCAAAGCTAGAATGTGATACCCAAGGTCAGCTGACCTGGGGATTGACAGTCACCCTCGCCTGAAGTATAGAAAGGAGGTTGGGCTGAGGAAGGGGCTTAATCTCCTTTTAGCTTTTTACCTCATACCTTACCAACTCCAGGACAATATTTCCAATGGCCTTCATTCCCTCTTAAAAGTTTCATCATCTACTCAACGTCTGTGCATATATTTTTAAAAACTACCTGCCTCACCTCCATCTCAAACTGTTTCTTCTATTAAAACTAAACCAGTACCTAGAAGCTGAAAAGTTAGCTTCATCTTTGTAGAATTATGGAATAAAAGATGCTTCCTTTGGAAGTTGATATAATGCCATCATCTGTTTCAAACATCTCTACCTACAAAAAAAGAAACGAGGCCCAGAATGGAGCAGGACTAGCTGTGAGCCACTCTTTGTCTTTAATGACTGGGCAAGGCCTGGAACCGGTTTTCGGGATCCCGGTCACATCTTCAACAGTCCTCCCCTCATTCACCCGTCCCCCATTTCCACAGCCCCTTACACCGGCTGCCAGAGGCATCTCCGTATATGTCACCACCATGGCTGCCATGACCATCTTCCTGTCACTGCCCCTGAGGCCTTCCAGAAAGGCTATTGGAGGCCACATCCTATTCTGCTTCAAGTGTGCTGGCTCTGGGTTCAACTCCTGGCTCTGCACTCACTACTGTGAGGCCCTGAGCCAGCTTCCTGATCACGCTCTGCCTTACCATCTTCATCTGAAAAGTTCTTACCTCCCAGGACTTAGTAGAATAAGGCATGTAAGGCCCTTAGCACAGAACCAGTGCAAATAAACAGCCCCAGAAGGATGAGCTGTATGACTACTCTCAGCTCCTTTCAGAGAAGTTACCACAGACGTCTGGTGAACAAATCCTACTTGCCTCGGATTGACCATCAGGGCCAGGGAGCAACCAGGTCTATTAAATGTATGGAAATGAAGTGCTCCCCACTCACTGCCCTACTGGTTGAGAAATTCTCTGTGCCCCAGTACCATGCTCATTCCCAATCCCCACCTCCACGTTTTGGTTTTTGCTCCTGCCTGAAATGCTCAGCTTAGTTCTCTCTGTCTAAATCCTGGCACATCCTTCAAAGCCCCAGTGAAAGCTTATTCTTTCAGAAGGACTTCCCAGGCAAATCTTAGCTCTGCTGCTATTATTTCTTCTCTTCAATACTACAGTATTTACATGTGGTATACCCTGGTCACTTCCTTATGGAAAGGCATGGGAGCATTTAGTTAATAAAATGAGTTCTAGAGCAAACTGCCTGGTCTCTCTCAGCCTTGGTCTCCTCATACATAAAATAGGGTTAATATTGGGGTTGTTGTGAAGATTGGACACACAGATATGTAGTTAAAACAATTATTAATATATGTAACTATTATTATATATTGCTGTTAACTTTTCCCTCTTGTTTTACATATTTTCATCTTCTTCCTCCAGGTCATTCCATCCTGGAGGTATATGTACTATACTTTTATCTAGTATCTTATATCACAGCTTACATTAATGAGCTGAGTTCTGAAAATTTTGATTTCTTTTCTTAAAGATTTCATTACATCTAATAATTTGCTCTAAAAGTACAGATTTACCCAAAATATCACCTCCCCATCTCAGAGCCCATAGATGGTACAGAATACAGGTAGCATGCTTATTAGCCAGAGGAGGAAGATTGAAGAAAAGAAAAAATCCTGAAAAACTAGAACTGTCTGGTCTTTTTCTACAAGAAGTTTATTGGAGATATGGAAGGTATTTTGGGCTTAGAACCGACAAATCAGAAAAGCACTGAGGGTAACTGGAACTTTCCATTCACATATTCCTGAAGTACTGGTATGTGTGCACGGCTACTGTTCTACTTTGCTTTGTATTTCACTCAAGCAGGTCCACCACTCACCAGGAGCAATGTCAGGTCTGAGCAACACCAACCAAGAGTTCTACACCAGCAGGCACACATCAAGCTAATGCACAGACATGCACAGTTCCTAGTTGATGCCCACTGTCACTAGACAGTGATCATTGTGTGTTTTTTTCGTTTCTTTCTTTGGGGAATCAACTATGTTTATCAACAATAGCAAGACATTTTATAACAGGGTGGGGAGGATTTCACCTTTTCCCAGCAATACTTCCAAAAATCAGGTAAGAAATCATCTAGATTAAGAAGACCATCCTTACCTCTATTTTTTCCCATATGGCTTCATAGTTGTCCTGGTGTTGAATATCTTGCATCAGTTTCTGAATTAAAGCAGACTTTGCAGCAGAATGGCTCTCATTTTTCTCAGAGGATGAGACTCTCTCTGACTTCTCGTCCGTGTACTTTTTCATGCCAGAGAGAGGCATGCACAGTTCCTCGTCAGAAAGAAGGTCACTCAAGGGGCCAGATTCCACACTCTCCCCGAGCGAAGAGGCTATGTCACTGGACGAGCTTGGAGATACCCTGCCCAGCCTCGTATGCTTCTTCTTGACATGGTACGTTGGATACATCTCAGAGTCTGAGTTCATTTCAGACAGTTCCCAGTCATCAATATTCTGAATGGTTTCTCCTCTGGGTTTCTGAGGCAGCAGCTTTGTTAGGTTTTCCAGCTTCAGAGCTAATACTTCTGTTTGCTTGAGGTGAGAGGGCAGTGCCAGGTACTCATCAGAGCCATACCAGGCCTCCACAACCTGGCCGTTCCTGGTGACGTGACTTGGGGAGGAGGAGTAGCTGCTTTTGCCTTTGTGTTCTGAAAGAAGGGGTCCTAGAGACGCGACGCTGTCTGAGCTAGCAGAGGACTCGCTGCTTTGAGTAAAAGGTGGTGAACTGGATGTTTCTGACTGCACTGGCAATTTGGCCTTCCCACTCCTCTGGTGACACGGCTCCAGTGAGGACGTGGAAGCAGAATCTGTCTCTGGCCTCTGTCTGGCCTTGGAAGGACTAGAAGGAACTGCATTCGGCACTGTCGAGCTCCTAGTGTTTTTGGCTTGCTTGTCTGAACTGGGTTCCTGTTTAAGGGTCTGGCATGGAGGCACCTCTTCTCCAGTCTTGTGGGGCTTTTTCAGTCGAAGCTTCTCCTTATGGCAGTCATTGAGCCTCCCCAGGCTGGAGGAGATCTCCTTAATGTGACTTCCAACTGTATTTTCGAGATGCCCATCCCCCATCTTGTGCAAACACTCATATGACTGACTGGCGGCAGAGGGGCTGTTGGGGTAAGAAGACTGTAACACCAGGCACAGCTTAGACCTGTCAGGAGGATCCACCAGGGATGGGGTGCTTCTGCTCATCTCAGGCTTCAGATCAACCATCTGCTTCTTTCCACTAGAGCCTTTCAGATTATTCTTAAATGTCTCGTCTTTAAGGAAAAACCCTCTTTTTGGCAACGTGGGCTGTGTGGGAGAGTCCTCATTATAGTTAAAGCAGTCTCTGATGGATCGCTTGGGGGTCGTGTTTTCACAAGCAAGAGGCTGTGGATTCTTTGCCCCACGTTGGGAAAAGGAATCAGATTCTTGCTTCACAGCTTCCGAAGTGGGTTGAACAGCATCTGTCGGAGCTTCCGCTGAAGATGATGGCCCCTGCATTAAGCCTGGTTGCTCCTCCACTGTGCACGCATTATTTTCCTCAATTCTACCTCTGTCATCTGCTGAAAGAGATACTTGAGACGCCTCCTCGCTCACGGCTTCGCTGCAGTTGGAAGGGACGGAGTCAGGAGCCACCGAAAGTAACCCAACACTTCGGATAAGCTCGGGGAACTCCTGTTCCATCTCACTGTAGCTCCACGAGTCGAAGGGTTTGGTTTTGACCTGGCTAGAGGTCATATCACCCAGGCCACCAAGCAAATCCTCACTTGGACTGTAGTCAGATAGTTCGAAAGCAGTAATACCGCAATCCAGAGACAAGTAATTTTGAGAGCATTTGATTGTTAACTGTCCAGAGTCGTCTACTTCCGTTAGAGCATCAAGTCGGCCCTGAAACAGACAACGGAAATGGTTTCAGCAAATGTAACATTACACTCATCTGCTGCTCACATGAAATCTCAGCAGAAGCCACGATACAGGCCAAAAATGCATCAATCTCAATTGCTTCTGGTTTGAGGTACAGAAAGGCACATTCATTAATTACCATGTTGCTTTACATAGTAGCCTGTTCTTAAATATTTAAGGATTTTTCTTCAATCTGGAGAACAGAGCCTTTGTCAAGGCCAATCCAAAAATAACCATTCTTGCCCTGACTTTCTGTTTTAAAATAGTGTATTGTTCACTTAGTAAGCATTTTTTTTAAGTGATGCCTTAAGTAGTAATATTTCTGAGAACAAATTAATATGAAAGTAAAATCTCCATGTATATCTCTTTAGCTTATCACTCCATCACCTGCTACAGTGGTAAGCTCATAGTAAATGCTCAGTAAATATTTTAAAGTAGAATAATTAATTATAGTAAGTCTGTTGGGTTAAAAATATGTTCACAAATCACAGGAAGATGAAATACTGAATTTGCATACATAACAAAAACAGTTCAAGACCAGCATCTACTGTCCCCATCTGTGTGAAGGTAAACATGAGAATCTTGGAAAAAATTAATGTGCTTCAAAAGTGTATCTTTGCAGCCCCTATCCCTATCCCTTTGTGTATATTCCCCCATGCTCTCCCACCCTGACTCCACTTCATCTGTGTATGTTAGATATCAAGTGCCCACCTTCCTTCAAAGTAGGCTGACTTGAAATTCCCTTATGCTAAAAAATAGTATTATAAGTGTTTTTAATTTAATCATTGGTTGTGTGACTAAGGCTCTTATCTCATTACTAATGTAGTTTCCAACATCACACAACAAATGGGGAGAGTTTTAATTCATGATTTGTTTGGGGCAGAAGGGCCCCTGGTATCCGACATGCCTACAAGGCTGAAGGAATAGCTGGTCTCATCTAGCCCTTTCAGTTCAGTTCAATCGCTCAGTAGTGTCTGACTTTTTGCGACCCCATGAACCACAGCACGCCAGGCCTCCTTGTCCATCACCAACTCCCAGAGTCCACCCAAACCCATGTCCATTGTGTCGGTGATACCATCCAACCATCTCATCCTCTGTCATCCCATCCTCCTGCCCTCAATCTTTCCCAGCATCAGGGTCTTTTTAAATGAGCCAGCTCTCGGCATCAGGTGGCCAAAGTATTGGAGTTTCAGCTTCAACATCAAGCCCTCCAATGAACACCCAGGACTGATTTCCTTTAGGATGGTCTAGTTGGATCTCCTTGCAGTCCAAGGGACTCTCAAGAGTCTTCTCCAACACCACAGTTCAAAAGCATCAATTCTTCTGTGCTCAGCTTTCTTTATAATCCAACTCTCACATCCATACATGACTACTGGAAAAACCGTAACCTTGACAAGATGGACCTTTGGTGGCAAAGTAATGTCTCTGCTTTTTAATATGCTATCTAGGTTGGTCATAACTTTCCTTTCAAGGAGCAAGCGTCTTTTAATTTCATGGCTGCAATCACCATCTGCAGTGATTTTGGATCCCAGAAAAATAAAGTCAGCCACTGTTTCCACTGTTTCCCCATCTATTTGCCATGAAGAGATGGGACCGGATGCCATGATCTCAGTTTTCTGAATGTTGAGCTTTAGGCCAACTTTTTCACTCTCCTCTTTCACTTCCATCAAGAGGCTCTTTAGTTCTTCTTCACTTTCTGCCATAAGGGTGGTGTCATCTGCATAGCTGAGGTTATTGATATTTCTCCCAGCAATCCTGATTCCAGTTTGTGCTTCATCCAGCCCAGCGTTTCTCATGATGTACTCTGCATATAAGTTAAATAAGCAGGGTGACAATATACAGCCTTGACGTACTCCTTTTCCTATTTGGAACCAGTCTGTTGCTCCATGTCCAGTTCTAACTGTTGCTTCCTGACCTGTATAAAAGTTTCTCAAGAGGCAGGTCAGCTGGTCTGGTATTCCCATCTCTTTCAGAATTTTCCACAGTTTATTGTGATCCATACAGTCAAAGGCTTTGGCATGGTCAATAAAGCAGAAATAGATGTTTTTCTGGAACTCTCTTGCTTTTTTGATGATGCAGCGGATGTTGGCAATTTGATCTCTGGTTCCTCTGCCTTTTCTAAAACTAGCTTGAACATCTGGAAGTTCATGGTTCACATATTGCTGAAGCCTGACTTGGAGAATTTTGAGCATTACTTTACTAGCATGTGAGATGAGTGCAACTGTGTGGTAGTTTGAGCATTCTTTGGCATTGCCTTTCTTTGGGATTGGAATGAAAACTGACATTTTCCAGTCCTGTGGCCACTGCTGAATTTTCCAAATTTGCAAATATTGAGTGCAGCACTTTAGGAGACGAAAAAGGAAAACTGTGGAGTGGAGGGTGGCAATACCCCAGATTTCTGTGCTCCTGAGGGAGGAATAGGGTGAGCATGACTCTGTCATTTCAATCAGGTTATCCCAAGATCTGACCTCTCCAGGCCCTTATATCAGGTTTTTTTGGCTCATTTGCTTGTTTGGATTGGGGAGGTTCTCTCTCTTCAGACCTTGCCTTTATCTCCTATTCCCTTCAGTCTTATTCCATAACATCCAGTTAAATAATAATAATGAAAAGCCTCATTTTATTTTTAAGCCTAAATCTCCTCATCTTATAAATGGGGATGGTTCATTATTACTATTACTTTTTCACTTAATCCTCAAAATGATTTTCTCCTGGGATCTGTACTATTGTCCCTGTTTTATATAAGTGGAGCCTGAGCCAAAAGAAGGTGCATAACTAGCACAGGGCCTGGTGACTAAAGCTGAGATAAGCCTTAAATGAAGGCTGTCTGACCCAGAGTCCACACACTCTGACCTTTGTGCCAAAATTTTCTCTGATTCACTGGATGCTATTTTAAATGGATATATCCCCTCCTCCAGTTTGCCTTCCACATTGCCACCAGAGTAATCTTTATAAATTGCAAGTCTGATGCTATTACTTCTCTGCTTAATGTCCTTTGTTAGCTTCCTGCTGCTAGATTAAAACTCAATCTCTTCAAAGACAGATATGAAGAAGCCTCTCTCAAGCCACCTGCCCCTCCCAACTGTACTCAGCCACAGCATCATCCTTTCATTTTTTGAATATATTGTGTTCCTTCTGCCTCAGAACCTCTGCACTTGCTATTTCCTCTGCCAATAAAGCTTCCCACCTGTAACACTCCTAACTAGTTAACTCTTACTCACCCCTCAGACCTCAGATCCAGCTTTATTTCTTCAAGATTCTAAAGTCCCACATAAATCAGAATCTTTTATAATCTCTCATAAAACTATGTTGTTTTTCCTTAAACATTTATCTCAAGCTTTAAATACATACTATTGTGATTCTTTGATTAATCTGTTTATCCCATTGGTTTGTAAGCACCTCAAGGGTATAAATCACATAGAAAATGGCTTGCTCGCCAGGATAACCACAACACTTAGCATAGTGAGCTGCAGAGAGTAAGCATTCAAAGATACATCTGTTGAATGAATGAAGACATTTGGGAATGTATATCTTTGCCTTCATGAAGTTTATTCCTCTGCCTGTGTAGTTTTAGTTGACTCCAGTGATTAAACGCCCAAACCTCGGAGTTAAATGGACACGACTGAAGCGACTTAGCATGCATGCATGCATTGGAGAAGGAAATGGCAACCCACTCCAGTGTTCTTGCCTGGAGAATCCCAGGGACAGAGGAGCCTGGTGGGCTGCCGTCTATGGGGTCACACAGAGTCGGACATGACTAAAGTGACTTAGCAGCAGCAGCAGCAGAGTTAAATTCTAGCTTATGCATTAATTATTCATATGACCATGAACCAGTAGCTTGATGTCACTAAGCTTCATTTCCCTCATCTGTAAAAATGAAACAATAAACCATGTCATAGGGCTGCTTCAAGCCTTAAAGGCTACATAAGACACAAGTCTGGCACAAGGATAGGTACTCAGTGAAGCCTTACCCTCATTACTTATTTTATACAGATCACACTTGGTTGTGATATAAATTGTCCTGTAGTTAAGTGCTAGTGGAAGAACACACAAAGTGCAATGGTGTGAGTGCTTGCAAGGGCCAATGTGTTCCCACTGTGAGAGTGAACATCATTTAGGTAAAGTGCTTCCCACACCATCTGGCATATGGTAAGTTCTTAATCAATGTTTGCTATTGTGTTAATACTATTAACAGTTATCACTACCTGTGCAACTACCTCTCTTAACCTCAGTCTTCTTATCTGTAAGATGGCTTACAATATCATCTGTAAAATAAGGATAACAGCACTCACTCTCCCTACTTTCCAGAACTGTTTGAGGATCTAACAAAATTGTGACAGTGATTCCTAACATTTAATAACATACACTACTCATCTTTGACTACCTAGTGCCTTATAAAGAGTAACAAATCAGGTTCCTCTATCCATGGAATTCTGCAGGCAAGAATACTGGAGTGGGTTACCATTCCTTTCTCTGGGGGAATCTTCCCAACCCAGGAATCGAACCCAGGCCTCCTGCATTGCAGGCAGATTCTTTACCATCTAAGCCACCAGGGAATTCAATATTTAGGGGAGGTAGAAAGAAAGGAAGGGAGGAAAGAAATTATTATTATTACAGAAGAGATCAGTTAAGAGCTGGTTTTGCTTGTTTTATTTAATTATTCCTAAGTTTATATCCTTAAACAATCACTTAACCTCTCTTAAATTCAGTTTTGAGAACTGAATGGAAAAATGAAGCTATTTTTTAACTGAAGTATAACTGAAGTATACTTTTTAACTGAAGCAACTGATTTACAATATTGCATTATTTTCAGGTATACAGCAAAGTGATTCAGTTACATATGTTTTTTCAGGTTCTTTTCCATTATAGGTTATTCTGATACTGAATATTGTTCCCTGTGTTATATAGTAAATCCCTGTTGTTTATTATTCTATATCTATAGTTGTGTATACCTATTAATCCCATACTTTTCATTGATCCCTTTTCCCTTCCTTTTCCCTTTGGTAAACATAAACTTGTTTTCTATATCTGTGAGTCTGTTTCTGTTTAATAAATAAATTCATTTATGTTACTTTTTATATTCCACTTAAAAGTGATATACTTTAGTATTTGTCTTTCTCTTTCTGACTTATTCACTTAGTATTATACTCTATAAGTCCATCCATGTTGCTGCAAATGGAAATCTTTCATTCTTTTCTATGGATGAGTAATATTAAAATGGAACTACTTTTAATATCAATTATCTTTCTTACTAAATGAAACAATAAACATAAACTGCTTATCACAATTTCTGAAATATAGAAAATTTCAGGATAACACATTTTTATACAATTTTGAGCTTTGCCGTAAAGTATTTTTCATTTGTTTGTTCAGCTGGCTTTGTTTCAGTAATGCATTTGCCAATTTGTTTACAAGATATGATCTACTCCATATTTAAATAAAGGAATAAAACTTATTTTGTTTTTGTAAGGACAGAAAGAAAGAGAACTTGCCACTTTCTCAATTTTCAAACCTATTCTTTAATGGGCTATGAAACTCAACTGACTTCTAGAAAAGAAAAATGAATTCACTTCACTGGAATACATCTACTATTTTAGTTTATCAGCATGTTTTTATGCCATTTTCCTCTTCATTCTACAAATCTTTCACAGCTGAATTTATTCTGATAAAGCTGAGAATTTTATCCTAATTCTCTTCCTATTTTTCACAGTTTCAGTGTGTTGGCAAAAACAAAACTGACAAAAAAATAGGATCAAAAGTCCATAGCATCAGAAAAGATGATAATGGAGACAGTGCTTCAGTTCATAGAGAAATGTTCACAAAGCAGATGGCTTTGAATCCACTGTTCCTTTACCCTTTCACACAACATATTCTTGCATGTCTACACCAGAGCTAAAAACTAACTCCAGACATGAAAATGCACTAAATTGCTTTCAGCTGAATCTGTAAATAATTGTTGAGCTCACAATGTAGGGACCATGGGTACTACTTAATATAAAGTCACAACGCAGTGTGAAAATAGTGGCCAGTTAGAGTCTCAATGGTTTTTCATCTTTCATGGGCTAACACTTGGTGAACAATATAAGTTCAAATAAAAGCATGATGAACATATTCCACAAAACAACAATAACCATAAACTCTAGAGCACTTTCACATCCCCAGCTATAAACAGAGTTGATAAGTTTATTGAATGAGTAAACTGTTGTTGTTGTTCTTCAGTCACTCAGTTATGACTCTTTGTGAACCCATGGGCTGCAGCATGCCAGGCTTCCCTGTCCTTCACTATCTCCAGGAGTTTCTGGAGTAAACTGTTTATTGAATGTTTATTGAATGAGTAAACTGTTGTTGTTGTTCAGTCACTCAGTTATGACTCTTTGTGAACCCATGGGCTGCAGCATGCCAGGCTTCCCTGTCCTTCACTATCTCTAGGAGTTTCCTCAAACTCATGTCCATTGAGTCAGTGATGCCATCCAACCATCTCTTCCTCTGTCATCCCCTTCTCCTCCCACCTTCAATCTTTTCAGCATCAGGATCTTTTCCAATGAGTCAGCTTTTCGCATTAGGTGGCCAAAGTATTGGAGCTTCAGTTTCAATATCAGTCCTTCCAATGAATATTCAGGATTGATTTATTTTAGGATGGACTGGTTTGATTTCCTTGCAGTCCAAGGGACTCTCAAGAGTCTTCTCCAACAACACAGTTCAAAAGCATCAATTCTTCAGTGCTCAGCCTTCTTTATGGTCCAACTCTCACATCCATACATGACTACTGGAAAAAACCAAAGCTTTGACTAGACGGACCTTTGTCGGCAAAGTAATGTCTCTGCTTTTTAATATGCTGTCTAGGTTGGTCATAGCTTTTCTTCCAAGGAGCAAGCATCTTTTAATTTCATGACTGCAGTCACCATCTGCAGTGATTTTGGATGTCCCCAAAATAAAGTCTGTCACTGTTTCCACTGTTTCCCCATCTATTTGCCATGAAGCGATGGGACTGGACACCATGATCTTAAGTTTTTGAATGTTGAGTTTTAAGCCAGCTTTTTCACTCTCTTCTTTCACCTTCATCAAGAGGTTCTTTAGCTCCTCTTTGCTTTCTGCCATAAGGGTGGTGTCATCTGTGTATCTGAGGTTGATTGATATTTCTCCTGGTAATCTTGATTCCAGCTTGTGCTTCATCCAGCCTGGCATTTTACATGATGTTCTCTGCATATAAGTTAAATAAGAATAAGCAGGGTGACAATATACTGCCTTGACATATTTCTTTCCCAATTTGGAACCAGTCTGTTGTTCCATGTCTGGTTTAATTGCTGCTTCTGGACCTACCTATAGGTTTCGCAGGAGGCAGGTAAGATGGTCTGGTTCTCCCATCTCTTGAAGAATTTTCCACAGTTTGTTGTGATCCACACAGTCAAAGGCTTTAGTATAGTCAATGAAACAGAAGTAGACATTTTCCTGGAATTCTCTTGATTTTTCTATGATCCAACGGACATTGGCAATTTGATCTCTGGATCCTCTGCCTTTTCTAAATCCAGCTTGTACATCTGGAAGTTCTTGGTTCATGTGCTATTGAAGCCTAGCTTGGAAAATTTTGAGCACTACTTTGCTAGCATGTGAAATGAACGCAAATGTGTAGTAGTTTGAACTTTCTGTGTCATAGCACTTCTTTAATAATTTGAATAAATATGTAAAATGAATTGGTTTGACTCAATTATTTCCAGTGTCCCCTCTAGTGGTAGAAAGTGGGCAGATCTAATGACTAATCAATATGGGATGTTGGACAGAATGAGGCAAATATATGGGTAAGAACAAACAAGCAAAAAAGAATGTATAGATTGGAGATACCAAGAGATATCTAAAGTAAGATCTCTTCAGAGTTTAGACAAAACCTTCCCATTTCTGATCTCCACCTCATTAGCATACAACTCCTCGTAACAACAGATTTAGGGCAGAGTTGACTAGTTTTGGATTCTTTTTTTGTTAACTGGATTATAATTTCTTGGGCTTCCCAGATGGTGCTAGTGGTAAAGAACTGGCCTGCCAGTGCAGGAGATGTAATAGATGCAGATTCGATCCCTGGGTGGGAAAGATCCCCTGGAGAAGAGCTTGACAACACACTCCCATATTCCTGCCTGAAGAAACCTATGGGTAGAGGAACCTGGAAGGCTACAGTCCATAGGGTCACAAAGAGTCAGACACGACTAAAGTGACTTAGCACACATGCATGCATAGTTGCATAGTTCTTTGCAGTTTCCCATAACCACAAAAATTCCAATCAAGGACCCTCTAGGGATCCCACTTGGGAGGGATGGCATCTGGGAACTAACACACACCTATATATTCATCCTACAATTTTAAGAGGAACCCTACCAAAGACTGTATTACGTCCTTCATTGCCACACTATCCAGGAAAGCTAAATGAAAACGAATTGTGCCTTAAAGTTAGAAGTGAGCCCAGTAGATTTTCATTCCCATAAACTTCTAGGGCCTGCAGGGAATTTTCCACAGCAAGAACATTATTAAGAAAACAATAATCAACAAGTATAAATCATTTATGAGAAGCTCAGATTTGTTTTGTGCTGTTGATAATGTTGGAGCCACTAACACATTAATAAATTAATGAGCTATGGAGCACTCTTTACAAGCCCTTTTAGTCTCATATATTTATACAAATGCCTTTTATACTTGTATAATACATATTTTCCACAAAATCAACAGCAGAGCACTAAACTGGGTGTCAAGAGCCAAGGGACTACACACACAAACACACACACACACTATATATATATATCCATACATGGTATCTACCTATACATACACACACATATATATATAGACCCTACTTAGCTAGCACAATACCCCTGTGTGTGTGTATGTGTGTTGTTTTTATTTGGGAATAGGAGAGTTTACTTGGATTTAACTTTACAGTGTTCGTTTTTAAACTATGCATCAAGATTAATAACAATAAACTCTCCAAAGTGTGCTTACTATGAGTACAAAAAATCTAAGTATACTGGTTGTGCAAAATTCTAAAGCCCATATGATTCACTGCAACCAGAATGATCTTTCTAAAGCATGAACTGAATCATATCAAATCCCTGAACAAACTCTCTGTTATCCTCAAAATAAAGTCCATTTCTCTTAATATGATTTTTTAATATAGCTTTTCATCTTCATGATATGACCTCGCTCACATATTAGTTCAAATGCAGCGTCCTGGTCCTTTGAACTTTTTGCTCTCTGATATTATCCTTCTCTCTCTTACCTCTGAAACTTTATGTCATTCCTTCTGTCTACAACTGTTTCTACCTCCATTCATCAGTCTAACCCTGCTTCTTCTTCAGGTCTCAGGTTAGACTTGCGTCTCCTTTTTCAGGAGACGCCTCCCTGCCTGAATTAGGTGCCCCTTCTCTGATCTCCAGTGGCTTCACGTAGACCATTGTATCTGCATGCAAATCATGCAGATCAGAGTCTGGTCTTCATGTCTGTCCACTTGTCTCTATCCCCCACTAATCTCAGCTCTTTAAAGACAAAGATCATGCTTTGATCATGATTATATTCTTAGCACTAATGCCTGGCCCACAGTAAGCACTCAATAAATATTTATAAAATAGTTGAACAAGGAACAGGATTTCAGGCGAGCACCAAAAGCTACAGGTAATATCTATGCAAACTACCGGGTGTGACTTAACTCTGGATCATAGCTTCATTCATTCATCATAGCCTCCGGTTGATAGATTCATTCATCATTGCCTCCCATCACTAAACCTAGTTTCAAAGCCCAGCTTAGGACCTGCTTATTTACTTATAGAGAATTCATATCCCGCACCTCTGAACTGAAAACATTCTCAAATAGTCACACTTGATGATGCATTATGTGGCTTCCAAGAGAACACCCACCTCCTTTGTCTCTTCGGAGAAAGCCTGCAGAATGTCCGTCTGTCTGGTGTAGTTGCCATTGGCGTCCTGCAGACCCTGCAGAATGCGCTCCCGCAGAACAAGCACTGAGACGCGGAGTTGGTGCCAGAGCAGCTGCACGGCGTGGATGTCCACGATCACATTGACGGAGTAGGACAGCAGCTTCAGGGAGAACTCTGTTTCAAGGAGGGCATGGATTTGCTCGACATGATCAGAAATATCTTCACAAATGTCCTGCAATAAAGGAAAGCGAATATATGATGACTCTTTTGCCTTAACCTGGGGTGCTGTGCTGTGCTTAGTCGCTTAGTCATGTCTGGCTCTTTGTGACCTTATGGACCCATCAGGTTCCTCTGTCCATGGGATTCTCCAGGCAAGAATACTGGAGTGGGTTGCCATGCCCTCCTCCAGAGAATCTTCCCTGGGGAGGGGAACAGTAAAAAGGTCACTCCGTCACTTGACACCAAGGATCAGGGCCAACAGGTTAAGGGAATACATGCTGAATAGCAGCCTTTGTTTCAATTCAGATACAGAGTCACAGGGGCTTCCCAGGGGGCGCTAGTGGTAAAGAACCCACCCGCCAATGCAGGAGACGCAGGTTCGATCCCTTCCCTGCTGGGAAGAGCCTCTGGAGGAGGGCATGGCAACCCACTCCAGTATTCTTGGCCTGGAGAATCCCCATGGACAGAAAAGCCTGGTGGTCTATAGTCCATAGGGTTGCACAGAGTTGGGACACAACTGAAGTGACTTAGCACAGAGTCACAGGCCTTTTTCCCGGGCCCTGGGGCTTCAATGCAAGCACATAAGTTGATCATTTCCAAGACACAAATAAGCTACTATTTTTTCAGATACCCACACTGAAAGTTTAGCCAAGGTAAGAGGTTATCTCACAAATCCAACCTCTGTTCTCTGTATTTACTGTTAGTTTGGGATTCAGGTAAGGGATCCAACAGGGTTTCTCTTTGCTACTGGCAGACTCCACCAAACACAAAACATCTCAGAATGGAAGCATCCTCCTGACACCGAGGGCTTCCCTGATAGCTCAGTTGGTAAAGAATCCACCTACAATGCAGGAGACCCTGGTTTGATTCCCGGGTCAGGAAGATCCTCTGGAGAAGGGATAGGCTATCCACCCCAGTATTCTTGGGCTTCCTTTGGGCTTCAGCTGGTTAAGAATCCACCTGCAATATGGGAAACCTGGGTTCAATCCCTGGGTTGGGAAGATCCCCTGGAGAAGGGAAAGGTTATCCACTCCAGTATTCTGGCCTGGAGAATTCTATGGATTGCATAGTCCATGGGGTCGCAAAGAGTCAGACACGACTGAGCAACTTTCACTCACTCTCCTGACACCTAGCATGAAGAAAAATGGCCTAGAATGTGGGCTTCAAAGAACTCCCAGCCATTCTCACTCAGAGCCATGGGATCTTCACTGTAAGGGATGACTGTCACATTTCCACAGGAACACAACTTACAGTTAAATTTGTAGTGGATATCCACACTTGGCAAACAAAATCACTCTTAAGAAGAAATACCAGAGAAATCCCAACAGTAAAAACAGATAGAATTTGGTTTTGTTTTTAAGACTCAGATATCGAAAATAAAAACACTACTATATTAAAGTTTCAATGTCCTCCTTACATACTATTAGGTAGGCATATTTTATCTGATGTGTCACTTGTCCTTACAAGTTTCCACATTTTCATTGTGCTGTTAGAGGCCTGCAGCATGAAATGGGTAGCAACCCTGTAATATTTACTTGAACAATTGGACTCCATTAAGCATCAAAATGATGCAAATGTCAGTGAAAAGTGCTCAATTAATTTTTAGTTATGTATCAGTGATTTCTTTTAAATGAAGCTTTTATGATTTTTGTTAAAGCTAAAATTTTTAAATAGCATTTGAGTTCTAAGCCCTATCATGAGAATCAAAACAGTCATTCTGTGCTGGAAATATAACCTTTCAATTTCATATAATTCAGTTACTTTTCAAAGAAAAACTAAAATGTAGCCTGTATTTAACAATGTGTGCTAATAAGCAAAAAAAAAAAAAAAACCCACTATTGAATAATGATGGAAAGTTGTGCTGAATTTTGAACAATAATTATTGTATAATTTCAATAAATGCTTCAATATTAGGCCTTGAAATCTAAGACCTAATTGGTAATAGTGATATAAACTGGTGATAATAACTTGAAACAGATTAAAAAGTTTAAATAGGCATTGGAGTTCTAATTAGGCAAACTTCTTAGAAAAGAATATGGGCCCATGGGCTTATGCAGTCCAGTAGAGACTTGAAGCAAAAATTATACTACCATATTACATGTACATGAGAAGCAATCATAGCCAGATTAGCTAGCCTTTGCTGGCCTTCAGCAGAAAACAGCAGGCCTGTAACTATCATCAGATCTTCCATGTAGCTTGGGGTCTTAGCTGATGTTTGTCTGGGCATCCACTCCATTCACCCCCCAGCTCTTATTCCTGATCCTTAAACACCTCCCCCAAAGCAAATGCCCTGCATCCTTTGCCTTGTCAAGATGCTCGTTTCTGTGCAGCACTGTTGCCTTGGGAAACGCCCTTCCTCCCACTGCTGACCTTTCCCAAATTCTCATACTCTCCTGGGTAATACCCCACAATCCACTGTAAAAACATGCCTTAACTTCTTCACGCATGCTACCTCTGCCTCCTGGTCTTTCCCAAACTTGACTTTGCCCAAGCCTCCTGCTTCCTCCATCACTCTCCCAGGGGAGCTGCTCACTCTCCCAGGCCTGGACTGAGGGGGTTAGGACAGGAGAGGGAGGGGGACCTGATGGGGCAAGAGCAGACCTCAGTGCTGCTTTGCCACTTCCTGCTCATCACTCTTCTGCCCTCATATTAACACCCTTCTTTTTTCATAGGTGCCTAGCATCTGCTAACCTTCCTGTCATCCTCTTTTACTGCTGTTATCTGCATCCTTCTCTTTCCTTCCTCTGCACTAAAGAATGCATCTGGTTCACAGTTTTCTTTCTTTTCCATACTGAGCATAACTGTTATCTTAGGTAATGTCAACGTTCACATGGAGGAACCAACCAGCACTCTAGGCTTGAATTCCCTTCACTCCACAGCTCCTAAGACCTCGGCGCCCGCTGCACTGGGACAGCTCTCCACCACAGCTCTGCTCTGGGCCTTGCTGCCACTCCACCTGGGAACAACGTCAGGAAGTCCCCGTGCCACCGACCTCTTTGCCCGACTCCTTCACTCCCGCTCTCCCACTACAGGTGCTCGTCACCCTATCCAGGCCACCATTCCCTCCACCCCCTTTCCTCATACACCTCCTGCCTCCTAGCACAGCCTCTACAGTGATCACTTCAACCACTCTGCTGACAGTGTTCTCAACTTCCTCACAATCTTTGACTCCATGACTCAGAATTTGTGAGTGTCGGTCCCTGAGGCCCCATTATGATACTACAGATGCAAAATACATGACATACCTCGGAGAGAAAAAGGTTGGGGTAACCCTTCTGCCACCTGCTCAGAACAGCTAAACAGGCATTTCTACACCCTCCCACACCCATCCCCCTATACAAAAATTATATATATATAACCTTGGTACCATGAAACCTACATGCCAGAGCACATGCCATCTACTCTCTTTACACACACATGGCTCCTTCATAATGGATGCAGGAATGTAGTCAGAGCCAGGTCATGGGTCAGGATGTCAGGCAAGTATCCAGGGGAGACTGCACATAGAAGGCACTAAAGCATCAGTGCTGCCAGTTAACTTAGGTTAACTGTGAAAGGTGAACTGGCCCTGTTCCCACACATCAGGTTAAATATTTTCTGACTCAATTCACATACAGCACAGTAGCTCCTACAGCATTCAGAATCACAGCACAAAATGCATTGACTGCATTATATTTATCAACTGCCCACTTCACTCAACAGCTGCTGCCGCCTGTCACTAAAACAGGACTCTCCTCTGGTTACCTAGTAGCTGATACAAACACTGATGACCTGAGACTGTTTACAAATAAACTCCGCCTGGTGGGCTCAGTGTTTTAATTTTATGTTTATGTGACAGAGGTGCCTTTTTTGGGTAAGACTGTTGTATATGTATTTTCCAGTTGTATCTTATTTCTTCTGGACAGATACAGGGCTTTTAAGACAACTGCTATGTATCTAACCAGTATGGCCAGTTTCCACCAGTATGAGATAGCAGTGAGGGTGCCTTTTCTGCAAGTGCTCTGACTGCCTACTCTCCTAACTCTAAGCTTAACTGCCAAGACTCTGGCTAACTCTCCCTGGGGCGGGGGGGGGGGGGGGGGGATCTATTTGCTGCTTCATCATGAGGCTACCATGCTCACTCCCAACCATTCTCAAGACATCGTGATGGTTTCCTTGTGAAATTAAAAGTATCTGTACATCAGCATTCTGCCAATGTGTCCCAAACTGCCCATCTTCAAGGATTTCATGAGTATGAGAAGGGAAACCTGTCCTTCCAGTGACTTCCCTGCCCAGGTCCTAATGCAAAACTTGGCACCCCCATTTCACTAAGTCCCACTGATGCAGCCACTCCCACTCCTCTTTGTTTCACACTCTCCCCCACGCACTCCTTAAATGAGAACAGAGAAACCGCCCCCCCCCCCGCCCCCCAGTAACTACAGCCTGCCTCTCCATAGGGACAAAGAGTAATCAGCAAACATTTCTGCCTCTTCTACTATCCAAATAATGTTTCTTTCTCTTCCCCTCAAATAATTTCACCGTTTCTCCCAAAACACTCCTGAGGTACATTTGTATAACTGCAGGACACATTCAGATGGCTTTTCTAAAACAAACATGAATTATAGCCTACTTTTAAAGAACATGTCTCCCCACTCCCTCTTCCATCTTTTTTCCTATCAGAATTTTAAAAACCTTGAACCTTCATCTTATTCAGAGCATACCATTACATTTAAAATAGTTTTTATTTTCTAAAAGCAGTAAGCAAGAGATAAACAAATATAAGATGTATTGTGTGTACCTATTTTAGTATTACTGCAAAATGCCATGTCATCATGACTGCTCATTTTCTTTATTAGCAATTGTAGAAACGAATGATTAAAAGTACAGTGACTTTTCCCGTATGCTCACCATATGTATGCATGCTCATTAGAAAAAGCTGAGAAGAGATTTTTACCTAATACATGTACTTTGTATTTTAAAATGTAGATCAAGGGAATAGCAGTTACTTGTTTAAAAAACCTTATAAGTGAACCATGTGAACTAGAACTTGCAAGTTTATGCAAAAAATATCACAGAGTATTAATGTTATCTTCAGCTGACTTTCAAAACAGTACTTTCTCCAAAAGACAGATTAATAGCTGTTCCTGTGACAAAGTATTTTTATTTCTCCCAAAGTAGACTACCTCCTCTTTTCTCCTTCCTCCCTACTTTTCTAATGGTTCTAGTTTCTTTGTCACATTGAGATTGACTGTGAGTGATGAAGACTGGTGGGAGGGATGCTGAGACTCTAATCACCATAATACTTCTCTCCAAAGTTTGAAGATCTCTATGGTTGTTATCAGTGTTTACCCTTTTAATTACTAAAATTCTGCAAGTGTGAGGACTGAAATGAGATTATTAATGTAGAAATGATTTTTCTGTTATGATTAGCTGGTACTCGTCCATCTCCCTCACTGTATTGTACTTTTCTGGAAGCAGGAAATGTGTCCTACTTATCTTTGCACTGCTAGGACACTGCCATAGAAGTGAGCACTGTTCAAAGGATGTTTGCAGAATTGGATTCAATTGGATAAAATATTTCTATTTCACAAATCAATGTAAAATCCTTAAAAAGCAAGCACTGGTTTAGCTTCTTCTCCTAAGTGTATCCACATTAATTAGTACTCTCTGCAAATGTAACTGATACTGAATTGTCTCTTGCTTTGATTAGAACAGGTGGCAAAAAAAAGCATTTGGGTTAAAAATTGTGATTTTAAAATCACAGGGTTCACTGACGTCAGAGGGTTCACTGATGAAGATGCTGCTTTAAATTCTTAATCCCAGGCTCTGATTTATTTGAGATGAGAAAAATCCTGAGCAAAAAGACAAGAGGAAAACTGACAATTGCTACTGCACACTGGAAAACCTGTTTTCTCTAATTGAGCTATTGCTTAGTCACTTTCACATTTGGTGTTTTAGGTGATAGCTCCAAATCGAAGTTCATTCACTAATGAAAATCATAGCTGTGGCCTCAACACTCAACAGCTCATGTGGAAATGGATCAGAAGGTCTGTACTTTCCCCAGGACATCTTTACAGAACTGACTTAAGGTAGAAATGGACAGAGAAGTCAGTTCAGTTCAGTCATTCAGTCATGTCCAACTCTTTGCAACCCCATAGACTGCAGCATGCCAGGCTTCCCTGTCCATCACCAACTCCCAGAGCTTTTATACTGTAGTGCACTTGTTAATCACACAGATTTCAAAGCTGTTCCTTTTGAAGAAAAATGGGACCAAGGAATCTGCATTTTATGAAGCATGCGGTGGCTATTATGACTGTGTTCTAAGCACCACACATCGATAAACACTGAGCCATAGATGGATCATCAATCTAGAAATGGGAGCTACATGCAAGCCGGCTGCTACACAACCATAAAAACAAAACCTCCAGCAACTTGAAGGGTAGCCTGCTACGCACACTACACAGATGTCTCTACTGGAGTACTTCCATTCTTTGTGTTCCAGAACACAATTTCCCACAACCTTATTTATCCATCATGATAGACTCAGGCCATTATTCTTCTACCTTCCTATTCCCCCAAACTCCTGCACACACACACACACACACAGGCATCTGCGCACATATGCATATTCCCTTGAGGCTCATTCCCATCTGCCTACACCACTAACTACTATCTCTTCATTCCAGCCACTTAAGATTTTATTTTCTAAAAACTGATCAAAACTTTTTAGCAATTTACATTTCTTTATCTGAGATGGGAATTTTCTAATAACTCTCTTGAAATTTTGGAGCATTTCAAGTTACAAATGGTCTTATAAATTTACCTACAAATACTTTCTCTTGATCTATTCATAAATACTCTTTATACTGGGAGAAAGTTCTATTTGGGATTTCATTGCTGACTCATAGTGTGACCTTGGAAAGGTCAACCTCTTTCTTAGATGCTTTTTATATATTTAGATCACTAAGAACATGGCACAGCTTCTCAGGATGTGTTTCTATGTCTTCCTCCCCCACATAAATATATCCACAGCAACTAGCTTGGCTGTTGATTTGTATTTAAACACCTACAGCATGCCTGCTGGAAGCTAACATTATAGACACAAGTTTTTAGATCTCATATCCGGAACAGGAAATGAAATCTTTTAGTATTAGAGCCCTGTGAAGAACTAATTTTAGGGGCCATGGTTCACACCCTGTGACAGAGATAACTACAAAGCCGTATTATGAAGCCAATACTACCCTTTTATGTAAATGGGAGTGCATGTTGTCAATTAACCTTCTGAAAAACTCTCATTGCCTCTCAAGAACCCAATAATTTCATTTCTAGGAAACTCTTCTAAGGCAGTAATGCATTTACCTACCGAAATGCTACCACAGAGTTATTTAAAATGGTGAAAAAATCTAACAATCAAAAGAGAGGAGATTGGTTTAACGTGATGTGGTATCCCATACAATGAAAAAATACACAGATACTAAAATATCCATTCTGGATGTCAAGAAATGTTGTTAAGTGAGACTAACTAAATTATATGAGTTCTATTAAAAATTGTAGCTACATATACTCTCAAGGAGAGAACTGAAAAATATGTCAAAGCTGTTTGTTCATAGTATATTCTCTAGGTGGCAACAATATAAATGATTCTTAATATATTGTTTTGTCTGCATATATTAAATTTTCTCTAGTAAATAAACAGTTCTTCTGTGAAAAAGTAAAGTAAAAGTTAACCAACAACAAACAAGTTAGTTTCTATGCCACAAGTCAAGGAATGAACAGTTACGCAGAGTAAGTGATATGTAGAATACAATATAAACAGAGTCAATATCACTGATTGAAGAAGATCCACGTCAGAGCAACAGGACCCCCAAACTGTCAGCATTCTTTCTGTATAGGGACAGACCTGTCCCCTCATTCACAGATAGTCTATCATCATTCTCTGAGGGCTCTATGTCAGGTGGCCAGGTGCTAAAAGTTGAGTACTAACAGATAAATAACATGTCATTAAGCAGTGGTGATTATACTCATATTATATTCATATCCTGAATATTCATTGGAAGGACTGATGCTGAAGCTGAAGCTCCAAAACTTTGGTCACCTGATGTGAAGAATTGACTCATTAGAAAAGACCTTGATGCTAGGAAAGATCGAAGACAGGAAGAGAAGGGGACAACAGAGGATGAGATTGTTGGATGGCATCATCGACCTGATGGACATGAGTTTGAGTGAGCTCCAGGAGTTGGTGATGGACAGGGAGGCCTGGCATTCTGCAGTCCATGGGGTCGCAAAGAGTCGGACACAACTGAACGATTGAACTGAACTGAATCAGTGATTATCAAGACTTTCAGCTCTGTTTTTGTTCTCACTACCTTTTTTAAAGCTTAGTAGAATTGATATAAAGATATAGGTAAGGAAAAGACATTAATCACCTGAAATGAGTGAGAATTTATGTATTAATCATCCTCTCTCCCTTTTAATTTGATTGAGTTGTTCCAGAGCACAACTATATAAATCATCAACCCTCTTTCATATTTTTATATAAATTCACCAGGGAGGAATGTTGCTGGGGACAGATTCTATTACTTAACAAAGTAAAACCTGTTCATCTCCAGGAGAGACTTCAATACCCTAGGATTCAGAATCTTCCACTTTCAAGATACTATAGTCTTTAGGTAATCACCAGGGAAGTGAAGACATCTAAAGAGAACTCAGTGTTCCCTTGGGGGTATAATTTACATAACTGAAATATCAGTTCTCCACAACTGATTAGGAATTACTGAAATACGAAACTTTTGCTAATTGATTTATATAAGCTTCTGTTTACTTCCATCAATGCAAATAATTTGTATTGGTGTGTTTGTTCTGTCCCTACGCTCATCCTTCCATCCACAGAACCACAAAGAGAAAAATGCAAACATCCAGCACATTTTCTGAAAAATCTAATGCTGAGCATCAGAGCCTATGTTTTCATTTTATGAAAACATAGAATTCAGCTTATATCTTAGTTAAGAAAATCCATTTTTGTATTTTGCCTGCTCCCCGCTTGACTGACTCTCTGTATTGGAACTACTCTTCAGCAAGCACTAGACATACAAAGCAAGGCGAAAGTTATTGAATTCCAATAATGTGGTTTTAAATCTACCCTCATTGCCCTTTTCCAGAGGCCCTTTGGGAAATAAAAATGGATCAGAATAACATATCTGACCACCGAGTGCAGCAACCATCCATTATTAATGTCCCAATGACACACCAAGATGAAAGACAGAGGAGCCATTCAAATAGTCATATAACACTGATTCAGTCTTCTCAAAGGACATTGTACTTTACTTTTTAAATCAGCAACCAGCTGAGAAATAAATTCAATTTCAATGCACTTTCCAAACTTCCAGATTAATTTTACCTATAAAATCATTTTAACCTCATTGCTTACTTAGATTGACTATAAACTTAGTGAGGATGAACTTTCTTTTCTTTTATTACACACACAGAATCCTATTCCTATCAAACAATAAGCAGAAAGCACACAAAAGGAAAAGCAGGACTTACAAATGAGCTCTGAGCCAGCACAATGACCAACCAAGCCTCAGGTTAGTCCTTTCCACATTTACTCCATGATTAATAAGTGCTTCCCAATAGCATCCTAAGTCTTAAACTTCTCTACCCTTAATTAATTACAGACAGAAACCATTTTGCGAATGTCAAGTGAAAATTCAGACGTGTACAAGTAAATTAATGATGAATTCAGTTCAGTTCAGTTCAGTTCAGTCGCTCAGTCATGTCCAACTCTTTGTGACCCCATGAACCACAGCACACCAGGCCTCCCTGTCCATCACCAATTCTCGGAGATTACCCAAACTCCTGTCCTTTGAGTCGGTGATGCCATCCAACCGTCTCATCCTCTGTCGTCCCCTTCTTCTCTTGCCTTCAATCTTTCCCAGCATCAGGGTCTCTTCAAATGAGCCAGCTCTTCGCATCAGGTGGCCAAAGGATTGGAGTTTCAGCTTCAACATCAGTCCTTCCAATGAACACCCAAGACTGATCTCCTTTAGGATGGACCGGTTGGATCTCCTTGCAGCCCAAGGGACTCTCAAGAGTCTTCTCTAACACCACAGTTCAAAAGCTTCAATTCTTTGGTGCTCAGCTTTCTTTATAGTCCAAGTCTCACATCCATACATGACTACTGGAAAAACCATAGCCTTGACTAGACGGACCTTTGTTGACAAAGTAATGTCTCTGTTTTTTAATATGCTGATGAGTAATAAAATTAAAGAAATACAATACAAAGGGCAAATGACTTGGAGATATAGAAAATAATAGTAAGGAAAGGCGATATGAGAGATTTACAAGGATGAGGCAATTTACATTGTTTCTCCATGATTCAGATCTTACCTAGGTCCAAAAAGAGGGAGAGATGAAAGGTGGCTTACAGATAGCAAAGTTTACTGTTAAAGTTTGAAAAAGGACAGGAGGGAGGAAGATGAATAAGACACGTAAAATGACATAGTTGCTGCATTCAAGCACTCAGTTCAGCTCTATTGAAGGAGAAAAAAAGTGTGACCAGAAGTGGGTGTTTGAAGAAAAAGACCTGGTGTGGGAAATCTGAGACATAAAGCAATTATCAATAGCTAACATAGAGGGGAGCAGTAGATGATTTCTGTGAGTGGTGTGAACTAACGACCTGGAACATCCAAACACAGAAGATCCTGTTTCTTTGAAATTGCATGAAATCTTTCTGGCAATAACTCAGACTTTGAGCGGAAATCAGAAGCAAGGTTTCAATCAAGAGAGTCAGGTGCAGAGAGGCCTATCTACCCTGGAAAAGGGCTGAATTGAAATCAGAGAGAGAACATTGATAACAAGGAAATTTCTGAGGAAAATTTATCCCTGGCACTAGTGAAAAGTAAATTCTGTAATTAAACCCTGTCCATGGTGCCTGTCCACACATACTCTATAGAGGATTTGTGCTCCAGATTTGCTCACACAAACAGCAAGAAGGTTCTCACATTCCAAGCAGAGGGTATAAGATATATGTAAAGTGATTTCATCCCAAGGGACTCTTCTCCTCCTTTCTCCTGCAGGATGGTACAAAGGTCAAGATCATCAGTGACCCTGAAGAGCCCTCTATATCAAAATGACCCTGGGGTTTCATCACAGAGCAGCAAAGAATGAGAACTTGATCAGCCAGCCTGACTCATGATTTCCTTTTGCCAGAGTTGACATGAGAAAATAAACACATGATCCCTTGAAATGGACAAACATTTCATCATCATATGATCAGAGCAAAGAGGCCATCTTGATGCTGAAAAAAGCAGCTAAGCACCTAATTATAATAGCATTCATTCTCTATAGGTCAGTCTTAGGTGGAAAACAATACAGACTACACCTTAAGATCTATAAATAGGCTATGAGAGCAGAAGAACAAAAGCTGACAACAAGTATATGAGGAAAAAGTAAAATAAGTACTCAAATATCTCTGGGAGACAGGACTGCAGGTTACTTTTTTCTTTAGGCTTTCCAGGTGGCTCAATGGGGAAAGAACTGGCCTGCAATGCAGAAGACGTGGGAAATGTGGGTTCAAACCTCGGGTCATTTTTTCTTCGTAGCCATATGTTTGTTTATATATTACAATTTAGTATAAGAAACATGGAATACTTTTTAAAAATAATCATTTGGTGGGTTTTTTTCTTTTTTTGGCTGCTTGTTTGTTCTTCAGCATATACACAAAGATGATGTTTTTTAAAAATAGGAAGTGCTAAGTGTATTGTAGCAGAAAGACATGGTTAGTAGTAGTCATGGGAGAAAAGCTGGGGGAAAGGAGGGAGAAATAGCACAAAGGCTTTTGTGTAAGGGCCCTGAACCCTACATGATGGCCAGTGCTGGATTCCCCATGAGTGCTCTGCCCACAAAGATGTTACAGCCATGTCCTGACCCATGAACTCACCCTAAAACTTCCTTTATATGTAGCCAGAACACATTTTGTTTTTCAGACTGTGGGAGGTCAGCTGCCAGGGGTTATGGAATGACAGAGATTTCCGGGAGAGGCAACCTCAACAAGAATAAAGGAGTGTCAAGTAACATACAGCCAATGTTAATCGACACCAAGGCTGGAATGACCAGCCTTCAGATGGACTATAAAAAGCCAGCAGAGTTGCACGTCTCATCAGCAGGACTCTAGTTGCCTTGGAGCCAGACTGAGTCTGAGAGTGGTAACCACTCCAGCCGTCAACAAGCAGTCAGTGCCATCATCCACCCCAAGCAGGAGCCTGCTGTCCTGGAGGCACCTTTCCTTTCGTGTAAACACCTCGATGAAATGCAGGCCAGGACAGTGTCATTTATAACAGCGCAACTTGCACTCACTTATACAGCCACGGAGGAGTCATGAAACACACAATATACCACGCAAATGGCCAAGGAGAGGATTTTTTAAAACTTTACAAAATAATATTGACAGTTCACTGCAAAAATGTTAGAAAAGCTAAGAAAAAATTAATCATGGACATGTCTGTCTCATTTACCATTTATCCCTAGAGCCCAAAACAATGCCTGACACATAGTAGGTTCTTGATAAATAAATAATCATTGAATGAAGAGTAATAAATAAATCTCCAATAACCTACTCTTCATACAAAGTAGTGCATAACTTCCAAGGCTGTGTTCTATTTTTGTGTTGTTTTTCACTCAATGGTATATGATGAATATTCTTTCATGTCAATAAATGTGTTCCATAATTCTTTATGGCTGCATAGTATTCCATTTTATGAAAATACAGTATGTTTTGAACCATCCTTTGTAGCTGGATGTTGGCCTTGGAGGGTCATTTTCTTAAAGACACAAATACCCTATTGGTCAATCACCAAATTCTGCTGATTTTCTCTTTTGTCATGGAATATTAAGTTCCATGAGAATAAGAAACCTTTTCTGTGTTACTTATCACTGGATCGCCAGAACCTAGTACGGTTTCTCAAGATCAACAATAAAGAATGAATAAGCAATGACACTTGTCTGTTCCCTTCCTTTAATTCCCATTTCAATGACCCAGCTCCTGTCTGAACCCCTGACATAGCCTCTGAGCTGGTTTCCTTCCTCTAATATGTCCAACCACCTTTCCTGAGACAACCATCCTTCACTGAATTACATACCAATAAATGCCCCTTTAATTACACAATGAGTTCCCCCTTCATTATGTGATTCTCTTGCTCAGAACAACCTTAAAATCTCTGCAATGCAAGGATAAATTTGAAAGTCTATATTCTAATTTATTAAGGACCACTATAAAATAATCACAGAATACTTTAAAAGTGGAAATCTACCTTGGAGATTTTTCAGTCTGAAACTGTCATTTCACACATGAGGTAACTGAAGCTTAGAAAACTCAGTGACTTACCAAGGACACGTAGCTGGCCAGTAATAGAGCTCAGGTCATTGGCCTGTAGGCCACAGCTTGTTCCTTGAGGTCACACCAGCTGTGTCCCGGTCTACCCTGCCAGCTTCATTTCATCAGATCCTCATTTCAAAGCAGACAGTTTTCAAACTATTGCTGAAATAAGCCTGACTCATTCTGGCTGTCTTTTGCTCACAGTATTACTATTGCCTAAACTGTCCTCCTTTTCTGCTTCAAATCTTTTTCAAGGTTTAGTTCAAACCCTGCCTCCTCTACAATTCTTTTTCCGGCCAAACTCAATTCTTTGTCCTCCGATCTCCATTAGCACTTGCTTGTCCCACTCATTCTAGCACTAAACTATATACTGCCTTGCAATAGTAAATATCTCATAGCTGAGTGAAGTAGCTTACTGCATGTGTAAGAAGGAAAAGAATGGTGGAAATGGGAAAAGCACCAACGTGTTGAGCCAGTCAAATACATTCTGATGCTGGAACATACCACGTAGTAAGCACAGGCACTTAGGCATTATGCCCTGATACTTCCTTTCACCCTTTTTTATTTTAAATGTGGAACTTAATTTGAGGCCAGTGTTTCTGGTTTGCTAATTTCTGCAAAAGCCTCCCAGCTTCAAAGCAGGAATATTTTTTATACTTTGAGACACTGGATGATAAGACCTTTGAGAGAAAGAATTGTGTCTTACTTATTTTAGTATTCACAGTAGTGGCTTATGCAAAGCATTAGACTACACATTTTGGAGCAAATCTGATTACTTTTCTATAAGTAATTCTACAAATGCCCAAACTGAAATTTTCTATGGTACTATCCCCTAACTGACTAATACTTTTGACTAATAATGAGCAATTATTGGATGGATAAACATAATACTGACCAATCTGAAAAGAAGATAGTTAAAACTTTTTATTATAGTTACTACTATGCCAAAGAACAAAAAAATCCTCTAAAATATTTAATTTACCTTATGCTAGTCACTACTGTCTATTCTTATACCATAACTCAGGGGAAGTACTGCTTTTTAGGCACCCTGTGTAGACATTTTTTTTTTCTTTTTCTTAAGTCCTTACTAAGAAGTACATGTATGTCGGGGGGTGGTGTACAATGATATATGCACACACTGAGGAAAAGAGATAAGGAACTTTCTTTATATAGAAGAATTAAGTCTATATGTGTGTGTGTGTGTGTGTATACACACAAAACACAGTTACATCTGCCATAAAACTGCTATTTATTATTGCTACATTGATACATAAATTTGGGATCAGACGTCACTATGTATTTCTGAATCAGTGACTAGATAATTGATCCTTTCACATATTTATTGATGAGTGAATGGACCATCTCCACCTACTGGCTAACAAGTCTACATATGTCTATATACTTACATGTGTATACAAAATCAAGGCCGGATTTTATGGCCATGGCATGACTGAAATTCTAGACGGGCTAGGGGTGGGAGCGCAAATTATGTGGATGTGGCAAGAGCTGGTCTCCTCATAGTAGAGCAGTTACCATAATCTTTGCAGTCTATTTTTTTTTTCAGTTTAAATTTTTCAGTTCAGTCTAAATTTTTCAGTTTCTACACCAAGGCAGAACAAATAGATCTATGACTTTTGCTTTACACTCTATCTACAAAACAAGCTGGTTCAATGTTCATAGGATAATGCTAGTAAGCTTCCAACAACTGTATTCCCCTTCATTTATCAGGACTTTAGGACATTCCTTCAAGTCGTTCACATGAAAGAGGAGCTCCTGGGTTGGTAATTACAGAAAAACCTGAATGGTCTTTTTGGCCAACCCAATACATTAATGCTAGGCTTCACACATCCAAAAGTAATGTTTTCCCTCCAAGTTGTTGCTTTTTCAGCAGTGCAATTAAAATAGAAATTTCTAGAATTCCACATTAAGAACTGCCTTCAAGACAAGCTTGCAAATTGCACAGTAAAATAAATGCTGTATCTTCACATTCATTTCTATTTTGACCAATGATTAATACCCAGCTTAATAACCTGGCTTACTCACCCTACACTTGGCCCTTAAATAACTTTTGTCTGTTTTCAAAAATCAAATCTACTATAAAAAGGATGAGAATTAGACACCACTGAGGATTTTGAAAGAAGTATGTAGACATCTCTAAAGAAGATTCCAAAAAATGGATTCTCAAACTACTGTACATATTATTGGACCATGACTCTGAAAATGAGTACATTTATTTATACAATGATATAAATTTCTTGTGACTGAGCAACTAAATGGAATCATTCATATTTAGATATACTTCATAAATAAAACATGCATATACATTATGCATGTATCAGAATGCCTTATACATAATACTCAATAAATACACTTTTTCAATAAATGTTCCTAAGTACAGAATCAATGTTATTGATTTCTCTTTTTGCCTCAGGCTACAACATAGCTTGACATAGCATTGTTATGTCTTTATTTAAAATTTATTTCATCATGATTTGTCTACACTGATTTTGGCTATTTAAAATATTGCATTAAAATACTATTTATCTTGATTACTACGTTTTTTTGTCACCCTCTCAAATTTTGGGCCTGAGAAAAGTCCCTCAATTGCCTCACCAAAATCTCCGCCCTGCTTTGGCTAACCCACTGGCTGAGGAAGATGACAGAACCTCCCATGCCAAGCTGGGTCTATGTCAGCCACCACCAGAAAACCAGCAGATACAAGAACTAGACAAATGCTTGATGCCATATGGCACTGAATTATGAAGTGGCTTCTTATGCAGCAAAAGTTAATTGATATAGCAATGACAATTATAGGTCTGTAGAGATAAAATTTAGGGGGCTAGTGGACTCTGGGAGTTATGATTATATTATTCAAAGTTTGCTGCTTATCTGGAAAAATAAATGAGACAGTACAGAGCAGATTATGGGGCTTCCTGGTGGCTCAGATGGTAAAGAATCTTCCTGCAATGCAGGAGACCCAGGTTTGATCTCTGTGTCAGGAAGATCCCCTGGAGAAGGGGATGGCAACCCCCTCCAGTATTCTTACCTGGAGAATTCCACAGACAGAGGAGCCTGGTCGGCTACAGTTCATGGGGTCACAGAGTTGGACATGACCAAGTAATTAACACTTGCACTTTTTACTTTCATAGTAGATTGTATTACTGATTTCTAATAGTCAATGTTCTTCTTTATGAAAGGATTATACTTCTTCAGCCCATTGATAACAGACTTGGCCAAATGACTTGTTTTGGCCAGTGAAAAGTGAGCCAAAACGAAGTAGCAGAATTTTAAAAACCATAGAGTAACCCTCTTGTCACTATTTCCTTCCTGATTTCAGAAGACCGAAATAACCCCAAAAGAGCTGCTCCTTCAGCCTGATCCCAGACGACAAAGACACAGAGGGAGAGCAGAGCTGAAACTCATGCACCAAAATGCAGAGCCCAGGGACCACAGCAAAGACCCAGTGCAGCCAAAATAAATCAATAAAACACAATATAGCAACGACAAAGATAATGCCTTGTAATGAACTTAAGAAAAATGGAGAAGACCTAAATTTTAAAAAAAGCTTTAAAACACTAATGAGGTTTTTTATATATATAAAAAAAAAAAGATGAATGAGTAGAACAACAAAATATGTCCCTGGATAGGAAGATTCCACATCATTAAATAGCAGCCCTAAGTTATTTTATAAACATGATGCAAGTCCCCAAACAAATATCAACAGATCGTCCTTTTCACTGCGGAGAGGAGTTGAAAGTTGGAGTTAGAAACAGGCAGTCTGATTCTAACATGACTGGATAAACAAGAATAACCAGAGAAAACCTAAAAAAAAAACACCACAATGACGGTGTGCATGCTAAGTCACTTCAGTCGTGTCCAACTCTTTGCGACCCTGTGGATCCAGGGGAGGTACCAGGCTCCCCTGTCTGGGATTCTCCCATCAAGAATACTGGAGTGGGTTGCCATGCCCTCATCCAGGAGATCTTCCCAACCAAAAGATCAAATCTGTGTCTCTTTTATGTCTCCTGCATTGGCAGGCCAGTTCTTCATCACTAGTGCCACCTGGGAAGCCCTCTTTAATAAATATCAAAGTATATTATAACATCTCAGTAATTAACATTGTGTAATATTATCACAGACAAATAGAAAAAAAAACAAGTCCAGAAGTAGACCCAAATGTATAAGGGTATTTGAGCTTGTGATAAATGAGGCATTGCAAATCAGTGAAGAAAAAAGTAACAACAAGACAAATATCTTAAAAGAATAAGTTGGATCTACCATACACCTGGATAAATCCCAAATGTATCAAAGATTTAAATGTAAAAAATTAAAACATAAAAATTACTAGGAAAAAATAGCTGAATTATTTATAATCTTGGGATGAGTAAGGCCTTCTGGATAAAAAATCCAGAGCTATTAAAAGAAAGATAAACTTGTATACAATGGAAAAAGGAAAGAAAAGTTCTGCAAAACTGTGAGAAAGTATACATTAAGCATAGTCAATGACAAATGACAAACCAAAAAAAAATATATCGTGGTTCATATCACATGGTTTATACCCCTAATCAACACAGAACTCCTATAAATCACTGAAGGGAAGACCAACAACACAACTGAAAAATAGGCAAAAAAAATTAATACTGTTCATAGAAAAAGTATGACTTCATAGAAAAAGTAATAGTTAAACATACGAAAAGCTGCTCAACCTTCTTCCTAGTATGAGAAATATAAATTGAAACTATACCAAAGTATCAGCTACAAGGCAAAAATCCAAAAATTTGATAACTCAAGCTATTGGCAAAGGTGTAGGAAACAGACACTTTTTGTTTACCTCTTTTTTTTCCCATTTATTTTTATTAGTTGGAGGCTAATTACTTTACAATATTGTAGTGGTTTTTGTCATACACTGACATGAATCAGCCATGGATTTACATGTGTTCCCCAACCCAATCCCCCCTCCCACCTCCCTCTCCACCCAATTCCTCTGGGTATTCCCAGTGCACCAGCACTGAGCACTTGTCTCATGCATCCAGCCTGGGCTGGTGATCGAAACAGACACTTTTTTTTTTTTTTTTTATTATTATTTTTTTTTTCCAGTGGGTTTTGTCATACATTGATATGAATCAGCCATGGATTTACATGTATTCCCAATCCCGATCCCCCCTCCCACCTCCCTCTCCACCCGATTCCTCTGGGTCTTCCCAGTGCACCAGGCCGGAGCACTTGTCTCGTGCATCCCTCCTGGGCTGGTGATCTGTTTCACCATAGATAGTATACATGCTGTTCTTTTGAAATATCCCACCCTCACATTCTCCCACAAAGTTCAAAAGTCTGTTCTGTATTTCTGTGTCTCTTTTTCTGTTCTGCATATAGGGTTATCGTTATCACCTTTCTAAATTCCATATACATGAAACAGACACTTTTAATACATTTCTGGTTGGAGGGTAAATTAGTGAGATAACTGAAGAGAACAATTTGGCTATTTTGTCAAATTCCAAATACATATACACACTGACTTAGAATTATACATCTGAGAATTTATACTATACATCTAATATATTTACACTTTTTGTGAAATGATTCATGTTCAAGCTATTTACTGTAAAATAAGTTTACTATGTCTAAATATTGGAAACAGATTAAATGTCCAGTAATGGGTGACTAGTTAAGTAAACTAAGGTGCATTCTTACGACAGAATACTACACAGCTATAAAAAAGAATTATGATGATAAAAAGGCTCTTATAATTCTGGCATAGAAAGATCTCCATTAAGTTTAAAAAGCAAGGTTTAGAATAGTATGTATAAAGTAACACAGTAGAAAGAATATATATTTGCTTATAAATGCAAATACAAAGTCTGGAAGGATCTGTAAGAGACAGATAAGAATGAGTACAACTTGGTTAGGGTACGAGAGGAAGAAGCTGGACATCCTCTACTGGAGGACAGAAGGGGGACCTTGGAAAGTATATATTTCATATTTTTAAATTTTTGAAATCTGTGAATGTATTTTATATTCAAAAATTTAAGACAGCATCATAAACTCCAAACTACTTTGCCATAGGTAATTTAAAGCTAAAGGGCAGTCAGTGATCTAATCATATCATCTTCAATAAAACTGACCTAAGGGACTCTTATGCTATAATCAGTAGTCCATGGAGAGTCACCACTCTTTACTACTAGTCTGATTTGAGGAATATTATTTCATTTCTCCATCTAAAATGTCCCCTCCCATCCAAGAAATAAAGCAGCTTATTCAACCACTCAACAGTTTCACTAACAGCATTTCTGTCACTATTCTTCTAAGTACTTCGAAAAAGCTGAAAACTTCAATTGAACAGGCTGCTCATTATAACATAAAACCCAATTTATAGAATTGATTGAAATAGCTTGATGAGGACCTTAGTAACCCTTTGCTTTGAACGAGGAACTTCAGTATGCTAAAGGAAAAGGCTCACTCAAAATGATAATGCAGTGTTCAGAATAGTACTATTAGTTGAATTATTCAGTAATAAGGCATATTTGCTTCATTATACTTGGGCTGCCTGTCATTTTCCAAAACAGCTGTAATAGGATACTGTCATTAAGTTATAGAGCAGCCTCAGAGGCAAAATATTGAAGATCTGAGGTTTTCTGCAAGAACTGTATCTACACAGACAAAATTAAGGAGGAGGTTGAGGGATAAATAAACTAGGATTGGGCAGTCTGACAGAAAAAACATCACTCTAGAGACCAGCATTCTACTTATACTTTCTCATAAACTAACCCATCATGTAATATGCCTGGGCATCAGTTTCCTGATTTGTAACATGTGGATAATAATAGCCTACCTGCTGTGATAGAGACTCTGCTGTATGCTCTTTAAACCCATTTCCTCTTCCTCTTGGGCACAGGGCTAAAGAACATTTCCCAGGTATCCCAGGGACTTGAATGGGTTCGTTCGCCAATGGAATGTAGGTAGCAGTAATACTTTGCTGCTGGGTCTAATCCCCAAAACTTCCTTTGGAATACTCTACCGAACTCTCTTCTTTGTTTGCTGGCTAGACTCAAAGGATCCAGTGGGGTAATCTGAAGTCATAGAAAACGGCAGAGTCTCTAGAACTGCACTGTCCAATATGGTAGCACTTGAAATGTGGCTACTCGAAATTGAGATATACTGTAAGTATAGAATACATGCTGGATTTTGAAGATTTAGTATAAAAATGTTTAAATAGCTTATTAATAATTTTATAATGATTACATGTTAAAATAATATTTTGGACAAATTGGGTTAAATAAACTAATATTATTAGAATTTATTTTGCTCATTTCTTAGATCTGGCTACTAGAAAATTTAAAATCACATACATGATCCACATTTGTGGCTCATATTATTTATTTATTTTGGACAACGCTGCTCCAGATGTAAGCAGCCTTGATCCCTGAATGACTGCAAAACAGCAGAAGTGCTCCACTACAGTGCTGAGCAGTCCAGAATGCTTCTGCAAGGAGAAACTGCAGGGCTCAACCCTTGTTCCTTTGGGAGTCTACCCTATGTCCCCTGTGTGCATACCTGCTCCAGCTCAGCTAAAGGAAAAAGAGATGCGGTCACACCAAGGGTAAAAGGGATGGGGGAAGAGTATCTCAGACAGGATGTGGCTATGACCATTATACATTCAGACTCTGGAAACATCTGGCAAAACTAGCAGAGAAAATGATAAAAGTTGGGGATATAGAGACTTTTCCACACAGATAGTGATCAGCACTAAAGTACAGAACTCCTCCGTTCTATTTGCCCATCCAAACCTTCACCATTCTAACTAGTACTGGCTCCCCACAATGACACCACCATACCAATCCTAGGTAGATATGTTACAGGAATGAAATTTTAACCACTGGCAGAGCACCTGGGCATCCTGGATGGTGAGTGTGCTCTCCTTCCTATCAGAGGCTGGAGGGAAGTATGCCCAGTGTCACATAGTATGTTCACTGTCACAAGTACAGGAAATAACAACTGATTGAGCATGATACTTTCCTCCTTTCCTTCAGATATACTGCAAAATTCATTTTCATATAATAACAGCAAAAAATCTTAACAAGTAAATGTTCTGTAGCAATCTGCCAAATGATCAGGTCATGGGATAGGTCTGGGTGCCTACTTCTCCAAAAAGCTCATTCAAGTCTTTTGTAAGCAAGATCATTGCTAAGAATAATCTGTCTATTTTTCCTGTTGATAATTCCATGGATCAAGCAGATAAAATATGTTAGTAACTTTTTCTCTCCTTCTTCTTCTTGTCTCTTTTTTCTTGAACATAAAGATTTTTTTACAAGTGGGCCAAACACAAAGGTATTAGAAAGCAGCAAAATCAGAACCTCAGGTATTTTGGACATGTCAATTACAGTTAACCTTTTATAGATAATAGCTTCATACAGATATAGGGTGGACCTGTGGCTCAGAGGGTAAAGAATCCACCTGTAAGGCAGGAGATATGGGTTTGATCTCAGAGTCGGGAAGCTCCCCAGGAGAAGCGAAGGACTACTACCCACTCCAGTATTCTTGCCTGGAGAATTCCATGGACAGAGGAACCTGGCAGTCTACAGTCCATGAGGTCTCAAAGAGTCAGACACGACTGAGCAACTAACACTTTCATATATAGATATACTGCTTCAGTTCATACAAATTCTTATTGAATAGATTTAATTCTTTTATCATGCACATGTAAACTTTCAATAAGTTCTGCTTTTAATAACAGGTATTTCATATCAATGAGGACTACTCAACTGGAATTATAAGATTTTTCAAATTAAAAACCATGTAATAAAGGTTTGTCTAGTCTCTTTTGAGTGACTAATGCTTAAAAAAATTAAACATTTGAAATCTATAATACTCAATGCATTTTAGTTTGATAATAAATATGTGATAATATCAAATATAATAATTAAAAATAATAATAAACACATAGTGGTATCTCAAACTTCATGAACTATATTAACAGTGATATATTTAATACTACTACTACTGTATCAAAAAATATTGTCTAATTTTATTCTAAGCGTCAATATCAATGCTTTGCATTATCTACCACATTCATCTTCCGAATAGGTCACTTTATAATGTAGACAGATCTGACTGTGTAAGATCAAAATCAAACATCATCTAAAAGCTGAAGCAAGGGGTAGCTTCTTAATTATATACAGAATTATAGCCCTAAATGAGTGAATAAAAATGAAAATTCCTTCTCTCTCTCTCTCCTTTTGTTGCACTAATATTTTCTCAAGTGTTTTAAACGTTCATATTGTGAAATACAGCTTGCATATATAAAAATTTATAAATCATAAATTTAAATTTTAACCAATAGTCATGAAGTGAATACTTGTGTAACTATCATTGTGCTGAAAAAATTGAACATTGCTAACAGCCAAGATGCTCCTCATATATGCTGTCTAGAGATGATTAAGCCTATTACTTTATGTTAATCACCTCTTGCTTCTTTTTTTTTTTTTTTATCATTTTACCTAATTAGTATGGGCACCTAAATAGTTTAGTTTTTCCTGTTTCTGATTTCTATATAAATGTAATCATACAGTGTATATTCTCTTGTCTTGGTTTTTTCATATAACATTAAGTCTAAAAGATTTTTTCCTATCCTGTGTGTTTTCTATCATGAGAAAGTTTCTAAAAATAGAATACATAATTTACATATAAAGAATAATAACAAAATGAACACTCATGTGCCCATCATCTAGCTTTAGAAATTTCCCTCATTTACAAACTGGGTTTGCCTAACAGTTTCCAAAATGTTTTGACAAGAAAAGGGAGGAAGATGGGTAGAATTACTTAACTACCAACTATTACTGACTTGGTAGTTCAGAGCCTCTAAACATCTTTGCCAGTAATATAATCAAAGCAGCCTGACCTTCTGACCCCAGGGTCTTGGGGCTGCCCTGGCCTAGATGCTGACTGAAGCTAATTTATTCCCATGGCCAAATGGCAGACGCTATATATACTGTATGGAAAGAAACAGAGGTGTTTGTAAATCCCACCCAGGGCCTGAGCTGCTGTCAGCTTCTTTTCTCTGAACTCTATCCTCAGTATCCAGAAGGCTCTACACACAAAGCAACTACAGAGAGTCTCATTTTGTTGCTCCGATTTCAGTCCTGTTGGTGCATGATGATAGCTCATCCCCAGGTTCTGAAGACAGCTTCCTTTCCCAGTGGCGCTATGGAGTGACAGTGCTAGTCTGTGGTATTTCCAGTGAGTCACTTCCTTTAGGTAACATCCAGCTTGTGACAGCTGAAGAGCAGCTCCAATTTCTTCCTGCATCGCCCATGTTGTTATTGTGTTAGTCACTCAATTGTGTCTGGCTCTGCAACCCCATGGACTGTAGCCTGCCAGGATCCTCTATCCATGGAATTCTCCAAGCAAGAATCTTGGAGTGAGTGGCCCTTCCCTTCTTCAGGGGATCGTCCTGACCCAGGTAACGAACTCAGGTCTCCTACATTTCAGGCAGATTCTTCACAAACTGAGCTACCAGGGAAGCTAAGCAAAGGAAGAGCACTAGTAAAAACCCAGACACAGACAAAAAAAGTAATCATTGAAGATACACTGATTATAAGGTAAATGGTTAAAAAAAAAAATCTCTGGAAGAAGAAAATGGGATGCATATTAAAAAATAGTTGTTATCTTTTTGGAAATAGGTGAATTAATTTATTCTGAGCTCTTCTATGCTAAAAGTTTCTGACCCTCCCCTGCCCCCACACTGCTGCATCACAGTCCAGGTGTGCTAGAACCTGCAACAGGTCTCTCTTCCTGACTACACTAGCTTCTCAAGGGGAAGGACCACGGAGTGTCACTCATCCTCAAGTTCACAGTGGCTGACACATGTGGCTGCTGTTCAGTCGCTCAGTCATGTCCAACTCTGTGATGTGATGGAATGCAGCACACCAGGCTTCCCTGCCCTTCACTGTCTCCTGGAGTGTGCTCAAACTCATGTCCATGGTTGGATAGCATCACCAACTCAATGGACATGAGGCTGACATATGGGAGAGTGTCAATAAATAACTGGTAAGTTCAAAAACAAATATTTGCTACCTGAAGCATCAGCTAAAATCTAAGATAAAAGTCTAAAACTAAATTCCTTTATGGAATTTTCCTTATATAAAGAAGTCATGCCTTAATATGTTGCTATACATGTTAACTTGATTATTGAATAGCTCTAGGGATTAAAAACAAATATTCTTTTTTTTTTAAAAAAAGTATCAATAAAATGTAGACTATTGGTATGACTGGGAAAGTGGTTCCAACACCTAAGTAAGGGGTGATTAGTTGTTATATATTCAGGGCTGATATTCAGGCAGCATGTATAAGTAAGCCCACACCTGTCGCTTAGAGCTGACATCAGTTTTGATTGGCCAGTGCTCATTTCATGCTACATGTTAAACATATGAATATTATGCATCATATAGAAAGAAGGCTACTTATTATAAAATGACAATCACATAACAATGGAGGAGGGATAGCGGTAGAAACACTGCTACTGTAAAAAATGGAATTGTAGAAGGACATCTGAAAGCTGTTAGTGAATTCCACTCATAATTAATAAAATCAACATATTAATAAAGAAATAGTTATACAGTTTATTTTTTCATAAATCCCTTAGATAGACAATCCCTAGAAGAGAACAGTCTTTAAAACAAAGCTGCAGGTACTTTCCTAGTGGTCCAATGGTTAGGAATCCACCAGCCAGTACAGGTTCCAGCACACGTTAGTTGCTGCAGATTAAGCCTATGTGCCACAACTACTGAAGCCCGCACTCTCCAGAGCCCGTGTTGCATGAGGGAAGACACTGTAATGAGAAGCCTGTGGGCCACAACTAGAGCGTAGCCCTCACTCTCCGTGGGAAGAGAAAGCCCACATGCAGCAACAAAGACCCAACACAACTAAAAATAAATAAATAAAATTAAAAAAACAAAGCTAGGGTCACTATATTAATATCAGAAAAAGTAAATATCAGAGCAAAAAATATTACTAAAGATAAACAGTTATTAAGAGTCATTGCATAATGATAATGGGATAAGTTCATCAAGGGGATAAAATAATCCTAAATGTCAATGGATCTAACGAGACCATTTCAAAATTCATAAAGCAAAAACTGAAAGGAGTAATAGATTCACAGTTATAACTGGATATTTCAATATCCCTCTCTCAATAATTGATAGAACAAACAGACATAAAACCAATACTGATACATACATAGAGAAGATTTAAACAACATTAGCAACCAACTTGACCTAACTGATTCTTTAAATCTTTCTCAACTAAGAGTAAAATACAATTCTTTTCAAGTGTCTTTGGAATGTTTACCAAGACAGATCATAATTATAAAACAAGTCTCAATAAAATTTAAAAGACTCAAGTCATAAAAATTATGCTCTTTGGCTACAATGAAATTAAATTAGAATACTTAAAAACAGTAACAAAAGGACCTCTGAAAAATCCCCCAAATATTTGGGAAATAAGTAATACACTTCTAAATAATTGATGAGTTAAAGAAGAAATCAGAAAGTAAGTTAGAAAGCATTTTTAAATGAATAAAAATAAATATACAACCTATAAAAATTCTTATGCTGCAGCTAAAGTAGTACTGAGGAGAAAATTAATAGCATTAAACACCTATACAAGAAATGTATCAAATCAGTGACCTCAGACTGCATCATAGAAAGTCAGAAAAAGAAGAGTACTGAGATAGTACACGTAGAGAATCCCTAAAACTATAACATACATTTGGTCATTGACTAACTAGCAAGGGTGAATTTTTTCAAAGATATCCCAAACACTGCTAAATATCAACTCTCAGCCATTGAGGATGTATGCTCTCAGTCACCAGGTCTGACAAACACCACAGGCAGCACTCAGCAGAAACAGTAAGCTCTTTTAGAAAGACAAAGGAACTTAGAATTCAAAAAAGATATAACAAACACAAACTAAATATATTCATAAGAAGTAACCTTGATTATCATGCTTTTAATGAGATGGCTCTCATATTTTGGGAAAATATTTCACTCTTGCTATTATTGTTAGGGATTTAAGGCTAAATTTTCATTAAAAGGAGTTAATGTTCAAAAATCACTTAGAATAAGCCTCACAAAACTGATATTTTTACAGGCCCAAAATTATCAAATATTGGCAAATGCATATTGTTCAAGCTAATAATTCCTGAGACTGCAATAGATACAAATGTTGGAAGAGCAATAAGGTTGCAGCTTTGCAAGGTTATTAAATAGACATAATGCACAAAAAGCAGGATAATACTCTTTTCAACTATTATTTTTTAGTTTAAGTCTCAGACTACACTCCTTGCCTCTAGAAAATCTTTACCCACCAAGGTCATGATTTAATATCCAATATATCCAATAGGTCACCCCCCAAATCCAAAACCACACATTCTTCTAGGGATACCCAAAAGGTTTTGTGTGATCACATATGTATACCTAAATGTTCCTTGATAATGAAAACAGAGTTTTTGCTTCTCAGAAATTTATCCAGGTTTATGCAACATTTGTGATCTCAATTTAAGATCCTGATGCACAAAATAGAACCACCTAACCATAGTTTAAATTATAACTTCTTACTCATTTTCTATAGAGCCTCCTTAAAAGTGATCAGCTATTGAAGGATGTGTTAAATTATTCCAGTTACAGAACCCTGCTTGCACATATGTTTCAGAAATATGTCTGTCATATGATATGAGGTATATGTATAAATCTGAATAAATTCTGGATTATCCCACTCAGGCGGAAGTTCCAAAGTGTCCCTTCCAGCATTTACATACTTATTTTATGTGCCAGATATTTGGAAGCCAAAATTAAACTTGATACTTTATAATGTAGGTCAACACTGGAGTAAGAAGAGCAAATACTGCAGCATTTTACATTAGTTGCACTGATACAGGGAACAAACAGAAGGCTGAGATTATTTGAATGAGAGAAGTGTTGATTTTCATCTTAAAGATAAAAACCTAGACCCTCTTAAGGGTTTTAAAATATATTTAAACTACTAACAACATTTTCTCCCATTGTTTCTCACAAATATAAAACCCTGTCTTTTGGATCTAGAATAAGGGAAATAAAACAGGAAAGAGGAAGGTAAATTTTAAACAGGCATTTCATCATATGCCAGGTAAACTGAACTTTGTCTAAACTCCATCAGTCTCCATTGTCCTAGAATTTTCATGCAATTGAGTGAGAAAATGAAAACTTTGATTTGCAAAATATCAAGGAAGGGAGTGAAATTAAGTACCCATCAATACAGACACGCTGTGTGCAGAAGAGACACTTGAGATCTCTTGTCCAACTCTGGAATTGAACAGTTTTATGACCTTTGTCCAACTTACAAAGAATTCCATGTAAACAACAGCCTACCTGAACTGCGCTGCAAGAAGAGAACCAAAGTACTGTGGGTCCTACATAGGCTGCTGAAGTTTCCTGTCCCTCGGCCGAGCCCTCCGCTTCTGTCAGTTACTCCATCACCGACCAACAGGTTGAAAGCAGGGCGCTGGAAGCCCAGATCTTGTAACTCAAGTAGATTTGGTCTTTAATCAGCTGTCACTGGCTAACCAGCTTTACGCGCCGAGACGATAAAGCACAATATGTAACTTTCTTTCCATAACTGAACACTTAGAGGCTTTTGGGCCTACTGCGTTGAGGCATGTTGTGAACTGTTAACTATAGTACACTTTCATATCCTCAGTCCCTCAGCTCCCAGACTGCTAACTGGAATTTCAGTCCACATGTGCCCCTCACAATTAGCAGGGTTATTTTAGGCACTGACCTAAGTTCTCAGGGAATGTAAGCTGATGGCGAGGGGGAGTCTAATGTGACAGTTGCTTGGTTACAATAGAAAGCTCATTCGAGAAGCTTACAATCTGTGTGCAGCGCTTCCTCGACACCCCACTACATGGATTTTTACTTTAGCTGAGGAGAAACACTGAAATTATTCACCTATCTTTTAATACCCACAGAAAGTTTAGGCCCATCATGAAGAACAATAATTCAACAGAGGGATTGGACAGCTGTTATACAAAACAACTTTTAAGTTCTGACTGGCAGTATTTACTCACATGGTGTGTCATTTCACAAGAAGTCCTAGCAAAAATAAACTACCCTGAATCTAATCAAGATTACCAATTCCCTTCCAGACTCTCTTACAGAAAGCTATAAATATAAAACACTCTAAAATTTTTTCATAATTATTAAAGTTAGTTCCCCTCTACCAACTAATGCATAGCTACTAGGTTCTACTATTTCTAATAAAGCACTCCACCTACTGGCTAATATGACCGTTTTGCAGACTATCTCATGGGAGATAAAAGCAGAAAAACAGTAGAAGGAAACTGTGCTGTCTCCTTACCAGTGAATTCCTCCATGCAGCACTGAGTATTTTGTCTTCCAGAGGCAATATTAGATAAACTCACAAACGTTTCAACTTCCTCATCAACACTCTTCTCATGGTTTCCACAAAAGTCAGAACTCAAAAAGAGAACTTGAATTCCCAGGAAGGCATGGATATAAATTAGACACAGGAAGAATTTCCTGAGCTGGAGATTTGCTGAGAACTACTTGTAGAAAAAAATTAGTCAAACCTCATTCTGCATGCTCGGCTATATCCAACTCTCTTGTGACCCCACGGACTGTAGCTGGCCAGACTCCTCCGTCCATGGGATTTCCAAGGCAAGAATACTGGAGTGCGTTGCCATTTCCTCATCCAGGGGATCTTCCTAACCCAGGAATCAAACCTGCATCTCTTGTGTCTCCTGCATTAGCAGGCAGATTCTTTACCACTGAGCCACCTGGGAAGCCAAGTCAAACCTCACTTTAAGAGAAGGTTAAATAAAAGGGTTGATAAATCTGTTAGGAATGGTTAGTCATGGACTCCTTAATGAGACAGCAACAAAAAGGGTTAAATCTAAAAGTCTCATCTCTTTCCTTGGCGACTGCTCTCTCAAACTTCCTGACAGTCAGCTCAATGGTCATCTCCTCTGGAAGCCACATGACTCCCCTCAGCTGGCTTAATGCCCCCTCCTCAGTGTTTTTTCAATGGTCTTGTTACCTCCTTCCTAGTTCCCCAAACAGGGAACTCAAGTCGGCAGTTCCTGTATCACATTCATCTTTGCAGAGCAGGCTTAAATCAGCACTGGGGCCTTAACAGATATCAGTGAATGTTTGCTGAAAGAATGATTGGGTGGGATGTTCTAGAATCACTGAAGCATTCATGGCCTGTTTCTGGGTTCAACAAGCCACTCACTCTATTCCTACTCTCCTGAGATATTGTTAGTTTAGGGTGACCAGCAGCTCTGAGGTGGCATGATAGATGTCACACAGACTCTTATAAAACTGAATGACTGATGAAGGAGCAAACAAATGAATAACCACACATCAAATCTTTAGTATTAGTAAAAGTGTTCTGAGAGCCCATTCCTGGGTTCCAGTCTTAAGCCAGACCTGTTCTGGTCAGTTACTGCCAGTGATAAAAAAGAATCTACTTTCCCAAAGTCAAAGGCTTTTTCACACAGCTCCCTCTCTGAATGCAATTACCTTTTTCCTCCAGCACCCCAGCTCCCACTTCCCACAATCTGAGGTTCTTTGATTTATGATGATGATGCAGAAAGGGAAGCCCAGCAGTCAAAGCCAGTTCATAGCATGGATGAATCACAGGCTATAATGGCTACACTTTAATCTTCAAATTCTTTGAACATCTTTCAAGAATGAGGGAAAAAAGCATATTTTCTATTAGGACTCATGAAAAGTATTTGGACCACTGAATCTCTGAGGAGTTATTTTTTTCATCACCGATTTTTATCTAGAACTTGATAGCATAACCTGTGCAGTTTTTTTTTTAAGAGAGAGAGAGAGATAACCCCAGTTCTGTGGTCAGTTATATCCTGGCAGCAAAAAAAGGAACATGCACTTCACAGAGTCCTATTTTTAATCCTCATTTAAATAGCTGTCAGCTCCTGCCAGCACGAAATAAGAAAGATGACAAAATCAAGACAAGATTTTCTGACCATAACCAAGTATTAACACTGGATAAAAGCTATACTTACTTGAAAATTTACATACTTCTCAGCAAGTTTAAGAAGCATCCAAACATAACTTTCTATCATTCTGGCATACACCAGAAGTAGATAGATAGACAGATTAACAGATCATCCAATAGACATATTTGACAAACCTATAAAAAAGATTCTTCTAAAGTTCAGATAAGGGAAATGCATTTCTTTACTGGCTCTCATTGAGAAATATATTCATTCATTTAAATATAAATTATTTTTTCAATATCTATTATATAGTAAGTTCTGCGCTCAGCCCTCAGAATTTTAAAAATGAAAGCACCATGGCCCCGATCCTCAAGGCACTTAGAATTTAGAAAAATAGATGAGTAAATAATCACGATGCTGTTTGAGACAGAAGGGGTGTCTGCAGAGGGTGTCATGAGAACAGGAAGGTGGAAATGGGCACCCGAGTCAGAATAAGACAGAGAAGCCAGTTAAAAGAGGCGAGGTAAACCAGAGTCCCAGAGAACAAGTAAGAGAGAGGCAGACAGATTCTGTGGGGAAGCATTCAAAGAGAGGGAAAATCTGATGAGAATACCTGGAAGCAGGAGAGTACGAGGTGCTTCTGCTGAGGGAACTGAAAACATGTCAGTGTGAGAAGAGTCTAGCATACAAGGGTGGGAGTAGTCAAAGAGGCAAGAGATGGAAACAGAGGATAAGACCATTTGTCACACCGCAGGCCCGCCCAGAGGAAGGGATGTTGAGGGTAACAGCTTGCAGTACACCTTAATCCTGAGGGGCTTCTGTGGGCCTTTCGTGGTGGAGGACTTCAATTAAAATAATTCAATTAAGACATGATTTAGTTTCCCATTTGAGTCACAAATCCATGCAGATAAAATCAACTGTTGTTACATAAGAACTGCATGAAGGATATTTGATATTACTCTTTATATTTATAACCTAGATATGGGTGTAGCTATAAAAATAAGCTTCATTTCTAAAGGCACACATAACACACTTTAAAGCAATGATTCAGAATCACAGTCACTGGAGTTGGAAATTTGGTTCAACTTCCTCTCATGGTAGAAGAGGAACTACCATAACCATGGTCCAGAGAAGCTGTCATTTGCTCCAGTCATATGCTAGAAAGGGGCAGTCCTTATTTGAGGGCAGAGGTCTATGAGAATCCCTCAGCACACAGTGCCTGCCTTCAGTATTTGCTGCAGGGGGGTGGAGGGGTGTGAGGGGATAGGTATAATGATACAATTTTATTTTATGGGTTATAGAGAGCTATCACTAGATTGTAAGCACTGCAGCAAAGCTTAGGTAAGATCTGTATTTTAGAAGGAGCATTCCTTGTTTCAATTGGAGAGTAAGAATAGAGGTCTTTTCAGTAACTCAGACAAAGAATTGGGATAATTGGATGAAAAAGGCAGAGGGGATGGAAGAGAGTGAACATATTATGGAGACAATAGGGAAATATAATGGAAAATATTTGGCAATCAGTTGGACATGGTAGGTACAGAAGCAGAGATGTTGAGCAAGGGTAACTCCTTGTTCCCTGGCATGGACAACTGAGCAACCGAGGAGGAGGTATCTAGTGGGTTACACACGAAGAGTTTCTGCAGAAAGGAGATGTCACCTAGCCTTGAGAGGAGCAGAATGAGCCTAGAGTGACAGATGTCACAGCCAGATCACCTTCACATCCCACAGAACACTAAATGACATTCTTGGTATCTGAAGTAGTGTGTCCTACCTTCATTGTTCCCAGAAGCATGGACATAAATCATCGTTATTGAATAAATAACTAAAAATCATAAACCATTCCCTGATAATAAACCATTATACTTTGACAGTATCTTAAACTTCCATTTGTATCATTACTTGATTTCTAGTTCTGGTTATGGCAGACTAGCCTGTGCAGACCAACCTTTCTCACTGAGAATACCAGGTAAGCTGAACAAAAAAAGTATCTGTTTGAAGGCCTAAGAGAATTCCCAAGGCAGCAGGGACTTGAGACTCTTAAGATCTTACAGAGAATAGAAATTCAGAGAGCACCATTTTCCCCTTTAAGGCCTCTGCAGAGTTGTAAGCAGAACTAAGAGGTTGAGAAGCTGGGCTGAACTTCTAGCAGCTTTCAGTGCTGGAGGGACAAAAACTGGAGCTCAGAGTGCAGCAAGGAGGAGGAGCCATGCTAAAAAAAAAAATTTAAATAAAAACAAACCAAAACAAACAGACAAAAAATCAGGCTTTCAGGGAGAACCTCTAAAGAACCACTCCAGAGGAGTACAGGTAAGCCAGAAACAGGCCAGTCCTCAAAAGGAATCCAGCAAAATGTAAAAAAAGAATATATCATGACAAAGTTGGATTCATACCAGGAAAGCAATATTGTTTGAATGTTTGAATTTAATGTTTGAAGATGAAAGTTTGAAAAATAATAGGAAGATCTCTACTCAGAAAAAAATTGCTAAAAAGGCAACAGTCATGGATAAATCACATAGACATATTTTTGGCAAAGGAAGTTAGATACAAAAGAATATATCTAGCATGATTATATTTATTTTAAGCTCAAAAGCAGGCAAAACTAAACTGTTATTTAGAAATGCTTACCTGGCAGCCAAACTGTAAAGCAACAAAATGACTATCATAAAGTCAGAATGCTGGATACTTCTGAAGGGACAAAGGGGCTGAGATCAGAGGGTGTATGTGAGATGATTCTATGTTCCTAAAAAAGTCCTACTTTTGTTTAAGTTAGGTAATAATAAGTCAGATGTTTGCTTTAAAGTTTCTCAAATCAAATATGTGTGTGTGTGTGTGTGTGTGTGTGTGCGCGCGTGCATGAGTGTATATATATGTGAGAGAGAGAGAACAATTTTTAAAAGGAAATATATACTGATAGCAAGAGGTGAATGGCTAAAGATACATACCATGTTCTTGCATAAGAAGATTCAAGATTATGAAGGTGCCAATTCTTCTAAAACTCACCTCTAAAGCAATATGACTAATAAAAAAAAAAAAAAAACAGAAAATCTTGTACCAAACAAGCTGATTTTAATTTTAATTGGAAAAATATGCTAGAATGGCAGGGAATTTTTTAAAATATCATTCTTTTCAGAACTTTTCTTTTAGTTTGAGGTAGAGACAAGGAGTCCATCAAGGCTGTATATTGTTACCCTGCTTATTTAACTTAAATACAGAGTATATCATGAGAAATGCTGAGCTGGATGAATCTCATGCTGGAATCAAGATTGCCAGGAGAAATATCAACCAGCTCAGACATACAGATGATACCACACTAATGGCAGAAACTGAAGAGGAACTAACAAGCTTCCTGACGAGGGTGAAAGAGGAGAGTGAAAAGGCTGGCTTAAAACTCAACTTTTAAAAAGCTAAGATCATAGCATCCAGTCCTATCACTTCATGGCAAACAGATGGGGGAAAAATGGAAACAGTGGCAGATTTTATTTTCTTGGACTCCAAAATCAATGTGGATGGTGACTGCAGCCATGAAATTAAAAGATGTCACTCCTTGGAAGAAAAACTATAACAAACCTTTTTAATATGCTTATTAAAAAGCAGAGAAATCATTTTGCAAACAAAGGTCCATGTAGTCAAAGCTATGACTTTTCTAGTAGTCGTGTACAGATATGAGAGGTGAACCATAAAGAAGGCTGAGTGTTAAAGAATTGATGTTATCAAACTGTGGTGCTGGAGAAGACTCTAGAGAGTCCCTTGGACAGCAAGGAGGTCAAACTGGTCAATCCTAAAAGAAATCAACCCTGAATATTCACTGGAAGGGCTGATGCTAAAGCTGAAGCTCTAATACTTTGGCCACCTGATGCAAAGAGCTGACTTGGAAAAGACCCTGATGATGGGAAAGATTGAGGGCAGGAGGAGAAAGAGGTGGCAGAGGATATATGGTTGAATGGCATCACTGACTCAATGGCCATGAGTTTGAGCAAGCTCCAAGAGATAGTGAAAGACAGAGAGGCCTGGCATGCTGTAGTTCATGGGGTTGCAAAGAGTCAGACACAACATAGTAAGTGGACAAAAACATCCAGATAACTAATGAAACATAGTATAAAACTGTATTATATGAAGCGATGTAGTACTTCATATGTGAACAGATAAATGGAGATATAAAGCTAGAAACAGAAATGTGATGAAATTGGTATAACTGGGGCAAAGATCATTTATTCAACAAATGATATTGGGACCCTAAGGTAAACTTGAATCTTTGGTTTAAGAAAAGTTTCATTATAGGGACAACCCAACAAAGTTTATAGAAGAGGTATTAGTACAAAAGGAATACAATTGTGTTTTAAATATATAAAAAGATATTAAACCTCACACATAATAAGAGAATTATGCCAATGTTATCCCAAAATGCATGTTGTGGGTGAGGGCCTGATGCAACTCTCTCAGTTTTGAGGCATTTCCTTTCTCTAATTAGCTGCTTGCTAATAGGTATATAACTCCTTGCTAAAAACTAGCAAAGGGGCACTCTTTCTGTCCTCTTCTGATGTGTATTTCAGAAGCTTTCTCTATCTCTTTTATACTTTAATAAAATTTTATTACATACACACACACACACACAATTGAAAGTTAAAACTACACTGAAATAACATTTTCATTTATCAGATGAGCACTACCAAAGAATTAACATGTGTTGAAAGAGACACACTCATATCCTGCTTGTAAGAATATAATCTTGTATAAGATTTACAGAAAATTATTTGGTAATATCTATCACAACTATCAATATTAATTATATACCCTTTGACCAGCAAATTACAATTATAAAGATTCTTTTCCTGAAGATATACTCACATAATGTAAGACAACATTATGAAGTTATTCACTTCTGTATTGGAAATAACATAAAAACCCATTAATAGAGGACTGATTGAATAAACTGTGCTTATACATATAGTGCAAACCTATGCAGGTTGTTATTCTGATTGGACATGTTCTCCAAGGTATGTGCTGTTCTCATATGTGCAAAACATTATGTAAAGGTTGCAACATTTCCATGAAAAATAAAATGAATAATTATTCATACATCCATAATATTACTTGAACATATTTTCTGTGCCAAGCACTTTTCTAGGCCCTTGGAAAATATTAGAGGACAAACCAGAAAAAGACAGACAATAAGAAAAAACATACAGCATAAGTGCTTTGGAGGAAGAGAAAAACAAAACAGGCGGAGTAGAGAGCGCAAAGCTGGCAGTGGGGATGCTGCTTTATATAGAGTGGTCAGGAAAGAATTTCTGACCAAGTGATATTTGAACAGAGACACCAAGGAAATGAGGGGGAGACAGGAAGGCATCTGGGGAAGTATATCTCAGGAAGTCAGAGAGCAAGTGCGGAGGTTCAGGAGTATTAAGTATGCTTAGTGTATTTAGGGAACAGCTAATGAGAACAGAATGAAGGGAAGAGTGTAGGAGATGTAGCCAGGAAGGTTGCTGGGGGGGTTGGAGGAGGCACACATCCCACCACTGTGAGGACTTCAGGCTCTTATTCTGAGATGGAAAACCACTGGACGGGTGTCGCAGGATGGTGTGCTGGGAAGCAGACTCTACAATGAAGTATTAGCATCCTGGAAGCTTTTCAGGGCAGGTGATTGATGCTAGCAGTAAAGAACCCACCTGCCAATGCAGGAGACATAAGAGATGTGGGTTTGACCCCTGGGTCAGGAAGATCCCCTGGAGGAGGACATAGCAACCCACTTCAGTATTCTTGCCTGAAGAAGCCCATGGACAGAGCAACCTGGTGGGCTACAGTCCATGGGGTCACAAAGAGTTGGACAGGACTGAAGCAACTTAGCATGCTCGCGTGCTCTTAGGATGAACTCCTGAGGAAGGGGAAGAAAGTTGGCAGAGCTGGGGAAAGGTGGGTTGTAAAGCAGTTTCAACTAATGCATCAGTCCAGCCCACACGGAACTCTGAAACTGAAAACACCCTTCAAATTGTCCAAAGTTGTAAAGCGGGGCCAGGCCTTTATAACCCCACATTGCTTAAATACAGCATGAAAATGGACACTGCAGTAGTGAGTTTATCAAAGGGTGGGAGAAGAGGAATTGGAAACAGTAATTGGAGACAACTTTTCAAGTATTACTGCTATAAGGGGAGCAGAGAAGCAAGGTGGTAGTTGAAAGGGAATGTACAAGTCAAGGAAGAGTTTTTCCTCTTTCAGGCTGGGCTATGTTACTGCTTGTTTGTGTACTGAAGGGACTAATGCAGCTTATATTTGTTTTGGAAGAATCTATATTAAATTGATGGCAACGATTGCCTCTAGAGAAGAGAACTGTGAGACTGGATAATAAGGGTAGGAGGGAGGCATCAGTATTTACAATTTTGTAATTTGCATGCATTATCTAATCACAAGTCAATCAATATACAAAGTAGAACAAATAAAATAGATACTTATAATATTGACACAAAAAGTGATCCTAAATTATTATGTGAAGCTAATTAATAGTAGAAAGTATGTTTTTAAAATTATATAATATGAATATTAACTTAGACTAAAAGTCTAGAAAAATATACCAAGTTGTCCACAGAGGTTATCTCAAAAAATATAGTAGGAGAATTCTCATTTATCTGTTTGTTCACAACAATCTTGTATATCAGGAAAATTTTTTTCATATTTTAAAAGTATCTTTATCATATATGAATTGGTAAATATGAATTAATCTTCAGTGTGCTGAAGCAACAAGGAAACCAACTAGATACTTTCCTGGGTCAATGAACTCTTCAGGCATGAGAAGATGGGGTAGGGGCTGAGGGGGAATACAAAGAATCAGACCTGGGCTGATTGAGTAAAAGCGCAGTGAACTCCAGCTTCTAAGAGCACATCTCACACTGCTTTACCTACCAAACCATGCCTACGACAGTGACACCTAAATTCAAACAAATAATAAATGAAAATAGATTTCTTTAATATTTGGACTCTACATGGGTTTATAAATCATAAAACCATTTCTTCCTTCCTTTCTGACTGCCATGTGAGTCACTTTACACAAATGTCTACAAATCATGGAAAGAAATCCAACATCAAAAAGCATGACCACCTATGAATGGGCACCTTGACCCTGAACGGAGTACAAATGTTTAAGAAGAGAGCCCTTTGTATTCTTCATATTGTGCTATTATTTCAATTACAAGACTTCAGGGCTTAATACAGATCATTCATTAATACAAGAGTCCACACAGGAGAAGTTCGTATTCAGGTCAGTTGTGAATTTTTTTCTCTTAAAATATGACTCCAGCATTCTCTGAGTTGGGGCTACGTTCAGCTGCTTCTTTATTTTAAATATCTGCCACAGCAGCCAATATTTCTCTCTCAACCAACAGCTGTCTATCACTTGTTTGAATTTGTTGAAATGTGAATATACATTTAGTCAGAACATGCTCCTCAAAGGAAGAATATTAAGAGACCTAAACCTCAACTTCAAGGTCCAATGCTCTCATATTTACAAAAAGATTGTTTTTTTCCTCTCACAGCTCAAGACACCCTGCAAATCCCAGACTGGCCTCACAAGGACTAAACAATCACGGTGCCAGCATGAAGAAGGTAAAGCTGCGACAAAGCCCTGAGCGCAGAGTTGTGAGAAAACATAAACATATGCGTCTGCCCGCCTATATGGTACAAAAAATGTTCAGGATATAATATTAAGTTAAAAAAACAACATATACAATTGTGACGGAGTCGAAGTCCAATTTTTGTACACATGTAAGTAAAAACTGGGAAAGGGAAATATATCAGGAAGGATTATTGTGGGTATCTCTAGTGGGCCATAGGTGATTTGTTATTTTCTCCTCATTTTTATAAGAATATGTGGTATTGTTATAATCAAGGGGAAATAATAGAAGTGATTTTTAAAAGCAATTGTATACAATGCCAAAAATCAATCAAAGTGGGAAGGGGTATTTCCCTGATATAAGCTACATGTTCCTAAGTCTAAACTCAATGGCATTTCTTTCTCAGAAAGTATTTTCCTTATGTTCCTGGGGGTTCTTTAACATGTCGAATTCTCTTAGAAATAGGATTAGGCAGCCCTATCTCCTCCTTCCTCCCGCTGTATTTTCCTTAACACTTTAACTTGAGACTAGCTCCTCCCTCCTGGATACTAATTGTATTCTGAACCAAAAACAACATAGCAGAAATCAGGAGTTCATGGTGAATGATAAATTCCATTACACCAAGAAGCCTTGCTCATGCCACTCTTTCATTCTCTATCTGAATCCAACTATTCGCTCTTCCTCCACTTGTGTAGCCATCTCCCATCTGAAGGAGTCATAGCCAGCTTTATTCATGCCCATCTGAAGGAGTCATAATTAGCTTTCTTCATACATATCACAGTGGAGTTTGTATGTCCTGGTTTCTCCCCATAAAACCTACCCTGGTATAAACCTTCTTTTTCTGACGTGCACCTTGGGCAAACATATACTTCAGGCTAAATCTAGTTTCCACATGCTAATTATCTTTCTGATATCAAACTACATTTTTGCATTTTCTGATGGCAGAGGTCTCCACTGATGTGTCTTCTGTCTCATTTGGCTTTTCCTCTGAGGATATTCAGTTCATCTTTAATCTTTGTCATCATGGTGTATTAGCTTAACTGCTGCTGCTTCACATCTTGACTCCATTTGCAGCCTGGAATTTTCCTCCTCACAATTCACTTACTTAACTCTTTAGTCATCTGTTTAGCAGAAGGACCCTCAGCTCCTAACATCTATCCCTTTGTTTCACAGATCTGAGTGTGATGTCTTCTTGTAACATTTGATAAAAATCACATAGGAACTTGGCTTTCAGGTGCATGTGTGTGCAGGTGTGTGTGTGTGTGTGTGTGTGTGTGTGTGAGATACGCTTCTTGGCATCAACATTCACCGAAGTTGGCTCTTAACCATGGCTTTCAGGTGCATGTGTGTGCAGGTGTGTGTGTGTGTGTGTGTGTGTGTGTGTGTGTGTGTGTGTGAGATACGCTTCTTGGCATCAACATTCACTGAAGTTGGCTCTTAACCATTAAATATGGAAGCCCCAAACTCCATACATGGCAATGCTCAGTAAACATTTTGCTCTTAGTGTTTCCTTCTGGCATTTAGGACTGGATGCCCACTAGATCTGTCCTGTCCAGCTATGTGAAAGATTCACTGTGGATGCTAAACCCAGCCAGGCAATGCCTATTGACTGACAAATCTAAGACTCTCATCATAATAGCTACATTCGTATGGCACTTATTACGGCCAGGCATCATTCTAAGCATTTCACAAATACTATTTAATTTCTGTTCATTACAATCCTATGAAGTAGATACTATTATTATGATCACCATTTTACAGAAAAGGAAAAAGGGGCACAGAGAACTGCCTTTTGTAGCTGTGTAAGAGGTGGGGCTGGAATTTGTACCCAGACAGTTGGGCTCCAGGAATCAACTCCCTTAACCACCACTCTAAATTGTCTTTCATATGTAGCAAGATCGCTATAAATAAAAATGCTTCGTTACTGAAAAGATCTGACTAAATTGAGTTTGGGAACCAAAGTAGTAAATATGCCACAAGGCATTTTGCAAGTCTGTGATACACACTTGTCTTGAATTGTGGCACTAAGTAAGTTTGTCAGGACAGACACGCACACACATATGGTAGCCAAGTTGCCTTGGGGCTGAGCTTCAACCAGCCAGTCTAAGCCACTCCTTGGGAGAACTGTGAACCCCACCCTCAACTTCCTTTTTCATCTGCTTCTACTTACGGAATTTTTTTCTCTGTCTATTATTTTTAACTCTGTGATTCAGAATGATCCTCAGTTTGGGGTCCAACATCTAATAGCTTTAATCTTCATCTACACAATTAAAATATAGCTAGATTAAATTCTAGGTATGAGAAAGAAGGCTAGGAGACTTAGACTTCTAGACAAGTTATCTTAATACAATGCTTCTTTGAGGTAATTTACACAAAGGAAGCTCAAATGAAACCTTTGCCAGGCCCCATTTTGCTGTTTGCTCTAGTCTGAACAGAGTCTGAGCTGGCATTGGGGCTCTTAAAAAAGAAGGCTCCATGATTTTTCCCTAGGCTGCTCAACCCAATCTAAGGAGCTGCTTCTATAGACCCACCCTCCTTCTCTCCCTTTCTGTTGATAACCCTTTAAAAAACTAATCACTGCAAGAATGTTAAGTGCTTAAGGTCAGAATTTTTGTCAGTTTTGTCATTGCTATGCCAAGGATGAATGTCTGACATATGGTAGGCTCTCATTAAGTATTTCTTGAATTGATAAATACATTGTAAGATGCCAGAATATAAATATAAGTATGTTTAAGAACAATATATTGAACTTTTGTTTCAGCATAAAAATAGCACAATTTAAAGGCACAAACTAGATAATAATTACAAAACTGTTGTTGTTCAGTCACTAAGTCATGTCCAACACTTGGCAACCCTATGGAAATGCAGCACTTCAAGCTTCCCTGTCCTTCACTATCTCCCAGAGTTTGCTCAAATTCATATCCATTGAGTTGATGATGCCATCCAACCATCTCATCCTCTGTCATCCCCTTCTCCTGCCGCCTTCAATCCTTCCCAGCGTCAGAGTCTTTTCCAATGAGTTAGCTCTTCCCATCAGGTCGCCAAAATATTGGAGCTTCAGATTCAGCACCAGTCCTTCCACTGAATGTTCAAGGTTGATTTCCTTTAGGACTGACTGATTTGATCTCCTTGCTGTAGGGCTTCCTTTGTGGCTTAGCTGGAAAAGAACCTACCTGCAATATGGGAGACCCCTGGAAAGGGAAAGGCTACCACTCCAGTATTCTGGCCTGGAGAATTCCATGGACTGTATAGTCCATGGGGTCACAAAGAGCTGGACATGACAGAGCGACTTTAACTTTGTCCAAGGAAATCTCAAGAATCTTCTCCAGCACCACAGTTCAAAAGCATCAATTCTTTGGTGCTCAGCCTTCTTCATGGTCCAACTCTCACATCTGTACAGGACTACTGGAAAAATCATAGCTTTGACTAGACGGATCTTTGTTGGCAAAGTGATGTCTCTGATTTTAATATGCTGTCTAGGTTTGTCATAGCTTTTCTTCCATGAAACAAGCATCTTTCAATTTCATGGCTGCAGTCACTATCCACAGTGATTTTGGAGACCAAGAAAATAAAATCTGTTACTGTTTCCACTACTTCCCCATCTACCTGCCATGAAGTAATGGGACTAGATGCCATGATCTTAGTTTTTTTGAAAGTTGAGTTTTAAGAAAGCTTTTTCACTCTCCTCTTTCATCCACATAAAGAGGGTCTTTAGTGACTCTTCACTTTTTGCCATTAGAGTGATATCATCTGTGTTTCTGCAGCTGTTGATATTTCTCCCAGCAATGTTGATGCCAGCCTGTGATTCATCCAGCCTAGCATTCTACATGATGTACTCTGCATAGAAGTTAAATAAGCATGGTGACATACTCATTTTTCAATTTTGAACCAGACCATTGGTCCATGTCCAGGTCTAACTGTTACTTCTTGATTTGCATACAGGTTTTACAGGAAACAGGTAAAGTGGTCTGGTATTTTCATCTCATTAAGAGTTTTCCACGTTTGTTGTGATCCACATAATCAAAGGCTTTGGCGTAGTCAATGAAACAGAAGCAGATGTCTTCCTGGAATTCCCTTGCTTTTTCTATTATCCAAAAGATGTTGGCAATTTGGTCTCTGGTTCCTCTGCCTTTTCTAAATCCAGCTTGTACATCTGGAAGTTCTAGATTCATGTATTTCTGAAGCCTAGCTTGAAGGATTTTAAGCATTACCTTGCTAGCATGTGAAATATGCACAATCATACAGTAGTTTGAACATTCTTTGGAACTGCCTTTCTTTGGGATTGGAATGAAAATGAAACTTTTCCAGTTCTGTGGTCACTGTTGAGTATGCCAAATTTGCTGGTATATTGAGTGCAGCACTTTAACAGCATCATCTCAGGATTTTAAGTAGCTCAGCTGGAATTCCATCACCTCCACTAACTTTGTTAGTTGTAATGCTTCCTGATACCCACTTGACTTCACACTCCAGAACATCTGGCTCTAGGTGAGTAACCACATCATTGTGGTTATCCGAGTCATTAAGATCTTTTTTGTATTCTTGCCACCTCTTCTTCATCTCTTCTACTTCTGTTAGGTCCTTGCTGTTTCTTTTCTTTATTGTGCCCATCTTTGCATGAAATGTTCCCTTGGTATCTCCAATTTCCTTGAACTGATCTCTAGTCTTTACCATTTTATTTTTTTTCCCTTTTTTCTATTGTTTTCCTCTATTTCTTGGCATTGCTCACTTAAGAAGGCTTTCTTACTTCTCCATGCTATTCTCTGGAACTCTATATTCAGTTTTCCATATCCTTCTCTTTCTCCTTTGCCTTTCACTTTTCTTCTTTTCTCATCTATTTGTAAGGCCTTCTCAGACAACCACTTTGCCTTCTTGCATTTCTTTTTCTTGGGGGTGGTTTTGGTCACCGCCTCCTATACAATGTTATGAACCTCCAGCCATAGATTTTTAGGCAGTCTGTCTACCAGATCTAATCCTTTGAATCTATCTATCACCTCCACTATATAATCATAAGGGATTTGATTTAGGTCATATCTGAATGGTCTGGTGGTTTTCCCTACTTTCTTCAATTTAAGCCTAAATTTTGCAATAAGGAGCTGATGATCTGAGCCACAGTCAGCTCCTGGTCTTGTTTTTGCTGACTGTATAGAGCTCCATCTTCAGCTGCAAAAAAATATAATCAACCTGATTTCGGTACTGACCATCTGGTGATGCCCAAGTGTAGAGTCATCTACACATGTTGTTGGAAGAGGATATTTGCTATGACTAGTGTGTTCTCTTGGCAAATTCTGTTAGCTTTTGCCCTACTTCATTTTGTACTCCAAGGCCAAACTTGCCTGTTACCTCAGGTATCTCTTGCTTTCTTACTTTTGCATTCCAATACCCTATAATGAAAAGGATATCCTTTTCTTGGTGTTAGTTCTAGAAGTTCTTATAGGTCTTCATAGAACTGTTCAGCTTCTTTGGCATCAGCAGTTGGGGCACAGACTTGGATTACTGCGATGTCGAATGTTTGCCTTGGAAACGAACTAAGATCATTCTATTGTTTTTGAGGCTTCACCCAAGTACTGAATTTTGGACTCTTTTGTTGACTATGCAGGCTACTCCATTTCTTCTAAGAGATTCTTTCCCACAGTAGTAGATATAATGGTCATCTGAATTAAATTTGCCCGTTTCCATCCATTTTAGTTCACTGATTCCTAAAATGTCGATGTTCACTCTTGCCATCTCCTGCTTGACTGCGTCCAATTTACCTGGATTCATGGCCCTAACAGTCCAGGTTCCCGTGCAATATTGTTCCTGAAAGCATCAGACTTTACTTTCACCACCGGATTCATCCACAGTTGAGCATGCTTTTCACTTTGGCCCAACCCCTTCATTCTTTCTGAAGCTATTTCTCCCCTCTTCTCCAGTAGCATACTGGACACCTACCTACCTAAGGGGCTCATTTTCCAGTGTCATATCTTTTTGCCTTTTCATACTGTTCATGGGGTTCTTGAGACAATAATACAGGAGTGATTTGCACTCTCTCTTCCAGTGGACCCTGTTTTGTCAGAACTCTCCACCATTACCCGTCCATCTTGGGTGACCCTGCATGGCATGGCTCACAGCTTCATCGTGTTACACAAGGCAGTGATCCACGTGATCATTTTGGTTAGCTTTCCATGACTGTGTTTTTCATTCTGGCGGCTATAGGATTATAGTTCTTGCTTCTGTCTGCCCTCTGCTGGGTGAGGATAAGAGGTTTTAACTGCAATATTATGTAGTTTAACATGGTGTTAAAACATTTTTCTGGCTAGCTGAAAGAGCTGAAAATGATTTCTGGTTGCAGACTTGGCTCTCAGATTAAGAAGCAAGGATTAAGGTGAGCAACTGGTTGTATGCTAGTGCTGCAAACAGAAGGTGACTTTGCTTGAATCTCCACACTGAGGAGATCCATCAACATGCTCCTTTTGAAGCTTTGCTCCTCACAAAATAGTCAGTATGTACCTGCCATCAGTCCTTCAAGACACCTTGCCCAAATGGCACCTTCAAAATACAAACCATCAAAATTCAAGGAAGATGATTAATTGGCGGGGGGGGGGCGGGGAGAAGAGCGAGGGTTGCATCTGAATCAGGTATAGTCAGTGTGATAGCAGAATGGTATAGTAAATTAAGAGTAGGTCTGGAGATAGTCTGAAAGTCAGTCTTAGCATTCTTATTAACAACTTTGATTCCTTGGGAAAGAAACTTAACCTTTGTGCCTCAGTTCCCTCATTCATTAAGACAGGACTAGACACAAGTCATAGGATGAGGATTAAATGTGATAGTACATGCACAGTACCTTATTATGCCAATAGCAAGTGCTGAATAAAAGTTCACTCTGATTATTATACATTTACGAACCATTAAAAGTAAAGTATAAAAGAATACTACACTAAGATTTCTTTTCCTTTGTATAATGCCCATCATGCCGTAGCTCTGGCTTTATTTTCAGAGAGAAAACTTAAACAAATACACTTCTTATGTCACAAATAAAAATATAAAATTGAGCATGAATGCTCTAGAGCTGTGGAAGTGAACCAATGCACAAATTCTTCCCAAATGAATGGAAAGTTAGTTTTCACCTGAAAAAAAAATCAATATACTTCCTATCTTTCAAATCAAAGAGGAATAAACAAATATACAGAAATGTCTGACAGAGATGTGGAATCAGAACAAATTTTGGAAAGTGAGTGAACTGCAAACACCAAACTGAATTTTTAAGCTAAATAAAAGATCAAGTAGACTGGAAACATACCCCATGTAGAGAACTTCAATCCTCATCTCCCTCAGGGAGAAGCAATAGTTTCCTGCAAGCTGCAACCCCTATTTCTTTTCTGTTTGTGAACTACAAGCCAGCCCCATTTGGAATTTAGTTTGGTTACAAATAAGTTTGTCAGTCCTTTTGTTTACCTTGAAGTCTTTTTTTTCTCTCCTCCAAGAATTCTAAGGATAACATTCATAGTCACTCTTTCTTTTTTTTTTTAAACCAGAGAACTCCTTTGTATAGTAGAAGCTGAACCATGTGAAATTACCTACATTTAACTGCCTTTGACCTGCAAAAAGAGCAATTTCATATGGTTCCACTTCATTTGTTGTAAACTGGATGGATGTGGTCTTGGGAGAACTGGGAGGTAAGGAAGTGAATGGATAAGAAGAAGGGCTGTGTTTCCCAATGAATCTTTACTTCATTTCTTCAAAGTTGTTGTATCACAAAACTAAACAGTTGTTGAGGAATTGGAACTGCTTCACAGGGAAGGAATTAAATGCTTTCAGTATTGATGAAAAGACAATGTGTTGCTAACAGCAGCAGACCCATGACCCAACGGTATGAGGAGGTGACAAGGAAGTAAACCACTAGCCAAGCAAAGAAAACAGTGGCTTTCTGCCCCCTGCGCTGGGATGAAAGCTGCATATGCAGTAAGTGAACAAGTTATCCTGAGAAACAAGACCAGTTAGTTTCTTACCATGGAAAGCACTAGATTTTCAGTCCCCTCCCCTATAATCCACGCCCCTTCAATGAACCTTGTCCAGGCAAGCTTACTAAACAATGGCAAAATGCTTGAATTATGAACCTTCAGGTGAAGCAGCAAGCAGCTCACTCCATTAATTAGGCATCTCAATCTCTTCGTCCCCCACCTCCTTGCTTTCTCTCTTTCTGCTTTGGAATTTTCATTAAGTATGACATTTGACTTAGTCTGAGAGCAAACACTGTATTTTCTGGCTTTCTTAATTTGAAAACCAGATGATCTCTTTACTAGCCCCAGGGAAGAAGGAAAACAACTTTTTATCAATAAAATTTCACTTGGCTTTTCGTTTCCCAGTTTTCATACTCACAATTCCATTATTACCTGTTGTGCGTGTGCCCTGGAGATGGTGTGAGCAGCCTATAAAGCATGCTTCCAGTGTATCACTGCCTCTGAGGACCACCCACCCCTCATTATCTCCTGTCTCCACCTGTGGGCCCCCTCCCACTGTCCACCAAAAGCTAAACTGTCATCTATGTTTTATTAAAAATATTATTTAAAAATGTGTAATAAAGACTTCCCTGGTGGCTTAGAGGGTAAAGCGCCTGCCCGCACTGTGGGAGACCCAGGTTCAATTCCTGGGTCGGGAAGATCCCCTGGAGAAGGAAATGGCAACCCACTCCAGTACCCTTGCCTGGAAAATCCCATGAACGGAGGGGCCTGGTAGACTACAGTCCATGGGGTCGCAAAGAGTCAGACATGACTGAGTGACTTAATCTTATGGAATATAAATGCAGAACATGGAAACTTTTTTTCACACTGTAATTTCAACATTCCATAGGAATTTATATTTAGGCAAATATGGGTGTTTGAGAGTGCTTCTGGACTCAACTTTAATCATTCTGAGAGAGGAAGAGTCCAACCAGTTCAAACTAGATTTTTCACTCTTTGTAACCCATGTGGCATTCCAAACATTTCTAAGCATTAGAGTTACATCATTTTCTCTCTTTTTTTCATTTAATACAAACAAGCCATTATATTCCATTTCACAACCTTTAAGTTCCCAGTATCGAATTACCCAGCTGTTGTTTCAATCTCTCTCGGTTGCTAAGAGATGGAGATGGTGGCAGACCAGACCAATTTTCTTCAACACAGAATTGCAAGTTGACATAAGAGGGAACTAAAAGCAGCCAAAGCACAATGAGCCCAGCAGTTGGCAGCCAGGCTGTGTGTCTTCTCACAGCTGCAGGAGACAGTTGGTTCAGAGAGCTTCATTGCCATCTCCCTGCCAACATCACTGCCCTGTTTTCATGAGTTCTGCACAATGCCTCTCAGCAAAGAGAGGTATTTTCAATCGCATTATAGAGATCAATCTCCTGTTACATTGCTGCTCTTAGAATTAAGTACCAAGATCTTTTCTGGGTCAAGCCCTTTAATAATAATAATAACAATAACAACAATACAGAAAAAGCTATAAGAACATTTATAGTCCCCCACTACTCTGCCTAAGGCATTTATTTATTCCCCCAGCTGCCAGGAGTGTTGGCTGCTTACTGCTTCCAGCTGAGACCTCTGGGGCGTGCCCTCAGCTGCCTCACCCAAGGTCACATCCTTTCCTGGGAGCACTCCACATCCAATGTCTGCTCAGCGGGAGGAGGTAGAAAGCCTGGCAAGGAAGGAGTAGGTACAACTCTATGGAGTTCCCCCTAGGAATGACTAAGGCCTCTGCTGCAGCACAAGGGTTCCCTCTGCTAGGATGATGTTGCTCACGTCTCTCAGATGCTTTCCCGATGGTTCATTCCAATAAGCCTCCAATATACAAATCTCAGAGCCTCAGAATGCACTTCCTTGAGAACGCAACCTACAAAAGGACAATTATCAACACATTCTCAAACCTCTGATTTCTTTGAAGGAACAAGCCACTTAGTTTCTACATATTTAAGTCTCAAAGAAATCTCACAAGGACTATTTTTCTTGGTTTATTCACAATAATCATGCCAGCACAAAAGTCAATAGCTCAGAATGCATGATACATGTGTTTACACAGCGGCACAAGGCAGTGTTTTTAATCTTGTCCAAACTTCAGTCAGGGGGCAACATCAGTAGAATGATGGTAAAATGGAAGTAGACGAAACAGATTGGAAACTATAAAGACAGTTTATATCCTGGATGGGGGTGCAGGTTTCAGTTAAAGTTAACTGTGCAATGAAGATGTTAGCTGCAGCCCTGGTAGGGGGTACACAATTCTACCTACTTCAACAGGGAGAAAGAATGTTGAAAGAGTTTACAATAAAACTTGAATAAAGGTAGACTACACCTCAGGAAAAAGTGAGGAACTGGGTTGTGAAACTAAATTCTAGCTGATGGCCATAGACTTGGATTGCACTCCTGGCAGAGAAGATTTAAACATTTAAACTATGTATGAAAGGGTTCATAATATATGGGTTCCAAAAACAGCCCTCAGCTTTTGCATTCTGGAACACAATGTGTTACTTCACTATTCCTGCCTGTAACTGGACTAAAGGACTGCTCATGGATCAAATAACTTCTGCTTCCTTTATTTGTATGACTAGGAAATATGAAATGTAGAAATAAGTATAGAGATGATAACATAAGGCATGGTACTTTGTGCTAGATTTAGTACTAAGTTTTGTAATTATAGAGATAATGTGTTTATTATTTAAAGTTTTAAAATATTTTAAGGAGTCTGAAATATAATATTGTTTTGACGTGTTAATTTGAAATGTTTCACCCCTACTGTGATTTTATTAAATTTTGATTAACTTTTAATATAAAAGAATCTAGTTTATTACGGTTATGAGTTTGGTTTATTACATTTCTTAACTTGTCTAAGTGCATAGAAAGATTCGTTTAGTTAGGCTTCTAAGTCTACGGTATTATTCATCTAAGGTCTTTGAGATTATTAGATAGGTTAAAATGCTTTAGGAAACATAACCAAATTTGTGAATGATGTTAAACTTGAGACAACTGAACATTAACCAAAAATGGTATCTTATTTTTGCACTCTATTTACTAGGTATATTAATAAAGAGATAGATAAGATAAAATTAAGGCATAAGAAAAAACAACTTTTAAAATTTTCAACTTTAATAATGCAATCTCTAAGTGTTTCTTTCTACCTCAATTATCAGGAATTATTTAAGCCTCACCTACTACTGTCTGTTCAAACTATGAGTCTATCACAGCAAACTTAGGTATTTTGTTGGCGTCTGCATACCCTACAATTTCAGAGCTGGCAATTTTCCTCTCAGTTGCTTTAAATGGCTCCCTAATTATGTTTCTTGAGAGATGAAGCTGATGAATTCAGTAGGAAAGAACTGTGCCTTCTTTGTTCAGTTGCTGATGTGAGTCCCACAAACATCAATGATACAGTTTATACGGAATAAGTCATGAATCAGAATAGAAGAAAATCATGTAGCTTTATCCAAAAGTAAAATACTGTATAATAAATCCAAAATTATAATGAAAATGCCTTAGTTCTGGTTTGATTGACTGTCAATCTTTCACAGTGCAGTGGGGGTAGTATGGGTGGGAGTTATGTCTCTCAAACTGTGCTTCTCCATTGTTCAAGGGCATAGAGGTCACCTTGGGATCTTGTCAAGCTGCAGGTTCAATAAGTCTGGGCAGGAGGAGAGACTCTGAAGGCCTAGCAGGTTCCCAGGTACTGCCTAAGCTTCCAGTCCAGGGACCACACTTTGGGTCACAAAGCTCTAAACATCAGTACTCTAGTTGATGTTTTCTAGTTTCTGTAGCAGTGAAGATTCTGTCAGGAGTAACAGGAAGGGAGTGGTGATGCCTAAGTACTAATCCTGGCCTAATATGGTATCAATATATTTGCAGGAATTGATATTTCACCATTTAAAGATTTGCTCTTGAAAGAGCAACTGAGGTTAAAGCAAATCAGTAATTTCCCAACATCTACAGGGTATTTTCTTAACAAATAAAAAGATAAATATTAAGCTTAAAAGAGTTAAAATGTCACACATGCATGTCAATGAACATGTCCATCCTGATAATGAGGTAACTGAAGGCATAATCCTTCGTTTCAGAGAGATATAATGTCATCTGTATTTCATAACTTACAGACATGTTTGAGCAGCATTTCTTTGGCTGACAGACGGAGAGTATATGCTTTAGGAATGTGTTTCTGTTGAACAGCGAGGCGAGAAAAACTGTAGATAACTGGCATCTCTATGAACACTAGGTGGTGCTACAGTACAAGTAAACTATAAATATATAGCCAATCCCTTCCCCTGCCAGGATTCAATTCTTAGTGATTTATTTAATCATCATATCCTGCTTGTTGAGTTCAGAATTGATCTTCAGTTTATTACACAGATTACTGGCCACGTTTCAGCAGTTTTCTATTTCCAGGGAACACTATAGGAATCTACTGACAGTTTGATATGTCACAGACCCTAACAGTTATTTAAAATGTATGAACATTTGTAGGCATATATTTTTTCATTGTTCTTAAATTACATGAGAGAATCTTAATGGTCACAAAGTCTGTGATGCTTTGGCATACAAAGTTGTGAAAATCTCTTCTCTTGGAGATTTTTTAAGAGCAATATGAAACCCTCTATTGATTTCCTGGATTAGTTTCACAGGCCTGCTTCAAAGCAAGTTTGATGAACTTTACCAAACAATGCCTACAAATTATTTCCTGGCACTAGGTCTCGTGGCACGAGCTCTCATACAGGAAAGTACTTCCCCAGTGTTGCATCAGCTCTCACGGTAAACCCCATGAGTCAGGAAGGAGTGACAAAGCAGAGGAAGGATCAGCAAATTTTCTAGTAGAATGCTTAACTAATACCTCTTCCCGTAGCAGCACCACAGAGTCTAGTTCAATCTGTTTTACACATTCCACTAAGCAGAGATTAATTTGGACTAAATCTACCTATCATTCACGTCTTAATCACAAGTCATTTTAAACAACTGCTCTATCTAAGATCAGTATTGTAGAAATAAAGATGCAGATGAAAATGGGTTAGGACTCTGAGAGCAGAGGGAAGGCCCAATCAGAAAGCAGGACACTTGGGAATTAGTGAGTCTCTGGAGGTTATTGTGGTTATACAGGAGGGCTTTGATCAGAGGAAAACAACATGAGGGTGTGGAGCACCATGAAGAGAAAACAAAGCAACAAAGATGGGAGGAGGGAGAACAACAAAACATACCATGAACACAAGTCCTGTTCGTAGAGTTTTGCCTTTAGTCATGGTAGCACAGGTGTGTGACCCAGAAGAGACCCTGATCTGAGCAATAGAGATGACATCCTACAGCAACTTCCAATTACAGGGTGCTTAAGCGCAGAGATATAAACTTGAATCAGCAAAGTCCCTAGCTTCAAGGAACTCTCAATATAGTGTTCCTGTGCTATGCTGATGAGGTAGGCTGACCTTCACATCCATGAAAGCGCAAGACATTATCTGACAAAGGCTCTGATGTATTCATTTCCTGGATACAGAAAGCATGGCAGACAGGAATGAAAACTGAGTCTAACCCCTCAAAAGGCACTGAGTAAGGAATAATTTTGTCATGAAACTAGCTGTTCTCAGTTGTTCTTCATTATTCAGTCGCTCAGTTATGTCCAACTCTTTGTGACCCCATGGACTGCAGCAAGCCAGGCTTCCCTGTCCTTCCCCATTTCCTGGAGTTTGCTCAAACTCATGTCCATTGAGTCAGTGATGCCATCCAAACATCTCATCCACTGTTGACCCCTTCTCCTCCTGCCCTCAATCTTTCCCAGCATCAGTCTTTTCCAATGAGTTGGCATTTTGCATCAGCTGGCAAAAGTATTGGAGCTTCAGCTTCAGCACCAGTCCTTTCAATGAATATTCAGGGTTTGTTTCCTTAAGGATTGACTGGTTTGATCTCTGTCTGTCCAAGGGACTCTCAAGAGTCTTCTCCATCACCACAATTCTAAAGCACCAATTCTTCGGTGCTCAGCCTTCTTTATGGTCCAACTCTCACATCCATATTTGACTACTGGAAAAACCATAGCTTTGACTATGGACCTCTGTGGGCAAAGTGATGTCTCTGCTTTTTAATACGCTGTCTAGGTTTGTCACCGCTTTTCTTCCATGGAGCAAGCATCTTTTAATTTCACGGCTATAGTCACCATCCACAGGGATTTTTGGAGCCCAAGAAAATAAAATTTGTCACTGTTTCCACTTTTTCCCCATCTATTTGCCATGAAGTGATGGGACTGGATGCCATGATCTTAGTTTTTTGAATGTTGAGTTTTAAGCCAGCTTTTACACTTTCCTCTTTCACCTTCATCAAGAGGCTCTTTAGTTCCTCTTCGCTTTCTGCCATTAGAGTGGTATCATCTGCATATCTGAGGTTGCTCTTCTGAGTATGTCATTTAATTTCCACTTCAGCAACATCATCTGTAAATATTAATGAGGTGCCTACTTTTTCAAGGTACCAGGGTTCCTCTCATATTACTGACTGAATAGAAAAATCACATATCTTCCTAGGTTCTCAGTGTTATTGCTGGGGTTCCTGTCTCATTGCTATAAGACAAGGACTCCTATTGTTAAACAGAACTGTGACACTATTATTTCATCCCTAAAAATTAATTTCTAAACATTATAAAATGTACATATTTTCTCAATAGTCATATATATATTTATCTTTTGCTATATACATTGAATTCTGAATCAGGATCCAAGCAAATTCCAACAGATTGGTTAATACGGCTCTTAAATCTCTATTAATCTATAGTTTTTCCTCTGTCTCCCTCTCTTTCACAGAAATTCTTTTGAAGAAGTAGGGCTGTCTGTCCTGTAGAGTTTCACATTTCACAGTCTGGGCTTTGCCAATTGCAACCCCATGGTGTTGCAACATATTACACATGCCACTCTCTCCTATGTTTCCTGGAAATTGATAGTCAGGTCTAAAATCTTGATCACATTCAGGTTTCTTTTTTTGTTTTCCTTTTGGCAACACTAACTTATGGATGGTGTTGCATAGTTTTGTAAAGAATTGCATATGGTTGTCTTACTTTTTGTGATTTTTATCAGCCAATGAAAATCACTGCCAGCAGTTCTTATAAGGACTTTTGTCCAGATAGTCTGACTACCTAACACACAATCTCCAGCAGACTTCTTAGTAACTTAAGGAAACAACATACCCTGATTTCTTGCAAATCTGAGGTCTTTATACTGGACACTCTGTTTCACTGAAGCCTTAGCTCACATTTTCTTTCCCAGAGTACCCTAAACATGTTACTCACTATTTTCTGACAGGAAAATAAAATTAAATAATCATCTGACAAAAATCTAGTGACAATCTTACATTCCTTCCCTAATTAATGACTTCATTCTTTAGCCTGGATGAACATAGGATTTTTTTTTTCCTCCATTTCATAGTCCAGTGATTTTTCACTAACCTGAAAAACTGTCTTTTTTAAGTAGCTTTTTCGCTGCTTTGGAACCCTTTAAGAAAATGAAAGCAAGCTTGATATATTTTTAACTGTTAATACAGCTTTAGGGTAGTAAAAGAACTGCCATCTTGAACAAGTTAATTTTTTTTATATATGCTAATATATATTTGCCAAGGGTTTTCATTCACACTAATCTGCTAGCAAGGAGGCAGACTGAATAAAATATGACTTTGGTCACTGGGGAATTATCTGTAGCAAAATGGATGGAATCCCTACCTTATAAAGTTAATTATTGTGATTTGCTAAAATGATGACCAGGTCAGCCTTGTAAAGTTGGAAAAGGAAGGCTTCAGGAAAGTGAACATAAGGGGAACTTTTAAATTTTTCTGTTTTGTCATAACTTGGGTCCTATTATATAATTAAGGTTTACAGCCTCTGAACAGAGATGAAAATGTCAATGGGAACAATTCAGCAAATCAAGTTTGTGATGCAGACAAGACACAAGTGGTCCAGGGATGGGGCCCGGTCTGTGCAGCTTCACCAGGGCCTGAACTTTATCAGGATGTCAGCCCAAGCAGCACACATGGAAGAATTTCCAGTGTCGTCAGCACACAAATATCTTTCTGTTTGGTTTCACTCTCAACTAGCTCTGTGTTGAAGTCCTGAAGTTGATTCTAGATGAATAAGAAGCTTGGGATTTCTAGGTTTTGCCTGCCCTGGCCTACTGCTGAGTACGAGGGGGAAGGGGTATTCTCACCATATCTGCTATGCAGATAAGCTTCTAATTTTGAGCTGCCTCCACTCTATGCCCGGGCCATTTGATGGCTAAAATGTGAAGCAGATAAAATAAAGTTTGGAATCCTCATGACTTCCCCTGACTTCCCCTGAGCATAAAAATGCTCATTGTCAGGGAAGCTTCTGGCCCATCCCCCCACTACTTGATCAAAACCTACATCTTCTATATTAAATTTCCTCAAGTCCTACTCAGTAGATGATAAGACCCTATTTTGTACATTAAATTCAGTGCTTCTTCAACCCTGCCTTCACCAAGAAACCTCTTCTGTTAGCTATCTCACTATAGCCAATTTTTTCTCACCATAAACTCCACATTCTGAAAGACTGTACCTATTAGAGAAGTTAATTTAGAAATTTTAATTTTTCAATTTTTCCATTTATTCAATGACAACTAGAACTGCTTTCAGAGCTGCCTAACCAATATGAGATAAGAGATATTAGTTACCTCATAGGTTTGATAGAACTTCAGAGAGTAAAAGAGTAAAAAAAAAAAAAAAGAAGAAGAAGAAGAAAAAAATCAGTCTCTGAAACTATATTATGGGTAAATGTATGGCTTCAGCAATACATGAACCATGAACTTCCAGATGTTCAAGCTAGTTTTAGAAAGGCAGAGGAACCAGAGATCAAATTGCCAACATCTGCTGGATCATTGAAAAAGCAAGAGAGTTCCAGAAAAACATCTATTTCTGCTTTATTGACTATGCCAAAGCCTTTGACTGTGTGGATCACGATAAACTGTGGAAAATTCTGAAGGAGATGGGAATACCAGACCACCTGACCTGCCTCTTGAGAAACCTGTATGCAGGTCAGGAAGCAACAGTTAGAACTGGACATGAAACAACAGACTGGTTCCAAATAGGAAAAGGAGTATGTCAAGGCTGTATATTGTCACCCTGCTTATTTAACTTATATGCAGAGTACATCATGAGAAACGCTGGGCTGAAAGAAGCACAAGCTGGAATCAAGATTGCCGGGAGAAATATCAATAACCTCAGCTATGCAGATGACACCACTCTTATGGCAGAAAGTGAAGAGGAACTAAAAAGCCTCTTGATGAATGTGAAAGAGGACAGTGAAAAAGTTGGCTTAAAGCTCAACATTCAGTAAACTAAGATCATGGCATCTGGTCCCATCACCTCACGGGAAATAGATGGGGAAACAGTGTCAGACTTTATTTTGGGGGGCTCCAAAATCACTGCGGATGGTGATGTCAGCCATGAAATTAAAAGATGCTTACTCCTTGGAAGGAAAGTTTTGACGAACCTAGATAGCATATTAAAAAGCAGAGATATTACTTTGCCAGCAAAGGTCCGTCTAGTCAAGGCTATGGTTTTTCCAGTGGTCACGTATGGATGTGAGAGTTGGATTGTGAAGAAAGCTGAGTGCCGAAAAATTGATGCCTTTGAACTGTGGTGTTGGAGAAGAGTCTTGAGAGTCCCTTGGACTGCAGAGATCCAACCAGTCCATCCTAAAGGAGATCAGTCCTGGGTGTTCATTGGAAGGACTGATGCTGAAGCTGAAACTCCAATACTTTGACCACCTCATGCGAAGAGTTGACTCATTGGAAAAGACCCTGATGCTGGGAGGGTTTGAGGGCAGGAGGAGAAGGGGACGACAGAGGATGAGATGGCTGGATGGCATCACCGACTCAATGGACATGAGTTTGAGTAATCTCCGGGAGTTGGTGATGGACTGGGAGGCCTGGCGTGCAGCAATTCATGGGGTCACAAAGAGTCGGACACAACTGAGTGACTGAACTGAACTGAAATGATAACATCTATTAGACTTTTTGAAGTTTCCAAAGTACTTTGAAGATTATCATTTATTTAGATATCTTTGGTTAAATATCATTGATTACTTTTCATTTTAAAATTATTTTTCCTAATATGTATTACTCCCTCCTCTTGCATAAGAAAATATTTTTAATTAAAATTCATATAATTATTAATGCTAAACAAGTAGCAAGTCCATTTAAGAGATATATTTGAGGCCCATGGACAAGATTCTGGTTACAACTAGCCCTGTCGTTTTTTTTTTTTGGGCTCATGATACCTTAAGGTGCCTATTTTAAAATAGCTATCTTGAACCAGCCATTTGATGGCTATTACTAAATCATAAAGTAATCTTGGTTGATTTAGATTTCACATCTACCAAAATTCTTTGTTTCAATTCGAGAGCATGATTTATTTTATAAGGATTTCTACCAGCCACTTATTTTTATTATTTGATAATGAAACAAAAAACTCTTGAAAGCTTGTTTCTGAAAATAGCTATATTTGGTGATTTGCTTACATAATATTATAGCTTTTTACTCTGTATTTTGGTTTTTATAAAAAGCTTTTTGATCTCTGCTTTCTATTCTTTCTAAAGTCAAAACTGAACTACATTTCTGTGAAGACAACATTTCTACTTTTTTCTTCATTTTGAAATAATTGCTAAATTAAATACCATGTCATTCAAAGACTGCTCATCATTAAAATGAAACCATGATGAATGCTACTTTTCATATAAGGCATTGTAATAATATCTAGACCCATTTCTATGGGTCCTATTGGCCTTAGCACTATTATTTTACCTGCTTTATTATCAAATAGCCTCATGTATTTATCACATATTGAAAAAAATGTTAATCATTAACCCCTTTAAAATTTTGAAATGCATGTATTCTGTCCTTTTCTACATATGCTGATCTACCACTTAAAAAAATAACAAGACAAAATAAACAATCCCCCCACAAAAATTCAGCCCTTAAAAATGATGAGGTAAAGACAACAACAAAATACCTTCCTCTATCCCTTCCTCTCATCAGTGTGACCAAATCCAGATTGCCCTGCTTTGACCAACCACTTTCCTCGACCAACCCATTTTATAAAGGCAGATGAACAGTAATTCAATCATTTGTTTGGAATTTATACTTCATGTACTTCCAAAGTAGGATTGGGGCAAGTTACAAATGTCATGTAATATAAAAACAGGACAGCACTGATAAAAATAAACCAGTCACTCTAAAGCTGATCAAAGGGACAGGGACTATATGGCTCACCACTGTTTTTCCCCAGTGTCAGTATCACAAAGGAAGATTTTGGAGTGAGCCAATTTTACTTCAATAAAAAGGGGAGGAAAAGGAAGTTTATTTACAAGCAAGTACTTTTTGGGACTTTGAGTAAACCATGTCTGATGACAACCTGGCAAACACACTGAGACCCTCTTCCAATGGATAATTCTCATATTCACATCATTCAGCTGCTATATGTTCAAGAAAAACACACCATCCAATAGCTGCATACTCAAGAAAAACACACAACCAAGTTTTTTAATGAATAAAAGAAAGAAAACAATTTCATATAAGAAAGTATTTCTTTGGGGCAAATAATTCCATCCATTCCAAATCTATGATTATATACCTTTTAAATTATATATAAAAAACAAATGTGAAATAAAAACTCCTTAAACATCTAAACATGTGTGTTATCTGCATCTTTTCATCTCATATAAAAATCAAGTTTTCACTATAATTTAATCTTCCTACTGGTCTGCTCCAGCAAACCAGTGGTCCCTACATTGTGGCATCTCATTTTCTACAGCTTTATATCAGCAAGTGCAAGATCAAATATTGCCCTGAGTGTAAAACTCTGATATAGGGGTCAGAACTGGCCACATAAGAAGTTGTGCTCTGACCAGAAACCTTGAGACTCTAGTTTCTATAGAAGGACAAGCATTCTCAATGAGTTGAAATCCAATACATGACTCACTGGAGGGCATTTGCCCTTTCTAAATTTAAGATCTCTTACATATCTTAAGAAGACACAGATGAAATAGAAGGCAGGCCATCAACCTAAATTTCTCTAAGTTATGTTTTGCTAGCATTCAAAAAATGCCAGTGAAGAGAGAGATCCCAAAGAAGGCAACTGGGCATTAAACACTCAAGAAAACAACTTTGAAGGCATATTCCAACTGCAACAAGGCCACGACCATCTGGTTAGCTTTGCAGGCTGATGGAAACCTTAGGCATAATTTGAAGCTGTCCGTCCTTATCATTTCTTATGTAAAGTCATGGAGAAAATTAAGGAATTAAGTTCAAGTTTCAGAGATGAGCTAAAGACAGAGACTGATTGCTTCCCCAGACTCTAAGAACCTTCATTTCTAAGGAATGTTGCCTAACTTGGATGCCATTCATGAGAAACAGATGTGTAGTTTGGCTTAAAGAGTCACTTTGAAAAATTCTATTATCGCTTCAGGAATTTGAAATAGCTAATAATGAGCACATGGTAGTCTGACTTTAAAATGGCTCAGTCAGTCTATCCAAAGCATTTTCTTCAAAATAAGCTTCCAGATAAATACTAGTTATCAGACCGGATTGCAACACTGCCTTAAACTGTATCTGAGAGACAGTGTAAATCCTGCCACTGCCTGACTTGTCATTTAGAGTGGTGGGATGTAGAGGAAGGAGGCTGGCTGGAGCATCAGACAGCAGGGTATCACCTAGATTCTGCCCCTTGTTGGCTGTGTGAATCTGAGAACTCGCTTAACTTCCGTGGACCTCTGCTTTCTCATCTGTAGAATGAGGAGTGAGATTGGATGATCATTCAGGTTTCATCACATCGTAAGGTTAAACAAAAAAATCCCCACTGCTCTAAATGTCCTTATGTAGAAAATCTGCCTTTGTATTTATGTATTTATGCTTACAACAACAACAACAACAAAAAAAAAACTGCTTCTGAAGCCAGAGTTCCCTTTGCATTGATAGTCTTTCAAGTCATATTTTCTCCACCACTATCACTAACATAGGTCCCTACTTTAGGTTTTAAACTGGACTGCAAAGGATAAAGGGCCTCTGACTACCACCCTTACAACTAAGAGGTGTTTTAATAATATGAATATCATTCCTGACAGTAGCACTTTCCTTTTATTTGTTTAAACTAATCACAAACATTATTTTATCTCTAATTATTTGGTAAGGTAAATGGTAAATATTATTAATCCTATCTTGAATAGAAAAATTTAATGAGACTTAAGAGCGATTCAGTGACTTGCCCAGTTGATGTGAATGCCTCTCTCATAACCAACCAAGGGAATATTTATTGATGCAGTCTCTGCAGGGCAGCTTTACAATATGGACCAATTTTAAATATTTTTTACACAAGTACAAAAAGATATATTCTCAAAGATAATAATCACAACAGTTTTTATAATAGGGAAAAAATAGAAGTTACCTATGGGTACATCATTAGCAGAATACGGAAATAAATGAAGGCATATTCAGGCAATGGCTTACTACACAAAGGAACTGAATTTGTAAAGTTTTATTTAATGTTTATTAACTCAAGTTTAAATATCCATATTTGGCTAGAGGCCATTGATTTCAGATAGCACAGCAGACACTGATATTTATTTTATGACTATGTATTGCCTTATAATCAGAAAAAATATAAAATATTTCATTTAAACATCTGCAGCAACAATAAATCAACTGACCTGTGCTTAGAAGACAACCAGAAGATACATGAATAAATTAGTTCACAACAGGTTTATCTAAGGAGCTGCTCTTCCTGCAGAGTGAGATCCCATTCCACGTTTTATTAATATATACATGGTTTCCATACCTGCACATGATTGTGCTAATTTGGCAAGTTTTCTAGACACTGGTTCACATACCAGCAAATAAATTGCTTTATGCCAAGAAAGCTATATCCTTTGTGCTAGCTCTGCAGAACACACCCGGAAGAGAGAGTGATAAATGGACGGGACCAGAAAATAGAAGCTGGAGCACTGAAAGCAAGGCCAGATTTTTGAAAGGATGATAAATTATTTAACTCATTAAATAGATTTATAGTGATCAGGAAACTCATTCTTTCTACTTACAAATTTTGATTATATAAAAATGTATACTAATAAAGCAGCAAAACACCTTACTTTTTCAAATGGCAGCCAGTATAAAATTTAGTCTTAGAGAATCATGCAAACTAGCTAAAAGCTAATTTGACTTTTAGACCTGCATGAAGCAAGAAGGATATTTGTTTGTTCACATGGATTTTCAAATTCCAATCTATTTGCAAATTAAAGCAATAATTTCCCTCCAGTCAATTAATTTTTTTCCACTACCAGGTTATTAGCTAGACAAAATATAATAATGAACAACTTCCCCGATTTGTGTTTTTCCTAGTTTTCCACTATTCTAAATAAGCTATAATAAACATATTCACGTAGAAGCCTTTTTCCCCTATATTAAAGGTTTTAAAAAGCCTTCTAAAGGATTAAATTGGCCCAAATTTTAGCATCATTAACAATAAAACTATAACTAAGCTCATCAATAAATTAAATCTTCCACTTAGTCCACTCTTTTGAAGAAAAAAAGCTAATCCCGAAAGTATATTGAAAGAAGACAGGAATGCTCAGCAAACATCTCTTTGTTGTTGTTGTTCAGTTACAAAGTTGTGTTTGACTCTTTGTGACCCATGGACTATAGCACGCCAGGCTCCTCTGTCCTCCACTATCAGAGTTTGCTCAAATTCATGTCCTCAGTGATGCTATATAACTATATCATCCTCTACCACCTCCTTCTCCTCCTGCCCTCACCCTTTTCCAGCTCAGGGTCTTTTCCAATGAGTTAGCTCTTCCCATCACGTGGCCAAAGCTTCAGCTTCAGCAACGTTCCTTCCAATGAATATTCAGAACTGATTTAGTTTAGGATTGACTGGTTTGATCTCCTTGCTATCCAAAGGACTCTCAAGAGTCCAGCACCAAAATTTGAAAGCATCAGTTCTTCACCACTCAGTATTCTTTATGGTTCAACTCTCACACCCATACATGACTACTAGAAATCATAGCTTTGAAAATACGGATCATTGTCAGCAAAGTGATATCTCTACTTTTTAATAAGCTGTCTAGGTTTCTTATAGTTTTTATTCCAAAGAGCAGGCACCTTTTAATTTCATGGCTGCAGTCACAATCTGCAGTGATTTGGAAACTTGGAACCCAACAAAATAAAATCTGTTACTGCTTCCACTTTTCCCCCTTCATTTTGCCATAAAGTGATGGGACCAGATGGCATGATCCCAGTTTTTAAATGTTGAATTTCAAGCCAGCTTTTTCACTCTCTTCTTTCACCCTCATCAAGAGGCTCTTTAGTTCCTCTTTACTTTCTCCCATTAGAGTGGTATCATCTGTGTATCTGAGGTTGTTGATATTTCTCACAGCAATCTTGATTCCAGCTTCTGATTCATCCAGTCCAGCATTTTGAATGATGTACTCTGCATATAAATTAAATGAGCAGAGTGACAATAAACAGCCTTGTCATACTCCTTTCCCAATTTTGAACCAGTCATTTGTTCCATGTAAGGTTCTAACTGTTGCTTCTTTTTTTTTTTTTTTTAACTGTTGCTTCTTGACCTGCTTATAAGTTTCTCAGGAGACAGGTAAGGTGATCTGGCACTCTCATTTCTTTAGGAATTTTCCACAATTTGTTGTGATCCACACAGTCAAAGGTTTTAACATAGTCAGTGAAGCAGAAGTAGATGTTTTCCTGGAATTTCTCATGCTTTCTCCCTGATCTAACAAATGTTGGCAATTTGATGACTGGTTCCTCTGCCTCTTCAAAACCCAGCTTGTACATCAGTTATCAGTTATCAGTTCATGTACTACTAAAGCCTAACTTGAAGGATTTTGAGCATTACCTTGCTAGCATGTGAAATGAGTTTAATTGTATTGTACTTTGAACATTCTTTGGCACTGCCCTCCTTTGGGATTGGAATGAAAGCTGACCTTTTCCAGTTCTGTAGCCACTGCTGAATTTTCCAAATCTGCCGACGTATTGAAAGCAGCACTTTAACAACATCATCTTTAGGATTTTAAATAGCTCAGCTGGAAATCTTTCACCTTCACTAGCTTTGCTCCTAGTGATGCTTCCTAAGGCCCACTTAAGTGCACACTCCAGGATGTTCGGCTCTAAGTGAATGACAACACCATAGTGGTTATCCCAGTCATTAAGATCTTTTTTGTACAGTTCTGTGTATTCTTGCCACCTCTTTTTAACCTCTAATGCTTTTGTTAGGTCCTTACCATTTCTGTCCTTTATTGTGCCCATTCTTGCATGAAGTGTTCCCTTGATATCTCCAATTTTCTTGAAGAGATCTCTAGTCTCTTCCTCTATTTTTTTGCATTGTTCATTTAAAAAGGCCTTCTTATCTCTCCTTTCTATTCTCTGGATTTCTGCATTCAGCTGGGATATCTTCCCCTTACTTCCTTGCCTTTCACTTCTCTTCTTTGCTCAGCAATGTGTAAAGCCTCCTCAGACAACTACTTCACTTTCTTGCACTTCTTTTTCTTTGGGATGGTTACAGCCTTCTGTACAATAGCACAAACTCCATCCATAGTTCTTCTGGCACACTATCTACCAGACCTAATCCCTTGAATCTATTCATCACCACCATTGCATAATGATAAGGAATTTAATTTAGCTCATACCTGAATTGCCTAGTGGTTTTCCCTACTTTCTTCAACTTAAGTCTGAATTTTGCAATAAGGAACTCATGATCTGAGCCACAGTCAGCTCCAAGTCTTGTTTTTACCGACTGTATAGGGCTTCTCCATATTTGGCTGCAAAGAAAACAATCAGTATGATTTCAGGACTGGCCATCTGGTGATGTCCATGTGTAGAGTTGTCTCTTGGGTTGTTGGAAAAGGGTGTCTGCTACGACCAATGTGTTCTCTTGACAAAACTGTTAGCCTTTGGCCTGCTTTTTTTTGTACTCCAAGGCCAAACTTGCCTTTTACTTCAGGTATCTCTTGACTTCCTACTTTTGCATTTAATACCCCTATGATGAAAAGGACATCTTTTTTGGTGTTAGCTCTAGAAGGTCTTGTAGGTCTTCAAAGAACTGGTCAACTTCAGCTTCTTCAGCATTAGTGATTGAGGCATAGACTTGGATTATTGTAATATTGAATGTTTGCCTTTGAAACGAACGGAGATCATTGTTCTTGTTTTCTGAGGTTGCACTCAAGTACTACATTTCAGACTCTTTTGCCTATGAAGGCTACTCCATTTCTTCTAAGGGTAGATAGATATAATGTAGTAGTAGTAAATATAATGGTCATCTGAATTAAATTTGCCCATTCCCATCCATTGTAGTTCATTGATTCCTAAGATGTTGATGCTCACTCTTGCCATTTCCTGCTTGACCATATCCAATTTACCTTGAATTATGAACTGAACATTCCAGGTTCCTATATAAGATTGTTCTTTATATCAAGTGGACTTTACATTAGTTTAGTTTCACCACTAGACACATCCACAGCTGAGTGTCGTTTCTGCTTTGGCCCAGACACTTCATTCTTTCTGGAGCTATTAGTAACTGCCCTCGGCTCCTCTCCGGTAGCATACTGGACACCTACAGACCTGAGAGGCTCATTTTTCAGTGTGATATCTTTTTGCCTTTTTATACTGTCCATGGCAAGAATTCTGGAGTGGGTTGCCATTTCCTCCTCTAGTGGACCACGTTTCGTCAGAACTCTTCACTATGACCCATCTATCTTGGGTGGCCCTGCATAGGCATGGCTCATAGTTTCAGTTGAGTTACAAAACTCTTCTCCACAAGACTTGTGATTCATGAAGGAGATACAATGTCTTAATCTATATTAATTTGTGAAAATGATGTTCCAATGGTTACCTCAAAAGCTTCTGTATCCATAATTCTCAGAAAGATTTAGGTATGCTCAGTACTATACACTTGAAATTTGGGGAGAAAGCATATTAATACCCAGTAAAAAAAGAAAAAAAAAACTTTAGTATTAATATTTGTTCTTTGTTTTACTCTGTTAACTAGGAAAGTCAAATGAAATATGCCCTGCCCCTTGCAGGCCTTGCTAATTAAAGTTTATTTTTTAAATGCTATATTTCCTTAATTTCTTGTTTCTTTATACTTTTTCAACATATTTGGATGTAAAATAATAGTCTTATAACTTGAAAACAATGCTCAAAGATCACATTCTTCCTCAATAGGCAAAAGAACAAAACTATGTTTTATCTTTTTTTAAAAAAGCTATATTTTATTGTGTCTTAATAACAAAAAGAAAACAATAGAAGAATGAATTATGAGTGGCAGTATATACAGTTGCCACAAATCTAACACACATGCACATACATACACTTGACCAGCTCATCCTGTTGTAGTCACAAAAGCAGCAAGCAGTGTTTGGACTGGGAAATTATAATCAGAACTAGGGACATTTACATAGCATCTGAGAGAGTTCCAAGTTCTTCTAAAGAATGATCTTACTTGATCTTTAGGCTTTAGAGAGAAAAATTTACAGCCAAGAAAATTACAGCTTGGCATCCAACTTCTAGTGAGTAGCAGAGACAGGATAAGAATGAGGCCTGCCATCTCTAAATCCTGAGGACTTCCCACTCAGCCTCATGTCCGGCCAGCTGTAGGACAGCAGAAAGTGGAGCAAGGGCCACAAGGGCAGAGAAGACAACTGACTGTCATCAATTTGAAGAACTCCCATTCCAACATTAAAACTAGTTTATACTAGTGGGGCATCAACCTTTCATTACTCACAACATGCTTCTGAAATCTCTGATGCTGCTTAAACTAAAGGAGCCACCATAAAATAAAATTAAATTAAAAAAAGGACTAAGACATTCCAGTATGCCCTACAAACTCTAGAAGGCAGCTTCAAACAAGTTTTAAGAATACCTTCAACTGTTTTAGTAGTTATGAACAATATGTTTAGAAATTAGTCTCTTCTGCTTGAACTCAGTTAGCAGTCAAGTCATATGGCAAGGTAAAAACTGGCAGTTTTCCACAGGGCCTCTTCTGGAAGGCTTTTCCTTCTGTCTACTGTTTCTGGGCCCAGAGCCCTCTCCTCCATAAAAAACAAAAAAATTCTAAGAAAGCTTCTGGTATATATTTTTGATGTGAATGTATGCCCATGCATTACTTACGCCAGTGACATTTATTTTTAATGATTTATCTCTCATTATGAAAAGGAAGCCTTTGCAGAGGGCAGAGGGAATTCAGGCATTAAAGAATGGACTGGGAAGTTAATTTTTCAAGGTGGATCTCATCTGCATTCTTACCATATACCTGGGGCTGGACAGCTCCCCCCAAAGCTCCTGATGTTCATGTATATAAAAAACACGTATATAAAAAAGGAGGATCCAGATGACTATTTTCCACTAAACATCAGACTGTGAAATCAAGTATACATTTTCAATATATCTTTCAAAATCTTCCCATTTTGAAATCAAGAAAAAGTGAACTGAAAAAGCAGCATTATATATAGTATACTATAGGAATAAATGTGGAGTCCCCACGAATGGGTTTCAGAGGATGTCTTGAAATAGTATGCAAATTATGGGCACGTGTGTGCAACGCCTTGTGAAGATGACTTAAAGCTTTCATCACATTTTTAAAGAAATTACTAAGCTAAAAGAGGCTAACACTGACTTCAGAATTGAAAAGACCTAGTTTTTATCCCTAGCTCTACTGCTTTCTAGCTGTGTGAACTTGGACAAGTCAACTAACCTCTCTGTACCTCAGATCCCTCAGCAGACATCCAAGTATTATTGTAAGGATTAGCAGAGATAATGCATACAAATCACTTTGAAGAAAGTAAAACGTAAACACTGGGGAGCTGGTTAGTATTATTACTAGCAGAGAAAAGGACTAGAGGGACTTTAAGAGAAAGGAAACTTTCTTATCCAGATGCAGAAAGAGGCAAAGGGGGATCAAAGCCACAAATTTGGCAGAATTTACAGTTGGCTGAGGATATGTTTAGTTATCTCAGCAAAATGTTACAGCTAGAAGGAGACCTCCCGACCCCTCATTTTATAAATGAGGAAGATAAGACCCAGAAAAGGGAGGTGTCACCATATCATAGAGTTAGTAACAGAACTTGGACACTGAATTTTGGTCCTACTCCAGGCAGCCGAGAACAAAGAGAAGCTGCCACTGAGGTATTGTTGTTAACCAGCAACAAACAAAACCACTCAGCTTCATCAGATTTATAGATGTTTTTCCTCCTTTGCAAAAGGACCTTTAGTCCTGGGCATCATTAATCAAGATGTCAGTGCATTTCATTTTCAGTTCTTCCCCCTTTGCTCTCCTTACTACAGAAAAGGCTGTGTGCATGGGAAGATTTATGATGGATTTAAATATGTCATTGTACCTGTTTTAACCTTTGAAACCAAGACTCCCATTGGGAACTGTTAGAGAGAATGTCGTGAGGAGTACATTTCCATACCAGCTCTCACTTGGACAGAGAATGGATGTAAATGAATATTAAACTGCCAAGTAGTCAAAGATGGAGTTGGTTCATAATTCTATTTCCTCTCAAACATGAATATGTGTTATGCTAGAGATTTAGAAAAACTGAACTAACTGGTTAAGGACTTGCGTAGAACTTACAGATTTAATTTGCCCCAAACTTTAGATCTGATTAACTGGAGTATATTGTCTTTCAACAGAACTTAATTAAGGCTACTCATTGCCTCATTCTTATCAAGAAAAAAGTCAAATTTTGGTCTGAGTTAATTCCAACAAAATTCTGCTTGTTTTGGCCAAGGCAGAACCCCAAAACTTCTGTGAACAATTACACTAATTTTAAAATGCTTATGAATACATTTTACTAATTCATTGAAATATCCTCAGGAAGTTATGTTTTCCCTGGCATGCTAATGCCACTCAAAGCAGAGGGAAAATTTTAAATGATAATGTGATGGTCTTGGATTAGAAGAATCAATATTGTCAAAATGACTGTACTACCCAAAGCAATCTACAGATTCAATGCAATCCTTATCAAATTACCAATGGTGTTTTTCACAGAACTAGAACAAAAAACTTCACAATTTGTATGAAAACACAGAAGACCCCAAATAGCCAAAGCAATCCTGAGAAAGAAAAAGAGCTGGAGGAATCAACTGTCATGACTTCAGACTATACTACAAGGTTATAGTCATCAAGACAGTACATACTGGCACAAAAACAGAAATATAGGCCAATTATAGGTATATATTACAGAAATATAGACCAGGAACAAAACAGAAAGCCCAGAGATAAATCCACACACATGTGGGCATCTTATCTTTGACAAAGGAGGCAAGAATATACAATGAAGAAAAGAGAACCTCTTCAGTGGGGAAAAACTGGACAGCTACATGCAAAAGAATGAAACTAGAACACTCCCTAACACCATACACAAAAATAAAGTTAAAATGGGTTAAAAATTTAAATGTAAGGACAGGAACTATAAAATTCTTAGAGGAAAACATAGGCAGTACACTCTTTGACATAAATCGCAGCAAGATTCTCTCTGGCCCATTTCCTAGATTAAGGGCAATAAAAATAAACAAATGGGACCTAATAAAAGCTTTTGCATAGCAATGAAAACTATAAACAAGATGAAAAGACAGCTCTCAGAATGGGAGAAGATAATTGCAAATGAAGCAACTGACAAAGGATTAATCTCCAAAATATATAAGCAGCTCACATAACTCAGTATCAGAGAAACAAACAATCCAATAAAAAAAATGGGCAGAAAATCTAAACAGACATTTCTCCAAAGAAGGCATACAGATGGCTGATAAACACATGAAAAGATGCTCAATATCACTCATTATTGGATAAATGAAAATCGAAGCCACAGTTAGGTTATCATCTCATACTTTTCAGAATGGCTATCATCAAATAGGGAACCTGCCTGCACTGTTGGTGGGAACATAAACTGATACAGTTATTATGGAAAACAGTATGGAGATTCCTTTGAAAACTAGGAATAAATCTACTGACTGATTCATGCTGTTGTACAGCAGAAACCAACACTACACTGTAAAGCAATTTCTACCAGTTAAATAATAAAAATAAATAAATTAATTAATTAATTTAAAAAAAGAATAAAATGATGATGTGAGAATTCAATCAATCAGTCAATCAGCTGACCAAAAATGGTTGCAGTTTTATACCCAAAAAAAGTGGGAAAACTTTCCCTTAAAAAGCGTTTGAGTGGGAAGATTAGATTGGGAGTTTGAGACTGATACGTAGACACTGCTATATTTAAAATAGATAACCAACAAGGACCTACTGTTAAAAACATGTTTTTAATAAAATAAAATATGAGGGGCAAGCTTTTAAACTTGAGAATATAGAGAACATATGAAAGTAAGAATTTTTTTCAAATTAGAAAAAATTAGCAAATAAGAATGCAACACAGTGAACACTGTTGCTAAATCACAGCTCAAAAAAGCAGTGAGGGTTGAGTGCATCCAGTAAGGCTTTACAGCTGAAAGAGGAGATATGTGCTAGGCTTTGGGTCACTGGCTTTTAGTTGTGAATGAGAATTATGAGTGTGGAATTTGTGCTGTAATGTCTAGCTGGGATCATGATATAAAGAAAATACATTCATCTTCTTAAATAGCTTCAGTTTGAAATAAGATTTTTTTTTCTATCGTTGACTATGTTATAAAAATAAAAATAAAACAAACAAAATAATCTAAAAAAAGAACCTAAGTTTGGTGAGAAATAAATAAATGCATAAAAGCCTTGTGCTTTAAGCTTCAATACATTTCTTCTGGAAACCTGCAACACGTTTATGCAACTGCATTTTAAAAGATGTATGGAATTTCAGGGTAACCACATTAAACAGATATGAAATATTTATTCTTATTTATGATCCTGTGGCAGACAAGAAATATGATTGCCTGTAGCTCTTTAGGAAAAGCTAGGCCCAAGAATTTTTAAAACCTAAAACAAACAATAACAAAACAGAAGTCCAACTCTGAGAAGAAAATTCACCATTTTTTCTAACATAGTTTTACATATCTGCAATTTAATTTATGAAAGTTTAAAAAGAAATATTTTTTAAAATATGGACACCTCAACTTTATCTAATTAAGAGATACAAAAAAAGAACATATGAAGCAGAAAAATGAATGAGGAAAGCATGCAATTACATGCACACAAAACAATGCCAACTACTGTACTAATCCATGCAGAATTTAGATTCACTTTGATTTACCTAGCTCATTATTCATTATAGAAGACCAGAATCCAACTTATATGCACCCCAGGGAGACCTACTAGAGTGAACACATTTAAACAGAACCCAGCAAAATCATCAAGTCCATGTGGATATTTAATAAATAGTTTCTGCCACAATAATGATGTATCTGTGTATCCACATATACAAATCTTACATTCATCTACTACAAAATATAGTACAGAACTCAAATAAATAAGCTAAAAATACCTCATTGTCTTTGAATGTCTCCTTACAACAACTACCCTTTAATAACATCAAGTTTTCATTACAAACATGATTTACCCCTAAGTGTTCATTAACACACTATTTTAAAAATTGCAGAGTTTTGAGGTGGGGACCCACCCACCCTCTCCCCCACAGTCATAACCATAAGGTGTAAAGTGCTAAAGATGTCTTGGCAAAGGTCAGAGAAAATGAAAATATACATGTCAACTACTGAGTTAATCCATGCAGAGTTTCTAGCATAGGTGTGAACTAACTCCCTGAGGAAGATGTGCTAATTCTTCATAGGGCTAAGTTTCTCAGGTTGTAGTCGATCAGGAAAATAATCAAAGGTAATGTATTTTATGCTGATTGTTCCCTTCTGTTCGGATTCCAAAGTCATACAAATGTATCATCAGAGATGCAAAATTATGGAATAGAATAAAGCAGAATTCCTCATAACAGCTAGAGTAGTAATAACCCAAACTGGATGCTACATCTACCACTATGCTACAGTAGATACCATATGAAAATATGAGGAGAATCAACACAAGGACTACCAGACTGGACTCCAAAACAGTTTCACCAGGTAGGTAACATTTTAGCTGTGACTTGGGAAATGTATAGCTATTTTTCTAGAAATAGAAGTTAGGGTAAGGAGTAACGTGATTTCCCAGAGAGACAGAAACCATGTTTCAAGGCATGAATTTCTGAAAGGGCCTGGGTTTTCAGAGGGAGCAACAGACCAGCTGAGTCCGGGTTGTGAAGGAACTTGCAGGCCGTGCCCAGACATTTGGACTTTACCTAGGTGTCCCTGGAAGATCAGCTGGTAAAGAATCTGCCTGCAATGCAGGAGACCCCAATTCAATTCCTGGGTTGGGAAGATCTGCTAGAGAAGGGATAGGCTACCCACTCCAGTATTCTTGGGCTCCTCTTGTGGCTCAGCTGGTAAAGAATCTGTCTGCAATGAGGGAGACCTGGGTTCCATCCCTGGGCTGGGAAGGTCTTCTGGAGAAGGGAAAGACTACCCACTCCAGTATTCTGGACTGGAGAATTCCATGGACTATATATAGCCCATGGGGTCGCAAAGAGTTGGACATGACTGAGTGACTTTCACTGGGAGGGCAGCCAGAGGCTAAGAGAGGTAAACACTGCAGTTGAAATATTTTTTAAAACAACATTTCACCCGTCTTACTTCCAGGATGTGGACATATGTGCATAAAGGAGGGAGTCTCCTACATGTGTCATGTGGATGACTCTCCCCATCTCGTCACCAGCACCTAACTCCCAAAATACAGAGGTGGATTCGTTTGGCCAATGTGATAATATTAATTCCCTTTGCAGTAGCAAAGGTTTGAGCTGCAGCCATTCTTAACACTGTTGTTTGAATTACTTTATAGGGTCTTTTGAAGGCTTTCTTTTTTTTTTTTTTTTCATTTATTTTTATTAGTTGGAGGCTAATTACTTTACAATATTGTAGTGGTTTTTGTCATACATTGACATGAATCAGCCATGGATTTATAGGGTCTTCTGATAGACTTTAAGTATCTGGAAAGAGGGGACACTACAATGCATACTGAAAACTTTCTTTGGAATTTCACTCAGGCTAGCTCCCTCCTCATGAATCAGTTCTCCAGCAGACCTTATACTCACTCTCTCTTCCTCAGGTGAAGAGCATATCACTTTCCATCTTCATTTCACATATTCCATGTCTATTGAGCAATGATTTTGGTAAATTCGCCTCATTCAAATAATGAAAAAAATCAGTGGTTTGAGTATCTCATAACAATAGAAGCAGCTTACACTAAAAGCCCTCTAGTAACAGCCATGCGGCTAAAGCAAACACAGGAGAAATTTATATCCTATTCCTTTTTATTTTATTCACATGTGTATAAAGAAACACAGCCCTGAGCCCTAATGGCAAGTGATAACAGTTGTATCAGTTTGATTTGAGCCCAAAGAGGGCAAACAAAGAGAACCAGTCGCCTCTGACTCCCCAGCTACCTTCCTGGTTTGCCGCAGTGGCCTGGTCTAATGGGCTGTTTCTCGCTTGCTGTTACCACCACCCAAGTCCAGCCATTTTGTGTCATTTACTGAACATCCTCATAAACTGTCTCACATCTCTCTCCTTCCCAGATTACTATGCACACACCCACAGATTCATGCCAAGACCCAGGTTTTTATCATGTTATTTCTTTGTTCGTAGGTGTCTATAACTACTGGATCAAGCCCAGACTCCACCGAGGGATTTACAATATTTGTGGCCCTTCAAAATGTGTCTCCTCTTAAGTTCAGTGACATACATCATTCATCATTCCTCGACGCCAGGGGAAAGGCCCTTCCATCTTTCACATTCAAAGCAGCACAAGAAGTTATACCAGTAACTGCACAACCTCAAAAGGTACCATTTGTATATAACCTGAACAACTATAGGTGGGCAGTCCTGAGCCTGGACTGCTCTATAGAATAATTTCTAGCTCAAAAAGTTGTTCTGAGAATTAAGTAAGAGAGAAACATTTACTTTTTCTGGATTCAGTTTTTCTTTTGTAGGTAAAAACTGTTAGGACTGTAACATAACATTTTGAGGCATTTCTTACAATTATGAGTATGGGTGTGTATTCATTCATTCATTTAATAAAAATCTTTTTGACCATATAGCATATGGGATCTTAGTTCCCCAACCAGGGATTGAACCAGTGACCCTGCACTGGAAGCACGGAATCTTAACCACTGAACCCCCGGGGAAGTCCGAAGTAACGTAAAACAGTACATCTAAAACATAGGGGCTGGTGTCTGGCATGGACTTATTACTTCCTTCCCAAAATTTTTACTTCTTTATAAGGTCACTTGGGAAACTGAAAAAGTTCAAAAGAGTCATTTCATAGAAGTCTTTGCTTCTAAATAAGTGATTTTAAATCCCTTCCTATCAATTTGGGAGGAAAGGAAAAATGCATGGAACAAGCAAGACATATCCAAAAGCCCTCTGTTCAAAAGTGTCTCCTTTCAGCGTGGTCAGCTCTAGCCTGTGCACTGGAAATACCAGCGGAGTCTTTAAAAGTACTGATGCCTAGGTCTAAACTCAGACTCTGATATCACTGGTCTACAACAGGGCCTGGGAAATGGGCTTGTTAAAGATTCCCAGGAGATTCTACTGCATAAGCAAGGATGAGAAACACTCTCTCTACACATGACATACCTGGAAATCAACTGATTTGTTAACATTTTTCGATAAAGGTGTTCATCGCTTGCTCTACCCACTTCCATGTTAGGATACTAGTAATTCACACCTTAGTATCAGTTCACTTTAATTAGATCACATTTCCCTCTTTTGAGATGAAAATTTTGAAATGAAGTGAGCGGGCAAAGGAACAACAAACAATGGAGAGGAAAAACATCTCTCTATTTCATAAGCTATAAACAACACTCCTTCTCAAAGGAATTTCAGAATTTCATTTATGTCCCCATTTCTAAAACCTCACATTCCTACTTGCGATGAATCAAAATACAAAATATTTTAAATTAAGAAGAAGCTTAAAATACTAAAGTAGAAAGAATATTAGACTTGAGACTCTGAAAGCTTGTTTGACTCCCAGATCGATCACCTACTAACATTTCTGGGACTTAATTTCTTCATCTCTACTAGGGGATTAAGGTAAGGATTGAGTAAAATACTGTAAGTAAAAACTCCTGGAATATATTAGGCATTCAGTAAATCCTATTGAACTAAAAACTCTCCAGGAAAGGGAAGAATTAACTCATATCCTACCTCTGGGGCTGCCCCTAGAAATATCTATCTCCCTGAGATCATAAAAACTGATGGCTACTGTTGCTCAGTGATAGTTCATGCTGACATTATTTTAAAACTAGTTTTTAAGCAACAGATCCCAAAAACACTTCTCTAATCAAAATACTGGTTTCTTTAGATTTTTCTCATTGGACTCATTTCTAAATCCTTTAACGATATTTATTACTTTTCCCTAAACGCTGTTTATATGGTCTCCTTCAAATTGGGAAGCCTGTGATAATTATCATTTTCCATTCTACTATTGCTAATTAAAACTTACACAGCTGGACAATCTAGTAAACTTGTTGGGCCACCTCAATAATTAATCCTCCCATCCTCAACTCTAAATATGCAGGCACATGTGGCTAAGGTCCATACATACCCAAAGATCTTCCATAACATGTGTCACAAATTACAAAAGTTATTTTTTCCATGTCACCCTTCTCAAGTCTTAACCAAGAATATTCATGTGTATTATTAAACATGTTCCTGATGTGAGATTTTTAGATCATCTTCCACAATCATCATGAAAAATATTAATCATGCAACAATCAAAAAGTATTTATTTAGCACTTAGAATATGTGTGCAGTGGGGTAGAGGCAATTACTCAACAATTAAGACATTTTTTCACATAATTACATATCTAAAATTAGCCTTCTTGAACATTAAACACTCTTGTTCAGTTCAGTTCAGTCACTCAGTCGTGTCCAACTCTTTGCATCCCCATAGACTATAGCATGCCAGGCTTCCCTGTCCATCACCAACTCTCGGAGCTTACTCAAACTTGTGTCCATTGAGTCGGTGATGCCATCAAACCATCTCATCCTCTGTCATCCCCTTCTCCCACCTTCGATCTTTCCCAGCATCAGGGTCTTTTCAAATGAGTCAGTTCTTTGCATCAGGTGGCCAAAGTATTGGAGTTTCAGCTTCAGTATCAGTCCTTCCAATGAATATTCAGGACCGATTTTCTTTAGGATGGACTGATTGGATCTCCTTGCAGTCCAAGGGACTCTCAAGAGTCTTCAACACAACAGAAAAGCATCAATCTTGTTACTTCATCCATTTTTCATGGTCGATGATACCAACTGTCTTTATATAACCTAAGCATTAATAACAGGAAAATCTTTTCCACTGTTAATCATTTTACTAAAATCATACTTCCAGGACACTTGACAGCTAGTATTCATATTCCCTGAGAAGATACACCCTGAGGAAGACACATTAGCCAAAAGAAGATTCAAGCAACAAATCTGGGCTTTGGGAAAATAAAAAGCTTCAACATCCTCATATCTACAAACATAGAAATCAGCTTCATTTTCTCATTTTCTGAGATTTGAATATGCTTTGGGGTTGTCATCTGATCCCATATAAATACAAAAAAAAATTTAAGTTGCAAAAATTGGTACCAGGTTACCCTTACTTGCATAATAAATTGCACAATTAAAGTACATATCAAAGATATAAGGAAAAAAGCAGTAACTATCAAACTGTTCTGGCATTGACTCAGAGAAAGACATGAATTATACATCATGACCAAGCACATATATATATATAATGAAAGCCAAGTTTCACAAAATAGTATTTATCCTACCTTATGTAATTCTACTTGTTTTAGCACTTTAGTTCATTAAATTGATTTCGCAACCACTAACGCACTGAGATATACTTTTTGAGAAACAACCATCTAAAGAGTGAAAGGGAAAATATTTACTCCTGAGGCAAATGTCTTCACCCCAAAACGAAGACATTTGGTCTTTGATCTTAAACTAGTACTTATTTAACTTAAGATATGTTACATTAAGCTATATTTAACTTAAGATATGTTACAAAGAAAAAGAAATGCAAGAAGGCACTGTGGTTGTCTGAGGAGACTTTACAAATAGCTGAGGAAAGAAAAGAAGCAAAAGGCAAAAGAGAAAGGGAAAGATATGCCCAAATGAATGCAGAGTTCCAGAGAATAGCAAGGCAAAATAAGGAGGCCTTCTTAAGTTAACAATGGAAAGAAATAAGAGGAAACCAATAGAATGGGAAAGACTAGAGATCTCTTCAAAAAACTGGAGATATCCAGGGAACATTTCATGCAAGAATGGACCAAAAAAAGGACAGAAACATTAAGGACCCCAATAGAAGCAGAAAAGATTAAGAAGAGGTGGCAAGAATACACACAGAAGAACTATGCAAAAAAGAGGTCTTAATGGCCCAGATAACCATGATGGTGTGGTTACTCATCTATAGACAGACATCCTGGAGTGTGAAGTCAAGTCGGCTTCAGGAAACATTATAATGAACAAAACTAGTTGGAGGTATGGAATTCTAGCTAAGCTATTTAAAATCCTAAAAGATGATGTTTTTAAAGTGACGCACTCAACAGGCCAGCAAATTTGGAAAACTCAGTAGTGGCCACAGGACTGAAAAATGTCAGTTTTCATTCCAATCTCAAAGAAGGGCAGTGCCAAAGAATGTCCCAACTACTGTACAATTGCACTCATTTCACATGCTAATAAGGCTATGCTCAAAATCCTTCAAGCTAGGCTTCAGCAGTACATGAACAATGAATTTCCAGATGTACAAGCTGGATTTCGAAAAAGCAGAGGAACCAGAGATCAAATTGCTATCATCTGCTGGATCATGGAGAAGTCAAGAGAATTCCAGAAAAATATCTCCATCTGCCTCATTAACTATGGAAAAACCTTTGACTGTTTGATCACAACAAACTGTGGAAAATTCCTAAAGAGATGAGAATACCAGACCACCTTACCTGTCTCCTGAGAAACTTCTGTTTAGGTCAAGAAGCAACAGTTAGAACCTTACACGCAACAAGTGACTGGTTCAAAACTGGGAAAGGAGTAGGCCAAGACTACATATTGTCACCCTGCTCATTTAACTTCTATGCAGAGTCCATCATGCAAAATGCTGGGCTGGACAAATCCCAAGCTGGAATCAAGATTGCCAGGAGAAATATCAACAACCTCAGATATGCAAATGACACCACAAGGTGAAGAGGAACTAAAGAGTCTCTTGATGAGGGTGAAAGAGGAGAGTGAAAAGCTGGTTTAAAACTCAACATTCAAAAACTAAGATCGTGGTATCTGGTCCCATCACTTCATGGCAAAATGAAGGGGAAAAAGTGAAAGCATCGACAGATTTTATTTTCTTGGGCTCCAAATCACTGTGGATGGTAACTGCAGCCTTGAAATTAAAAGGCGACTGCTGCTTGGAAGAAAAGCTATGACAAACCAAGACAGTGTATTAGAAGGCAGAGACATCACTTCACTGACAAAGGTCTGTATAGTCAAAGCTATGGTTTTTCCATTAGTCATGTACAGATGTGAGAGTTGGATGACAAAAAAGGTTTGATGCTTTCATATTGTGGTGCTGGAGAAGACTCTTGAGAGTCTCTTGGACTGCAAGGAGATCAAACAAGTCAATCCTAAAGGAAATCAACCCTGAATACTCATTGGAAGGACTGTTCCTGAAGCTGAAACTCCAATCAATTGGACACCTGATGCAAAGAGCTGACTCACTGAAAAAGACCCTGATGCTGGTAAAGACTGAAGGCAAAAGGAGAAGCGGGTGGCAGAGGATGAGATGGTTTGATAGCATCACTGACTTAATGGACATGAATATGAGCAAACTCCAGGGCTTCCCTGGTGCCTCAGACGGTAAAGAATCCGCCTGCCATGTGGGAGACCTGGGTTCTATCCCTGGGTCGGGAAGATCCCCTGGAGGATGCCATGGCAACCCAGTACAGTATTCTTGCCTGGAGAATCCCCGTGGACGGAGGAGCCTGACAGGCTACAGTCCCTGAGGGTGTACAGAGTCGGACACAACTGAGACGAGTAAGCGGCAGGAGATAGTGGAGGAAAGAGGAGCATGGTGTGCTACAATCCATGGGGTTGCAAAGATTGGATACAACTTGGTGACTGAACAACAAAATATTACAAACTGAAAACTACTTAAAAATCTTTTAATTGAATATTTCAGGCTTTCACACAGTTTATTAACCTTAAGATCAGATCCTCTAAGCCCTAAACTATGATGTCAGAAGTTGAGTTCCACTCAGAGTTTCTGTTATAAAGAATTTCTGAAACCCCTATGGTGTGTTTTGGATGTACCCAAGAATTCACCCTGGCTGTTGCTCACTGTTACAGCCAGTAGCCTCCACAACTGCCACTTTAGTACAACCTCTGCCGCCACAGGCAGAGCCTGTTCTGCTCCACTGGTAAGGGGAAGAGAATATTCTTTCCCTCTATACCTGTGGAGCAAGGACGAGAGAAGCCCAGGCACCCAGGCACAAACAGCTGAGACAGGTCCTCCATGCTGTGCCCACAGCCCTTTCCCTTCCCTGGCTTCCCATGCTGCCAGCTGGCTGCTTAAGATGGGTTCTAGAACCGAGAACACACTTAACCACGAGCCACACTCCCTCCCTACTCTGGGGAAGATTCCTTGCCCCATAATGAAGGTGAATCCCGTTCCAGGAGTTCATCATCCCAGGACTTCCATTGTCTTCAGTTTGTCAGGTACATCTGACATGAGAATCCCAGCTGTGGAGAGGATTCAAGCCTTTTCCCCCAGCAAGCCTTCCAGGTCCTCCATGTGAGTCACTGGGTATCTAGATTTAATTCCAGATGTCAGGCACATCTCAGTCTGGGTATAGCCCAGTCAGAACATCTTATAAACACAGTATCTACTCAGTGTTCTAACTTTGAGAATCTTAAGCGTGTTATTTAGGGAGCTGATTCCAGTAAAGTCACTTCAAGACTTTTATTTGTCATCCAGCCACATCTTTTAGTCTAAGCTTTGCCTCTTTCCTAATATCATGCTTCCAGGAATATAAATAACATTCTCTCTAAGATGACTGTTAATCAGGAAGCATAGGTATCTAATTTGCTTATTTAGCACCCAAATATATTCATTCAGAGAAGAAGTTGCCGTTAGAGTCAAACCCTTTTAAGGTTCTTGTTCTGGTTTTCCCACACAGAATAGCCTCTGAATCCAAAGGAATGGGGTTGGGGTGGAGGGGTGGGGGAGAGTTTCTAAAAATGGCTCAGCTTGTATCTGGAAGCTAAGAAGCAAAATATGTGGATTACATATTTTAATCTTAAGGTGAGACATTTTTAATTCACCCTCTAGAACAATAACCACCACCCCCTCCCATTTTGGGGACTTCATAATAGTGGTTTGTAGTTCATCCTAAGGGTTACAAGAAAACTTCCCCTAAGAACTTAGAAATAGGTTGGTAAGAGTAGTCTCTGATAAATAAACTTTCAGATCAACACAATGACCCGAAGAGAAGTTTAGTTACCTTTAAAGAAAAAGAACTGTTCCAGGCCCTCTAGTTTATTGACTGGAAATCCTTACCAAAGAAGGAGTCAAACTGAAAGTGGAGTGGGAGGAAGACCAATACAGCTACCTATAGAAAGAATAGACTCTCCCAGACAGACTCCCCAGACAGGATCTCCAAGATTTCTGAATTACTCACAGACTCTCCCTCAAGGGAGAGTAATGTCCCAAATGCATTTGGGCCTGATTCATCCAACGCCATTGTCTTAATTCAATCCTCACCAAGCAGGCTTCCTGCTTGTTAATTCCAGAGCAAGCCTGCCTAGGGAAGAGAAGGCACTGACCATACAGATTTGGGCTTATCTATCCAACCACAGATACGAACCAAGCTACCCACAGATGCCCAGCCCCTGCCCTAGGCAACAGGGATACAGTGGAGAATTATACATTTGAGGTCCTTGGAACTAATACAAACAAATAAATAAGGAAATTAAAGCTAATGATAAGAACTATGACAAAAAATAAACTAAATAATGGACTAGATAATTGCTGGGGGAGGAGATGAGTGTTTTAAGAATAGGGATCAGGAATACCTTCTTTGAGAAAGTGACATTTAATATAAAATCAGAGGGTGAACCCCACTCTGAACAATTTCCAAAAGCATCTCTCAACTAATCTAAATTATATATCAACAGGATGGTAGAGAAGACCGTGACGATAAGATTTAGAACAATCAGTGTGAAAGGAAGTTTGAGGTACGTAGACAAGTTAGATAAGGGTAGCTCCTTTTTCTATGCTTGCCTTTCACCAACCATAGCACAGGTCCCACCTCACTCCCAAACCCTGCTCAACTCTCTCCCAGGTTTGTGCCTCCGGATATCTGGACTGTGCCTCTGGAACTGTGCCTCTGGAACTGGACTGTGCCTCTGGCTCACTGTTTGATGAGGATCCAGAAGCTACCAGATCAAGCTAGAGGATGAGCGTTTCTAGGCAGAGGACGCAGGAAAAGCTGTGAGGCAAGAACTAGCCTAGCATTTCTTTGGAACTTTCAATCAGCTTGGAGCTTTATAAACAAGGTGAAAGTAATAGGAGACATGGATAGAGAAGTCGGCAAGGACAGAGCCACAGGAAGAGAACTGGATTTTATTACAAGCCAACAGGAAGCAAGGGAGTTACATGATTGATTTACATGTTTAAAAGATCTCATAGCTGCTATGTAGAAAATAAACTGCAACATAGTAGAAGAGGCTCTAAAAGTAACCCAGGCAAGCAGTAACATGGCTTGAGCCCGGTGGCGGCAGTAGTGTAGGGGAGAAGTGAATGGATCTAGGGCATATTTTGAAGATGGATCCCTAGAACTTTCAACAGACATATATGCGTGGAGTCATGTTTTGGCTTGGCAAAAAAAAAGTGGCGCCTTTTACAGAAATTGGGAAAACAGCACTGGGGAGGCATTCAGGGCTTTTCAATGAGCATATCAGTTTGAGATGCTCACTAGAGACACAAGATGTCTGTTAGGAAGTTGGGGCTCCTAGAAAATGTTGTGATGGATATACATAAATTGAGAAATTATCTGTGCCTAGATGGTTGGAGCATAAGAAGACTGAGCGCTGAAGAATTGATGCTTTGGAATTGTGGTGATGGAGGACTCTTGAGAGTCCCTTGGGCTGCAAGAAGATCAAACCAGTCAGTCCTAAAGGAAATCAACCCTGAATATTCATAGGAAGGACTGATGCTGAAGCTCTAATACTTTGGCCACCTGATGCGAAGAGACAACTCATTGGAAAAGACCCTGTTGCTGGGAAAGATTGAAAGCAAAAGAAGAAAAGGGTGGCAGAGGATGAGATGGTTAGATAGTATCACTGACTCAAAGGACATGAATTTGAGCAAACTCTGGGAGGACAGAGGAGGCTGGGCTGCAGTCCATGGGGTGCAAAGAGTCAGACATGACTTAGCAACTGAACAACAAGATGGTCCTTAAAGCCATGGTATTCCCATCCTTGTGACGGTTTTTTTTTTTTTTCCACTGTACAATAAATAAACTGAATAATTCACCAAGGCATAAAGACAACCTGGGATGCCCCACAGCAGATGGCTGGCTTTGCCCCAGCTGGGCCTGCCTGTCTGCTTTGTGTGCACCTAACTTCAGACCTGCTTCTACAAGGGTGTCTTGCTGTGATTCCACATATAAAATTCTGTGACCCAGGGCCCTTTTTTTCTTGGGGATCCAATGTGGAAATCTGAAGAACTGACATGTATTTAAAGTATTTTTTTAATGTATCTAAATGCTTATTTGGTTGATTAAAAAAATATTACACAGAGGGGAAACTATAAATAAGCAGATTAGGAGACCAAAACTAAACCCTTGAGTCGACAGGGCCATAGTTCACTCACCAGAGCTCTTTGACTTCAGGTTCAAGGTGGAAGGGCTCTATTATTAGAATTATTATTAGAAAATTCTATTACTAGAGAATATTCAGAGGCTGTTGGTTAAGTCACCCGATAAACTAAGCATCAAAGAAAGTAATAAAAGAACTCCTAGATTTAAGTTAACATGAGACGATTTCACTTCAGCCCTTAAAATGTTATTGATTAACTATTCTGTGACCACTGTGTTGACTTCCTGCTCTCCAGGCTCCATTCTCAGCAGGGCAGACAGACCACACAGTGGGACAGAGCTAGATAGAGAGAGTGAGATGCCTTTTGAGTGAGAAAGTAATAGGCAGTTCCAATGAGAAAAAGTAAACTGCCCTACAGGGGATTTCTCGACACTGAACAAAATCTTGGTTGACATACGAAACTTCATGTTCCTATCTAGAATGAAAATTTAAGTTTTTACCTAAGTACTATTGATGCAATTAAATGTAGTCAGTTGACACATTGTTTTTAGATGCCCTTAGCACTTTTAGTGGAGTCTTCTAAAGAGATTTCCGTGCCCCCATTCTCATTTATCATTTACCACATTTTCTGTGTAAATCTGAAAGATTCTGTGCTTAATTGGGCTTCCCTGGTGGGCTGCCATCTATGGGGTCACACAGAGTCGGACACGACTGACGCGACTTAGCAGCAGCAGCAGGTGGCTCAAACAGCGAAGAATCCTCCTGCAATGTGGGAGACCTGGGTTTGATAGCTGGGTTGGGAAGATCTTATTTTAGAGAGCAACAGTTAGTAGGATTGCGGAGGAGCCCCCAACTTCCTTCTGTCTCCAATCTGGAGGAGCTAAAGGGCTGGTGGTGGTTGTTTAGTCACTAAGTTGTGTCCGACTCTTGCAACCTCATGGACTGTAGCCTCCAGGCTCCTCTGTCCTTGGGATTCTCTAGGCAAGAATACGGGAGTGGGTTGCCATTTCCTTCTCCAGCTAGAGGGCTGCTCCTCTGATTAAAGGGACTGTTCGGCAGGAACTGATGTGCAGCAGGACACACACTCTCTGCTGCCACAGGAGGGAGACCAGCCAGCCGGCCCTCCAGTAAAGCTCATTCCCAGCCACCTCTGATACCCTTTTGGTGCTTTCTCCTTAGCCTAAGAACATATAGAAAGAAGATCAGCCCACCTGCTCAGCCTGGGAAAGGTCAAGACACCTTGGCATTCTGGCCTTTTTGTTTTTTCCTCTCTAAAACCCCTCCCCTTCCCTTTCTTGAAAACTCTCTCTTATGGGGTAGCTGGACCCCAGATTTGCTGAGCCAGCCTGAGGAGGCTGAGCTAGATCTGCTCCAGGCTTTGGGGCACCTGTGCTCCCTCAACTGTCCTGTCCCCTCACGATGATGGCTGCATCTAACAAGCCATTTAAGCATTAAGATCCAAGAATCTGTTTGGTCTTGGGTTGCAGATCATTTAATATGAACCAGTTTAGGCAGAGGAATTCTCCTTAACATCTCACCTAACTGACTAGAAAGTTACATTGGGGTTTGGGGCCAATGCCCTAATTGGTTATAAATCTGCCTTGCTTTTTTCCCACCATTGACTTGAGTGTGCATTTCCCTTGGGAACCTGGAAGAGAGAAGTGGCCATGAGAGGGCAAGATTTCCTGTATCTTGAGATCCCCAGGCCAAAATCTCTATTAATAGCACTCTTTACTAGCATCTCCATTTCATTATTATCAACAGTCAGGCTTCTGAAGGGCTCAAGAAGTCACACACATTTTTTTAATGTCTGAACTTTAGATGAGTTGTTATAAAAGCACCTTTGTTCTGCACGATGCATTGTACCTGGATGAAAGAACTCATTCTAAAAGGAAAACACTGCCCTCCCCCACCACGCCAGAATCCATTGTTTGCCACAAAGGCAGCATCGACTTCAATAGGAGGTAGTAATCACATACATATACAGTCATGACCCAGTTTGACGTTTTTTTTTTAATCTATGAGAGTCTTTAGTAAACCTTTTGTAATATTTTTATTCTTTACTACTGATTTCTATGGCATTGCACAAAAATATCCCCCTGCTTTCCTCATTTCTCTGCATTATCCCCTGAGGTCAGTTTTATTTTAGGTGCTCAGTTCACAAAGTAAAACCAGGAAAGAAATCTGCCCATGTTTAGCTACAAAAATAATAGTTTCAAACCTGTTGTTCTGATTTCCTTCTTGGATGCTTTCTCATTGAGAATTACAGAACTCAGGCTCTAGTTCCTGTAGCCACCTTCAGACTTCTGTCTGGAATGGACCTGAGCCCAGAGACCTTCCTTACCTTTAGTTGAACTAGATGCACATCCACATGCTTGCTGTCTGAGTCCTGCTGGACCGAATAGGTTAGGTCTCGGACCCTCTCTGAGGTCATCCGGAGCCAGGTCTCGATCTCAGGTAAGTGGAGGACAATCTTCCAGTCAGCCCCTGTATGTAACGGGGGAGGCTTTTCGTACTGCTGGTCAGGATCCATGTCCCTCATCACCTCTTCTCCCTCACCCTGCTCCACAGTGGGCGTCAGGTTGATGGCCATGGGTGAAGCATCAGTAGCCATGGGATCCAGGTCCTGTGACCTCAGAGGGGAAAGTGTCACGCTCATGGTTAACATGGAGAAGTCTAAACCTTACTTCTTTCCAAAACAGCTGAAAGGCAAGAGGAAAGAAGAAAGCAAAAGTCAGACAAGATTGCCAAATAAAGGAATGATACTTTGCAGAAGAAACAAGATTTCTAAATTAAGCCAGCTTTCTAAATTAAGAAACCATAGCTCATAACAAAAACAGAAAGAGGTGCTCTGAGTTTCTACCAACTAGGTCCAAGACTCAGCATAAAACAGGAACACAAAACTGCATGGTAATGCCTACCCCAACATCCATTCTCTTCTTACTTCTTAATAGCAAAATCCTAGTTTTCAGTTCTGTATACCTTTGCCAAGAATTTAAAACTACATTCCCTGCCTCCATCGGAGCTTGCTGTGGTCATGTGGCTAAGTTCTGACCAATGAAATGCATGGTTTCTTTTAAGATAAAGTTGATTAGTTTACTAATGATCTAACTATGTCATTTATCTTTTTTCTGTAACCAATTTGACATAAAATAACAGCTCAGGATCTTATACTTTAAACATTTTAAATAGACATTATTTTTAGTTTCAGGAAAAACTTCTACTCGGGGCAATGGGTTCCTTGTCCTTTTCTAAGTCTTTTTCTAGTTCTATGCATTCAAGTCAGTTTATAGCCTCATTTCCCCATAGATGAAAGGCAGCTGATCAAAATATGAAATGTGATTATCAGAAAGTAGCTATATTTCTTTATATTCTTAAGATTAACTTAATAACAAAAACAAAATTATTTTACCTATAAACATGGAGGGGGAATAAACAAAAAAGTTCCCAGTTTGACTTGGAATATGTCACATTCCATACAGGAATGAGCACAGGGAATAATAAGACTTATTGAAATGACAAAAGCCTTAAGAATAATTTATTCTTATGACATATTATTTCAGAAGCTTTCTAAATCATACTCCCTCTCCCAATTTCTTGATTTTTTAAATTACATGATAAGGGGGTTAACAGATGAATTTTTGAAAACAAAGTTATTTGCAAAGAGCAAAACATTATGTTATAAGGTAAGTTTATCACATTGGTACCTGCCTTAGTGAATGGTTTTAGGCTTCAACAGCTTTTCTACACCTGATTACAAGAGGGAGAAATCCACACCCCACATTTTTAACCACTCTCACATGCAACCTTTAAAATAACAATAATACTAGACTTGACTGTTTTTTAAAAACTAACAGAATCCTGCTCAAACTCTTCCAGAAAATTGCAGAAGAAGAAAATGTCTCCATCACCCTGATACCAAAACCAGACAGAGATGCTACAAAAAAAGAAAAAAACAGGCCAGTATCACTAATGAACATAGATGCAAAAATCCTCAACAAAATTCTAGCAAATAGAATCCAACAATACATTAAAAGGATCATACATAGTGATCAAGTGGGCTTTATCCCAGGGATGCAAGGATTCTTCAATATATGGAAATCAATCAATGTGATACACCATCTTAACAAATTCAAAGATAAAAAACATATGATCACCTCAATACAGGCAGAGAAAGCTTTTGACAAAATTCAATACCCATTTATGATAAAAAAAAAAAAAAAATCCCCAGAAAGTAGGCACAGAAGAAACTACCTCCACATAGTAAGGGCCATATGTGACAAACCCACAGCAAACATTATTCTCAATGCCAAAGAACTTAAACCTGATCTTCTAAGATCAATAACAAGACAAGTGTACCCACTCTCACTACTATTACTCAACATAGTTTTGGAAGTCCTAGCCACAGCAATCAGAGAAGAAAAAGAAATAAAACGAATGCAGATTTATAAAAGATGAAGTAAAACTCTCACTGTTTACAGATGACATAATACTATACATAAAAAACCTTAAAGATGCCACTAGAAAATTACTAGAGCTGATCAATGAATATAATAAAGTCACAGGATATAATAGTAATACACAAAATCCCTTGTATGCATATACACTAACAATGAAAAATCAGAGAGAAATTAGGGGGAAATCAATTAGAATGTATCAAAATTTCACTAAGAGGGATAAAACTCCAGAAGAGTGAGCTTTCTTATGTTCAGTCACTCAGTTGTGTCTGACTCTTTACAACCCCTTGAACTCTAGCCTGCCTGGCCCTTCTGTCTATGTGATTTTCCAGGCAAGAATACTGGAGTGGAAATACTGGAGTGGAGAAGGGAGTGTCATTCCCTTCTCCAGGGGATCTTCCCAACCCAAGGATCTAACCCAGGTCTTCTGTATTGCAGGCAGATTCTTTACCATCTGAGCTACCAGGTAATGTGTGTTATTTATACCAGATATGTCCGTAAGACTTTCCAGAGGAATAAATATGGAAGATTCTTGCTTCTGGAAGTTTGCATATTAAGACTGATAACACAGATGTGGTTATATATGTAAAGGACAAATAGAGTAGATTAAAACAAATAAAAACATTAAAGAAAAATGCATTAATACCTGATTGCATCACACATAAGTAAAGGGCAAAGAAACCTTATATTCAAGCTGTGAAGGCAAAATTTTCCTGCATATACCCTGTGACTCAGATGTTAAAGAATCTGCCTGCAATGCAGGAGACCCAGATTCGATCCCTGGGTCAGAAAGATCCCCAAGAGAAGGAAATGGCTACTCACTCTAGTATTCGTGCCTAGAGAATTTCATGAACAGTAAAGCCTAGCAGGCTACTGTCCATGGGGTTGCAAAGAGTCGGTCACACTTGAGCCACTAACACTTCTCACAAAATTTCAACCTGCATAGGATGTTTTTATGTTTAGTTGTTCAAACTGTGAAGAGAATTCCCATAACCCAGTAAAGCAAAGCAATACTTTATTTGAAGTATATTTCAACTTCTGTCTATTTGTTTTCCCTCACATACAGCTTTGCCCCTGGGGAAGGAATACCGTCAGTGTCATAGCAGCAGAGCAAGCCCAGGAAGTGGCATTAGATTGATTAATCATCCATTTTCATGGGAACTAATTACAATAAACATTTAATTTTCAATTCCAGTAGCTCACAATTAAATGTACCACCCATGGATAACCACCCTCTATTTCTGATTTTCACAAAATTCCATCTGATTTCCCAGATAAACTGATACTTTAAAGGAAAACTGCCTCATATTGTAGAGATCTACAATAACAGTCTTCCTGTGCATTTTTCCTGCCTTTATCTCAACTAGTCAAGCTTGCTTTCCCATCAAATTAATGGCTCTATTTGAATGCAAACAAATAGTAGGAAATTCAGCACAACTCTATACATTCTTCCAAATTCTCAGTTTTGTATTTTTCTTTTACAGGGGGTTCATGTAATAAGATTCCTTTCCAGTCACAGATAAATTTGAGAGGGGTGGAGGGTGGGGAAGCCAATAGACCACAACTTCTGATGATGCAAATGAAGCACTGATTCAAGTACATACGGATACCTATGCAGTTATAACTCTGGCTCTGAAGCTGTATGAGAGGAGTGATCAACCAGCTTTTTGGAATCCAGGGACCTCCTGTTCCCCTCCCCCATCAAATGCGTATCTGTGGTCACCTTTCCAGCATTAGAGATAATACCACCTTTATCCCAGCTGCTGTTAAAAATAACATAGATCTTCCCACAAATCCTTTCCTTTCCACAAATCCAAAGAAGATTCAACATTTAAAGTGCAAAAGGCAAAAGCAGATTTTAAAACTTTAAAAAAAATCTTTGTGGGAAGGTTTTTCTCACCACACTCTATTTATCATCCTACAGAAACTGAAGAAACATGCCATGGATTGCTCACTAACAAGGACTGCTGCTGCTACCTCCCTGATAGTCCACAAGTTTTCCATCGAAACCTGACGTTACAGAATACATTCAACGTGAATAAGACATTTAAATAAGGAGCGTGTTCTTTGACCAAAGTAGGAAGCAAAAAATGCAGCTACACACGCATCAAAACTGCCCACCTCTTTCTTTCTCTTGTGATTTTCTCTGTTAAATAAAAGAACAGAAAAGCCAGAAATCTGCTGCTGTACTCACTGTAAATGCTTTTGTCTCTAAAGGTCCTTCAGGATTAAGTGCCTGGCTCCTCCTCCTCTCCCTACTCGGGTTCTCTTCTTATAGCCAAACAAGATAAAGGGCCCTATCAGGGCTGCTTCATGCCAGCAGGACACTGGCGAGCCTGTAGAGGACCAGCTTCATGCACTCTTAGTGCCCTAAATCTCCAGCAGAGAGAGGGCTACTGCACTGTCCCTATTTGGAAGCTAATGTATAAGCTCCAGTCCTGTGCAGTCATAGGCTGGCCTTTTGCGAACAAGCAGTGATAAGGCTGCTGAGAAAAAGGAGTTAGTTGCCAAAACAAGGATCACTATGAAAAAGAGTATTTGGGTGGACAGAGCACATCCAGGCATGGTTCAGAAGAATCAAGACCATATACCCCCAAATCAAGCAATTTTAAAGCAGGATAAATTTTAAAATGTACAAATAAATTAATAGTACTATAGCAACATAACCAGTTGACAAAGTCAATTTGAGCTAAATGCATTCAGGCCCTATCTCTTTTCTTAGGAAGAAACTGCTTTTCCCAAAACAAGAGCATCTTCATGTGTATAGTTTGAAAGATGGTCTTATCATCATGTAAATCAACCCCAAACCTAAATACTTACTGTCAATCTTCCCTTACCCTACTCATTCCACAAAAAAAACAAGTGAGAGACTAAAGCATAAGTCTTGCCAAATTAACAAATATGCTCACAACAAAGGACATGCCACAGAGCTGAGGTAGAGAAAATTAAGTTAGGCATCACTAAGTGTCCTTGTTTCTTTTTCTTCATTTTTTGCTTTCGTATTCTCATAATTACTCTTCACAGAACCTATTCATAGAGACACTGAATTTTGAAAGAGGAAAAAAAGTTCCACGGAATGCTTTGGTTTTTGTCTATGGCTAGCTCTCATGCTTTGACTGCATTAAGGAAAAATAAATGAACTCAAGAGGTGCACCCTATATCCGCTTCCAGGACTCTAGAATCAGGCTCTGCAAAGAAAACACAAAAACAAGCTTAATAAATGGCTTAATTAAATGTCTCGGCCTACCCAGATGAATGAGGCTCTAATTCATCACCTAGTTTTAAATCTTGCAGCCTGTCTACCTCCCCAGCCTCTTGTGAGGTCAAGGGTTGAGAAATTTTAAGTGGCTTTAAGTTATTTAACAGGAGAGCCAAAGAATTCCCACAAAATAGTTAAATTTGTACTTAGGGGGAAAAAGAGTGCCTTTTGTAAGATGCTCCTCAGGAAGTTCCCATCATTACCCACTCCTCCTTCTTCTTCGCCCCCCTCTCCCAGCCCCAAGCCCTCTAGCACTCATCTGGGTAACACTGTTCAGTGAGATCACTGTGGTAACCTCAGATTAGGCTCACTTTCTAATCCTCCTACGTAACAGAGCAGCCTGCAAATGGGTATCAGTGAGAAGAAGAAGCTCAAGCTTCAAGTACACAGGCTTAAGGAGTAGGGAGGGGGATGAATATAGCCTGTAAATAGTGGGGCCTAGACAGATTTCTATAATTTAAAAGGTCTTCTTGGTGTTATCACTGATGTTCTCCCCCATCCTTTTCCCCTTTGATATATCCTTTGTATATGGCTGCCCCTCAAGCAAATGGCTGATTTCATCCTACTAATCACACAGAGACCATGAGCCCTCTCCTGGGTCTCTTCTCGATCACTGCTAACTCCTTTGCCCAGAGCATGGGGTCTTGTGTCAGCCATAACACACTTCATCAATTGTCTTCCTTGCTTAACTCCTCCTCCCGCCCTCCCCCCACCCACCTCCTATTATTTAGATCCTCCTCCTGTGGCACGGACACCCAGACTGACTCAGTTAGTCATCACACCTCCCATGTCTTCCTTCCATCACTGCAGTGGTCCGTTCCTGTCACTCCAAGATTCAGTTCGCTACTTCACTCTGCTTGGGGTGGGGTAAGGAGCACAAACACTCATCAGCTGCAAATAGTGCCCATAGTCATGAATTTGTGGATCTGAACTCAGAGACGCTCATGAGTGTTCATATTTCTTATCCCCACTCCAAGTTGCTAATAATCACCTTTAAGCATTAGGCAGCCACCTTTCTGTTGTTCAAGAAAATGTCTTGGGGAGAACTGGATTTGTAAAACTAATACATAATTTATATATTCATTACTTTTGTCAATGCTATTAATAGAAAGAAAATGAAATGAGATTTATATCAAACCAACTGACATTACTGAGAATCAACTATATATAAGGCACCATGTGTATATGTAACTCATCAGATTACTTTCAAGGAAATTATAATTAATGGGGACAATTTCCCTCGCTCCACTCTCCCCTTAGACACACACACACGTGCACACACACTCATCTACTAATACCTTTAACATAGGCAGAATGTGGGCAAACAAAGCCCTGTGGGGGCCCTGTGGGGTGGCATTAATCCTGGATAGAGGAAAGATAAGGAAGAACCTGAAGAAGGAAACATTTGAGATAGGCTTGTAAAAGTGGGTATGATTTAGATGGGCAAAAATACAAGGGAGATGGGGGAAGAATTCCAGCCTGGAGGAAATACATGGACAAAGACACCTCAACATCAAGAACTGGGGAGAATCTGCAAATAATTCAGTGTTGAGAGGAATTGGGAGCTTGATGGGATGGGAACCAGAAGCAATTAAGACTACAAGGTAAGCTGCAACCGTGTTATAAGAACACTTTGAACACCATACAATGGAGTTTGAAATGAATCTCACAGGGATCAGGAACTCTGAAAAGACTGCAAGAGAAGAGAATAGAATTACAGTTGTGTGCTAGAATGAGACAGAAAAATCAATATACAAACTCTTATTTACCAAGAAAATTAAATGAGAAATAAGCATTATGAGAGAATCAACATCTTTTCCAGGCAAACTTCATCAATATAAAATGTAATCTTAAAAACTTCTTTATACCCCATAAAAAACAGAAAGAAAGACTGATTGAGACAGGAAGACTACAAGTCTGACTTTTAGATCAGAGTGATTAAAGGAGTTCTGTGCTCTGTTCTACCTACTCCATTAAATATAAAAGAGTTCTCCATTTTTAGCTCTCTATTAACCCTAGCATCATATATCTGAAGTGGAAAATTTTTTAGGAGCATTTCATGCAATGTTTTTACTTTTTTCTTGTTCTAAAATTTTTTAATTAATTAAAAAGTAACAAATAGTAATTCAAACATTATAAAAATAGATACTATTAAAGTTAAAAGCTACTTCTCTGTCCCAATATTTTCATCCCAAATCAATCAGTGATAAGAGGCTATTTATCTTTTGTGTCCTCTATATGTAAAGTAGAAAGGAAATGAACCCTAAAAGAAAAGTTGTCTTTTAAGATTCTGAAGCCTAAATTAGTCAGCTATCTCTATTAATGAAGCAATATAGAAGTGTTTGCTAATTCAGTGTTGATTTACTAGGTACTAGTATGTATTCTACAGAAAGTTGTCACCTACAAACTGAAAGAATGCTGGGAAATTTCTGCAAAGAGACAGCCAACTGAATATATGTATCTGATTTGGCTCCCTCTAGAAACCTCACTAACACTACTGCAGTGGGGTTTCGGTTTGAAATTTGTTTTAAGTATAAACACTTGAGAATGCGAGGGAAAACAGCAATATTTTTGGCAGCTGAAAATCAAATGAATGTGATAAATGCCTTAGCCAACCCAAGAAAACAAAATCCTAAACTCAGTGGCACAGAGAGCAAAGAACCAACCTGATCTTACCTTAGAATTCTTTAAGTATTTTGAAATTGGTGGAGTCAGATACCTCTGGCATTGGAGATGGAAAAGTACTTAGTGAAAAATTAACTTTACCCAAGAAAAGTCTGGCCTTCCTTCCAACTCCTGAGAGGTAATCTCTAAACTTTTGGAATTTCCTGAGTGATAGGATTATTTTTGTTGTTCATGGTGGGCCCCTTAGTCTACACTAACAAGGTGACGCCTGATGGGAGCTAACCAGACAGAAAGACCATTAATGCAATTGGAGGGCTGGGGCCTTGAGCAACCACATGGGCAGTCATTCAATCATTCATGCCTAAGTAACGAAGCCCCAATACGGATCATCAACACTGAAGCTCAAGCCAACTTCCCAGGTCGGCAATACTCCTTGTACTGCTACCCCAAGTAGCAGTACTACTTGGTTATACACCAAGTACAAGAGGTAATGCATCCCTAAGGACATAGACGCTTTCTACCTGGAAACTTCCCAGTCCCAGATTCCACCCTATGTTTCTTCCTTTGGCTGGTTCTGATTTGCACACTTCTGCTAGAATAAAACTACAATCCTAAGTATAGTGCTCTCCTGATTTCTGTGAGTTGATCTATCAAATTATCCAATCTGAAGGAGTCTGTGAGAATCTCCAAATTTATCATTATCTGGTCTGAGTGAGGACAGTCCTGGGGACCCCAGAACTTGCAGCTGATATCAGAAATCTTGGGCAAATTAGACAGTCTTGAGGAACTGTACCCTTAACCTCAAGTTTCACCTAACTGTGGATAAAGGAGCAATGCTATATTGAAAAGATTAATTCTGATTGAAAAATGTTTAGAGACATTAGAATTTTAGGTCTTTCCTTATTCTGTGTTGCTGGGTTGTTGCACTCACTCCAATTCTAGATGATTATCATTCAGAAAGAATCAATCAGAGGATCTCTGGACTTAGGGGCTCTGGGTAGTTGAATATAGCAGTACCTTGAAAATAGGTGAATTAAGTTAACAGGCATTCAGAGTGCTGAGACCCTGAGTCCTCCTCTGCAACTTGACTCTCCAAAGCCTTTATTCTCCATTTAGGAGACTAGAGACACCTCCCCCACCCCCGCAGGCAGAGTTGATCAGTCCAAGAAGACACAATACAAAAATCTGGCACATCCAGATCACCATACAATGACATTCAGGCCTACCCACACACTCAGAGATTCAACCAGTTTTCTAGTCTCCTACTCCTAAATATGATTAGGCAGTTAAGGATTAGCAGAAATTAAGGAAAAATTCTAATTTGGATAACAGTCGCAAAGGAAGCAAACAAAAAACTTCAACCTGGAGCAAATAGACTACGCAAGGAGAAGATGATGTGGTGAAAAATAAAAATTATCAGAGGTAAGATATTGTATCCATGAAGAATAGAATTTTATTTTTAAAAATGTATAGAAAAAAGAAAAATTTGGAAAAATAAAAACATGATAGCAGAAAGGGAAATCTTAATATAATGGCTGGAAATAAAGTTGAAGAAATCTCACAGAAAGTAAAGCAAAAGATAAATAGACAGAAATTAGGAGAGAAAGATAATCAGGGACCAATCCAAGAGGTCCAAGAATAGGAGTCCCTGAAGGTGAAATGAAAAAGAAAGGAAAATATTAATAAAATCTTATAAGAAAATGAAGGACATGAGTAAGAAGACCCACTCAGTGTATGAAAATAGACACACAATAGGGTACTTTATTGAAATCCAGAATACTAGGAAAATAAGATTTGGGTTAAAGGTAGAGGCATATACAAAGAATTATAAATTAGATTAATTTAGATCTCAATAGTAACTGTGATATTGTGATTTATAGTAAGAATATCTATTTTGTCTTTATCCCCATTTCTGGCACAGAGTTCCTAAAATTCTGGGAATGTCCAAAGCACAAGAGTAAAGAGATCATCTTTCGTTATAATATTTGTTCTTTTGTCCTTCTTACTGAACTAGCTCCAGAGCCATAATGATGAAAGGGGTGTCTTGTTATTCTATAAAGTCTCTTTCAGCTACACCTGAGTTTAAGTTAATGAGGTGACTTTCAGAAAGGATCGGGGCTGATTGCCAGGGAAACCAACCAGATTAAGAGATTGGAACTTTTGGTCCCACTGTTATAGCCACGCGTTCCGGGAAACAAACTCACTCAGAAGGACACTGCAGATAGTGGAGTGCAGTTTATCACACCGGCGGGCCCAAGGGAGAGTCTCCTCTTAGCCAAGGACCCCAACCAGCATTTGTGAAAATCTTTTATACCCCATGTGTACATGTCCAAACCCACCACCCCAAATTCCTTGAAATTTACATAAACAAAGGAAGGGTAAATACAACTACAATAACCCCATCATTCACATGTTATGTGTTCAAACAGTTAATAATCAATAAGCTCGTGGTCACGTTCCAACCAGTTAATAATTGATAATCCCGATAGATATGGAAAAAATTTATGACCTTTCCGGAGGCAGGGGTGATTACGGTATGTTTCCTCTCAGGCAATGAGTAACCTGGATGTGATCTTCAATATTCCCCTGCCCAGAGGGGGTCTTATCCTTTCATTGTCATTCCCATAGGCGCAAACCACAGAGTTCAGAGTCCACTGGAGAGGTGGCCGTGCACGACCAGCACGGACAGGCCTGAGATGGAGTCCAGGCCCTATGAATTCCTTCTTCACCACCCCTCAACTTCTAGGGAGGAGAGAGGGGCTAGAGGTTGAATCAAACACTAATGCCTATGATTTAATTAATCATGACTGTGCAATAAAGCCCCATAGAAACCCAAAAGGACAGGCTTTGGAGAGCCACCAGATTGGTGAACAAGAATGCACCCACAGGCTAGGTGGCTGGGACATCCCAGACTCCACAGAGACAGAAACTCCTGTGCTCAGGACCCTCTGGACTTTGCCCTGTGTCTCTCTTTATCTGGCTGTTCGCTCATATTCTTCATAACCTTTGTGACAAAATGATAATCTAGCAAGTAACCTGTTTTCCTCAGTTCTGTGAGTGGTTCTAATTAATCTAACCTGAGGAAGGGATTGTTTTACAGTCAGTCAGTCAGATGCACAGGAAAACAGTCTGGATTTGCAACTGACCCCTGAAGTGAGTAGCGAGAAGGGGACAGTCCTGTGGGCGAGGCCTGAACATGTGGGATCTGATACTATTTTCAGGCAGACTGTGCCAGCACCAAGTTAAATTACAGGGTGCCCAGCCAATATCACTGAGTTGCTCTGTGTGGTAGAAACCACACACTCAGCAATGCCAAAAGTGAAGAAAAGTATTGAGAACAGAAGAGACAGACAGAAGGATGTTTTTCCATAATAGCAGCATTGGAGACTAGAAGACAATTGTTTTCCTCAAGAAGAAAAAAGAACCCTAGCATATAATGGGATACCGAGAACAAAACAGTTTGATTAAAAAAAATCAAATGTGAGGACAGGATAAGAGACTAGTCTCTTCACATTTAAGTTCATAAGAAAAGAAACATCCCACACACTTTTCTCAAGAGATACCAGTCTCTTTGGTAGGTACTCCACCAAAACAAAGAGGTAACCAAGGAAGAGGAAGTTAAAGGATGCAACAAACAGGAAACCTATCACCCCAGGGTGGTAAAGAGGAGAAATTTAAGGATGCCAGCCATACACCAGGGCAAGGAAGGCATCCAATCCAGATTGGACCAGGTCAGAAGGCTCTCAGAAAGACTTCTCCAAACAGATGACACTGAAAGAAAACCTGATGTGAATGAACACAAGATATTTGTTGATCTAGTCGAGCACTGGAGATTGAATTAGAGACAATTCAATTACAGACACAGAAAACTAAGCAAATAATAACAATAAACTCTAGAAAAAAATTAAAAGGTATACAAAAATAGAATAGGAATTATATTATTCTATGTGGTTTAGTTAAAAATTGCATTTACATATTCTTAATATTAACACTAAATGTTGATGTAGTCCAAGTCACAACATGTTTTTGCAGGAAGAACTGGGGGTAAGAACTGTGTGTGTGCACTCATGGGACATGTGTGCCTCTGTGAGAGAAAGTAAGAGAGAGGGATGGGATGGGGAAACAAGCTAAATAAATTCCTATCTTTCATAGTGAGAAGTCAATAGATAAAAATAAGAGAAAAACTACTCAGGAAGTAGTCATGCCATTCAACTGTTCTAAGATGAAGGTACTTACCAAAGAATCAGCTGACAGATGAAAATGGTTGCCTCTGGAGAACTGGAAATGGAAAAGAAAGTCTAGAGGCTGCTGTTTGTCTAAAATCCCCAAGCTACCTGACTCTGAACTATTTGTGTGTAAACACGCAAATTTAAAATACCTAGATTAAAAAATAAAAGCGTTTCTTAACTGCAGGACAGGGTTTTAATAGACTCAGGTACATTGAGAATTTCCAAATAAGGAATAGGAATATATGACTTATTTGACTATGAAAATGATTACTTTTGCTTGCTTATTTGGAGTAGAGAATGGCACAAGACTGGATGGGGCACTCAGTTATAATGCTAAGTTTAAAATTGTGCCTACCCACTTGTTAAAACACCCTAGTTTAAAAGACAAAATGCTTATTGTGACTCAGTTCAACAATAAGGTTATATTTGTTTCATTCAAAGAATTCCTTTAAGAAATAAGTGCTTCCTATGAACTAAACCTGATCTCATGATGAAAGCCACAGAAGATTAAGGGACCAAGCTGAAGATAAGGTTATTTCATTATTTGTCCCATGAGTGGATATGTTCTAGAGTGAATAACTATTATTTCTGACGACAACTGAATCAGACTAAAATACAAAATAATGAACTTAAGCCAGATCTTTCAACTAATAATATATTTGTTAGGACCATTCATGCTGCAACTTGAGAAACATCAAACAACTACCCACACTTCTATTCTTTTATTAACAGAAGGCATTTTAAAGGTGAGGAACTTTCATAAAGACCAGGATTTTCAAAAGCATTATTTCCTATTCATTATTATTTCTTATTCACCCTAACCTCCCAGACATGCAAAAAAAAGATTTTCTTTAGAAGATTCTAATGTCAGATTTAAAAATACTAATGGAGATAGTAAGAGCTCTTAATATCTAAAGGTCTGATGTGATCACAGATCCTCCCTCTGAATGTTCTTTTTTACATAAAGAATAATTAAAGGTCTGATATTATATCTGCTTTTCAAAGAAACAATTTCAGCAAGGTAAAATTATTTCAAATATTTTACAATGGTTTTGCTTAAAATGAATCAAGTTTATTAAATACTGTTAAGTATTTCTGTCCATTCAGTCATCTAAATTGAAGATTGGTATCCCTGATAAAGTATGACTTGTTCCAACATGAACTGTTGCTTTAAAAAATAATTCCTAGAATAAATAAAAATTATACATTATGGACCTGCAAAGAAAAATAAAATATATATTTTCTAGTAAAAAAGAGATAGATAGAACAAAAATAAATATGGGCTTGTACTATATATGCTGGTAGGCAATAAAAGCATAGAGCATGGACAAGCTTAAGCTTTCTTCTTAATGAATTATTCATTCTCTTGCTTAAGGAAATAAATAGCAATAATAGAAAGTGCTGAGTAACAGCTAATGACTTAAAAGCCTCTAAAAAGAACCTGGCAGATCCTTTAAGGACCCTAGAAACTTAGATTGAATACTACCAGATGCTCTGTCAGATCTTCCCTTCGGCAAACAGGAAAAAAATATTTTATTTTTTAAATGTAAGTTGTCTCCTCTAAATCCCAGGGAGTACAAGGGACAAAATGCTGAATATTATAACAGATCAACCTGTACTCTTTCCCAACTGCTTAAGAGCTAAAGCCTAGTAAGTTGAAAGCAAAAACCCTCCAGGCCTTAGATTTTATCACTTACCACTAACAAAGTTTAGCTGTGCTGTGGGAAGACAGCAGCAGGTTCCCAGAGAGGTCATCATTTCCAAGCCTTTCACTTCTTGCTCTCCTTAGTAAGTCTTGGATAAGACTTTATCATCAAGCACATGAGAATCTGGCAGTCATCCAAGACCCAAGGGTCATCCAGATGCTTCAAAGCCAACTAAGCGTTTTATTTTAATTTTTCCTATCTTTCCTTCTTAGCAACAGTTAAATTTGGTAGGGCACTCATAAACAGTTGTTCCTTCTCCATCAGGCTCAGAAAATCATCTTTGTATAATTTTTCAATTTAGACTTCACAATCATATCATACATCACATGACACAGCTATTTGGGGTCTTACTTAGTCACTTACAGCTAAATACAAATGAACCTCAGACAAATTATGCCTGTCACAGCTTCTGTTCATTGTGCCCTTTGCCCAGATCCTGTCATCATTAACAGCTTCCTATGAGTCATTGATTTGGATACTCAACATCTTTTGAACGAATTTCTTCAACAAGAAATGTTACTTCATAGGTTTGAAAATGAACAATCCAGAATGTGTCATCAATACAGCTGACAACTTTTAGAACAAGAGTATTTGGAATGACCTTTAAGTAAACTAGACTCTATTATGTGGGAGTTTTATTTCATTTTTAAATAATGTAAAACACAAACATCTGAGAGAATATGGCTTTTCTCAGCTTCCATCATAATGTGCAAAGTAACATGAAGAAAACAGATGTAGACAGATTTATAAGAAAGCAGAGAAATATTTTGCCCTGACAGTTTTATGTATACCATAGTTTAAGGGAAAAAAGGGTATTTAATGGGCATCTCACTTTGACACTTTCTTGGTGCTATGAAAAACAAGTGAGGCAACACTTGTTGACCCTCCCCCTTCCAGGAACTTCAGGCCCAGGAAAGGAAGAACTAGCAGTTTCTGTGTGGACTTACTTCTCAACTGAACTATAAAGAGAAAAGGTTGGAGAAAAACTGCTCTGAACATAAAGAATAAGTCTACTGTTTTTCCATTTTTTTACCAGCTTTATTGAGATACAACTGACATATAAATGTGTATACACTTAAGTGTATATGAGGGCTTCCCTGGTGGCTCAGATGGTAAAGAATCTGCCTGTAATACAGGATATCTGGGTTTGATCCCTGGGTTGGGAAGATCCCCTGGAGAAGAGAATGGCTACCCACTCCAGTATTCTTGCCTGGAGAATTCCATGGACAGAGGAGCCTGGTGGGCTACAGTCCATGGGGTCACAAAGAGTTGGACATGACTGAATGACCAAGCATGCACACAGGTGTATGTGATGATCTGACATACAAATATTGCAAAAAGATAACAAAATAAGGTTAGTTAATACACCCATCAACTCACATAGTTACGATCTTGTGTATGTGTGGTGAGATCACTTAAGATATATTAGTATTAAATATAGTCACAATACTGTCCATTAGATTCCCAGAACTTAATCATCTTATACCTGGAAGATAATGCCTCTAACAACCACATTCTACTTTCCATTTCTATGAGCTTGGTTTTATTTTAGATTCCACATACAAGTAAAACCATATAATATTTCCCTTTCTCTGTCTAACTTTTATTACTTAGCCCTCAGGTCAATCCATGTTGTCACAAATGGTAGGGTTTCCTTCCTCTTATGAATTTTATATATATATATATATATATATATATATATATACACACACACACACACACACACACACATTCATGTCACATTATATTTATCCATTCATCTCTTGATGAACATAGATTTTTCCCATGTCTTAGTTATTGTGAACAATGCTGCAATAAACTTGGGGATAGATATCTCTTCAAGACAGTGATTTCATTTTATTTGGATATATACTCAGAAATGGGATTGCTGGATCACATAGTAGTTCTATTTTTTGAGGAACCTTCATACTATTTTCCACAGTAGCTACACCAATTTACACTCACATCAATAGTGCACAACAGTTGCCTTTTCTCCACATCCTCACCAGCATTTGCTATCACTTGTCTCTTTGAGAACAGTTATTCTAATAAGTGTGAGGTGATATCTCATCATGGTCTTGATTTGTATTTCCCTGATGATTACTAACATTGAGCAACTTTCCTTATACCTGTTGGCCATTTGTGTATCTTCTTTGGAAAAATATCTACTCACATTATCTGCCCATTTTTAAATGGTATTATTCAGGGGATTTGCTATTGAGCTGTGTAAGTTTCTTGTATACTTGAGATGTTAACTCCTTATCTAATATATGGTGTGCAAATATTTTCTCCTATTCCATATACTACAAAAACTTTTTCCCATTTGAGTATTCTTGACTGCCTTGTCAAATATGACTCAACTCTGCCCTCCAGTGAGTAAGCACCAGCCCCCAGGCCACACCCCCCACCACCCCAGGCCATGTACACGGCTTCAGGGGGTCCTAGCTCCACCCTCCAACAGGTCAACACCAAGTCCTATCCCCTCGGGGCTGCATGAGCAGCCACAGGGGGACCCAGCCCCACCCATCAGCAGGCCAGCAGCAGCTCCATGCCCCCCTCACCAGACGACACAGCCCAGTGCACAGGAAGCCTACCCCACCCTCCAGAGGCACTGAAGCCACCACTGAAGCCAACACATGAGGCATGACCCTGAAGCCAATGAGACCAGGGGCCAGTCTGACCTCCCAAAGCATCCACTGTAATCAGCTCCAGCACAACAGAAGGGCAGACACATCCCACAGTGATGGCAATCCTAGAATGTACAGCTCTGGTAACCAGAGGGGAGTGCTTCTGGGCCCCAAAGCACATGTCCTCCGTAAGGCCACTTCTCCAAGATTGAGAAATGTAACCAACCTACCCAACACACTGAAATAGAGAACTGGGCAAAATGAGGAGACAGACTATGTTCCAAACAAAGAAATGAGGCATAACCTCAGAAAAACAACCAAATGAAGCGGAGAAAAGCAATCTTTAAGATGATTGTTTTGATTTATTTATCAGGCAAATTATAGATCTTCATTTCTTTGTGGTTGGAGTTTATTAGTTTTCTTTGGTCATGTCGTATATTGCCTGACACTTCATGATCCATGAAATTTTACATTGGCTTTTGTCTATTTGAAGGAGCAAGCACATCTTCCAGTACTTATAGTTTGGTTTCAGTAAGAAAAGACCTTCTCCTGTCTATTCCTTCAGTTGGTGGAATAACCTACAGAATCACAGTTATGCTGGGCTGGAGCTGGTTATGAGGTTGTTGCTGGGTTCGCAGTGAGATCCACGGTTGGCAGGCTTGTTCTCAGGGTCTCAGGTGGATGTTGATAATGCCTGGTGCCTCTAGTACCTTATTCAGTAAGTAATACTGAGTAAGTAGTGCTCAGACAGCTGTCCACTTCAGAATCCACAGTGGGGTCTTCAGACAGTGGACCTATTACAGGTGTGTGGCAGGTGTGGTCTCTAGGAAGACTGCCACCTGGTCATTGGATGGGTCCCTATGTGGGCAGGACTTATCGTGAACCTCAGCTGAGAGGGGCTGAAAGCAAGCCCCAGGACTGTTTCAGTTTCCAGGGCCAAAACTGAACCCTGCAGACCTGCCTCTGCAAGCATAGGTAAGTCTCCCACCAGGTCCCTGAGCAAGCTGGACTGATCCCTGACTGGGAGTAGAGGTACTAAAGCCAAGTATAGGGCCCTTTCAGGATCTCCAAGAGTTTGGGCAAAAGGGCCTGCTGCCTGATCCCCATGCCAGCAAAACTGCTGGCAGACTGCAAAGGCATTGGAGTAAGGCCCTTTCAGATCTCCAAGGGCACACTCAGGAGTGTCTCCTGTGCTGGGACCCTAGAGCCCCAGGACTGCTGGCAGACTGGCAGACCGTGGCTGTGAGGAAGCTAATGCCATGGATAGGGCCCTTTCAAGGTCTCCTAGGATCCATATGAGAGTTTCTCCTGCCTGGTTCCTATGCCAACAGGCTTGCTCTTGGATTGCAGCTGGCACAGGACTAATACCTAGTCTGAGGCCCTTCAAGGATTGCCAGGGCACAGATGAGAGTATCTCCTACCTCATCAAGTCTCTGTACTTTTAAACTAGTTTCTGAGTCTATTGTTGTTAAGTTATCAATCGTGTGCAACTCTTTGTGACCTCATGGACTGCAGCACACCAGGCTCCCCATTCTTCACTATCTCCCAGAGTTGGTTCAAACTCATGTCCATTGAGTTGGTGATACCATCCAACTATCTTATCTTCTGTCACCCCCTTCTCCTCCTGCCCTCAATCTTTCCCAGCATCAGGGTCTTTTTCAATGAGTTGACTCTTTGCATCAGGTGGCCAAAGTATTGGAACTTCAGCATCAGTCCTTCCAATGAATATTTAAGACTGATTTCTTTTAAGATTGACTAGTTTGATCTCCTTGCAGTCCAAGGGATTCTCAAGAGTCTTCTCCAGCACCACAGTTCAAAAACTTCAAGTCTTCGGCACTCAGCCTTCTCTCTGGTCCAACTTTCACATATGTACATGACTACTGGAAAAACCATAGGTTTATGGATCTTTGTTGGCAAAGTGATGTCTCAGCTTTTTAATATGCTGCCTAGGTTTGTCATAGCTTTCCCTCCAAGGAACAAGCATCTTTTGATTTTATGGCTGTAGTCACTCTCCGTAGTGATTTTGGAGCCACAGAAAATAAAATCTGTCACTACTTCCACTTTTTCCCCTTCTATTTGTCATGAAGTGATGGGACCAGATACCATGATCTTAGTTTTATAAGGTGGAATTTTAAGCCAACTTTTTTCACTCTTCTCTTTCACTGTAATCAAGAGGCTCTTTACAGAAAGAACAATTAAAGGTCTGTCACTTTCTACCACAGGAATGGTATCATCTGCATGTCTGAGGTTTTTATTTCTTCCAGCAATCTTGATTCCAACCTGTGATTCATCCAGTTCGATGTTTCACATGATATACTCTGCATAGAAGTGAAATAAACAGGGTGACAATATACAGCATTGATGTATACCTTTCCCAACTTTGAACCAGTCAGTTGTTTCGTGTAAGGTTCTAACTGTTGCTTCTTGACCTACATACAGGTTTCTCAGGAGGCAGGTAAAGTGGTCTGGTATTCCCATCTGTTTAAGAATTTTCCACAATTTGTTGTGATCCATCCACACAGTCAAAGGCTTTAGCACAGTCAATGAAGCAGATGTTTTTCTGGAATTCCCTTGCTTTCTCTATGATTCATCAGATGTTTGCAATTTGATCTCTGGTTCCTCTGCCTTTTCTAAACCCATCTTACATATCTGGAAGTTCTTGGTTCACATAGTACTGCAGTCTAGCTTGAAGGATTTAGAGCATTACCTTGCTAGCATGTGAAATGAGTGTAACTGTATAGTAGTTTGAACAGTCTATGGCATTGTCCTTTGGCAGGGGTACCATACCCTAAACTGAAGAATTTTAAGCTTATATTTATATTTAATATACTTATATTAAATAATACATGTATTTAATACTTAGATCTCATCTATTCTTCCACTCAGATCTCAAAATGCTATCAGCATGGCCTTAACCTTCAGTCAGGAAATTGGAATCTGATCAGATCTGAAGGAAAGACTGAAAGATATTATTGAGGGAGACTAGTTCATCAGTAAACATCACTCCATAGCAGGATTCTTCTACCTTGTTATTATTTACATTTTGGGCCAGATAATCCTTTATTATGGCTTCCCAGGTGGTACAGTGGTAAAGAATCTGCCTGCCAATGCAGGAGACACAGAAGACATGGGTTCAACCCCTGGGTTGGGAAGATTCCCAGGAGAAGCAAATGGCAACCCACTCTGGTATTCTTGCCTGGAAAATCCCATAATCAGAGGAGCTGGCGGGTTGCACACTCCTTAGGGGTTGCAAAGAGTAGGATATGACTTAGCCACTGAACACAGCACAATATTGTGTAATAAAGAGCTGACTTGTGCATTGGAGCATGTTCACTACTAGATGCCCGCAGCACTCCCACCTGTCCAGTGATGATGATCAAAATGTCTTTAGATAGTGCCAAATGTTTCCTAGGGTTAAAATCACTCCTGGTAGAGAACTGCTGCCTTATATTGAGACTCACAGTTGACATTCCCCTCCCACATACCCAGAGCTTCACATCAGCTTCTAAAATATTTTAAAATTATGTATGGGTGAATATATATAAATCTGTAATATGTGTTTGAATTAATTAACCATTTAGGAAGCATAGTATAGTTTGGCTCTTCTCAACTAAAATTATTTTGTTCTTTACAAGATCTAAACTTAAAATAAATTTCTGAAAAACACCCTTTAAAATTAAAAGTATCCATCCTCCCAAAATTTAAAAATTGAAAACAAAAACTATTTAATATTATCTACCCATGGGAAATGAAGTGAAGTTTACCTTACTTTACACAATTCTAAACAGACGTTCTTTCTCACTCAAGAAACAATTTATTATCTTAACCATCATCATGATCATCTAAAAATCTCATCATACATAATCAAGAGAGGTAAGAAAGTCAAGCGTATTTTCCTGAGGATACCTCTGAGGTTCTGGCCTTTAAGGGATGTGCATCGAATGTCAGTTTGAAATGTGGAATTTTATTACCTTTCACGCTGTTAAGTATTTTTAATGTCAGTTTCAAATTAAAAGAGTGCCTTTTTGCATGTAAGAAAAATACTTTTAGAATGTATGTATATATATGTGTGTCTGTATACAATCTAAAAGTATTTTTCTTACCATCTGGTGGCTCAGACAGTAAAGAATCTACCTGCAATGTGGAGACCTGGGTTCAATCCCTGGGTTGGGAAGATCCCCTTGAGAAGGACATGGCAACCCATTCCAGTATTCTTGCCTGGAGAATCCCCATGGACAGAGTCAGACACAACTGAGCAACTAAGCTTATATATATATATATATATATATATATATATATACACACACACACATATATATGCACATATATATATATAGATATATACACACACACATATATATATATACATATATATAACTGAATCACTTCACTGTACAGCAGAAATAATTAACACAACTGTGTAAATCAACTACACTTAAAGAAAATAAATTTTCTAAGAGAAAGAAAGAAAGAAAGAAAAACTCTATTATGAGAACCATACAATTTCAAACTAGAAAGGAACCTCAGGAGCCATCTATCACCCTCTTATCCCAGGAAGGGATCACCACATCAAGATTCCTGAAACATGATTAAGGATAAAGAAAAGGCTGCTATTTTTTAAGATGGTTCGCTTGTGACTCAATTAGAAGACTATCCAAATCTGCTGTTATAATTTTTATCCATTGGTCTAACCTTTAAAGAAAACAGAATTTTTCTAATTCATCAATTTCCATTCAAAGGTTCTGGGCTCTTTCCTCATGCATGTAGTTTTAAGCCCCCAAATATTCCTAAGCCTCACTGGTGTCAGGAGATGAAGTAGAACAAGCTTCCTGAGACAGCTGACCACGTACCCCTCCACCAAAATCCCTCCCACCTATCCCTAACTCCTTTCAAACACACCCAAAGTCACCTAGTTAGCATTTTCAGAAGGGATGGACTCTTTGTCTCAGATCCGTTTATCAACTAATCATGCAGCCTTTCACCAGCATCATCCTCTCTTAACTGAGCCTCTACCCTTCACCAATATTCATTCATCAAGGAGTGATCCTTATTTCTACTCAAAGGCTATTAGAGGAAAGGCAAAAAGGTCATCTTCCTCACTTACACACACCCATTTGGAGATACTTCACACTACAGCAGAGAATAATTAATACCTTTGATTAAGAAAAGAGGCTAAAGTCAAGTCACACTCAATTTACCTGTATTCTTAGGAAAAACTGTAGCAGATGCCCACGTTCTCATTCATTCTTGTCTTTAGAGAGTTTTTTTATCCACTTAAGTGAAAATCAAATGAGCTCCCAACAGTTAAAACCATCACCAAAAACCATCCCGTCTTACTCTGAACACTGAAAAGTTTTTAGTATAAATAATTTTGCTAGTCTGAGACCACTTCTTTTTTGTGATAATTTTTAAGCCTCCAGCCCTATTCAAGTCAATCATTTCAGAGCTAAATTTGCAAATGATACTACTTTTATAAGATAATGTAACAGCTGAAGACTCATTAAAATTTTCATTGTACCCTGCAATAGAATTCTTTTCCCCTCCTTCCCTGTTCATTTCCACTTGATTAATCCCAGCTCCCAGCCAGCCAGTCTTGGAGAAGATCCTGCTCCCCTGCCCAATCCCCACTGCTAGCTCTGGTGTGCCAAATACTAATTCTTACTCATGCAGTGGCAGCTCCTCTTTTCTGAGAAGCTTTTCCTCCCCCTTCTCCTCTCCTGTATTACAGTTTGGGGGAGTTACAAGGCCAATGATTTACACAGGTACTAGAGGTTCCTGACACCACCCAGAATAAGCCTACTCTTTTGGCACTTTTCTGCACATTATCTGACAGTAGGTATCATCTGCAGTCCTGCAAGGAATTCTTTTCAGGACCTTGAGGTTTTTCTGCCTCAGCTCCTAATAGGCATTAAACCAAATATTTTGCCCAGATTCATCCTACCTACCACTATGGAAGCCTCGCTTCCTCCAGGGATATCTCATAACCCAGGATTCTAGGAGAGTTTGTTTGTTTGGCTTTTGTGTTTCTGTGGAGGTTGCCATTGCTCTGAGGTTACCTGGTACCATTTATTAAGTCTCTAAAACTATGGGCTTCCTGAAAACTACCTGGAAGTAAAATGAGAATGAGTGATCGTAAAATAGAACAAAGGAAGAAGTAGAGAAACTCTGAGACAATCTCAAACCACCTCACTGACATGCAGTGGTCATTTAGGTTTTGTTGCTCTACAATGGTGCCCACACCTCTGTGAGGGTCAGCCTCCAGGTGCCTGTCCAGGCCTGTCCAGGGGGGCTCAGCCTCTGCTCCCACCCTCTGTGCTCTGTGGTGGCTGAGGCTCTTCTCGGTGCCTGAGTGGCCAGCTCCTCACACAGAGCTGAGCTGGCGAACTGATGCTGCCCAGGCTGGGAAATGGTGGGGGCTGGATGGCTTGTCTAATTCTCTGAACATAAACTTGGCAGGAGTCCTCTGAGTTACTAAGCAACAGAACATCTGACATGAAGCATTTAACAACCTTTCCATAGATTACTAAAAGTTCCCAGAGCAAATTCATGTCTGGTCCCGTGAAGACAGAAGAAGGAAACAGAGGTGGCCAAGAAGAGAATGGGGAGAAAAAGCCAATAACGAAGGCGAAAGGAAACAGCAACTTACAGAGGCAGCAAGAAGAGGGAGACAGGAAAACGGGAGGCACTTGAGATGGAGACTCTCAGGGAAGGAGAATATGCCCCAGGATAGCATTTCCCAAAAGCTCTAGGAGGCAGTCTTTCAGCAAAAAGAGTTTCTACGGTTTTCATTTGTTATACAGAATCATGGGTCTTTCCTCCATTTTTGTTGTGTTCACTCCACTCAACCACTCACCTCAAATACACAGCTCTCACAAAATCTGTAACAGGAGGCTACCATGCATGACAATCTCATATAGACACACAAGGAGCAGAATACCAATGCGAAACAGTTAGCAAGAATGTAAGAGTTCACTACTTCTGGCTTAGAAAGCTCTCGATTCTTAACTTAATGTTCTGAGCAAGATGCCCTTCTGCTGCCTCTCTGGATCGACTTCCTACCCTGCTCCTGGTGCAGGTGATGTGTGTGTAGTTGCTCAGTCATGTGCAACTCTTTGAGACCCCATGGACTGTAGCCCACCAGGCTCTTCGGTCCATGGGGATTCTCTAGGCCAGAATACTGGAATGGGCTTTCATGCCCTCCTCTAGGGGATCTTCCCAACCCAGAGACCAAACCCAGGTCTCCCACATTGCAGGCAGAGTCTTTACTGTCTGAGCTACCAGGGAAGTCTGCTGCAGGCAATAAGCAGATGAATTGTTTGTGAAGAATTGGAAAATTTGACAATAAGAATAAACCAACCAAAAGTCAATCAGCATTTTATTAACACATGGCTAAAAATCTAAAACCAAGAATTGCTACACTTTTAATAATAGGTTTGTGGGCCTCAAATTCTCTCTCCCACCACTTTTCTTTAATAAACATTGTATTCTACATAGAAGTTAATCCAATGAGCTTCCAGTCCTGCTGTCAGCCCTGACACACAGAGACCCATTAGAGGGACTTCTTTCCAGAGTAAATTTTACGGGTCCAGAGTCAGTGGTGTGTGCTACTACAAGAGCAATTCTTGACTCCAGCCCCCAGAGTACTACATAGCTCATTTAAACAGCAAATTAGAAAAAGCAATTGTCAAGAGGAAAAATTAAAACTTGAGTGACATAAATTCTGCCATTCTGTACAATCACATGGAATTTTTAACTCATGCTTAAAATTGAAAGCAGTAAAACAGTGCAATTATAATGTTTTGTTTGAAAAATGCAAAATTAAGATGTGAAACATTTTACTGAATTTAAACTTTAAATTTTAAACTATTACTTTATTAATAATTGTTAACTATATTGATTATGAAACTTAAGGGTGAATCAATAATTATGATTGATTATTCACATGGTTATTGTTGAAAATAATTTTGTCCTATATGAGCAAGGGTAAGGGTATTAAAAATTATCTGTTCTGACCCATCACAAGCAAGGAAATCGAAACTGTAATCAGACATCTTCCAGCAAACAAAAGCCCAGGACCAGATGGCTCCACAGCTGAATTCTACCAAAAATTTAGAGAAGAGCTAACACCTATCTTACTCAAACTCTTCCAGAAAATTGCAGAAGAAGGTAAACTTCCAAACTCATTCTATGAGGCCACCATCACCCTAATTCCAAAACCAGACAAAGATGCCACAAAAAAAGAAAACTACAGGCCAATATCACTGATGAACATAGATGCAAAAATCCTTAACAAAATTCTAGCAAGCAGAATCCAACAACATATTCAAAAAATCATACATCATGACCAAGTGGGCTTTATCCCAGGAATGCAAGGATTCTTTAATATCCACAAATCAATCAATGTAATACACCACATTAACAAATTGAAAGATAAAAACCATATGATTATCTCAATAGATGCAGAAAAAGCCTTTGACAAAATTCAACATCCTTTTATGATTAAAACTGTCCAGAAAGCAGGCATAGAAGGAACATACCTCAACATAATAAAAGCTATATATGACAAACCCACAACAAGCATTACCCTCAATGGTGAAAAATTGAAAGCATTTCCCCTGAAATCAGGAAAAAGACAAGGGTGCCCACTCTCACCACTACTATTCAACATAGTTTTGGAAGTTTTGGCCACAGCAATCAGAGCAGAAAAAGAAGTAAAAGGAATCCAGATAGGAAAAGAAGAAGTGAAACTCTCGCTGTTTGCAGATGACATGATCCTATACATAGAAAACCCTAAAGACTCTACCAGAAAATTACTAGAGCTAGTCAATGAATATAGTAAAGTTGCAGGATATAAAATTAACACACAGAAATCCCTTGCATTCCTATACACTAACAATGAAAAAACAAAAAGAGAAATTAAGGAAACAATACCATTCACCATTGCAACAAAAAGAATAAAATACTTAGGAGTATATCTACCTAAAGAAACAAAAGACCTATACATAGAAAACTATAAAACACTGATGAAAGAAATCAAAGAGGACACAGACAGATGGAGAAATCTACCGTGTTCATGGATTTGAAGAATCAATATTGTCAAAATGACTATACTACCCAAAGCAATCTATAGATTCAATGCAATCCCTATCAAGCTACCAACGGTATTTTTCACAGAACTAGAACAAATAATTTCACAATTTGTATGGAAATACAAAAAACCTCGAATAGCCAAAGTAATCTTGAGAAAGAAGAATGGAACTGGAGGAATCAACCTGCCTTGACTTCAGACTATACTACAAAGCCACAGTCATCAAGACAGTATGATACTGGCACAAAGACAGAAATGTAGATCAATGGAACAGAACTGAAAGCCCAGAGATAAATCCATGAACCTATGGACACCTTATCTTTGACAAAGGAGGCAAGAACATACAATGGAAAAAAGACAACCTCTTTAACAAGTGGTGCTGGGAAAACTGGTCAACCACTTGTAAAAGAATGAAACTAGGACACTTTCTAACACCACACACAAAAATAAACTCAAAATGGATTAAAGATCTAAATGTAAGACCAGAAACTTTAAAACTCCTAGAGGAGAACATAGGCAAAACACTCTCTGACATAAATCACAGCAGGATCCTCTACGACCCACCTCCCAGAATATTGGAAATAAAAGCAAAAATAAACAAATGGGACCTAATGAAACTTAAAAGCTTTTGCACAACAAAGGAAACTATAAGCAAGGTGAAAAGACAGCCGGAGAAAATAATAGCAAACAAAGCAACAGACAAAGGATTAATCTCAAAAATATACAAGCAACTCCTGCAGCTCAATTCCAGAAAAATAAATGACCCAATCAAAAAATGGGCCAAAGAACTAAACAAACATTTCTGCAAAGAAGACATACAGATGGCCAACAAACACATGAAAAGATGCTCAACATCACTCACTATCAGAGAAATGCAAATCAAAACCACAATGAGGTACCATTACACGCTAGTCAGGATGGCTGCTGTCCAAAAGTCTACAAGCAATAAATGCTGGAGAGGGTGTGGAAAAAAGGGGACCCTCTTACACTGTTGGTGGGAATGCAAACTAGTATAGCCGCTACGGAGAACAGTGTGAAGATTTCTTAAAAAACTGGAAATAGAACTGCCATATGACCCAGCAATCCCACTTCTGGGCATACATACCAAGGAAACCAGATCTGAAAGAGACACGTGCACCCCAATGTTCATCGCAGCACTGTTTATAATAGCCAGGACATGGAAGCAACCTAGATCTCCATCAGCAGACGAATGGATAAGGAAGCTGTGGTACATATACACCATGGAATATTACTCAGCCATTAAAAAGAATTCATTTGAATCAGTTCTAACGGGGTGGATGAAACTGGAGCCCATTATACAGAGTGAAGTAAGCCAGAAAGATAAAGACCAATACAGTATACTAACGCATATATATGGAATTTAGAAAGATGGTAATGATAACCCTATATGCAAAACAGAAAAAGAGACACAGATGTACAGAACAGACTTTTGGACTCTGTGGGAGAAGGCGAGGGTGGGATGTTTCGAGAGAACAGCATCGAAACATGTATATTATCAAGGGTGAAACAGATCACCAGCCCAGGTTGGATGCATGAGACAAATGCTCTGGCCTGGTGCACTGGGAAGACCCAGAGGGATCAGGTGGAGAGGGAGGGGGGAGCGGGGATCGGGATGTGGAATACATGTAAATCCATGGCTGATTCATGTCAATGTATGGCAAAAACCACTACAATATTGTAAAGTAATTAGCCTCCAACTAATAAAAATAAATGGAAAAAAAATAAAAAATAAAAATTATCTGTTCTGAGTGTCAAAAATGCCTGGTATACCATTACCTCTTTGGAGCATATAACAGTCTCCTCTGCCCTCTGGCTTCTTACTGGGTTCTTACTGGACCACTGGTGGGGATCAGGAAAGAAGAAGAAGGAGATCGGGGCATTTATCTCTTCCTTTCCTTGCAGACTTGCCCTACTCTAACAACATCCTTTGACATTTCTCCCCAGCTTTACTGAAATATGATTGACAGATAAACAGTGTATAAATTTAAGGTGCACAGGTGGCCCAGTGGTTGAGAATCCACACTGCGGTCCAGGGGACACTGGTTTGATCTCTGGTCCGGGAGGATCCCACAGGCCGACGAGCAGCTGGGACTACTATGCCACAATCACTGTGCTCTAGAGCCTGACAGCCACAGCCACTGAGCCCATGTGCTGCAACTACTGAAGCCTGTGCACCTAGAGCCTGTGCTCGGCAACAAGAGAGTCATCGCAATGAGAAGCCCACGCACCACATGAAGAGCAGCCCCTGCTCACTGCAACTAAAGAGAGCTTGTGTGCAGCAAAAAAGACCCATCACAGTCAAAACACATATATAAATAATTTTTCAAAAAAAAAACTTAAGGTGCACAACATGATCTTTGGAAATATGTATACATTGTGAAATGATTCCCCTAACCAAGTCAATTTACCTATGCATCACCTCATGTATTTACTTTGTGTGTGTGTATGGTGAGAACACTTAAGATCTATTCTCTTGGCAATTCTCAAATACATGATACATTATTATTAACTAGAATCACCATGCTGAACATCAGATCTTAAAAACTTATTCATCTTGCATAAGTGAAATTTAGTACTATTTGATCAGTATCTCCCCATTTCCCCTACCCCCTGCCCCTGACAACCACAGTTCTACCCTCTTTTTCTGAGTAAGTTTATTTCAGATACCATATATGAGTAAGATTAAATGATGTTTGTCGTGCTCGCTTTGCAGCACATATACTAAAATTGGAAACATACAGAGAAGATTAGCATGGTCCCTGCATAAGATGACATGCAAATTTGTGAAGCATTCCATATTTTTTTTAAAAAAATGATGTTTGTCTTTCAGTGTCTGGTTTATTCCACTTAGTATAATATCCTCTAGAACCATCCAGTTTGTCACAAATGATAGAATTTCCTTCTTTTACATGGCTGAATAGTAATCCATTGTATAATATTCCAATATACCACATTTCTTTATCCATCTACCCATGGATGGCCATTTAGGCTGTTTCCATATCTTGGTTACTGTGAATAATGATGCAGTGGCATAGGGATATGACTACAGTGATGTCCAGTCCTTCAGATATATATCAGAAGTGGAGTTGCTGACTTATATGGTAGTTATTTCTTTAGGTTTTTTTGTTTTTTTTTTTTTAAGGAATCTCCATACTGCTTTCCATAATGGCTATACCAGTTTACATTCCCACCATCCTTTGACTTTGGCCAAAGTCATTCTTCCCCCATCCAACTCATTCTCTCCCTCTCTCTGTCTCCTTCTTTCATTTGTGATTATTACCTGCTCATTCAGACCCAAGGATGGACAGGCACTGCCCTCATTCCTCAGTAGCCTGAGGATACCACACTACCCCCTGTCATTTCTGGATATCCTGTCTATACCTTTATACATTTAGATTTATTTAAACTCTCTGAAAATTACCCACTTTGTAGGAGTCAACTATTTTCCACTAAGACTCTAACTAATATATATTCTTACTTCTTATAAATCCAATTTCCAACACAACTCTTCATTATCCTAGATCTCAAACAGAAATTTTTCTCCTCCTTAAATATGTATATTCTAATTCCATAGGGTCTTAGGATCCTGGGAATGGAGTAGTTGATATCAGTTGTTTAATTACACTTTCAATATTCAGGGGAAAGTGGATGTGCACTTAGCTGATGATTTGCTGCAGCAGAGCCTCTATACATCACTTCCCTTCTCCAAAGTTTGCCAGTCACCTTGTAAAAATAACACTGGACAAATTGCCTCATTTAGCACAACATCTCCCTCCACAAAAATCACTATCACTTTTCTGCATCTCTCCAAATTAGGATCTAAGAGTTCAACAGTCATGCCATGTTCTTAAACTTACACATTCTGAGATTAATCAATCCCTTTTAAAAGGGCTAATCTTAATCTTCCCAAAAAAGGCAATGCCAAAGAATGTTCAAACTACCACACAGTTGCACTCATCTCACACGCTAGCCAACTAATGCTCAAAATTCTCCAAGTCAGGCTTCAACAGTATGTGAGCTATGAACTTCCAGATGTTCAAGCTGGATTTAGAAAAGGCAGAGGAACCAGAGGTCAAATTGCCAACATCCACTGGATCATCAAAAAAGCAACATAAGTCCAGTAAAACGTCTACTTCTGCTTTACTGACTACGCCAAAGCCTTTGACTGTGTGGATCAGAACAAACTGGAAAATTCTTAAAGAGATGGGAATACCAGACCTGTCTCCTGAGAAATCTGTATGCAAGTCAAGAAGCAACAGTTAGAACTGGACATGGAACAACAGACTGGTTACAAATTGGGAAAGAAGTACTTCAAGGCTGTATATTGTCACCCTGCTTATTTAATTTATATGCAGAGTACATCATGTGAAATGCTGGGCTGGATGAAGCACCAGCTGGAATCAAGATTGCCAGGAGAAATATCAATAACCTCAGATATGCAGATGACACCACCCTTATGGCAGAAAGTGAAGAAGAACTAAAGAGCCTCTTGATGAAAGTGAAAGAGGAGAGTGAAAAAGTTGGCTTAAAATTCAACATTCAGAAAACTAAGATTATCGCATCTGGTCCCATCACTTCATGGCAAATAGAAGGAGAAACAGTGGAAACAGTGACAGACTTTATTTTGGGGGGCTCCAAAAGCATTGCAGATGGTGACTGAAGACATGACCATGCAGATGGTCATGAAATTAAGACACTTGCTCCTTGGAAGAAAAGCTATGATCAACCTAGACAGCATATTAAAAAGCAGAGACATTACTTTGCCAACAAAGGTCCATCTAGTCAAAGTTATGGGTTTTCCAGTAGCCATGTATGGATGTGAGAGTTGGACTATAAAGACATCTGAGTGCCAAAGAAGTGATGCTTTTGAACTGTGGTGCTGGAGAAGACTCTTGAGAGGCCCTTGGACTGCAAGAAGATCCAACCAGTCTATCCTAAAGGAAATTGGTCCTGAATATTCATTGGAAGGACTGATGCTGAAGCTGAAACTCCAATATTTTGGTCACCTGATGTGAAGAACTGACTCACTAGAAAAGACCCTGATGCTGGGAAAGACTGACGGCAGGAGGAGAAGGGGATGACAGAGGTTGAGATGGTTGGATGGCCTCACTGACTCAATGGACATGAGTTTGAATAAGCTCCGGGAGTTGGTGATAGGCAGGGAAGCCTGGCATGCTGCAGTTCATGGGGTCGCAAAGAGTCAGACATGACTGAGGAACTGAACTGAACTGAATCTTAAGGTTAATGGGAAGAATTAATTACAGACAGTACTGAATTTAATCTGTCAACATCCTCTGCATTTCATTTCATCCATTTCCAAGTTAACAGCAACCAAAAACATAGCTAAAATTTTCTACTAAAAGTATTTCTTAGATTGAACACTTTTGTTAATAATTTTCAAAAAAAACATGTGGGAGAAAAGGCACACTCATCTCTGTTCTCTGCCTTTATAATGTTTAAATGACTTAAGTACTCTCACAGTGTGAGGATTTGACATCAGAGTGCCAAGCAAACTCAAGCAAGGAAACAGAATTATACCTGATAAAGAGCAAAACTATATGATTTCTGCAAAGCAATTCATCAATCTGATGTGACTCTAATGGAATTACTCAGGAGAGAATCTGATGGTGGAAATGGCCACTGAAGAAACAATTACCTTAACTAATCTGCATTGATGACAATGAGAAGTAGAGTTGAACAACAACAACAATAGCAATAATTTTAAAAAAAAAAGCTAATGCATCACACTTACTATGTTTGTAAGGCACAGTTTTTAATGTTCTACATGCATTCACTTATTTAATCTTCAGAACAATCCTAGGAATTAGATAACTATTGCTGTTCCCAATTTTCAGATGAAGAAACTGGGATTCAGAGAATTTAAGTAATTTTTCCAAAGTCACACAGCTAGTAAGTGACAGCTGGGATTCAAGAGAGGGTCATCTGGCTTAGCACCCATATATCAAATCACCAAGACATACCATCTCTACTGGAACTTAGAAAAACCATCCTTTTATTGGTGTGCAATTGAAAACTATATCATCTTATCACAACATATGAATTCCATTTAATCTCTGCTTCTCTTTTAGGAACAACAACTAAAAATGGGAACTGAGGCATCCCAAGAGAACTCTTACTGGTATAGTCAGAGACATGGCATTAAGACCTAGTTTTGTCAGCAGAAAAGGAAATAAATAAATTCTCATCATTTAGGAGAGAATCAGGAACCTCTTTGTGAATCTGCTGACAGCTATGGTCCCTTTCCCCAGAAAGTATGTACTTTGCATTCAATTTCAGGGAGTTTGCAGAAGCCCAGATGTCCATCCATAGGCCTTATGTGAGAAAACTCTCTTTTTAAATGAATCCTAAGTCTACAATGCTGTATATACTTCATTAAATTAAAAAAACAAGAATCAACTGATAAACCAATATTTTCACTGGATGACTTCTACATTCAAAGCACTGTGCTGAATCTTGTGTGAAGAGTCTAAGAAAAGACATATAATATAGTTCCTGCCTTCAAAGAGCTGTATGGTCAAGTTTGCAAAATAAGACAAGATAAGAGTAGGGTCATTACTTCTCTAGGGACTCTAAAGAAAGAAATAATAATTCTAGCTTGAGTTGTCAGGCAAGGCTTTAAAAGAAGACTTGGAACATGATGTGGTCTAGAGAGCTGATTAGGATTGCAGAGAAAGTGAGAAATGGCATTTCATATCAGAAAATAATAGAATTCTTCCTTGTAACACTTGCCTGGATTTATAGGCTAAGAAAATTACTTTTATGAGAAATACTGTGCAATTGTTAAGAATCTTATTTTCCAACCAGATACTGTGCTTCCTGCCAACATGCTCACCTCGGCCCAGCTCTCAGCTGGGAGGACAGCACACAGCTGGCAGCCCTTGGCCTGTCCTCTCAGAAGCCAACTATTAATAGATGGCGCATAACACTGTTCACCAGGACAAGGATATCTGTCAGTAGAAACTGGCTTACCGCTCTTAACTCATCTCCCCCTGCCTGGCCAGAGGAGCCCAACAGATAGAAATTTATTTTGATTCTGAGGTGGCTTTCTATCTCATTAGCAATCCTATGAGTCCCTATTCTTTTCACTCAACTGTCAACAGTCCTTGATGTTCTGAATAAAGAAGCTGTCCAAACTGGGATTAAAAAGAAGGGGGTAAAATCACCATTCCTTTTCTCAGACTCCATGTGGAGGTACTGAGCTGGCTCAGCTCCCTAGAGAGCTCTCTTTTCCTTTTCTTTGCAGCCCTAGTGACGATGCAGGATTTAGGTATTTACATCACACAGCCTTGATTCTTGCTGCAATTCCTTCCAGCAAAAATTCCACACAACAGAAGGACAGGGTATAGTTAAAATTCCGGTAGAATCAATGTTGACTTGATTGGGAAATTCTAGAAAATGGAATTAAAAGTCTGAAAAGAGATTAAGTTACTAATTAGCTAGGGTTGCAAAAAAAAAAAAAAGTAATTTAATTTACAGAAATAGAATACAAGGAAGAAGACATCCAGCAAAATGGTCATCCTACATTCAACCAGAAATGGATACCACCATCTCATATGTGAAAAGTAGATGCAAGTTTGGAGTGGTTGCCTCCTTTCAAGAGATTCACAGTTTGACAGTGTTGGAATATATCCCCAGAGGACTGGGTAAAATTGGAGGGTGGGAGGGAGAGGTACAGTGGAGAAGAAAGTATCATAGAAAGCAAGGAGGTCAAAAACAGAAATGAAAGCATAATTTTAAATGAACTCATACTTTGACACTCTATAGCTGGGGGTAGTGAGAATAAGATCCAACAAACTAATACATGCTACATCACTTAGAATATTTTGGGTGGTAAACAACCAGGGAACTCTTGACTCAAAGTGTACTTTAAAACTTTTTAAAGTTTTTTCCTCCCCGCCCACCCCCCCCCCCCCCGCCACCATTTATACAATACCCCACATGATAAATAACAGAGGCAGAGTAGCACCTAGCCAAGAAGAAACTATCAGGATTCTAGCTCTGCTGCCCTGGGATTCACTTGGCTCTGCTCTCTACCCTAGATTGGCTTCATCCTCAGGATGAAGGCAACATGCCTATAGCATTTCCAGGCATCATGTCCTGACAGCATGGCCAGAGGAAAAACAGATCTAGGCTTTCCTGTTTTTCTCTCAGGATTGAGGGGATGTTTCCTGGAAGCTTGCAGCAGACTTCCCCTTGCATCTCTTCCAGCAGATTCAGATCATGTGCCCCTTCCAAAACCAACCACCAGTGGGAAGAACGTGAGTGGTTGTCAAAGTGCAGTCCCTGATCCATCAATAGTACCTGCTGCTGCTGCTAAGTCACTTCAGTCATGTCCAACTCTGTGTGACCCCATAGATGGCAGCCCACCAGGCTCCCCTGTCCCTGGGATTCTCCAGGCAAGAACACGGGAGTGGACTGCCACTTCCTTCTCCAGCACATGAAAGTGAAAAGTGAAAGTGAAGTCACTTAGTCATGTCCGACTCTTAGAGACCTCATGGACTGCAGCCCACCAGGCTCCTCCGTCCATGGGATTTTCCAGGCAAGAGTACTGGAGTGGGGTGCCATTGCCTTCTCTGAATAGTACATGAGAACAAGGTAAACTATTAGGACTAGCTCCAGACTCACTGAATCAGAGTCTCCTGAATTGAAGCACAGCAATCTGTGTTTTAACAAGAATTCCAGGTGATTCAGATGCACTTCAGTTTGTGAACCACTGGTTTAGACTAGAGTAGAATGGGTGTTGGATTCCCAACCACAATGACCAGGACAATGGTTGATGGATCAGACCAACCATTAAGATAACCAAAGAGTTTATTCAACTACCATTTTTGAATGCTTGCTCCACTCCAACTTTTTATTTTACTTTCACTATACCCTTTAACACTATACAGTATCTCTGTCAGGTATTACTGTCTCCATTTTACAGCTTAAGAAATGGAAGTTCAAGCAATTTAAGTAAACATCCAATTTTACAGAGCAAAGTCAAGATCTGAACTTAGGCCTTCTGACTCTAACCTACTTTTCATTTCAGACCTGAAAGATGGAGATTGCCCTAGTCTCTATATTCTAGGGAGGCTCTGAGCTCCTTGATATTCATATTTAAATGAAGATTGATCAGAGAAATATCCTCAAATCTATAGTCTTCCTTGGGTCCTGGAATTCTAAGAAATTGCCAGGTTATGAGGCTTCCCTGAGGATACTTCTTAACTGCCTCTTAGAGTTCAGAGTAAACCAAGCCTAAAGAGATGGCCCAAAAATACAACAGACATTTTTCTTCTCTCAGAAATGGAAAGGAAATCCCCAAAGGCCCAAAACTGAGAGAAATCTCAAAAACAGGTACTCAAGTTCCTGTTATTCTAGACAGAGGTCACTGCCATTCTCAGTAAGAAAGGGGCTTGCATGTAAATGATACATGGGGTGGCCACAAGATGGGGTGAGAGAACTAAGATTCTTACATTGAGCCAGTATCCTAAAAGGGCTACACTCTGAGAACAGGTAGACTAAAAAAAAAAACAAAAAATTGATCTACAGATGGAGGACAAGGAAACTCCTCTCCCTCAGGCTGAACTCTAAGGGGGACCAAAAAAAAAAATCTCCCCTGATAATTTGCAACAAGAGGCTTGCCCTCACAGTGAGTTTGAGATATGGATTTACGCTACTAGCAAGGGCAATAAATCAGAGAAAGTAACATAAAAATTGGTTTTCAGATTGTCACTGACCCTGAGGTCCTGGCCAAAGAAACCAGGAAGCCTCTTTGTAAAGACATATTCCCATCTCAGGCCACACAGGGTTCTCACAGACAAGAGCTCAAAATCCTAAATCACAAAACCTGAAGGAAATGTCACCACAGCTGAAAGTTCAAAGAAACAACAAATATGAACTTCACATAATAGAATTATCAGAACAGGAGGTTTTAAATTATTTTTAGAAGTAAAAGAAAGAATTAAAAATATGAGAAAGGAACACGATACTATCAAAAAAAATAAAATAACCAAGCAGATTTGAAAAAGATATGCAACAAGGAAATTTCCAACCTCTATCATACAACTGAGCACACACACACATCATTCTTAACAAGAAATGTATGACCTCATTGAGAAATCATCCTGGGTTGCAACAGAAGTTGTCAGAGAGGCAAGAAAAGCATAAGGTTAATATCATTGCTCCACAAAGCATTTTGTAATTTGAGAATCTAAGGGATCACCAAAATGCCCTGCTTTATACTGTATCCAATCCTACCCCTACCACGACATAGAAAGGTTTGTTCCTGTCGCCTGCTGTAACGTGCTGAGAAGTTGAACAACAGCTAAATGACCGGTGATGATGTTTTTAAGAATACGGAGGGCATGTTTGATGAAAAGCTTTATGAAATCTCTTGCCCTGCAGAATGTCTTTACCTTTCAGCTTAATACTTACATTCATGGTATTTCACAACAAAGGCAAGCATTTCAGAAAATACTATATTAAACTCAAACCCTCTCTTTAGCAAAGTGAGTTTTCTTTATCAAACTTAAAACTTTTTGTTCTGGTTTTCTAGATAAGGAGCATTTCCCTTAAAATTTATTTCTAATAACTTGCAGAAATATAAAAAGGGGAAAATGCAAGTTGCAGAATATCATCAATTTGTACCAAATACAAATTCAATTCCAGTGTTGGAGAAACGCTTCTGTGAAGGCCTGCAGTTCGGTAACCATCATAAGTGTACTTATTCACAGAGATTGTCACACCCCTTCTGCTGCTAGACCTAGCAGAAGCCTGAAACCATGGGAGAAGCCTGCACATAACAAGTGGATGGCTGAAAAGCAAAGGATTGCATCAAACTATGCTCATCAACTTGGATGCTTCTGTCTTAATCCATTCCTGGCTAAGGGAAAGGCTGCTCCTTCACATTCCTCCCTGCATTTCCAGAATGCGTGAATCACTTGGCAAAACCTGATGCCAAAGACACCACAAAAGGCAAGTTAAAGCCAAGAAGCCCTTGCCTGACCCTGCCTCAGGGAGAATGAACTCCTGGTTTAAATAAAGGCTTGGAGGAAGCTGTGACTCTCTTCCTACCAGGGAGAAGGCCTCGTGCCTGCCCACTGCAGATTTCCTTCCATCACTGGAGACAGGCAGAACCTCACTGCATTTGGGACCTGTGTTTGCTGCTGGGAAAGAAAGCAAAGAAGCACTTCTGGCCCTTGTACAAACACCAATTATGTTCCTTGTTTACGAAGCAGTTATTTGTCTGAACGCAAGCCACATGAAGAGCAGGAAGATTCTCTTCTCTTACAAAGTCAGAGTTCCTTATCTATCTGTAACACAAAGGTCTCCTTTAATATAAACCTGGAATAGATGTGTCTACACAGGGGATAAGTGATTAAAGGCACAAGCAACACTGCCAAGCTAGTAGAGTGGCATCTGAGATTTACTGTGTGGTTAGTGTGAAAGGTAGAACAGCGACGGATGATTAGTTTTCCGCTTAGAAGCCTGAGGCTTCAAAGAGGAGATCCCAGTACTACTGTTTCCCAAGTTGATAGTTTCATAGCAACTAAGTGAACTCTTATTTACATAATCGGCCTGTGCTAGTTTTAGCCTTCCCTGTACTGTACCTACTCTCATCTTAGAACATCCAACCACAAACGCTTGGCAGAGAGCTCTTTCCTTCCAGTAGGTTAATCAAGGGTTGTTGAGTACCTACAGCCTATTTAGAGCTGTGTGTTAAATCATCTAAGTCACAAATCCTCTTCTCATGAAGAAGATGGTTCATTTAAGAAGACAATCATCTCATCACAAAGAAAAATATATTTTTCTATTTCTTTAATTTTGTATTTATTCAAGATGAAGGATGTTCACTAAAGTTATTGTGATCATCATTTCATGATGTATATAAGCCAAATCATTATGCTGTACCTTAAACTTATATGGTGCTGTATGTCAATTACATCTCAATAAACTGAAAGGAAATAAACAAGTGAAAAAAAAAAAAAAAGATGACCACAATTGTAAGTTGGCCCATTATGTGGCTTTACTTGTTTTGAGGCACTTGGTGGCTCCTCCAGAAACAGCCAGAGTTCATTTCTTGGCACCATGGCCCTGCCCCCAACTCGTGGATATCCTGGCAAGAAAGGCAGAATACTTGGAACTGGAAGGCAGTCATTCTCAAAGGTGGTCCCTGGACCAGGAGCATCAACACCACTGGGGAACTTGTTAAAAACGAAAAGTCCCCGTCTTTGCCCAGAGCTAAGGAATCAGAAACTCTGGGACTGATTCTCAGCAATTTAACGTTCTTCAGGTGATTCTAATGTACATTCAAGTTTGAGAAGCACTGGTTTAAGTGAACTGATTTTTTAAAGCTCTGCCACCTGTCAAACTGTCTTGCTTTGTTTCCACTTTCCACCTTTTCAAAACTAGAGAATTTTTGTTTTGCTAACAAGTTATAACCCTTTTGGCTGCAAGTCACAGCAGACACTTATCAAACTAGCTTAAACAATGAGAACGTTGACTGGCTCACCTAATTGGAAAACTAGCATAGGGCAGGTTCCCCCACTGGCCTAACCCACCAGCCCTGACTTGGGTTTTCCCAGAATTCTATTAATCCCACCCCGCTCCCAGGTGGTCAGTGAGATGTCACAGCAGTTCCACCTCACAGCTGCACACAAAAACCTCCAGTGGGAGAGAGAGGGCTCACTCCTGGCAACTCCCAAAAGAGTGAGGGAAAACTTTCCCAGAAGTCTCCAGCACACCTTTCCTCTCTTTTATCATGGATCCAAATTACAACATGAAGTCATTCCTGAACCAATTACTGGCAGAAAGGATGGGAATGAACAGTCAGGCCCATTACCACATCTGTGGGTGGAGTCAGTTGCCCCCACTCCCACGTGGAGGGTGGATGTCAAAAGAAAGTCAGGGTTTCGGCTAACGAGGAGAAAAGAGGAATGACTGATAGGTGTCAACTCATTTCCAAGAACATCCTCTCAGTAACGGAAATCATCTGTTCTCGACATGGCAATTAAAGCTAAATATCACGAGTCTAGAAAGTCAAAACCACAAACTCCAGCCCTTAGCATTGAACAGTAATTAGCTTGGAGGGAAAGTTATCAGATCTCACAGGAAAACTCAGGAGTAGAGTGAAAAATAAAAACTATTTCCTTTTATTTCTTATACCATTATTCTACTTTTCCCATCCCTGACAATACAATTTTCTAAGGAATAGCTGAGGTCTTTTGGCCATTTCCCCAATGTTACATGAATACTCCTTATAGATAATTAATGACATATTTCACTCACAAATAATATATCCTGGAGCTATTTCTATAGCTTACTAGATATTAGTTAGAGCAACAACTCTAAGCCAGGTAATGTTAAGCAAAGAGAGTACAATGAGGGTGGGTCCTCATCTCAAGGACCCACAGTGAAATGGAGGACAGATATGTGAACAGGTGAGCACAGTGCAAGGGGCAGGGGGCAATAACAGACACACACGCCCACACTGTAAACGTGCAGTACACCAAAGCAATGAAATCCACCTGAGATGTGAAGGATGGAGGTGATACTCCAGGAAGGCTTTGAAAGATAAATAAGGAGGGGAAAGTTAAGTTTCTGGCCAACCCTTAGAAGTCAACACAGATAACATAGCATTTCACTTGTATACCAAAGCAGCAGTTTCCCCCAGGGCAGAATACTCCACTTCAGTGCATGGGCTCAGACACAATTGACATATTTTGAAAGTAACTTGCTACCAATTATAAAATACTAACATATGCAAATAATTCACCACTTAATAAACGAAAGCAGGTTCAAGGTTATCACTACAAACCTGTTACTTTTATTTCTCATGTGCTTTCAGAGGTGGAGAAAAAAGGGAACAGAGTTATATTTAGCCTAATGGAGACAGAGTATGTGTCTGGGTTTCCCATGATTGTATATAGTAGGTATGAACAGGATCTGCTCTGAGCCCTGGCTAGAAAAGGTGAGGACAGATGCTTTAGGCTAATGCTGTTATTAAGTAATTCCTGAAGTCAACTCCTAATTTGTGGTAACCAAGGCCCTAACTGGGGCCTTGAAATGAAATGAAACTAAGGTGGCCCTAACTTGTACAAGTCCACTCTATGACAAATGATGCTATCAAGCAGATGCCTGATTTTTCACAAGGACAAAACTGTTCTGCCCCACAATTTTTCAGAGGTAAGGGTCTTCTTTCTCCTTTTCCTTTAGTTGCTAAGAATGACAAATACAGTGACTTTTATATAAAAATAAAGCCATATTTACAGGAACTGCTTCTCCCACCAAATAACAAAAGTAAACTTAAGAAAACTACATGTTTCAGTTGACTAGAACCAAAGGTCACCCCAGCAAGAACAGACACATGCAACAAGTAAACAAGCTGCAGCCAGGTTCAGGGGCATCTGTGTGTGTGCAGGTGTTTGCATCCAGGTGTAGAGAAGAGAGAGGGAAAGAGAGCTGTTGTGTGATATGAGTATAAATTTCTTCAAGAGTAGGTCATCTTGATTACTGTTTAGTCTGTTTGCTTTCATGCACCAGTGACCCCACATTTCCTGTCCCAAAAAGTTTGTTATTTTATTCTTTTTGAGACTCAGAGTCTGATGCTTCATCTCACCCTGTAGAACTGCAAGACCACCCCAGTGGTCCCAGTTTGGGAACTTAATCTCCCTAATATTATAACATATTTGCCAGACTCCTTTGGAATCCTAAATCTTTGGAAGTTTAAAACATTCGCCTCAATCAAGCAAAGAGTGTATCCCTTGTGGGTGGCATACAACACATCGTGAATGCTCAGTAAGTAAACTTTCTAGCAGAAAATCATCTTGGAAGAAAAGTATCAGAAACACTTCTGAAATACCAGTGTCAAATGGCTTTCAATTTCACCTGTTGCTCGAAGATCACTTTAATGAATGTTATACTGACAACTGTGAGTTTCATACTTGAGTAAGCAGACTTCATGCACCTATGTTAAATATTATCATTTAACGTGACTCTGTAGAAGAGAGTGCTTGGTGGTTATTGATTTTAAATATGCAGTAATTGAAACCTGAGGAACGTGGTTGAAGGTAGCTGTTTTCTACATGATTTGTTTTCTCTTTAAAACATTTCTTTTCCAGTTAATTTCCACACCTCATGCTATTATTTACTCATATATTCAACAGTTAGAATTTTAAATACATGACAAATCTCAAGTGTTTATCAATCAATTTTTAAAGAACACTTTCTTACTTTTTATCATTATTAGTCATACAAAGAAATAGTAATAGCCAAGAAGAGGACTAGAACCCATATTTGTCCTTAAATATCTCCTTGCCACAATTTTTCTTTAATTTCTTAAAATTTGAATTTAAAAAATTAAACTTTAACTTTTCACTTTGCTTTACAAAAGAGTTGCAAAATAGGACAAATAATTCCAATTAATTCCTTCTTCCCTTCTTTTCCCCAAATGTTAACATCTTATACAACCACAGTACAACTGTCGAAATAAGAAAATAAACATTGATAAAATTTTATTATCTAATCGATAAACCTGATTCAAATTTTGTCATTTGCTCCACTGATGTCCTTTTTCCAGTCTAGGTCCAGTTTAAGATCATACAGTGCATTTACTTGTCATGTCTCCATAGTCTCCTTCACCCTGGAGCAGCTCTCAAGTCTTTTATGACCATGACAATTTTGAAGAATATTGGCCTGTTATTCTGCAGAATGAACCTCAATTTTGGTTTGTTTGATGTTTGCTCATTATTAAATACAAGTTTTCAATTCTGTCCAGAATACCAGAGATTTGATTTCGTACTTTTCTCAGTGTATGAGCAGAGGAGACACACGATGTCAATATGTCAATATTTACTGATGATACTAATTTTGTTCATTTGGTTAAGGGGTGTCTGCCAGCTTTCTCCACTATAAAGTTACTATTTTTCTCTTTGAAATTAATAAGTATATCATAGAGAGATACTTTGATTTATGCAAATACTTTTTCTACTAGTTTTAGCATCCACTGATGACTTAAAATTGCTAAGCTGCACTCCTGTGAAGAAACAAGCTGTTACTTGTTTCTGGTTTATCCATCTTGTATTTCTTTTTTCACAAATGAATATTTTCTTTCTTGCCTGTCTTTATTACATGAAAGGCACATACTATAAATAATTATTTATCTTTACTTTTTTTGCTTATTACATCAAGGAATTACATCTATATCAGTTCACAGAGATTATAGTCTAAGTCTTCTGTTTTGGGGGTGAAATTTTCTTCAGAGGATAGAGGGAAAGTATATGACAACTTGTTCAAATTCTGGAATATTTTAACTAATATTTCCTAGAGGAAAATGTTTCTTAAAACACCAGTTGCACAGATAAGCATACCTAAACCTGGCAGGATTCCTCCTTTTACTGCACAAAAACAGCTCCTCACTCATCCAGGGTAAAGCATCTCACCTAGAAAAATATTTCATATAAATGTTAAATTATTTCATCATTTCCAGTATTCCCCTTTTGTGTTATATTTAAACTATCTTGTAAATTAATGAAATATTATTGAATATCTGTTGAGTACCTTCCAAATGCCAGTTATTATGGACCTAAGACACTGCAGCTAGGAAGCTAAGAAGTACAGTAAATATAACTAAGGAAAAGGCTATAATGCCAGGTCATATGACAGTGAAGTGATTGTAAAAACTGCCCTGGAAATTCAGAATAAGAGAGTCCTATTCAAAAGAATGATGAGAGGCATACCAGACATACCAGACATTACCAAGGGCTCTAATTTTTTTTATTAATGAAGTATTACAGGCTTGCAAAAAAAATTGATGCTTTTGAACTGTGGTGTTGGAGAAGACTCTTCAGAGTCCCTTGGACTGCAAGGAGATCCAACCAGTTCATCCTAAAGAAGATCAGTCCTGAGTGTTCATTGGAAGGACTGATGCTGAAGCTGAAACTCCAATACTTTGGCCACCTCATGCGAAGAGTTGACTCATTGGAAAAGACCCTGATGCTGGGAGGGATTGGGGGCAGGAGGAGAAGGGGACAACAGAGGATGAGATGGCTGGATGGCATCACTGACTCGATGGGCATGAGTTTGAATAAACTCTGGGAGTTGGTGATGGACAGGGAGGCCTGGCGTGCTGCGATTCATGGGGTCGCAAAGAGTCGGACACGACTGAGCAACTGAACTGAACTGAACTGATTACAGGCTTGAGAATTTAAAAGGAGAAAGCACTCATTTGTGTTGGAATGTAACACAATAGATGATTGTAAGCTCCCAACTCTACCCAACAACTCAGCAGACCCCAACTGGGATCTTTTTCTATAATTTAATCATCACTGGAAAACAATGAATAGTAACTACAATAACTAACAGGCTAGGATGAAAACAAAAACTAAATAAACACTAACAGGTTAGAAAGCAAAAGGGATGATGTAAATAATAACCAAACTTTCACATAGTCAGCTTGTTCCATGGTCTGGTGATTATTAACAAGGATAACGCAGTGTTAACAGAGGCAGTTATTCTAAATCTCTCAGTTCATATCACAGTTTTCTCTCTTAAAAATCACCTTTCCTGGCTCTAAATCAGTGTTTCTCAACTTGTTTTTCGTTATCAACACCCCTCAAGTGCTCTTTTAGACATATTTTTGTAATCACCATTCATAAAATTTTATTACCACAGATATACTCTACATATACTATATGTATATCTGTACTTTAAATATCAAAAGAGTAGGATTCTATTTTTTTTTTTTTTTTACTGGGCAAAAACCAATTTTTTGCCTCCTAGGGCAGGGGTATAATAGTGCCTCTATTTAGAATGCAGGCTCTAGGATTCTCCATGATGCCGTTTTCCTATGTAGAAAAGTCTTCCATCTCCAAAATGAAAAGAATTGAGAACCAAATGAGTGTCAAACTACTTAGCAACAAATAAGAGAAAAAGCAGAAGGAAAGCAAGTCACTAACCACTAAAAACAAAAAACTATATTTCAATTATTAATTAGGAATAAATTAAAATAGATTTTATGCATTAATAAGACACTACAGCAGTTAGAAATGGCTACCTAGTAAAGTTAGCTGTCTTTGACAATGCTAAACCTCATGCTGGACTACTAAAGAAAATTATCTTCATAAATGATAAAACTGCAGTTGCACTTTCCAAAGGCAGTGAACCACTAAATGTTCTAGCTCTCAACCATATTTAACTATGTTACTCATGGCTTTACTATCAGAGGAAAGCTAACAAACAAGCTAATTGACCTTTTAAATATAAGCCCCCTTCCAAAAAAAAAAAAAAAACCTACAAAAAAGGGGGAAAAAAGCATTTTGTCATGAGATTGTTAACACTGGACCTAAAGAAAGTAATCTGAATGACTGACTCACTTTTCAAGAGAAGGTTTGTTGGTCTTTTTTCCCAATGAAATGACAGAATCAGGAGACTTTCCCTTGGCATTAGCCAGGCTGAGAATAAAAGAAGCTATGGGGAATTCAAATTTATTGGGCCATTTCTCAAAGTAAGGGAACAACATTGAGTTCTTCCTTCTCAAATGTCCCTATCTCCCTAGAAGCAAATGCTGAGGGAAAACTGGCATGATAGACTTTTGTGAAATGAAATAACAGAACTGGAATAGAGGAAAGTAATGTATACTAAATGAAAGTGTAAGTTGCTCAGTCATATCCAACTCTTTGCAACCCCATAGAGTGTAGACCGCCAGGCTCCTCTGTCCATAGGATTTTCCAGGCAAGAATACTGGAGTGGGTAGCCATTCCCTTCTCCAGGGGATCTTTCCAGCCCAGAGGTCAAACCCAGGTCTCTGCACTGCAGGCAGATTCTTTACTGTTTGAGCCAAATTTGGAGCCCTAGGGAAACCCCAATGTATACTAAGTGCCAAGCAATTTCATTAAGTTACTATATTTATCTCTTAAAATTACCATATGAAGTGATATTTCACTTCATCTTCAGAAGTGAAGAAAACATGCTTAGAAGGGTGATCTAATTTTTCCCCTGGGTGACACAACTGCTACATGATAGATTTAAATCTAGGTATAACTCCAGCATTAATATCCTGTTGCATCACGGGTCCAGAACCTTGAAACAGGTGCCTACTGCCCTTTCTGACTTTTTGATGCCATTTCTTCCTACACTTTCCTCATTCCTTTTTGCCTAATACATTGGCAAAAACACTCAAAACCTGCATGTCTCTGTAATTCCTTTACCACCTCCTTTTTTCTTTCTCTTGGTTAGTGGCACTGGGTTGCTCCTTCACTTTCAGATTCAGCAGAATACCTGAAAGGTCAGGTTTTTCTTGTATCTCTTCTGGAGGAGTCTTGAGTGACCTGTTTCTCTCTGTTAAGTGCCAGCTTGGACTTAGTTAAGTGCCTGCTTTGCCTCATGCAGCTTGGTATCTTCCCGTCTTCATTTCCCTTTTACTCTATTAGGAATAAATTAAAACAGATTTTATGCATTAATAAGACTGTGTTTTACACCTCATCACCTGTGTTTACACCTTCACATGAAGCATTGAAGCTCTTGTCTTAGGCTCTGCTTTCTAGAGAAATAAGGCAAAGACTTTTATACTTAGCTTTATAATACTTATAAATTTTATGCAGTGTTACATTGAATTTTTAATAGACTTTATTTTAGAGCAGCTTTAGGTTCACAGCAAAACTGAGTCAAAGGTAGAGATTTCCTACACATATACAATCTCCGCAACTATCAAAATCTTGCACCAGAGTGGTACATTTGTTAAAATGTTAACATTTTAACATTTTAAAATGTGGTACATTTGTTAAAATGTTAAAACCAATGAAGCTACATTGTCACATCTTTATCACCATTAAGTTCAAAGTTTACATTAGGCTTTACTCTTGGTCATACACATTCTATACAGGCTTGACAAATGTATATTGGCATGTTGTTGTAGTATAATGGTGGATAATGGCATGTATCCACCATGACACTATCATACAGTATAGTTTCACTGTCCTAAAAATCCTCTGTGCTCCACCTATGCATACCTCCATCCCCGCTAACCCTTGGCAACCAGTGATTCTTTAATTTTGCCTTTTCTAGAATGTTATATAGTTAGAATCATATAGTATGTAGCCTTTTAGGATTGGCTTATTTGACTTAGTAATATGTATTTAAGGTTCTTCATATTTTTACATGACTTGATAGTTCATTTCTGTTTAGTACTGAATAACCCACTGTCTATACATATCACAGTTTATTTATCCATTTATCTACTAAAAGACATCTTGGTTGCTTCCAAGTTTCGGCACTTATTAACAAAGCTTCTATATACATCCACATGCTAGATTTTGTGTGGCTGTAAGTTGTCAATTCTTTTGAGTAAATATCACAAAGCCAATTGCTAGATAATATGGTAAGAATAAGTTTAGTTTTCTAACAAACTGTCAAACTGTTTTCCAACGCGGCTGTTGGAAACCATTTTGCATTCCCACCAGCAATAACTGAGAGTTCCAGTTTCTCCGTATCTTCATCAATATTTAGTGATGTCAGCATTCTGGATTTTGGCCATTCTAACAGGTAAGTAGTGGTATCTTACCACTGTTTTAATTTGCAGTTTCTTGATTACACATGAAGTTGGGCATCTTTTCATATGCTTATTTGCTATCTCTGAATTTTCTTTTGTGACATGTCTGTCCCAATCTTTTGTTTCTTTCTCTCCAATTAGCCAGATAAGTCAGGATATGATGGATTATCAGCCATGTACACTTGCCACTCCCAAAGTCACCACAAAGGTCTATTCTCTGCAGAAGACGTTCTTCTCATCAGATTGCTCTGCTAAGACTAAGACTCTACTCTGCTCCATTGCAGGCTGTCTAAGGGAGCCCCTCCCTCAAAATCTTGACCTCAGTCTTGTTTCTACTGGAGAATAGGTCAGCCTCTCCCATCTTCACTTCCAACTCAATTCCAACCAATCCTTTTTTTTCCCCTCTAGTTTCTCCAGTATGTTTAGATTTCTGGCATTTGATGCATGCATGATGTCCAGGGTGCAGCAGAAAGCCCTCAGAGTACAAATCTGGAGAATTGTGTCTGGGGCCTGCTCTGCCTCTGATCAGCTGGTGAGCTCTGGCAAAGTCACTTAGCATCATTACACTTCAGTTTCTGATTCTGGGAAATGAAAAGCTAAATTGAGATCTTTTCCAGCTCTGATGCTAGAATTTTTGAGATATATTCTGCTCTTTAATGACATCCTGGAATACAGCCGAACTCTTCCTGTGTATCTGAAAGTCTAGCAAATATATTTCTGTCTTTGAAAATGCAGTTGAAATGTATCATCTTCCTTTTCAGGGACATTGGTGAAATAAGGAGCCGATTCCCAAATCATATATTAATGTAATCCAGCAGAAGGTGAAACCTTCAGGTAAATAATCTCTTTCTCAATCTTTTCTCCGGCCCACCCTCTTTCCTCACCCTGCCCACTCCCTGTGGCTTCTTCTTTTCTCCTCTCCTCCCTTCTCTCTTCCTCTTGCGCACTCGCAGATGGCATGAGCAGAGCAACACAGCTGACAATTAGAAAGCTAGTAAATTTGCTGAGCTATATTTGGGCACAAGAGTCATGATGAAATCTTTCATGTGTGAGTACTCATTTATGCTGACTTAGCTCATCCAGAAAATGGTTAAGAGTCACCTCCACCCAGGTGACTCCCACCAGCGGTCTGTGCACACTGCTGGCTGAAGCCAAGAGAGGTGGTGAGTCCTGTGGAGCGGTGGAGGCTTTGGGTCAGAATCCACGGCAAAGTTGCTTCCCTCCCAACCGAGTCTAGGTGGACCACACAGCTGCTCTCTCAACTGCCCGAAGGTCAGGGAGGAGCTGATTCCAAACAAGATGCTTTCAAGGAAATTAAACTTCTTAATATGCTGCATTTTCACATATTTCTATAGAAATATGTAAGAAATGCAGAGAAGGAAAAGCTGTAGACCCAAGAGCAAGACATCATCAGAGAAAAGATGTGAGTAAGACAAGGGCAGAGATATTTCAATTGAGGAGTTTCACCAACTTCCTAATCAGGAGGCACTGGAGATCAATATGAGAGTGATATTGCATGGTATCTGCCATTCACTTTAAATTAACAGTTAGCAATCTAGGGTCCTTCACACTTTAGCTGCGTCAGCAAAGTTCACAGTAAAGAATCTGAGAACAGAGGATAAATATCTGTGAAGAGTTGGTCCCAGAGAACAATTATAGATCCTGTACCCAGGGGGTAGGGAAGCAGTCCTCTACATACTGGTGCTTAAACAAGATTATTTCCGTTGGGTGTGGCACATGCCACACTGTAGTAAATGTGACACTTATAAAGCAGAGGCCACCAACAGCAAGTAAAAAAACCATCATCATCATCATCTTAGTAAAATAAAATTTCCATTCAAACCATTCCACTCAAATGTCATCAAAAGATAAAGGGAAAGAATTCCTTTCCTTCTATAAAGGTGAAGTACCAAGAAAGCAGTCTGGAGCTCTGTCTCATTTCAAATTTACTCCTCGTAGATTTGCCTAATGCCAAACAGATCAAAGCAGGAAATATGCATAAAACCCCCACTAATTCCATTAAGCATCCATTACCATTAAATGGAATCAATTTTTCCATTTGCGGCTTTCATTGTTAGCATCACCCATCCCCTTCACCCATCATAATCCACCTCATTCTAATCCCTCTCCATCCCCTGCACACACAAGCACAAAATGTTTTCAGAGTTTAGGCACACATGGCACTCTGCCAGTGACAGTCATGCCCCCTAAAACCAAAACAATAAGAAGAATGTGGACTTTGTTCTCCCCCTTACAGGGAGCTCATTAAAGGGTGAGGCTGCACTACCACAAAACAGGCCAAACCAGTTCCTATTAAACCAGTTCATCAGAGACATTGTAACATAATAAGGAACAGGAACCTGAGGTCTAAAAACTTGAAGTTCTAGTCCTAGCTCTGCCGGGTATTCTGATCTTAAATCGTTTCACCACTCTAAAACTCGAAAAGTAGGGTTGAGGTCTCCTCCATTATCAAAATTCTATGTTCCTATGGCTTACACTGGGCTTCCCAGGTGGCTCAGTGGTAAAGAATCCACCTGCCAATGCAGGAGACGCAGGCAATGTGCGTTTGATCCCTGGGTTGGGAAGATCCCCTGGAGGAGGGCATAGCCACCCACTGCAGTATTCTTGCCTGGAGAATCTCCATGGACAGCCTGGCGGACTACAGTCCATAGAGTCGCAAAGAGTCAGCCACAAATGAGAGACTGAGCATGCACTTGGCTTCTCATAGGTAGCCATTTTCAGCTGTCCCTTGCTTCCTTCCGCCCTGTATTACTAAGCAACAGTAACAAAACATGAGATGACAACCTCAGAATTTCCCTGGTTTTATCTCCTACTCCCCCAAGAGAATTTATCTAGTAGTATTAAAAATAACCTGAATACTCAGCATATTAGGGCAATGCAAGACACAGAATCTGTACCCTACAGATTCTACCTTGTTGTTCAGTCACTCAGTCATGTCCAACTCTTTGTGACCCCATGGACTACAGCACGCCAGGCTTCCCTGTCCTTCACCATCTCCCAGAATTTACTCAAACTCATGTCTATTGAGTCGGTGATGCCCTCCAACCATCTCATCCTCCACCTATTGCCCTGGTATTGAGAGAATTAACCGAGTCTGAAAATAAGCCCTCCTCACACTAATCTAGCAAGATGGGACACAATGACCAGATTCCTCATGTGCTGGAGTCCGGTGTCACAAGTTAAGGGATTTTGCTCCTTCAGTGTTTCCCCAAGCCTTCAATGTGCAGTATGCTCACTCCTGGTCAGGTGCTCCCAATCCCAGCAATGCACATCACATTACCAGTGGCCACTTGCTGGTCAGGAGCCAGCCTTTCTACAGGCTATCCCTGGTTACTTACATGCACAATGGCCAACGTAGAGAGTATAAGTTGGGGAAGGGAGTGTGGCAAGGCAGGTAAGGAGAGGCAGCTGGTGGCAGAATGAAGAGCTGTGTTTCACCAGGGCTTAAATCCAGGAAAAGCTCACTTTGAAAATCATCCTCAAAAATCCATTAAGAAAGCACCATATTAGAGACTGACATTTGGCCCCTCGATAATACTTTTCTCCAGGGTAGGAACAACTGACTCTTTCCTGGGTTAAGCAAGAGATAAAAAAGTTGGCTTGCACTTTGGAGCCATGTTTAAACCCAGAATTACCCTCAGCTCGGGAAGATGCTCCACCCTGGGGCGCCCAGGGGAACTAAGATCAACTGAGGAAAAGCAAGAGCATATCTCCCATCCTAAGGGAGCTCTCCAGACAAGCCTAGGCTTTTGGGGTAATTCAGCATGTAGGATGAGTCACAATATTTAAACTTCTTTCCACAAGTTACTGGTTGAATCTGTATATTTTAAATGTCCCATGATGTAAAACTCCATTATACTGTCACCAGGCAAGGATACTGGATTTTCTGGAACTGGCCAAATTCAGATATTCTGTCTCAGCCTCAGAACAGTTGATAAATTACAAGTTTCAAATATAGTGATTTTAGAAAATAATACAGGCCCTTGAGAAATAATTCATCTGCTTTTTTCAGACTAGAATAGGAAATGACATAGTATGCTTTTGTACACACACACACACACTCACAAACATAGAAGTCTGCTCTCCTGTGGCCAGAATGTGATATAATATTATTTTTGACAAACAGTGAATAACATATTTTTTTCAAGTTGCTTTAGGACAATTTTGGTTTTATACACCTGAATAGTTTTCTCATCCTTGAAAGTAGTTTCATCTTCAGCTTTTCTCTCTACTCTTCACTGGGGGGAGAAAAAAAAAAATCTGGACTCTGCCCTCCTGAGCAGAATCTCAAAATTCTATCTGGGAATGGTGCATGATCTTTCTGAGGCAATTTATTTTTTTTAAGCAGGGGCTGCAAGGTTCTGATAACTCCCAAGCTGGCAGCAAGAGGATGAGGCCAGTAGAAATACCGAAAGCGTTCAGGTGATGGCAGCAGCACCCTTGGCTGGCCCGCTCTCCTCGGCCTGCTGCCACCAGCTATCCCATTTTAGGGAGCCACATCCAAGTCACTGCATCCTTGCCTGCTGATACAGCTTCCTTCCCCTGCAAAACAAAGCTGGTGCACACCCCCACACCCGCCTCCTCCACAGACAGTGAACCCCAGCAAGCATCTATCAAGGGCCTGCTCTGGATGTGCCCCGGTAACTGGCACTTGAATCCTGCCATGCTTTCCTTCTGAGATGAGATAATGAAGCTGGAGTACTGAGGACATCAGGCCAAAGAATACTGGAGTGGGTTGCTATTCCCTTCTCCAGGCAGATTCTTTACCAACTAAGCTACCAGGGAAACCCTGGTCACTCAATCAATTTTCTAATTTGAGGTTACCTGTAACATTTCCTGAGCATTTACAATGTGCTGGGTATTACACTCAACATTTTTCATCTAATCTTTTCTATGACCCTAGAAGCACAAATAATTATTATTCCCAAATTATAGACGAGGAAACTAGCCCACCAAGAGAATATGCAACGTACCTGAAGCTCACACAGGAGCACATGGTGGGACAAGGAGCTGAACCTGCGATGTCTGATTCTGCAGTTGCTGCAGAGAGGTCTGCAACGCAGAGCCTCACTCTGAAACCCTACTCTCAGACACAGGCGTGGACTCCAGGCGGAATTCCAGAGGCAGATTTCCAGCAGATGGCTTAGAGGCTGAGAAGACTGGAAGAGCACTGGTATCAGCAGGGTGGAAGTGAGGCAGTGGGAACAGCAGCAAAAAGCAGAGAAGGGAAGGGAAATGAATGCTTGTTGAGGACCTGCTGGGCAACTAACTCACAATCTTGAGAGGCATGTGTTACTAACTAACGTTCTTTCCACAGATAAGCCTACTGAGGCCCAGAGGGTTAAATCACACACCAATAGTAAGCTAGGACTCTGCTGAGCTACAGATAAGCAGGTAGAAGTTTCATGCTTCTAGGGAAAGAGAGGGAGGAGATGATATCCCACAGCAAGTGGGACCCTGGACCCTGAGCAGGTGAGGGTCTGGAGGCAGAGGCTGGGGAGGCAGACTGATGAGAAAGCGAGAGAAGGACCTGAAGTGTCTTGGGTAGACATGCCGTTGGAGGAGGGTTTCAGCCAGATGAGGTAAGTTAGAAAGGAAGCAGGGCCGATGAAAGCAGAGACCTCGAAGACAGGTTATGGGGGGAACTATGGGAACAACCTCCTCTTCTCATGGGCTCGCTCTGCCCTCCCAGCCTTTCCTTTAAGGCAAGCTGTGCTCTGCCTCAGACTCCCCACCCCACCCGCTTCTCTGCCTCCAGATAGCACTTTCTTTACTCCCTCTCCTTTAATTGCCCAAACAATGAAGCTGAAACTGACTTTTATTTTATGAACTTATTTAATAGTCAAATGCTTTCATTCAACTTTGAAATTAGTTAAACAGACAATTTTCTGTCTCTACCATTGTTCAGAAACTTCACTGAAATTAAAACCAAGCTTCTCCATGTATGGGCATCTTACTGATATTTTCTACATTTCTTTAAAAGGAAAAAAAAAAAGGTTTCCCACTTTTACCATAAATTATGTACTTTGGCTGGATGTTTCTCCTACTGTGTTATCATTTTTTAAAATAAGACTTTGGGACTCCCATGGTGGTCCAGTGGTTAAGACCTTGCCTTCCAATGCAGGGGGCTGTGGGTTCTATTCCTGGTTGGGGAGCTAAGATTCTACATATTGCACCACCAAAAAACCAAAACAAAAAATAGAAGTGATACTGTAATATATTCAATAAAGATTTAAGAAATAAAATAAGACTTTGAGGATTTGTATGTCTAATTTATAGGTCTTGCTGAAAACACCGAGAAAAAATTTTAATTAGAGGCTCTCAGCCGAAATCTTCTCAGAAATCTTGAGAGTAAAAGCTCTGAAGCAGACGACTGTTCCCTGTAGCTGATTAGTGTGGTTTTAATGACACGGGCTCACTTTCCTCATGTAACAAGGACTCTAGCAGCAGATGATTCTGGAGATGATGCAAGGGTTTAAGGACATCCCTATGGATGGAACTTTCTGTTCTTCTGCTAGACTAGCCTCAGTGTATAGGTATTATATTCTCTTCAAAGAGACAAAAATCTTCAATATTTTCTAACATGTGCCTCTTGAAGGGAGAATCTGTTAAAATGTTTTATTATTTTAATGTCCCCATCATCTTCAATAACAAAATACAACTTCAAGCCTAAATGTAAGTGAAAAAGACTTCTCAAAATATTCACTCCTCAAACATTTGTTAGTTTGTATCTTATTTGAGGTAGGCCCTGGGATGAGGATTGAGAAAGAAAGGAATTATAAACTGCACTCTCCAGGAGCTTTCATTCTGGTATAGGTGACACATAAGAACAGACCATCAAAAGTGTCTCCTTGAAAGAAGAGAGTGGGAACCCCAAAAAGGGGCAGAGGATTGCCTGAAGACACTGGAGAAGGCTTTGGAGAAAAGACACTCAACTGGTCTTGAAGGATATGCAGCCATTTGCCAAGTCAATCAGGGAGCATTTTCAGTAGCAGGAGCCATGGGCTTACTAAATAGAAAAGAAGCTGGAGACTTAGGTCAGATTACAAAAGACTTTACATGCTTAGTTGAGGCAAAGGGGCGGGGAGTGCTCTTAATTTTGAGAATGACATGGCCAGCATCAAATTTTAGGAAGGAAAGTTGCAAGCTTGTGAAGACAAGTTTGTGTGAGAAAGTGACCAGAGAGAAGGCACTTGTGGCCACTGGCAAGGTGGGATGAGGGATTAGATGAAATAGTGGCAGAGAGGAGTGGAGAAGGAGCAGATCCTGAGTTTCCAAGGTAGACATGACAGGATTTGCTAAATGACTAGAGGTGATGTGAGAGGGAGGAGGCATCATTGTCAAGGGCAATTCACAGATTTTCAGGCTAGGTGGAGGCTAGCTGGAAGGTGATAGATACCATTGAAAATGAAGATCTTGACAAGAGTGGCTGAGCTCAGCTTTGAAGTATTAAGTTTGAGGCCCCAAGAAGAATCCAAGTCAGGGTCCAACCAGAGATGCAGAGCTTGAGCCTGCAACCAAAGAACGGGGGCAGATATTGATGGAGGCCCTCTCTGTTCACAGGTGGGGCTGACATCATGAGGGTGGGCCACAACGAAAAGGAAAAGAAGTAGATGGTCCAAGGAGAGCAGAGATAGAAAATGAAGAACAGGACAAGACAAGGGGAGAGAAAAAGGAAATGAAATAAAGGACCATCTTTATATTTCACCCTGTAGGGAAGGTATAGAGATGCCTCAGACCTCTGGCCCCTTCTTCAGGCAACTCTGTAAACTGAGAAAGCAGACTACAAACAGATAACACACAACCTGTATTACAGAGGACAAGTGGCAGTAGTAAAGGAAGAGGCAAGAAGAATGAGAAATAAATTACTTTTACTTTGCTCCAAAGTGTTTAATGAGAATTTTTTTTAAAGCCAAGCAGTCTGAAGTAATTTCATACAGGAGAAAATAATCCTACCCTCTTCCACTGTCCTTGAAAGAATTACTCTATTAGACAATTATGAATTTCAGCTATTTGGAAAATTCACTAAGACAGGGTTTGTGAGAGTATCAAGATAAAACAATTATTTCCATTTAAAATACTCATTTTTCTCCAATCATTTGAAGTAAAAATCCCTGCCCTAAAAAGAAGTAGCCGGTTTGGGTCATCTTCTACGTAATACTAGAAATGAATCAAACCAGTATAAAAGTCACTTTAGTGTGGAGTCTAATGGACCATGCACATGAGGACAATCAATAAACGTTATTTTCCAGTGATGATTAGGCTGGTCCCTCTTCCCCAGCAGGCATCCAATCCTCAGACACTTTCCTCTCTTTCAGGCATGAGCTCCCACTGACTTCAAAGGAAGCTTTAAAAATGGATTAAAGCAAAGATCATATACTGACTTCAAAGGGAGCGCTGAAAACACAGAAGGTATTTCACAAGGGAAGGGATGGAGATGGAAAGTTGGTTCCTCTTATTGTTTCATGCTTAATGAATACCATCCGTATCCGCTGTGCATTCAGGCAAAAGGGTTTTCTTCCCTTTGTAACACTTTCCATTTTGATGACATCATAACAGTTGTTCATTCTTAAAAAAATTCTAATGCTTGCTCTAAACATTTCAGTATTACTTATTAACAGTGAAGCTAAATGTTAATTTTCTCTCTTGATGACATGGTGGCCATGACAATACAATTTTGTCACACCGTGTAAAACAGTGCCATTTTAACTGCATACCATAACATCACTATGGAAAATGATGAGACTTATTCTTGATAGCACAATGTTCTTCTATTATACAAAGCCAGATCTGATTCTTAGGTCTCTCTTCCTCTGTTAAATTTCAAATCATTTACTATATAATAACCTTAGAACTTTCTGTGTAAGTGGCCACCAGGCCTGTTGTTTCTCTGAAGGATGATTATTAATGTACCATCACCAACCACATTGACATAAGCAAAGTTCAAAACACTTAACTCTTTGTGGCATTAAAAAGACTCTGAAAATAAAAATATATTTTCAAGGAGGGTTTGTCTTCTCCATAAAAAAATCTCCGACTCATCCTAAAACAATAATTATGATTAATCAGGGGCTTGTAAGCAAGCATGTGAGCTAATAAAACTCCCACAGAGCCCTCTAAACTCACTGGTGTCCTGATCCAGAGGTAGGGCATCCAGCTAAGGAATAAACAAAACTTGCATGCATGTGTGGTTAATGTGGAGGAGGAAAGCAGTCATTTTTCCCTTCATGCTCAGGCCTTTCCTAGGGATCTCCATGCTCCCAAGACTGCCTGTGTCCATGACTGCCCTGTCTCCCTCCACATGACTCCCCTGCCCTGTACACACACACATTCTCTCTCTCTCTCATAGACAAACACACACACTTCTGGGAGTCATGAGCTGTATGATGCAGGAAAGAGAGTGGGAGGGAGTCACAGAAGGCTCTCCTCTCCCTCCGTGGGAAAAACAGAGGAGGGCTAGCTGAATGTGTTATACAATTCAAAGGAGAGGAAGATCAGACACCACCTCACATTTGATTAAGGATTCACAAATGAAATAATGAAACCAGTGGGACTACCGCCAACACTAAGTCAGAATGAGCAAGAGAAATGATTACAACAAACTGGTAAGAAGTTCAAAGGTATAAGTATGCACTGATTTAGCTAAGAAATCCAAATCTGGCTTTAAATGATATGACAAGACCAGATACTGCTCAAGAAAAGTGATGTTTCCAAGACCTCATGGTATATCCCATTAAACAGTTAGAACAGAAGTGACCAAAATGTTACTTTTCTTAGTTTATTCCTCAACTGACCCCAAGAGTAAACAGTTCAAATGAAAATTAAAACTGGAAACATACATTCTTCTTATTCTCAAAGAAAAGCCCGGTTTGAGTCTAAATTTGCATCCACATTTTGAACGAGAAAAGTCCTTTTAAGAGCAGAGTTTCATTTCAAAAGAAAAAGTACAAATTTCCTCTGTGTTCTATTCATTTTACTTATGCACAAATAGATGAAACAATGACTATAAGAGAGGCACTGTGCCAGGTCCCATGTAAGACCAGGGCACTGGGAGGAAAGCAAGGCACAATAATGATGGCTCAGGAAAGAATGTGTCCCATGGCCATGAAGAGTGAGAGGCAGATAAAGCTATGCCACGTATCTCACTTAAAATCACCTGAGGAAGAGCCAAGTCGTGGTTCACTAGGAGTGCTGCGGAATTCTAGTTATGAGGGGAGTTTACAGATTTTCTACAAGTAAAAAAGGAATGGGTCCCAGGGTCAAATAAGTTCAACTACGTCTGGGAGACATTTGACAGACAAAGTCAGAATAGGTGCTTTACTGTGGCACTTCCCAATACCCCTTTGATGGACTAACATACATCACAAGTTTCCAAGAGAATTGAGCTGGCAGCATTTCTCAAACTTGTTTGACCACAGGATACTATTTTTCACAGAATATCTCATGAAACTAGTGGCCCACAAAACACTTTGGGAAGCCCTGGAAGAGTATGAGCTTGTGTAGAAGACATGGAGCATTTCAAATTGACCAGTCTCAAGTTAAGCAAAGAGTAATTAGAAGACATAGTTGGAAATGTAGGTTAGGGTTCAGATCATGGAGGACTGTGACCCCTCTGAGTATATTCTCCTGGAATCTCACTCTTTCCTTGGCCATCACAATAAGACAAATCTGAATGACTTTAGTTCAAAACTGGCTCTGCCACTTACTAAGTGCAAAACATTCAGTGAATTACTTGACATTTCTATCCCTAAGTTCCCTTCTTTCCCTCATCTATAAAATAGGGTTGTTACAAGGATTCAAAGAGTCCCTGACTTACAAATCACTTATGAACTCCAGAACATAGTAAACACATAATAAACCTTTGTCTGTCTGTCTATCTATCAAAGTCTTGATAGGGAAGCTCTGGAAGAGTGTGGGCTTGTGTAGAAGACATTGAGCATTTCAGATTGACCAGCTGAGCATTTTAAATTTCGAGCCTTTTGACTATTCCTCTGTGCCTCCCATGTTGGTTCAGCATTTCCCTCTTGTTCCTTAAACACTGCCTTTCCCCAGAGTGGTCCCCTTCCCCTATTCTCTGCTTACTCTGAATGCTCTCCTTGAGAGATGGCCTCAACTTATTTTTTGCTCTACTTCCAAATGCCTTTCCCCCTCTGTATTGCACATCACATCATCAAACATCCAGCTGTCCAGAACAGAAAGCCTTGGATTCACCCTTCCCTTTTTATACTCCCACCATCCTGCCTTTGCCCTCCACTGCCCTCCTCCCTACATTCAGCTTGTCAACTGATTCATTGACTCCATTTCTGGGATGGTTCTTGAATTAACTGGTACCTCTCCATTCCTGGGGTTTCCCTGATAGCTCAGTTGGTAAAGAATCCACCTGCAATGCAGGAGACCCCGGTTTGATTCCTGGGTTGGGAAGATCCTCTGGAGAAGGGAAAGGCAACCCATTCCAATACTCTGGCCTGGAGAATTCCATGAACTATACAGTCCGTGGAGTCACAAAGAGTTGGACACGACTGAGCGACTTTCACTTCACGTCACTTCTCCATTTCTACTGCAGGCTTTCATCACATTCTTAGCATCTCTCACTTAGATTTTTGAAGCAAGTTTCTAATTTGTTTCCTTATTTCAATAGGTTCTTCACATTATATTTCATAAATATAAAACTGATCATCTTATTCTCATTTAAAATCTATGAAGATTATAATTTTACATTAAATGGTTTAAACAATAAATTCCAGTTAATGATATTCATGTTGAAATATTTAAAGAGTAGTGTTCTAAGATCTGTGATTTGTTTTGAAAGGCAAAAAAAACCAAAATGGATTGATGGATTACAAAGGGATGGATGGTTGGATAGACAGGTGATTAAACAAGTATAATAAAATGTTTTCAGTAAAACACAAACTGAATGATAGTTGTACAAGTGTTCATGTAGAATTCTTTCAGCTTTGCTATATGTTTTGAAACTGTTCATAATAAAATGCTGGTGTGTGGAGGATCATGCTGGCTCCCTGCCATCTAGAGGAAAGTATCCAAACATCTCAGGTGGGCCCATCACAGTCTGGCTCCCATTCTTCCCCCTGATTTTATATCCTATTTTGTTGTTTTGTTGTTTAGTTGCTAAGTCAATTCTGACTCTTTGCAACCCCAAGGACTGCAGCATGCCAGACTTCCCTGTTCTTCACTATCTCCTGGAACTTGCTCAGACTCATGTCCATTGAGTTGGTGATACCATCCAGTCATCTCAAATTCTGTTGCCCCCTTCTTCTCCTGCCCTCAATAATTCCCAGCATCAGGGTCTTTTCCAATGAGTCAGCTCTTCATATCAGCTGACCAAAGGACTGGAGTTTCAGCTTCAGCAGCAGTCCTTCCAATGAATATTTAGGGTCGCTTTCCTTTAAGATTGACTGGTTTGAAATCCTTGCTGTCCAAGGTACTCTCAAATGTCTTCTCCAGCATCTCAGTTCAAAAGCATCAGTTCTTCTGAGCTCTGCCTTCTTTACAGTTCAACTCTCATGTACAGACCCTATGCTCTAGCCAAATGAGTCAAATGCCTTAATACCTTGTAGACTCTTATATGGCCAAGGTTTTACCATCCTTTTCTCTTTGTCTAGAAGATTCTTCCATTATTTCTCTATCTAGCAAATGTCTATCTAGCAAACTGTTCTTAGCAGCAGCATCCCCTCTTTGATGGCCTCCTGAACAAAATTGACTATTGCTGTATCAATAAGTTACTGTTAGTTTTCCTGCTTGTACTAAAAACTTTTTCTAATAATTATTTTGGCTGCACCACATGGCAGGTGGGATCTTAGTTCCCCAACCAGGGATCAAACCCATACCCCCTGCATTGGAAGTACAGAGTTTTAACCACTGGACCACTTACTAGGAGCTTCTTGATGGACTATGTCTCTCAATTCTTGTATACACAATACTCAAAATAGTGTGGACACATTCTAGGCCATCAAAACATGTCTCTGAGTTAAATTGTGCACCAGATTAAGTGTGCTATTTCTTACACAGAGTTGTAAGTTGCTCTCTCTCAGCCTCTCACCTCGTTCAAAAGCAATCACCATGTCCTCTGTTCCATGTAACAGTTGTTTTCACCACCCCTCATCTTTAACCACAGATAATTGTGATACCAGGCTGTATAGCTGTTCTATCTTAATCCAAATGGGTTATACACATTTGAAGTCTATTTTCTATAATTAAGGAGTAAGAATTTTTTCTTCCTATAAAGACTTTTTTACATCAACATGTAAGAGAGGAGAAAGTCACTTATGACTAGCTGATGTTTGGTCTGTTTCTAAAAGTGCTAACAACAAAAATCTCTTAAGTTTTAAAATGAAATTCTGCATTATAAAGAAATAGAACCATCAGACACTGAAACACTGAAAAGTCCCTCAGAATATTTACCAAAGCTTGCATCTAACATTCTTTATCTTCCCCTAAAACTTAACAGGCAACAATCAGCAATAACACTTTAACCTCTCATTTCTCTTCCCTCTCATCATTCTGTATTCTCATAAGAAACAGCCTGTGAACTACACAAAATCTTGTTTGGGGCATTTCTAACTGCTCCTTCCACTTGCTCAGGAAAATTCTTGTCAACTGAACAAGTACATGTTTGATTCCAAAAAGTTGAATGTTGCCATTCCCTCTATTTTGTCTCCAGTGTCCAAAAACCAAAAATGTGATTTTTAACAAATACATTTATTATAAAGAAGTTTTACTCCAGTTGGAAAAAAAAGCGACTTTTTCCAGGTCCATTGTGATGGCATTTGATTTGGGTGATTAGTACTTCGTACCCATTACAAACACTGTCTCTGATCCACTAAATTTGCATTGCTCCAAGGTTCACTGAATTAAAATACCTCCTCCTCGGCCTAGCAATAAATGATGTATTTCTTCACAAAAATCTTCAGCAGTGACTCAGAACTCCTCTACAGTCAAGGGAAACCCACAAAGGACCCAACAAAAACAAAAGAAAAATGTTAACTTAACAAACAGCTTTTACAAAATGCTCACAGTTTAGATTGCGTAACAAGCCTCCCAACTTCCAGCCTGTTAGCCACTTTCTCAGCATGCCGGCCTACTCAGGACCACACGCATCCTCCTATATGGCAATTTGTTTGTTGGTCTCCTTTTTGATGAGAGGCAACAACATGGGGTGAAGGGTGCATCCCATATCCCCAGGACATAGGATACTGCCAGGGATAAAGTCAGTGCTCCATAAACTCTGTGTTGACAGGAGGGAAGGAGAGGCAGTGATTGTGGCTCATGTGTCTAGCTTAGGGACATCTTTTAAGTCACAGAAAACAAGGTGAGCATTTACTTCTAGGGCTTAGTTAATTTTCATGTTTCTGGAGTTCTCTTGCCACAGTTTAATATATAATCTACTTCTCAAATTACTATCTAAGCTAGCAAATATCTCCCCTCAAAAGAAATAAGCCAGAGTGAAGCTAAATGAGATGATCTGTTGACTCAGTTTGCACCTTCAGGAATTCACTGAAATTAAAACCAGGAGTCATCATGAGTCACTCTTCTTCCTCTTGCACAAGGAAAGGAGATGCAATCATGGAATGGAGCATACAAAGAATAAAGCAGGTCCCTCCAGTACTAAAACCTACCCCAGTCTCTACATGCCAGTGAACCTAGAAAATGCAAATCCCAAACAGATCTTTAACCACTTACTCGTTTGCTTACATTTTGAGAGCCTCTATAAGAGTAATATCTTTTAGCTTTAAGAGACTATCCTCCTTTCTCCCCATCATTTAATAGTAAAGTAAAAGATTTTTTTCAGGCACCTTCCATTTCACCAGCACTAATAGGTCCTCTGGTTTCCTCCTCGATCAATCAGTAAGTTATTCATGGCTAAGTCTCAGAACTGTGCAATTAGAGACACTGGAAAACTCTACTAATGGTCATTCATTGGGAACACCAGTTCTAGTCCATAGGGAATCAAACTCAGTCGTTATTTGGGTTCACTTCTGGTAATTAAGCATTTAAATAGCATTCTGCACATCTAGCATGTTCAGCAACAGTTTTGACAAGTATTCTTCCTAAGAACCTAGAACATCACCCTTAGATCAATAATACTGTCTTTCTAAGTCACAAAGTTAGGGTGGTCAGGGACCAAGAAAGTCCCCTCCTTTTGCATGAAAAAGATGCTTCTCCTCTGAGGGTAAGAATCAAGCTGCTTCTCTAACAGCAATTTCTGGTTTGTGCTGATTTGTCCTGCAGTTCTTCAGTCTTTTACTAGGTCCTCTCCTGATGGTTAACAGTATTTCAGAACTTTTGACCCTGTCCTGAAACTCCATACATCACACACTCTGTGGCCAAAGTGGAACAAAACAGACTGGTTCAGAAATAATGGTCATATAATGGCCTGATGTTAGGTTGCTCTAGGGAGTTATGATTTAAAGGGAATTTACACACTTAAAGAAAAAGACTGAGAACTACTAAGAAGAGAACTGCTGTTTCTATTTGGAACAAGTCAACCACTAAAAGGAAAAACTCAGCACTTAAAATGGATTGTTCTCCTGGAAAAGCATTTAACCTTATACGTGTATTGTACATGTGGTGGTTAATTTTATGTATCAACTTGACTGGCTAAGAAATGCTTAGATAACTAGTAAAACATTTTTGCCAGGTATATCTGTGAGAGTGTGTCTGGAAGAGATTAGCATTTGAATTAGTAGATCGAGTAAAAAAGATTGTCCTTACCAGTATGGGTGGACACCATCCAATCTGTTGAGGGACTGAATAGAACAGAAAGGTAGAGAGAAGATGAATTTGCTCTTTCTGCTTGAGCTGGGACATTCATCTTCTCCTGCACTTGGACATCAGCATTCCTGTTTCTAGGACATTGGGACAGAAACTGCCACTTACACCACTGACTCTCCAGTTCTCAAGCCATGGGATCTGGACTGAGTCACACCATCAGCTTTGCTAATTCTCTTGCTTGTAGACACACAGATCATGGGACTTGTCAGTTTCTGTAACTGTGTGAGCCAATTCCTATAAGAAATGCCCATATATATATGGATACACACACGTGTGTGTGTGTGTGTGCATGCACACGCACACACTTCTTTGGAGAATCCTGATTAACTTGGTACACTGACTGTAAGCCAGCACTTGAAAGGAAGCAGCAATCTCGGGATCAAGAGGCCATTATGAACAAGTCTTATGAGGCTAATCATCCCTTAATTATTTGTTTTTAAACATTTGTTTTACTGAACAAACAATTCAGAAAAACATAATAGATGGGTATACATACCTGTATAGGTTCCATCAAGAACTCTGATTTAGTCGGTCAAGACATAGAGAAGGTAACAGGAAAGCAGGAAACCAGTGACAAATCCAATGAACTTAGCGAACGGTTACTGGTTTCTGAGTCCTAATCAGTCTGGAAGAAGGCTTTTGGTGCCACTCTGCATTTCTTGTCCTTTGCCTGTCTTGGACAACAGGTCTCTCCCTCTAAGTGCTTCTCAAATCCATCCACTTCCTTCCCCTCACTGAACATCCTGGTACCAGGCCTGGCTATCTTTCCCCTGGGCCCTGCAATGGCCAATCTCTGCCTTCAGTCTTGCTTCTTTCTTGTCTTGTGCCTATCTTTCTTGCCTTTGCCTATCTTCAGAACCAGCCAAAGTTCTATTATTCTATCACAATTATTCATAATTACTTTCATTGTCAAAAGTACTTCCAGTGGGTGAAATCATATGCCTAACTTTAAAACAGCATAATTCTAACCACATTACTCTTCCATTTAACCCTTTCAGTGGGTTCCACCTGCTCTTAGAGTAAAATCCAAATTCTTTGATAAGGTTTTTTAACTTAATTCCACTAAACTCTATGTACTATGAGGGAAGGGATTTTTTTCTTGGTCTGTTTTATTAACTGGCATGACTCTAGGGCCCAGGAGAGTGCTCAAATATGTGTTGAAGGAACTTTTAAGGAACCCACAGTGTGGACACTTCCTGTATCTCCTACTTCATCTCTGCCTTCTCTTCTTTATAGTCTAATCTTCAGCCAGATTGTGCTATATTCAGTTGCTTCTCACCTCTAGGCCTTTGCATATGTTCTTTGTTCTGCCTGGTACATTCCCTTCCTTCCCCCAGCTCTCCCTCTCTCTTGCACCTAATCTCTTGTCCAATTGCTTTATGGTCCCATTTAAAGTCCTTCCTCTCAGAGGCCTTTCCTAACCCTCCAGTTAGGAAATGTCCCCCACCTACTTATGCACACACCACCCTGTACTCCTAGGCTAATACTCATCACACTTGCTTTCTAGTTACCTATTTTTGCTTACTCTCTCCCTCTCTCCTTCTTTTCTAGTCTGTTTGCTCCCTGATAGCACGTATACATATTCCCAGCACCCACGTATCTACTACAATGTCTACCAATGGGAGGCAACTAATAAATTGCTGTTCAATTAATGAAAATAAGCCAATGTGATCTTCAAGGTACAGTATAAAGATAAAATGGGATGACAGTCCTGTCCCACTCTTCAGTGGATGATGTTCAGTCCTGTATACCATTTGTTATAAAAACATAGCCCTGCCTACTCAGAGGAAAGCAGTCAGGGAGGTTAACAGATTACCACACAGAAACGGAGCCAGTTCAGCCTAGAAAAGCATGGGAAGGAGGAAACAAATGAGAACTGCCTTCATATTTCTAGAAGAAAGAATAAGTCGATGTTTCCCTTCTAGGGTCAATGGAAGGAATGAGAGGACAACAGGTTTGGGCTTTTTTACCGGTCAAAGCTACCAAAACATAAATGTGTTGCCTATGAGGCATTCCTTATAGGCAAATGGTGACTTGGTGGGGGAGTGAGGCTGGAGTAGAATATTTTTCGTCATAAGCAGCAAAGAAAACATGGTAGAGATTAAGGTGGTTAAAGCAGGTTGGTCAGATGAGAAGGAAGTTCCCAAGACTCCCATGAATACCTCACTGAGCTGGCTGGGAATTCATCCCTGTCTCCACTTTACACATCTGTGAAGAAAAATAGGCTTGGTCAAGTAGGATAAGAAGCAAGGTTTAAGGAGTAGGATACTAGAAGTGAGCAGTCATTGAGGAGAAAATTAAATTATTGATGGTAATCCATCCCTGTTTAAAATACAATAAAAATATACAAGAAGATAATGGATTCAGTAGTCAACTTTTAATAAATCAAAAAGAAAAAAACTGTTCACTTTAGTTCAAGATAAAGAGAAAAAAGGTCTGATCTTTTTTTCATAATAAATAATATCTGATAACACTTGTGTTCATAATCTTAGATCCTGGGCAATTAATAATTTAAAAAACAAACAAGCAAAGAGATGGAGTTTTAGACGACTTAATTCCATGACCATAATACCTTCGACCACTTCATATCCTTAACCCATCCTTCAAGTCACTAGTGCAAACATCCACGTCTTTATCAGGCTCTGAGGTAAGACTCCAGGTGACAAACTATTGGCACTGATCTCTGTTTTGGAGGACTTATTTCTGGATCTCCGATCTTTGGAGGACTGGACTTGGTGGGACAGGAAAGAAACTCCCAACAGCAAGTCTGAAGAAGTGGCTAAGCCTCTCTCATTCAAAAGAGCCTATCCCAGGGTAGTGGGATTGCTGCCCCCAGGAGGGCTTCCAAAAGATCTTCTGAATTATTCATGGTGTGAGTTGGAGCAGCCCACTGCAGGGAATTTTCAAATACCCCCATGTTTCGCTACCACGCTGGCCCATTTCAAGGATCTATTCCAGAGCTCAGGGGGGTCAGGGGGGTTTGTAAAGCACTCTGGTGTGTATCCAAATTCTTTCCCCTAGCCTCCTCTGAGCTGTGCTATGACCTTGCAAAAGCCTTTCTTTCTCCTAGGGGACAAATTAGACATTTAAACACCTCAGTTTTCAAATTTCACATTTTGACTAACATAAACAGAAATGCTTGCTACAGTTTTGTCACTACTACCTCCTACCCCACCCCTTCCCACACACACACAGCATGTTCTAATCCAAATGTAAAGGGGAAAAGAGATCACTCTCTAGTTAGAAAAGAAACACAGCAAGAGATAAAATATTCAATGCCAGTTAAAGTCAACATTCTAAAAATTAAAGGGCCTAGTTCTCAGGACAGATTGTCTTGCTCTCACAATGGTTTTCTAAAGACCTTGGACCAAAGTCAGAGAGTATCTGCCAAGGATCACAGTCACCCCCCTACTCCACCCATAGTCACAACAGGCCACTGGGTGGTGTCAGAGACAGACTATCAATCCACAGTCTCATCCGGAGAGGACTCTGACCCCAGAAGGGGCTGCCCCAGAAAGAATTAACTCCTGAGGATCCCTGGCATCTGAAGAAAGATTTGTTAGCAAATAAAATAATGAAGTCTGGCAATTAGGCATCAGGCCACTGCAAGTGGGCTGGAGCAGGATGGAAGCGATGGTATAAGGGCTGAGCAGAGGCAGGGGCAACCAAGGAAGGGTAGGATGCCAGGGGGAGGCAAGGACCAATGAACTGTTGTTTGATGAGTGTGGTTTTGCTCCTGTTTGTTTATTTTAATGGGAGAGACTTTTGAGGGTACTTACGTCCTAAGGGAAAGAGTCAACAAAGAAAGAAAAATTTGAAGATACAGGAAATAGAGCAGGCGGATTAGTGAGCAAGTGCCCTAGGGAGGGGGAAGGGAGACTAACTGCAGACAGGGCAGGGACACATCTCCCCCGAGGAAAGGGGAAGCAGTGAGTGCAAATGATGGTCAGCAAGGCTGGGTGTGGGAGCCGAGAAGTTCTCACCCTATGATCAACCATCTCTTGGTGAAATTAGGGGCAGGAGGCAAAAGTCTGGAGTGATTCTGAGAAGACAGAGGAAAGGCTGACTGGGAGGATTACCTGATGGTCCAGAGGCCCTTCTGACCACCAGCCTGGGTACAGGTGCCCCAGGAGTAGCTCCCATGGGAGATCACAGAGAGTGGAGTCCCAGAGGGCCAGGGCAGCTGAAGGAAGCTGTTCACAGGAGGTGGGAAAGGTCTGGAATCAGTAGTCATGAGGGTTAACTGACTACACAAGGTACACATTATCTGGTGTGTTTCAAAAGAAGGCTCAATGGGTCCTGGGGTCATCAGTAAGTCCTAGTGAGACATTAGACCCTCTTGATGGCAGTGTCTGTGTGAGAGCTTCACAAAAGGGACAGGCTAGGTCCTAAGACCAAAGAGCAGTGTGGAAGTGAGCTGCAGAAAACTCCCACCAAGAGAATCTCTCTCCCTACTGTCCCGTGACTCCATCATTAGAGAAGCAACTGTCCTGTGCTGAGATGACTCATTTGCCATAGGTACTATACCACCTGCAGCTTCTGCAATCAAGGCAGAAATCAGAGCAGCAGACAGCAGTCAGGGGATGGGAATGTGGTGGTGCATCTGCGGTCTCCAGCACAGCCATGTGCCAGGGGGGCAGGGGTCAGGCCTGTGGACTCAGGGAAAGCCTAGCTTGGCCTCTGGGATAACGTGAGTGCATGGCTCCGACTCTGTGTCTACATCTGTGAAGTATGGCGTTTGTCCTAGAATCTAGAGGCTTTCTAAGACATTCCCTGGTTCTATTATTCTTTATAATTCTATCATTAATTCTATTTATTCCAGAGTCCGAGCACCTTTGGCAACCTAAATCTACCACCTAGCAACAAATAAATGGGAAACAATCTGGGAGACCAATGTGGCTGTCATAATTTGTTATTTGTGTCACTGATTATCATCTAGAAAAGTGGTTTTCTCAACTGGGACTTCTGAAATATAAATTGAAGGAAAAATGATTCAAAAAGTCCCCTTTTCACTTTTTCTTTGAAGTAAAAATCTTATTTCTTTTTCCTTGAAATTTCTACACTTCACTGAGAGTGAGACAGGAAATGGGAACTATTGGAATGGGGGGAGGGGTCATAGTCCAAATGACTAAAAGGTTGAAAATACCACCAGTGTGAAAGATCAAAAGAAATCAGGGCTATTTACCTTAGCTAAAGAGATAAGTAGTTAGTTAGATACTTATTCAGATAATCCCACTCCCCATCACCATCTGCCCTTCAACAGATGGGGTACACCACTCTGCCATGACCACCACACAGCATCCACAGTCTACAATCCAAACAGATTTCCCAAGGGCTCTGGTTGTGCTAAGAGGAAAGGGGGGAAAGGGGAGCTTACAAGGAATGCCTCTCTCCTCTATCAATATCAAGAAGAATCCTAGAGAGGACTGAGCTGGTCCAAATCTATTTCATTTCTCTGCATCAGTTTATTTCTCTCAAAACTTGCCACCTTCTTTCTCACACCTTTCTTTTCCTCTTCAGCTTTTTTCACAAAAATCAATCCAGATTCATTATCTCTACAACCTCACCCAGTGTGAAGAGACTTCCTGCTACCACCCTTCCTCCAGTTCCTAATTCTCTCTCCTTTCATTCAGATTTGAGACATGATGCTGAGCTAAAAAGACCCTTGCCCTCACCCCACTTACAATCTAGTGGGCAAGCCAGCTGTTGCCTCTACAATCCTCTCTCACTAGTTTTTACTTATCAAATGTTCTATCATGAACTAGCCACTGCCCGTTTATTATCCTAGCAACCAACTAATCATCTTTTTTAGTAGAAGCTGAATCGGCACCTCCCCAGTGAAACCTTTCTCTGTTCCCCTTAGTAGACTTAAATATTTGTTTCCTTGTGTTCCCAAAGCACACAGTACATAATCAACCCATTTCTGGTAGGGGCTGATTGGTTGGTGATTTTTTGTGCTTCTCTCTACTCACTAAGATGGTAAATTACTCGAAACTAGGGATGATGTTTTCTCTCAGTAGCAACACTGCCCAGAAGAGCATGGCACCTATCAGTAAAAAAATAAAACTGTGTTATCTAGTCCATACATCAGATAATATTCCATCCATTCAGCCATTCACACTACAAACCATAGAACCATCTTTGGTTCATCCTTTTCTCTCTTTCCCTGTTCCACTGAAATCCAGGTATATACATCTGAATTACTGACTTTCCCTTTAATGTTCTGCAATCTCTGAGTGCCCGCCTCATGCCAGCCCTGGTCTTTTCTTACCTGACCTATGACAACAATCTGCTCACCACTTTCAGTCCTCCCACCACTGAATGACCTTTCAAGTTGATACAAAAATGGTTTTCTAAAACATGGATCTAATTGTATAACTTCTCTATTCAATAGGATAAAGTCTTATTAACTCCTTAGCACGGTTCCAACTCACCTCTCCAGTCCTACCTCTTACCCCTCTGTGCTCTACCTGCCCCAACCAGCCGTCTACTCACCTTACGCTCAGGTCACATTAAACTGGTACATGCCATGTTTGTTCCTGCTCAGCCTCTGCATATGCTCTTCACCCTACCTGGCATACCCTACCTGTCTTTCCCCGAATACACACACACACAACACACACATACCTTTCCCTGGCAAATTCCTGTTTGGGATAGAAGCCCAGCTCAAATATCAACTTTGCTCTGAAGATTTTCTCAAGTCTGGCAGAGCCCATTTTTTTTCTCTCATAGTGCACCCACATATTATTTGGCTAATACCTGGAATATAGCACTTAATGTACTGAATTTTAATGCTGTCTACACAGCTGTGTACCCTACAATGTTATAATTTGTTGGTGTCTTAGACACATCTAATTCATCTTTGGAATGTACACAAGCCATATTGTACAACATACAGGAGGTTCTCAATAATGTTGTCACCACTGTTGAAGATGCCTGTGTAGCTGGCATGTTTAGAAATATTAGAAAAGAAAATAAGAAACTTTAACCAGAACTCTAGGGGCATTCATTGGCCTCCAGGCTGAGGGAAGGACTAGATAATCCCTCAAGGACCCTCTCAGCTCTAGTCTGATCTCTGAGCATTACTTGAGTACAATAGAGCAAGCACTATGCGAGGTGATTTTTTTTTAGTCAAGTATCTTGCCTATCTCTCACAACAAACCTGTGAGATAAGGAAATCATTTCCTTTTCAATGCTGGAGAAAAGTAAACTCAGAGAAAAGACTTGGCCAAGTTCCTGCAGCCGGTCAGCAGCAAAGTCCTTTACTAACCTGAAATTTGAAGATAAGCCTGGAGAGCAGGCCTTTTTCAGCCTTGAGGCACAGCAGCACCCACTGGGCCTAATAAGTGGGAAAGAGAACTTAAAGGATAATACATGAACAAGCAGAAATCAAATGATCTTCCCTGTGGCTTGAGTCCTGGTCTCTGTTGATTCTGAGCCATATAAACAGTGAAAGTAAAAGTTGCTCAGTCAAGTCTGACTCTTTGTGACCCCAATGAATTCTCCAGGCCAGAATACTGGAGGGGGTAGCCTTTCCCATCTCCAGGGGATCTTCCCAACTCAGGGTTTGAACCCAGGTCTCCCACCTTGTGGGCAGATTCTTTACCAGCTGAGACACAAGGGAAGCCCAGAATATTGGAGTGGGTAGCCTATCCCTTCTCCAGTGGATTTTCCGAACCCAGGAATCAAACCAGGGTCTCCTGAATTGCAGGCGGATTCTTTACCAACTGAGCTATCAGGGAAACCCCCGATAGTAAAGCTTAATAAAAATGAATGAGGAGCCAATCCATATTACAAGTGCAGCTGGAAATATCCTCTATGGGAAAGAGAAAGATTTCAGAAGCAATGAAGAAAACTCTAATTAGTCCCTCACATCACACTTTACCCAGCAGAATCCAAAACAAAACTCTAGATGGCATCCCTCTAAAAGGTCCAGCGGTTCGTTAGTTACTGGACTTTGAAACAGCTGCCAATTAGGCTGTTTCCTGCCTTCTTTCCAGTGCTGGCCTCACTGGCCTCCTGGCTGGTGCTTCTCACCCCTATTCCCTTCATCCTTTGCCATTTATAGCAGAGCCCAACCTCGCCGATTCCCTGATCCCACCAGTTCTCTTCCTACCAGATAATTGCTCACACTGCTCTCAGCCTGCGATGACCTTCCTCAGCCTCTCTAAAATACATCAATGGCCAAAGGTGACACCATTTGATCAATGTAACAATTAACCACAGTACTGAATTGTAACCTAAAGTATAAAATAAATATCCATTAGTGTATACTTACATCAATAAATGATTGAATAAAAAAATAAGGGTAGGAGTGACGTTCCTTACCAAAAATTTGAATCAATAAATGTAGGGAAATGAAGGAAATAGAAAACCACCACGATAACACCACAGTAATAATTGCTACAGGCAAGATCCATTGATGAATGCTAAAATCAGTGGGGTAAATGTTCAGGAGAAAGATGGTATTAGCATTGCCTCAAAGTACTACCTCCCAAATTTACTAAGGACTGTGGTGCTTTTAATATATGCACACAGATCCTTTGACAGACCTCCCTCCAGGAGATGAAGCTCAAGCCCCCTCACCTTAAATGTCACTGAATTTAGAGATTTGTTTCTGAGGAATAGGGCAGGGAAAGGGGAAAACAGTAACTTTACTGCTACTAACCATATGATCAAGGTTAAATCACCAGCAGTCAGCATGAGCCCTCTGACTTACATGATGAGAAAGGCACATCACGTCTGTGGTGTTCTCCCCCCAAGTTCATAATCTTAGTTGATTCAGGTGAAAACACCAGCCAGACTAAAATTGAGGGCCATTTTAGAAAATACCTGATGACTAGTCTTCAAAAGTATCAAGATCACAAAAGACAAGCAAAGACAGAAAGACTGTCACAGACCGGAGGAGACTAAAGAGATGTGATGACTAAATGCACTGTGGGATACCCTGGATGGGATCCTGGAATAGAAAAAAAAGGAAAATCTGGAGGGAAAGAAGTACTTGGTTTTTAGTAGTGTATTGTTGTTAATTTCTTGGTCTTGAATATATCATTGTGATGTCAGCTGGTAATATTAGAGGAAGCTGGGTAAAAGATATATGGATATGGAGACATTCATACTATCCTTGCTACTCTTGTAAATCTAAATTTATTTCAAAATAAAATTTTTTAAAGTACACCTTTTCTTTTTTTGCTTTTTATGTATGTATTTTATATTTTCACTTTTCTAAAATAAACATGTTTTCCTTGAAAAATCAGAAACAGAAAGATGTTCATTTTTAAAGACAATTTTCTTGGCAAAGGCTTCTCTCAGGAGAGTAAATTTCTCCTCATGCTGCATGCAAGAGATGAGAGTTTGATCCCTGAATCAGGAAGACACCATGGAGAAGGAAATGGCAACCCACTCCAGTATTCTTGCCTGGGGAATCCCATGGACAGAGGAGCCTGGCAGGCTACAGTCCATGGGGTCGCAAAGGGTCAGACACGACTGAGCAACTAAACAACAACTGCATTCCTTCAGGATTCTGTCTGCTCAGAGAGTCTGCTGCAGCATTCAGTTCATTCTTCTTTATTTTATGGTTATGTGCCTCTCCTCTCCACAGCTTTATGGAGGCAAAGGCCTTTTTAATCCTACACAGCACTGAGAATCCAATGAGTGTAAGCTGAGCTACTGGCAGTAAGGAAGACTCTGTCAGCCCATGGACAGGCCCTGAGCCAACCTCCCTTTGGAACTGGCCAGCCAGCTGCAGTTTCTCTAGACCTTCTCTGCACCTGGGGCCTCAGCAGGCAACATTAAAGCAGAGCTCTGGAATCAGTCAGTCCCGGGATAATTCAAATCTCTACCATCCCTGGCCAGAGCCTTGTCTAACTCAATAAAACTATGAGCCATGCTGTGTAGGGCCACCCAAGATGGAAAGGTCATGGTGGAGAGGTCTGACAAAACATGGTCCAGTGGAGAATGGATTGGCAAACCACTTCAGTATTCTTGCCTTGAGAACCCCATTAACAGCATGAAAAGGCAAAAAAATGAACTCCCCAGGTTGGTAGGTACCCAATATGCTACGGGACATCAGTGGAGAAATAACTCCAGAAAGAATGAAGAGATGGAGCCAAAGCAAAAACAACACCCAGTTGTGGATGTGACTGGTGAAGTAAAGTCTGATGTTATAAAGAGCACTGTTGCATAGGAACCTGGAATGTTAGGTCCATGAATCAAGGCAAATTGGAAATGGTCAAACAGGAGAAGGCAAGAGTGAACATGAACATTTTAGGAATCAGTGAACTAAAATGGACTGGAATGGGCAAATTTAACTCAGATGACCACATTATCTACTACTGTAGGCAAGAATCCCTTAGAAGAAATGGAGTAGCCATCATAGTCAACAAAAGTGTCCGAAATGCAGTACTTGGATGCAATCTCAAAAACAACAGAATGATCTCTGTTCATTTCCAGAGCAAACCATTCAGTATCACAGTAATCCAAGTCTATGCCCCAACCAGTAATGCTGAAGAAGCTGAAGTTGAACAGTTCTATGAAGACCTACAAGACCTTCTAGAACTAACACCCAAAAAAGATGTCCTTCTCGTTATAGGGAATTAGAATGCAAAAGAAGGAAGTCAAGAGATACCTGGAGTAACAGGCAAATTTGGCCTTGCAGTACAAAATGAAGCAGGTCAAAGGCTAACAGAGTTTTGCCAAGAGAATGCACTGGTCATAGCAAACACCTTCTTCCAACAACACAAGAGAAGACTCTACACATGGGTATCACCAGATGGTCAATACTGAAATCAGACTGGTTACATTCTTTGCAGTCAAAGATGGAGAAGCTCTATATAGTCAGCAAAAACAAGACCAGGAGCTGACTGTGGCTCAGATCATGAACTCCTTATTGCCAAATTCAGACTTGAAGAAAGTAGGGAAAACCACTAGAGCATTCAGGTATGACCTAAATCAAATCCCTTGCAATAATACAGTAGAAGTGACAAATAGATTCAAGGTATTAGATCTGATAGACAGAGGGCATGAAGAACTATGGATGGAGCTTCCTGACACTGTACAGGAGGCAGTGATCAAGACCATCCCCAAGAAAAAGAAATGCAAAAAGGCAAAACAGTTGTCTGAGGAGAGCTTACAAACAGCTATGAAAAGAGGAGAAGCAAAAGGCAAAGGAGAAAAGGAAAGATATACCCAATTTCAATGCAGAGTTCCAAAGAATAGCAAGGAGAGATAAGAAAGCCTTCTTTAGTGATCAATGCAAAGAAATAGAGGAAAACAATAGAATGGGAAAGACTAGAGATCTCTTCAAGGAAATTAGAGATACCAAGGGAACATTTCATGGAAAGATGAGCACAATAAAGGACAGAAATGGTATGGACCTAACAGAAGCAGAAGATATTAAGAAGTGGGGAGAATACACAGAAGAACTATACAAAAAAGATCTTCATGACCCAGATAATCATGATGGTGTGATCACTCACCTAGAGCCAGACATCCTGGAATGTGAAATCAAGTGGGCCTTAGGAAGCATCACTACGAACAAAGCTAGTGGAGGTGAGGGAATTCCAGTTGAGCTATTTCAAATCCTAAAAGATGATGCTGTGAAAGTGCTTCACTCAATATGCCAGAAAATTTGGAAAACTCAGCAATGGTCACAGGACTGGAAAAGGTCAGTTTTCATTCCAATCCCAAAGAAAGGCAATGCCAAAGAATGTTCAAACTACTGCACAATTCCACTCATACGCTAGCAAAGTAGTGCTCAAAATTCTCCAAGCCAGGCTTCAATAGTATGTGAACCATGAACTTCCAGATGTTCAAGCTGGATTTATAAAAGACAGAGGAATGAGAGATCACATTGCCAATATCTGCTGGATCATGGAAAAAGCAAGAGAGTTCCAGAGAAACATCTATTTCTGCTTTATTGACTATGCCAAAGCCTTTGGCTGTGTGGATCACAATAAGCTGTGGAAAATTCTTCAAGAGATGGGAATACCAGACCACCTGACCTGCCTCCTGAGAAATCTATATGCAGGTCAAGAAGCAACAGCTAGAAGTGGACTTAAAAACTCAACATTCAGAAAACTAAGATCATGGCATCTAGTCCCATCACTTCATGGTGAATAGATGGAGAGACAATGGAAACAGTAAGACTGTTTTATTTTGTGCTCCAAAATACTGCAGATTTTCCCCCTGGACTCTATGAGGTTTCAGATATATCATAACCAGGGTGAATATTCCACAGCACAGTACTTCCCACCTAGCAACTCTGCTGGAATAATGCCCTGAAGTTGCAAGTGACCCTGTATTTTTTAGTCAGTCCTGTTCCTGTGTCCTGAGCCTGCCTTTTGGTCTAGGGTCCTCCCCAAGATCTTCTGAGGATCTGTCTCTCAGGACACCTCTCTGATTCTCATGCCCCCCTCTTAACTGGCCAGAGTACTTAAGGTAGAGGTCCCCTTTAAGTCATCCCCTTATGACTCTCACTATCTAATTCATAAAAGGGACTCTCTAGTACCTACTACTCAGTAAGAATCATGGCACTGGTGGTTGACACAATGGAAGTTACTCAAAGGAATTTTTACAAATCTGTTGGACAACAGCCATTTCCATTCCAGTGACATTGCAGTATTTCTAAACAACAATTTTTTGGGCAAGAATTCAGAACTGTACTCTATATATTCAAAGTGAGTTTGACTTCTATATGGGAGTGATTCTTTTTAAAATGCCCTTCAGACATTTCATTTAAATTTAAAAATCAAGGGGCATCTTTTCCTTCGGTAGTCTTTTGATTTTTTGGCTCTGTGTAGATGCTAAGAAGGGGGCTTCCTTGGTAGCTCAGATGGTAAAGTGTCTGCCTACAATGCAGGAGACCCGGGTTTGATCCCTGGGTCGGGAAGATCCTCTGGAGAAGGAAATGGCAACCCACTCCAGTATTCTTGCCTGGAAAATCCCATGGACTGAGGATCCTGGTAGGCTACAGTCCATGGGGTCGCAAAGAGTCAGATATGACTGAGCGACTTCCACTTTTCACTTTCAGATGCTAAGAAAGGAAGGAAAAATGTCTTATGACCAAAGAATGTACAGTCCTGGGCCAGGGGTGAAGGACTATCTATTTCTTGGCCTTATATGGTCCTGAGCCTCAGAAGTACAGAAAGATCTGTAGGCCTATTGGGGCTTGATATAATGATTAATGGGATATTATTTTGGCTTAGAATTTGGAAGTTCCAAATTTATTGAAAATGTATATAATAGTAATAAAAGTAATAATAACAGCAATGACTTTCTTCTGTTTATTGGGTGCTAATTATGTGTCAGGCTTTATGTTAAGAAGTGTTTCACATTAAATAAGTGCTAACTTATTCAATCTTCAACCAATTTATTGTTGATAAAAGGTAGCTGAAAGGATACACTCAGTGCCCTGACCTTGGTTTCCAAACATCCTTCTTCAATAAAAGGAATAACTTTCTAGGATACGAAAAGTTTAAGGTGAGCATGAACATCATGTAGTATGAGAAAATAAGGAAGTGCTCACAAAACAAAAGCAAAAGGATGGGGCATGTCAAAAGGACATAGGAGTCAGGCTGAAAAAGCTTCTCTTTTTTTCAGTTGAGCCACACTTGCAGAATCTTAGTTCTCTGACCCAGTCCCAGCAGTAAAAGTGCCAAGTCCATACTACTGAACCACTAGGGAATTCCCTGAAAGAGCTGCTAATAGCCAAATTTGGAATACTCTGAGCAATAAAATAAATAAATAATATAATATTGCAGTATAATTCCAAAGTATAAAACAAATATACATGAGTGCATGTTAATATAAATAAATGAATGAATAAATAAATGAACAGAAGGAAAGAGGCAAGTTTCCTTACTCAAGAATTCCCAAATAATGTATAGTAGTGCTGTTGTCTCTAGGAGTAAGAATTTAACCCACCCCTCCGTTCCCTACCCACCTCCCCCACCTACCCCCTGCCCCCCTGCCCCCCTGCCTCTGACCCACCACCAAATCAGGGTGGGCTAGATTTTGTGGCTCACTTCCAAGGAATAGAGCACAGAAAAAGAAAAATACTCAGTAACTTTACACGGGAAAAGTCTGGCAAACACCACCACAGGCAAGTGATGAAGTAAACTTCAACAGTGATACTATGCCGAAATCATGTACCACTGATCCTGATGTGATGATAAGGGTGCTTCATCTCCACGGCAGTCTTTCCAAAAACTCACGTGTGTTATGTGCTTAGTCACTCAGTTTTGTCCAGCTCTTTGTGACCCCATGGACTGTAGCTTGCCAGGCTCCTCTGTCCATGGGGTTTCTCATGACAGAAACATCAGACAACCTAGACTGAGGGACATTTTACAGAACAGCTGGCCTATCTTTCTCAAGACTATTGCATTAATAGTTATGTACCAAGATCAGCTTTATAGTTTTCACATATGCACCTTGGTAATATGAGATGTTAACAAGGGAGAAAACTGTGTGTGGTTGTTAGAACTGTATTCTCTTTGCAGCTTTTCTGTAAATCTAAAATTATTCCAAAACAAAAAAAGGTTACTGAGATATATAGATGAATGAATAAACTGGTGAATAAATAGATGAAAGCTTAAAAAAATACAGGCTTTTTTCTCCCAAATCAGAGTATTGTAGAAAATAAAAAATTCCTCTTCCCTCTGAGTAGAAACTCCAAGCCTACCCCACTGCAATCCCAGAGGTAAATATAGTTTAACAACTTGGTATAAATTTTTCCAGATGTTTTCTCTGATCTATATGTATATACTTTAAAAATACACAACTGGAATCTTGCTTTTCATTCTGTCCTATGACTTATTTTTTCTCTACTAAATACAAAATCATGGAATTAGC